>NC_141142.1:16564006-17764006 GCF_053477565.2 Lygodium microphyllum
AGAAAACTATCCACTGCCACTATGCATGAAGATCAGTTTGCCACTAAGTTCTTAGAACTGTGGCAATCTTTGCTAGATGAAACCATAATATTTGGTTTAGTCATCTCAGAAGAATTACAAGCCATGTTTCTCCTCTCTTCCTTGCTTTTATCTTGGAGAGCCTTTATTACTACCTCCACTGATAAACTCAAGCTTTAGCCACTGATTAATAGAATCAAGAAAGACCAAGTCATGAGAGATACTCTTTCTACTTCTTCAAATCAAGAATCCAAGGCTCTAGATGTAACTGATTACAACCCAAAACATCTTCACAAAAGAGCTCAACACTTTCAACAAAAGCCCAGGTTTTCTTATCGGTTTAACTTCAAGGGGATTCTTGGTAATCCTCAACATAAGACCAACTCTTACTAGTCTTTTCAATCCCTATCCTTAACAAGAAACCCTCATTATCATCTCATATGTAATGCTTGTAGAAAACAAGGTCATATTGAAAAGGATTGTTGTAAAAAAAAAAGATTCAAAAAATATCAATCAAAAGGTCAAGCTCACTTTGCTAGCATCGGCAATTATGACATAGAAGAGCAACCTGAAACTATCATCAGCATAGCCACGAGTGTTTTGGCACCTTTCTCAAACTCCAAAGAAGAATATACATGGTTTCTAGATTCTGGAGCTACTCATCATATGACTTTTCATATGGAATGGTTAGTCGAACTCAAAGAGATCTCCACTCCACTCAATGTTGCCATGGGGGACAACAACATTCAACAAGCTCAAGGCTATGGCACCATTCAAGTGGAGCTTCCCTCCAATCACATAATCAAGGTACATAAAGTCTATTATGTTCCCAATCTCAAGAAAAATCTATTAAGTATCAGTGAGCTCACTTCTCAATCTTCTCTCACTGCTCACTTTTACAAAGACCACTGCATCTTATAGCTACTTTCACATTCTCTCAAATTTACCTATCCCAAACTAGGTCGACTTTATACACTTGGGTATTCACTTCTACAACCTTCCTCAAATGCTTTAGCTAACTCCACTTCACTCACAAGTACACCATAGAACACACTCCTATGGCACTCTAGGCTTGGTCATGCCTCTCCAATAACTTATTCACAAGAAACTTGTCCGCATCATTCCACCTTCCCTATCTCAACTTCCATTTTGTCAAGTTTGTGCTCTCAGTAAAGCCATAAATCTTCCTTATCCCAAATCTTACTCCATTACAACTCAACCACTTCAATTAGTACACTTTGACATTTGTGGTCCAATAAATCCCGTATCTCTCACTTGCACAAAATACTTTATGGTGCTTATTGATGATTATTCAAGCGATAACACCATCGTATATTTTTCTCATGAGAAAGTCACAAGTCTTCTCCAAGTTCCAAGAATATAAGGCAGTAGTTGAAAATAAGCATGAGTTACGAATCAAAGCTCTTCATACAGACAATGGAGGAGAATATACTTCAAATGAGTTCAAAGATTATTGCAAGGCTTTTGACATTCAACATGAGCTTACCATACCACATCATCCACATCAAAATGGAGTTGTCGAACACAAGAATCATACATTACTCAATGTTGCAAGAGCCATGCTATCACTAGCTCATCTAGGAAAATAATATTGGGAGGAAGCAATTGCCACATCAACATATCTTTAGAACAGGTTCTACTCAAACTCTCTAAACGATAATACTCCTTATGGATTGTGGTTTGGTCACCCTCCTGACTTATCACATCTAAAAGTTTTTGGATGCACTGTCTTTCTTGTCAACCCCAATCACAAATCCAAATTCTCTCCCAAATCCACACAATTAATTTTTATAGGATACGATGAGCCACATGGTCACAAAGCCCATCGATTTTATGATCCCAACAACAAGGTTTTTATTTATGGCTGAAGTGCCATCTTTCATGAAGTTAATCTTCTTCCATCAAACATCACATAATCTCAATTTCTCATGCTTTATCTCGTCGTTCCCTATGATATCGAATTTCCGACATTAGACATGGCTCAAGCAGGGCCCACCATATCTTCTACGAAATCCACTCTTTCTAGTTCTCTCCATTCCAACTCTTCACCATTATCATTATCCTTGTCTCATTCTAGAGGTCCAAGGTTAGCCGGTTCATATCAACAACCCTCAGCTCCAAAATATTCTATCCTTAATGCATCTAATAACACCTTAGCCCAAAATCCAAAAGGAATTAATGAGACAACTCATCATGTAGCGCAAATCACTCCATATGATGTGGTCAAATCAATCCAAACAGTGCCTACTCCTCATGCCACGTAGCAACAGTTGGCACCTCCACTTCACGCCAAGCAGCCAGCACCTTCATCAGTCATCACAGGCTCTGGCAAATCTGACAGCTCCTTTAATCCCTCTCCAAGCAAACAACTTGCCACCATTAACATAACCATTTTCACACTCCAACTCAGCCCCATACTCTCACTTCTCCACAACATACAACCTCACTATCCAATGTAGAAACTCTATATAAACAGCAAGCCTCTTATCCTTCAATCCCACAAGCTCCATATCATCAAGAGGATTCTAATCCTCTCCATGCCTCCACTCAACAATTACCTCCATCCTCTTCCATTGCATGATACATACTTCAAAGTTCTACTCACATAGCAGCAATGTCTTCAACATCAATCAATACTTCCCCTACTCCTCTCATTGTTACCACTCTACGGCCTCCATCTCCAACTTCTCCATCAATGCCCATTACTCTATTCAGTACTTCCGACTCTGACACTAAAGAGGTACAATCACAAAAAACTCCTTACTTTAAAAACTTACATGACCTTCATCTTCAAGCTAACATTGCCCTTGGACAAGCTCGAGATTCGCCTCCAATCACTATTCTCGAACCCCCAATCTGCCCTTCTGTCACTCAAGCACTTCAAAGTCCTGAAGCCTCTCAATGGTAAGGTGCAATGCTCGATAAATACAAAGCTCTTTTTCACAATAACACCTGGAAATTGGTACCTCTCCCTCTTGGAGAATCTGCAATAAGTTGCAAATGGGTACTTCGCAAAAAGCTCAAACCAGATGGCTCCATCGATAAGTACAAAGCTTGACTTGTAGCTCGTGGTTTTGAAGAAATTGAAGGCCTACATTACAAAAGTACATTCTCTTCCGTACTATCTTTATCCTCCTTACGGGTATTACTCTCCATAGCGGCTCATTTCAAATTAATTCTTCACCATATTGATGTCAAAACTGCTGTTAACCCTCAAACGAACGAATGTGGAAAATCCGGAAAAGCTAAAGTAGAAGACAAAGACAAAGGCCAAGGCAAAGAGAAACGGAAGACAAAGATGCACAAGGAGAAGAGTCCTAAAGAAGGGAGAAAGGTGCACAAGGAAAAGTGCAAGTCAAAACTTTTGTAAAAGAGCGCAAGCGCATCAGGATTTAATTCAAGGAGCGCGGCTCTCACCCGTGCAATTTGTAAATATAGACGAGCGGTGGAAAGGAAGATAGAAGATAGAAGGACAATGGGAAAAAGGGCCTAGGCTACGGCCGGCCATGTAAAAAAGGGGATGACCACCCAAAAGGGATTTAGGGTTTTGTATATAAAGTTGAAAAGTGAATGAGAAGCTCATTCTTGTGTGTGGCCAAAAGCAGCTCTCCTCTTCTTCTTCTTCTTCTTCTTCGTGCTTGCTTGAGCTTGTGCTTGAGAGAGGGAGTGTGAGAGTGTGAGGGAGTGAGTGTGTAAGGGTGAGAGACCGAGGAGGAGAAGCTCTCCATCTTCTTCTCTCTTATTCTCTTCTCTTCTCTTCTCTTCTCTTGCTCGCGGCAATGGAGCTTGGAGCATGGAGCTTGAGGATGGAGCTTGCTTGAAGCTTGCACTTGGATCATGGAGCTATTGGAGTGCGTGGGAGAGGAGGTGACTCGAACGGCATGGAGGTAAGCTCACTACACTCGTAGAAAATGGATGGCGCGTCGGCTATGTGAGAGGTAGCCATTAGTGCTCGGCTTGGAATGCTTGAAGCAATAAGCAGTCTGTGGGTCTTGGCGGTTGAGTGAAAGCTCCCACATTTTGGTTCCATTGCCGAGACTAATGGATTCAAGCCTTGAGCGCTTGCACGCTTCGAATCGAGCATTGGAGTAGGGTTTTCCCCGAACCGGTGCTTGAAGTAGATAGGTAGGAAGCGAGGGAGTTTGAAGAGGTATTCGATCTCCTTAGCAAGTAGGTTTTTGGTTTTTTGGATTTGGAAAAGCATGTTGGAGTAGTGTAGGTGATTGCTTTGTGATTTGTATGCATTTAGGATATGAAAAAACAAAGAAAAAGAAGCAAACAGTAGGGTTTTCTGTTGCTGTATAACAGGCTAAAATAGGGAAATAGGGGCATAGATCCTTGGAGTGCCGTTTGATTCGAGCACCATAGTGATTCCATGTATATTTGGCATTTCCTTGTAGTGTTTTGTACCTATTTGAAAGGCTCTGGATGATTCGTTGGAGTAGACGTTGACCTAGAGGCATTGCGCACAACTCGCGGGCCATCGTCCTCGCCGTCGGACCAGGCTGTCCGAGTCCCATAATCGGACCAGTCCAGAATCGGACGCTCGGACAACTGTCCGATTGTACCATCTTGTCCGATCGGACCACTCAGACCAACCCGTCCGATTTTGGAAATCGGACCACTCAGACACTCGGACTCGGACCACTCGGACCATCCTGTCCGATCGGGCGCTCGTCCGATCGAAGCGATCGGACCACTTTTTCGATCTGACTCCCAGAATCGGACGTGACCAAAATCAGACCATTGGGCCGATTGGACCAATCCAAAATCGGATGTCCGATTCTGATAATCGGGCTCCTAAAAATCGGACATCTAAGAATCGGACAGAAAACTGTCAAAATCAAACAAGTATCTAGAACACAAAATTTGACACATCTAAACCCCAAGATTGACCCCAAAGGCTACGTAGAGCTAAAGGCACATCACAGATCCATCACCGGGCTAAAATTTAGAGCACGTAGTTCAAAATTTGGCTATAAACGGTCCTCCAAATTATGTATAGTGTTTACCATAATGGCACTGCGGGCCGGGGGGACTGCCCCCCCGGACCCCCGCACAGGGGGGCTCTGCCCCCTCCGCACCTCCCCCAAGGAGGTTGGAGAGAAAATACGTGCTGTGACAGGTCCTCCAAATTGGACTCTAGTATAGTAACGGCTCTACACAAGCATGAATTCTCACTTGCAAAAGAGCAACCAAAAGCCCATACCCGAACAAAGAGAAACAGAGACCCTAGAACATCAATGGGCCAATCTAGCCATCAAGGGCAAAAAGGCCACACCACGAGAACACAAAGACATTGTGTTCAAACCGTGTCTAGTCAGAGCGGAATGCAATATCAGCAAGCTACAAATGCCAAGATGACTAGACATGACACTCTTGATGAGAGATGTATCTTGAGCAACACTACACAGACAACCCAAGACATTGGTGGAGAATCCATGTCTGGTCATGTAAGTGGGGATTTAAGGGCATTTGTCAGAAGGCTTAAATTTACAAGCCAAGACCCAGAAGATGAAGACATAGTACCACTTGCTTATCTTAGGGTCAAACTCACCGCGAAAAGAGAGCACACTATTGATGCTCTGATTGATGAAGGAGCAAATTTTAACATCTTGACCTATGAATCATGGACCCTACTAGGCCAACCAGAGCTCACACCGACTAGTGCAACTCTTAGCCCTTATGGGGGACACCCACAAGCACCCATAGGGAAGTGCAAAATCCTTGTGACAATTGAAACGGAAAGCTTGCCTATCCTATTTCATGTTCCTCCAAATAGTGCTAGTTGCGAGAAAGAAACCCTCCTAGGAAGACCCTTCAAAAGGGCGACCAAGTGTGAGATCGACTATGTAGCACAGAGGATACACCTGACACTACCGAGTGTGAGGATAGTCACAACCTTTAGCAAGGATGACCTCATCAAACCTCAAGGGAAAGGCAAGCAAGGTGCTGACATAACAGTCAAGCTTGCTGACGAGAGCAAGGACTTGTTTGAAGAGTTAATACAAGTACATGTCGAACAACGAGAACCAGTGAGTGAGGCCATGCCTGAAACAAGAAGGTCAAGAGACAATGCCAAGGACGGGCTTTGGACTTACAAATATCGTAGAAGACCCCAAAAGAAGCCCAAGCCTTATAGATGTAGGCATCGATGGAGGGTCCCAGCACAACGCCGCGATGGATATCCAAAGCGTTGCTACGTGCTCAAGGGTACTACACAGGTAACCAATGGATTTGGGTACCAAAATCCCCTGCTAAACCATCTCTATCAGGTGAAGGCAAGATTGCATCAAAAGCAACGAAGCACAGGAGGAAATCTAAGAGAAACTCTAGGTCTCGAGGCAAGAAACCAGACATGAGTGTTCAAAAGAAAGAGCCACAGCCTAGCATGCTTAATAAGCAGATGCCATATGTAGCCATTGAGCATGCACAAAAGCCATTAATGCCTAAAGAGCCTTTGATTTTCTAAGAGGATAACAGGCATCATAGGCACAACATTGCTCAGGGCAAGGCTGATCGCTCAACAAAGCAAATGGCACAATTGTCTAATAGCCTCGAGCAAATCATTCGGCCAGTGCCAAGTCCACCTAAGAAACCTAGATCTCCTACATCCTCTTTTTCCAAACAGACACAGGAAGCACAATAGCGGTCGTCGATGGCGGCTGCTTACTCCCAATCTATGTCTCCATTAAAGCTTCCAAATACCCAAGAGGGGAAACATGACACTGGCCACAGCCCTCGCCCCAAGGATATGCCTGTGCAACCCAATGTGACCAGATCAACTCATGCTCGATCTATACAGATGAATGCTCAAAGGGCAACAAGAGATGCGACCACTTCTGATTGCCCTAGGGACTTGACACCGCAATCCACCAAGGGTAGCCAGCCCACTAAACTAGCTGCTACTACTTCCAATCAGGGAACACATCAGTCGCAACCCTTGGCCGTGACAATGCCCCTTGCGGAACGTGTCCTTAGTAGTTTACCTGTGAAGGAGGTGTCACAACCAACTTCATTAATAACTCCAGCACTTCCAAAGAGCCTAAAGCCTGGATTGGAAGAGTTAAACACATGGGAAACGGCTGAAGAGTTAGACTTCCCCAAAAGGGAAACAGTTGTACCCACACAACTTGGCAAGGCTATTCCGCAGGCCACGACTAGGTCCCATGAGGACCCTCTAGAGAAGGGAAATACTGAGGCTCGGCCAAGCACAATAGCCCAGGGTCCTGAGACGTTAGATGCGCCTGCACTAACCAAGAAAAAGAGGAGAAAACAACAAAAACAGCAACAGTTGCAAGTGGTTGTGGACCCCAAGAACATTGGGACGAAGAGTGCTGGAGAGCTGATGAATAAAGCATCAAGTCCACCCACTAATGAGCCCATTGATACCTCTCCTAATAGTAGTGAAACCTCTGACATAACCGTATGCTCCGACAAATCAAAGCTGTTGTTGCCATCAATGGCTGCTTGCAACACTCTATCCACTGACAATAGAACTCGCATTGACAAATCAAGAGTGGATACAACACTGTCACGACGGGGTGACGAATTCACACTAGTCACGCCCAAAAAGAACCATGACGCAATAACCAAGCCTCAGGAGAAACATGGAAACCCCAAGAGCATGGGCAATCCTAGCATTGACCAATCTTGCTCATATAGGCCTAAACCCCCAGCCATGCTAAAGCCTAGGCAAACTCCTAGAATCTTACATGAGATAGCAACCGAGCAAGCCCTCGTTGAACATAGAAGTGTCGCAGAATGCTTAACTGAGTTGGATGCTAAGCTCAAGGTGTTTGCACGAGTTTACGTCCTTGCGGACATGGGCACAATCCCCAAGGAGTAGCTTGGAGATCACTTGCCCTTCCCTTTATCTTGGGAAGAGCAGGAACATCTAGATGAGCACTATAGCAGGCTCCTACACGAGCGCTTGCGACTCATCTCGGGCGAGAAAGTTGACAAACTGCGCTTAACCGTCACGTTCAATGAAGTGCTCTACCAACCGAATCTCGTAGATATAGAGCAATTAAAGCGACTATCAGCAGGCTAGAGTCGATTTGAGCAGCGTTGGTGTGAAAACCGCGTTGCAATGGCCGAATTGGGGGCTCAGATCATGACAGTCTCTGAGGAGCGATCGGCCAAATGGCGATCCCAAAGAGACCCAACCTATGTGGCACCAACTTCCCTTCGAGTGCTGACTGCCATTTGGGGTACGGACTTAGCTGAACCTAGCCAAGAAAACTCTCTGTTTGATAAGGTTCTCACTGAGGAGGAGTTACATGTTGCCAGTAGACTCGGACAAGGGTCCATGCTGCTCGATGTGGCAAAATATCTATTGGTACTAAGTAAGCTGCCATGAGTGTTGGATGCGTGTGCCACGCTCCAGTACAACCTCGAGTTCTACAATTGGTTCTTATCCTCGTGAAGTGACATGGATTCATAAATACGTATATAAATAAACACTGATTTTTGTGTCACCGTGTATAAACAATATCAACACACACAAGCAATGATAGTCAAGTGCAGGGAGAAGAGTTGGGTCTGACAGGCTAAGCTCCTCAAGTCCTCCTCTCATCACGTATTTAAAAGCCGTGTGACATCCCCACCTCCAAGTGAAGGGCATGCAACCACATTACCGCCATAGGAAGCCTTGACCAACAACTCTGATGGTGTAGACAGGGTACAGCCCCTTTTCTATACACCTTCTTCCCTTCCCGATCTATCCTTCCAAGGTTGAGCCCTGCCTAAATTCATGACCACTAGCTGACGTAACTCGGCATGAGCCAAGATTTGCTAATGGCAGGAGGCTAAATATACATCACGGGGGCCATCCCTCTACAACAAGCACTGCATGCCCCACCCCTCCCCTTCTCGTTCTATGCGCTTAATAACTTGCACTATAATCCCTTACATATGAATGGTCTTATCATATAACAAATCCTAATCCTTGATTCACATCTTACAGGCCCCCCATGAGGAAAACATGGAGAACCAAGGGCAGCTAGCTTGCAAGGACGCTCTCCGCAGTCGACGGGAACATGCAGTACATGCCCCTCTTCCGGTGCACTACGTGCCCACTCTTAAAAGGTATGCCAAGAAACGCAGCCCCAAGCGACACCACCTTGGACGAAGGCCAAAGCATCCGTGGGCCAGGGGAGCGGACGCTCAAGGAGACGTACACAATGTGGCAACACCAGTGGCACAAACCCCCAACGTACACTCCGGCACCAGATGCTTAAGGGCAGAAAGGGCAGCTCGGGATAGGGAAGAATTCAATGAACTATTTAAAGGCATTTTGGAAACGGTGGCGGCCCAGGACTACACCATTCATGTCCCGGCCGACATGTTTCCTGCCCAACCCCACGGGAGCCCCGTATCAGCAGAGCCCCAGTCACATGACCACCTAGACTCGCCTCGCCTTGTACAAATGGAGTAGCCCCATGTTGAATAAAGGGTTATCAAATGCTACCTAGCCAGGACTTTTTGCCTTTAAATGGTTCAGTGTTGACATGTTCCCGAATTGTACGAACTTTTCATATCTGCGTTTATTATATTTCACGTCTTTAGCAAAAGGAAAAGCTAATCAAGCGCAGGTGATAAATATCTAAGTCAACACCATAGAATTCAGATAAGTGATGTCTCCTTGCATTGCACTGGTTTATTATAGTTGCGGCATATACCATTCATGTACTCTCATGATGTGACAAGTGGATACATGATGATACATGTCTTTGTGTGAAAGTGTTCAATGCCCAATCACTGCAAGACCATCGACCCCACAAAGAGCCGCGACAAAGCCACACTGCTGAAAGCAAAAATCACCCTTGCCGACTGCCCACATCGCATAGCCCAAAGCATATTCATGGGCTACGCTCTCTTTCTGGGTCAAGCTCTATAGTTGGCTCACGGCAGTCGTTACCTCAATTGTACCAACACCGCATGTGTCGCAAGGAGGTTTGCAATATCTCAAGTGTATCTCCCCATCTCAACAACTGCTTCTCTAACAACGAGGCTAGGGCACAATCATCACTGTAATATCCATTTCTTGAGCCTTCGAAGCTTGCCATTTTCCAACCCACTGAAAGGCTGATAGCCTCAACATATTGCAATGGTTGTACTCAAGCAAGTCCAAAAAAAAAAAGAAAAAAAAAGAGAAGAGAAAGAAAGAAAGAAAGAAAGAAAGAAAGAAAGAAAGAAAAAAGCACAAGAAAAAAAAAACAAAAAAAAGAAAAAAAGGAGAAAAAAGAAAAAAAG
Organism: Lygodium microphyllum; assembly: GCF_053477565.2. Taxonomy (NCBI): domain Eukaryota; kingdom Viridiplantae; phylum Streptophyta; class Polypodiopsida; order Schizaeales; family Lygodiaceae; genus Lygodium; species Lygodium microphyllum. Next base: position 16,574,303 of record NC_141142.1, read on the forward strand.
GAAATAAAATGAACAAAAAGATAAGAAGCACCCACAATCACAGCACAACACCTAGGGGTCCTCAAATTAGGTACGTCCAGTGCCCTTAATCAACTGGCTCCGTCCCTAATCCCCTAGCCCTTTAGCATCACCCACAATTGTTCAGGACACATCAAGGATAGGATATACCTAGGGAGCTTGTCTCGCTTATGGTTCGACCTGTCACCCTGACCCACTTGCACAATTCCCTCTTGCACTCTGCCTTAATACCATTGCAATCAATTGTGGTAAGCACCGCACGATTGGCCATGAAATGTACACCGTCCTCATCAAGCAAGTTCAATAGCTTCCAACTACCGACAGTGCGGTGTCTCTGTATTCAATTATGCTACGTCGTGCAGTCACAATGGAAAGGATGTCTCATATACCTTCACGTGTACTTCTTCTCAACATGGACACCTTTGCTTCATCCACACATTGTTACAAGAAACTAGCCCGCAGTCTTTTAACTACGTAATATCTAAGTATGCACGAGCACTCACATAATATCTGCACCGAAGTATATATACAGTTTGGGTCCTCAAGTGCAGGACAATACTCTCAGCTTGCTTAGAGTTCGACCTGTCTCCCAAACTAATCAAAATATGTCTTGTGAACAATAAGGAGACTAGCACTACCCCTTAGGAAGAGACCACATGAGAGGTTTTCAATTGCAGGTATTGAAGACTCCAAGGAAGGTGTCGTTCGCTCTTCATCAACACTCAACTCTGAATTCTTATCCTTATCACCTTGTAAGCCTGCCAAGAATCAGCATGTACAGAATCCCCAACAAACCGCCACTTGTACTCCATCAGTGCAAGCCCCCCAAAGAACAGCCCTACCACCAACTCCCATTGCCCTACCACCTACCACTCAACCCACCAATGTGCCCCCAATGACCTTCCTCCCCACCACTACCAACACTCCACCATGGCAACCACCGACATCCTTGCCACTCGTGTCTTCGGTGCATGGCTAAACACTTGCTACCTAGGATGGTGAGTGCCATGGGACTGGCACTCGTCTAGGAGGGGGGTAATGTTAACCCTCAAACAAACGAAGGTGGAAAATTCAGAAAAGCTAAAGCAGAAGACAAAGACAAAGGCCAAGGCAAAGAGAAATGGAAGACAAAGATGCACAAGGAGAAGAGTCCTAAAGAAGGGAGAAAGGCCCACAAGGAAAAGCGCAAGTCAAAACTTTTGTAAAAGAGCGCAAGCGCATCAGGGTTTAATTTGAGGAGTGCCGGGCTCTCACCCGTGCAATTTGTAAATATAGACGGCAGGCAGTGGAAAGGAAGATAGGAAGATAAAAGGACAATGGGAAAAAGGGCCTAGGCTACGACTGGCCATGTAAAAAAGGGGAAAAGGAGATGACTGCCCAAAAGGGATTTAGGGTTTTGTATATAAAGTTGAAAAGTGAATGAGAAGCTCATTCTTGTGTGTGGCCAAAAGTAGCTCCCCTCTTCTTCTTATTCTTGTTCTTGCTTGCTTGAGCTTGTGCTTGAGAGAGGGAGTGTGAGAGTGTGAGGGAGTGAGTGTGTGAGGGTAGGGACTGAGGAGGAGAAGCTCTCCATCTTCTCCTCTCTTCTTCTCTTCTCTTCTCTTCTCTTCTCTTGCTCATGGCAATGGAGCTTGGAGTGTGGAGCTTGCTTGAAGCTTGCACTTGGATCATGGAGCTACCGGAGTGCGCGGGAGAGGAGGTAACTCGAACGGCATGGAGGTAAGCTCACTACACCCGTAGAAATGGATGGCGCGTCGGCTATGTGAGAGGTATCCATTAGTGCTTGGCTTGGAACGCTTGAAGCAATAAGCGGTCCGTGGGTCTTGACGGTTGAGTGAAAGCTCCCACAACTGCCTTCTTACATGGTTACTTAGAAGAAAAAATTTATATGTCTCAACCACCAAACTTTGTTGATCCAAAATTTCCTACACATGTTTGTCTACTGCATAAAGCTCTGTATGGCCTAAAACAAGCACCAAGGCAGTGATACACTCGTATTCATTCTCACTTACTGCACCATGGCTTCTGGTGGGGCTAGAAATAGATCACAATGTTTATACTCTTCTTTAGGGCAACAATGTCATTATCTTAGGTCTCTATGCTAATGACATTCCTATTCTTGCCAACTCTCCTCATGCAATGTCCAAAGCCAAATCTATCATCTCTTCACAGTTTGCTATAACAAACTATGGTCCTTTGCATTACTGTCTTGGCATTGAAATTGAATAGTCACCCACATCCATCAAAATGCATCAACATACCTACATTTTGTCTATTCTCTCATGCTATTCCATGCTAAAATGTAATCCCATGGTCACTCCACTTGCCCAAAATCTCCAATTGAATCCATCCTCATCCCATTCTCTTTCAACTGACCAGGCTTGTGAAATGGAGACTATTCCTTATATGGAAGCACTTGGATATCTTTGATATTTAATTACTTGTACTCATCAAGATTTATCTTATGCAGGGCACATTCTCTCCAAAGCCATGCATCAACCCACTTATGAACATTGGAAGCAACTCAAACGGGTCTTACAATATCTAAAGGCAACATCAAATGTGGAGATTTGAACACAAAAGACAACAATTACTTTTTTTAATGAACATATTCCGATGCAGATTGGGGTGGTGACCTTGCTACATGAAGATCTTTCACTAGTTTTATCATTACTCTAGCAGGAGGTCCCATCTCTTGGAGCACCAAACAACAACACTTCATAGTACTTTCTACTACTGAAGCCGAATATGTGCTATTGAAGCCGAATATGTGGCATGTAGCATGGTTGCCTAGGAAATAATTTATCTGAAGAAACTCTTGGAAGACATCAGTTTTGGGTATCAACCTCAACAAATTCCAATCTTCACCAACAATAAAGCATCAATCTCTGTCATTCAAGGCCCAAAATTAAGTAGTAAACTCTGCCATATTGATATGGGATATCATTTTGTACACGAATTAGTTGAAAATTCCCATATCATCCTTCAATATGTACCATCATGTGATAATGCTACTGATTTGCTCATCAAATCTGTTCCTCACTTGAAGCATAAAATTGCCATGCATTTTGCATGATCTGATGGGGAGGGGAAAACATTCTAGCTAAATTGATGAATTGAATGTAATCTTTTATTTCTCTATAGATACCTATGGAATCCTTTTGAGGGGGGATGTTAAGACAAAGTTATGGATAAGGATAAAAGTTTGGATAAGATAAGGACAAGTCAGTATGTGGACAAAAGGATCTCATAGATATCCACTTTGTAAATATCTTAGATATTTAGAGATGAAGCTCACCTACCTCATTTAATGTGCCATATATATATATAACTACTAGCAATGAAATGTTCAACGACAATTCATTCCATTTCTATATTTCCTCTATCTCCCTTTATTGTGTATAGTATTCTCTTATCTACAAGTTCCTGGTTTTTAGTACACCAACAACCTCCCACTTAAAGGCAAATTTGCCCTAGTGAGGAGTGAAAAGAAAAAAAAAGAAAAGATAGTACAATGTACACATGTACAAAAGGATGAGGAAAAATGTTATCTCATCCAACACCCATCAATCTCCTGAGGAAGGCAAAGCACTCAGTAATGAGGCTTTTTGTGAGCAGATCTGTAGGATTTTCTTGAGTGGAGATCTTGACAAGGTCAATAGACTTGTCCTCACAACTTCAGTATCCTGGCTACCATAACAAATACACATATCTGCTATGCCTTTTGAGTATCTCATGATACCCTTCATGGCATCCCAATGTTTCTTGCCAGGTGTAGCCATATAGGGTGACACAACACCAACTGCAAAGGTAATAACTGGATGAGTGACTATCATGGCATACATCAAATTGCCCACTGTTGATGCATACGGGATCTTGGCCATCTCGGCCCTTTGCTCATCTATATGTGGACAAATCGGCCTATGAAACCTTCACATAAGAAGGTAATGGACAACCAATAGGCTTCACATCCTCCTGCATGCGGAAACGCTCAAGGAATTTATGAATGTACTCCCTCTGTGAGAGTCCCTCTATGAGAGGTAGAGTAGTCCCTGATGCCTATCAAGCTTAATGTGCATACCAAGAATGTGAGAGGCTTGTCCCAAATCCTTCATCTCAAAGCTCTTCTTAAAGTGAGATTTAAGAGCATCCAGCTCATCATGAGCTTTCCCTGCTATCAACATATCATCCACATAAAGTACCAAAATAAGCAATGAGCTATCACGGGATGTCTTCTTGTAAAGGCACGAATCCATAGCACTCCTACTGTAGCCCTATGACTACATAAAGGCATCAAACTTATGATACCACTCCTCCCTAGGTGCCTGCTTCAAGCCATAAGGACTTTTCTTCAACTTGCACACTAGGTGCTTCCTGCCAGGTTCTACAAATCCCTTGAGATGTTCCATGTAAATCTCATCATGCAAATCTCCATGCAAGAATGTAGTCTTGACATCCATCTCATACATGTCTAAGTCAAGTTGCGCGACTAAGGCCAAAACCAAGCGTAGGGTGGTCATTTTGACCACAAGAGAAAAGACTTCATCAAAGTCAACTCCATGCTCATGTTTAAAACCCTTAGCAACAAGTATTGTCTTGTAAGCTGGCTTGGGTTTTCCAGGGATACTTTTCAGCTTGTACACCCATTTGCATGGCAAAGCCTTCTTGCCCTAAGGCAATGCAACCAAATCCGAAGTCATATTCTTATGCAAGGAGTCCATCTCAGACTACATAGCTCTCCCAGGAGTGACTGTCACCCCTGCACATAGCCTCATCATAGGTGAGAGGCTCTTCTACATCTGTAACCAAGACATAATGCATTGAGGGCTCAAATCTATCAGGTGGACATTTAGCTCTAGTAGATTGTCTCACTACAGGCTTTGATACATGTCTAGCATCCTATCCAACACCCTAGCCATGTGTACCAACTGCTATTGTAAGTTGTCCAACTAGCTATGCAGGAGCACGTGGCTCCTCCTGGAATATAACCCTATGTATCTCTACCACCTTCTCAGGCTGCCTATGCATCTTGTCTTCATGGAAGACTTCATCATGGTTGCGGATGACTTTCCGCGCTTGCGGATCCCAAAGGCGGCAACCCATCTCGCCTGCATCTCCATAGCCAAGGAAAATGCATTTGACACTCTTAGGATCCAACTTACTATGCTTGTCCTTGGGCACATGGTAGAAGGCCTCACATCCAAAGACAAGTAGATGCACATAAGACGAAGGTTTCTCGGTCCATATCTCCTCTGCAACCACTGGAAGGTGATCTATTGATGACATGCACAGTTGTACTGACTACCTCAGCCCAAAAGCTCTGTGCTAGGCATACAAGGCTAAGCATATTGCATACACGCTCATGGATGGTTCTATTCATCTGCTCAGCCAAACCATTATGAGGTGGGGTATAGGGGGCGATCAATTGACGCTTAATACCCCTCTTGTCACATAGTTTCTCAAAGGCACGTGACACATATTCTCCCCCATTGTTATTCCTAAGGCATTTCAGCCTATACCTAGTTTGGTTCTCAACCAATGCAAGCCATCTCTGAAACACAGCCAAGACATTTGACTTAAGCTTTAATCCTAATGGGGTAAGCCCAGACTTTACGCAAAAAATCATCAATGAATGTTACAAAATACTTTGTAGCACCCATAGACTGACAAGGCATAGGTCCACAGACATTCGAATGTACCAATTCCAGGGGCTCACTCATGCGTGTCCTACCAGACTTCTTATGAGTATTCCTAGTCTATCTAGCATAGAGACAATGCTCACATGAATAAAAACAATGCTCACATGCGTTCCCTTCAAGGACATATGGCCCAAACGGGCATGCCAAAGAGATACATGTGGGATGGAATTTATTGACAAAACATGGTCAACAAAGGACCCATCAACTACAAGAGAAAGAGGCTGCCAGCCTTGGCACCTCTAGCATTTTCTCTAGCATTTATTACTAGTGGCCAAATTTAGTAGGGCCAACTACTATTTTTGGTATCATGTTTGGCAAGTTGACCAGCTTGACTATTTTGCTACTATCTATAATAGCGGGCCACTTATGTGGGGTAGATCACTTGTTTTTTTTGCAAGTTACACACTCCAACATCCATCTTCATCTCTGTCTTCAATGTTGTCGTCATCTTTAGCCTGATCCAATGCCCTCATTGATGCTTTGGGCTACATACAAGGCTTGATTAGTCCATCATTATATTCAGCATTCAGTTTAGATTCAGTGCAGAGTTCTCTTCCATTCCTATTGTCCTTCTCTTCTCCTTTCTCTGTATGTTCGTGTTTCTATGCCATTGTGCACTCTCGAAGCCTCAAACTATCTTTCAAATATGCTCGTGTTTCTATGCCATTGTGCACTCTCGAAGCCTCAAACTATCTTTCAAATATGCTTGAATTACTACAAAACTTTTTTGGATGCACATGAAACTCTTACTAATGTTGTTGTTGCTACTTGTTATTATATTATGGACATGGTGTGGGACCACATAAAGCTGGAATGGGATTTTATGGATGCTCATATGATATATCATTAAGGCAAAGGTCAAGGACAAGCACATGGCCCACCTAGTCAACAACCTTTGTGCAGTTGAGAATGAGGCATTTGGGAAGCTAGCTAATGAATACCAATATATATACCTAGAGATTAGCAAATCAGAGTGAGGAACTTGCTTCAATATATATACCTAGAGATTAGCAAATTAGAGTGAGAGTAGTTGAATAGATCATGTATTCACTAGATATGACTCTGCTTTTTGACCATGATGATTAGAGTATGAAATAGATCAAGTTATTTCAAATAGCTTGAAATTGAGTTCAGTAGGCATGATTGTTTTGGAATTTTATGAGTGAGTGACTCTGCTATAATTTTTTGATTGTATATGAAATTTATTGATTATGTTGGATATGAATCAATTCTAAAAACTTGCTCTCAAAATGGGATTAGCTTGGATTCTAAAACTTAATGAACACTCTACAAGCCTAAATGAAATAGCCTAATTGAGTCCACCTGGCCATAGAATGGAGTTGTTAGAATCTCCATTCATCTTTTTTCCTACTCACCCAAGATATATTTAATTATTCAATTATTACAATACCATATTTGGCATACATGCTCCTTCAGCAAAGAATCGTTTTCCTATCCCAAGGATACATGATATCTTGGATAAGTTGCAAGGAGGTAGTATCTTTAGTCACATTGATCTCAGGAGCGGCTATCACCAAATACATATAGCACCTAAAGATGTTCATAAGATAGCTTTTCGTACAATGTTTGGACTATAGGAGTTCTTAGTCATGCCATTTGGTTTGACTAATGCACCCGCCACATTCAATCGAATGATGGAGAGAATTTTCACGCCTCACTCAAATTTCACAAGTGTCTTCTTTGATGACATTCTAATATTTTCACAGTCTAAAGAAGAGCATAGAAAACATCTATCTATTGTTTTTCAAGAGCTTCACAAGCATAGACTACAGGTCAATGCCAATAAGAGTGAATATGTCCTTTTGAAAATTCATTACATGGGCCATATTGTTTCTCACAATCTGGTGAGAATGGATCCTGAGAAGATTCAAGCCATTGTCGAATGTCCTAGACCTACTTTTGTACATGAAGTTAGAAGTTTCTTGGGCCTATGTTCATACTACATGAGGTTCATATGAGGTTTTGCGTATGTTGCATCTCCTCTACATGACCTTACTAAGAAGGGATCTTTTTGCTGGGGATCAAGGCAACTACAAGCCTTTGAAAGAACTAAGTTTCTTGTGACTCAAGAACAAGTTCTCATAGGTCCGAATCTTCAAAAAACATTTTGAAGTTCATTGCAATGCTTCTAGGGATTGCATTGGAGTTGTGCTTAACTAAGAGCATCATGCAGTAGCATTTGAGAGTCGATGCCTCAAGGATCATGAGCTACATGCTCCATTATATGAGTTAGGGGGCTAATGTGTGACAATGCTATGATAAAGGGGACAAACCTTGTTTTTCTCATTTTATACCCTTATAAACCAACTATGGAATTAGTTTGTCAAGATGACATGCCAACGAACCTAAAAAATGTAGTGGGAACCTAACTAGATCGATTTAAGTTATGATTATATTTCCCTTGTGATACAAAGCTGAATCGTTGAGTTGTCAGTCATCTCAAAACTCTAAGATGGATTAAGATGATAGACGGTTTTTACATTAGATTTAATTGAATAGTAAAAAGCTACCAACCAATTTCTTGTGATCTTGATATGAACCCCCCTCATTTATAGTTTGAAAAAAGCAAATTTCTACCTCTTCCCTTGGGTTGGCTAGTGCCAAATCAACCATCGAGGCCAAGTAATTGTCCATCTCCTCCCCCTTTGCACTAGACTTAGCCACCCCCCCTCTCCTTGAATTGCTTTACTCCCCCTTCTTGGTCTCTTTCCCTTGCCCTTGTTCCTCCAACCATGGCCTACTTACCAAGGCGAAGGTTAGAGAGAGAGACTCTGTGTGTGTGTGTGTGTGTGTGCATGAGAGAGAGAGAGAGAGAGAGAGAGAGAGAGAGAGAGAAGTACTACATCAAGAGAGATATAGATTGGATAGGGAAAGAGAAGAAAAGCGTACTTGATTTAATCCGCCACATATCTCTTGATACTATCCATTGGTTCCATCCACTATTATCACTAAAACATTATTTGTGAAGCACTATGGTTCCCAAAAGGAGAGATGTGGAACCCATGTGTGGTAGAGCTATTGTGCAAGCCAACAAGATCACCATGGAGACCAACAAGAAAGGAACAATTAACCATCAATCATTAGCGCAACAAGTTCAAGTTTTTCATACCTTGGATACATTGTTAAATTAATATCTTCATTGGAATTTATTGGAAATAATTGTATCCATTATTTTTGCATGACTTCTTTATAGTATTACTTGCGAGTATTATAAGATGATTCAATTGGGTGTATAGCAATTAGATTTGTGGAACCAATAGTGTGTTGTTGATAGTTAGAGTAGGCATAAGATCCAATGGGAAAGCCAAAGAAAATAAGGTAAGTTGCTTGGCATCCAAGTCAAAGGGCCATGTGGCATAAAAAAGGCCAAGCACATTATCACTTCTTCCCCTTAGGTGAAGGGGATTTGCAAGATTATTTTTCTATGGAAAACACTAGTGTTTCTCCCATTTGTGACTAAAAAGAGAAACTTGTCTTTGGTGGAAATAGTGGTGTCGTAAGATCATAATATGATGAATTGAATGGAAAAGGATCCAAGGTTGAGATTGATATCAAATTATGTATCTGAATCGTAGAAACTTATTTTTCTATGGCAAACACCAATGTTGCAAACAAGTCAATGATTGCCCATTTATGCCTAATAAGAGGAACTTATCCTTGGTGGAAATAGCGGTGTTGTGAGAACATAATAACTGAAAGATATGAGACATGGAAGTAGATTAAGAAAAGGATCCAAGGAATTAAATCACCAAAGATGAATCGGTTCTCTAGTCTAACACAACTCACCTTAACCTTGGAAGCCTATCATTTTCAATTTGCGACACAAGAAGTATGCATCCCAAATGTCCATTGCTCACTAAGTTGCTAATGTTGTCAATCATTAAATGCAACTTTAGATATATATAGTGGAAGATGATTTGATATTAGCTAAACTCTCGGTAAGGGAGAGTAGCAAAGTTAATGGTGAAACTTAAGTTCCAAGAATGGCCCAACAAATTACTATGATGTGACACCTAACTCAAAAAATGATTAAGAGAATCAAGAGGATAAATTATACCAAATTGACAATGACCTAGGTCACTCAAAAGGCTAAATGGTTTAATAGAAGGTGCAATAACTACAAATGAGCTCATCACTTTAGGTTTGAACATCTCAACTATATGACAATCACCAATTAGAAGGTCCTCCAATAGCATGCTCAAGAAAGAGAAATCTACCTAGTAGATGTGATATAAGTTGTGTAGTTAGAACATAATCTTATACCATGATCGAGAAGCCAAAGAATGATTATATTTTAAAAGAGGAGAACACAAATTTTGATTGCTAGCTTGTTGAACATGCATCCTTAACCCTAGCCATATCATCAAGAATGAACCAATTGTAGTATGTAGCAAATATGTAAATGGAATAGCATATTGGACACATTATATCCCTAGTATTAGACTATGTAATAACTACTCTCACAATAAAGCTAGTTAGCTCATTGAATCACTCTTATAAAAACATAGCCTAGTTATTGTCAAGATGACAATATCTCAATTTCTTTTAAAGGAGATATGATGTGATGTCCGTGAAAATCCCCCCTCTCCTTGTAAAATTGGCTAGTAGCCAAGTCCCACTACTAGACTTGGTTGCCCTCCCGCTCCCCCTTTCACCTGAACTACCCCCATGAGAGAGAGAGAGAGAGAGAGAGAGAGAGAGAGAGAGAGAGAGAGAGAGAGAGAGAGAGAGAGAGAGAGAGGGAGAGAGGGAGAGAGAGAGAGAGAGAGAGAGAGAGAGAGAGAGAGAGAGAGAGAGAGAGAGAGAGAGAGAGAGAGAGAGAGAGAGAGAGAGAGAGAGAGAGAGAGAGAGAGAGAGAGAGAGAGAGAGAGAGAGAGAGAGAGAGAGTGTGTGTGTGTGTTAAAGGTGGCAACAAGTAGTGGCATTTAAGCTAGAGTTGCCATCGGCACATTAAGGAGATGATGAGTGCAAATGCAATAAAGGCTACCAAGAATGGCACATGGATGGAGAGAATGTCCTGCCAGCCTATGTAATGAAAACGAGAGAATCACCATTGTTTGCATATGCATAGCCATAGAGGTTAAAGCAACAAAGGGTCCTCTTTCTCAATGCCATATCCTTCCCGATTTTTTCTGCCAAGTCTTCTTGGATTGGCATCTTGGGTGCTCTCATAGTAGAGCTTATATTATACTATCCCCCACTCTTTGTGTTTGACAATAGTACTGACTTGATCATTGTATATTACAATCATCTAGTTTTCCTTCTGTTTTTAGAGAACTATATTGAGACCATCTAGTCCCTAATTGACGTATAGATTTTGTCTTCGACAATATACATATTGGATTGAGTCTTGAGTACATTTGCTGTCTGATCTCTATGCTACGAATGCATCAGACCGGTAGGTGTTCCATCAATAGTCACAACTCCCCTTGTCCCTTTGATCCCAATGGCACACCAACCTAGCATTTCCCTCCCAAATTTATCAAGATCTTCCAATGAAGACCCAGATACTTTTATCTACAGTTTGATGTGGCACACATAGTCAACCACTTACCTTGGTTAGGTAAATGAAGCCCACAAGGTCACCGTATTTGAATCCTCAATGCAAAAGAAGGCTACAAACTGGCTAGTAGCAGAACACAGTTGGCCATCATGGAATGAAGCCCTGAATGCCTTCCATATCCATTTCTAACAAGATCAAACAAATGCAAAAAAACTTGAATGACTCTGCCACCTGAAGCACATGGTAGTTCATTTTAGGCATATGCTGCTAAATTCACAATACTACATAGTTGCGTTGATCCAAATGCACAGCCAAAAGATGAAATGTTGAATACCTTATATGTACAAGGTTTCACTAAACCTATTTGGAAAGCCTTTACTTCCGATGATCTATCTAGTAACAACATTGACCCGTTTTATAAGAAATCCCTCAAGTTAGAGCAATTCTGTAAAAAGAAAAGTCAAGAAAAGGGAAGAAACTCGGTAAATCCACTATAAAACATCAAAATGATGATAGCAGCTATCAATTTTTGGTTCTAACTTAGAAGCAATCTAGCAATACTAAGTCTGTTTCTAAGGAGGAGGAAGAAAGAAAGCAATATAAGAGTAAGAAGAAAGACAAAGGAAAGAAAATGGTGAAAAACACCAAGAAGAACGAGGTAAAAAACCTCTAGTGCACACAATGCAACAATCCCAAACATGTACAGGTTGAATGCGGCCTAAGCCAATGATGGTGCAATATTTGCAACATGGCCATGCACAACACTAAGTACTGCCAATACAATGGCAGGTACCAAATGGTGCATCCTCACCAAACCAACCCACTCTGGTCCAACCCAATCATGTTTCTACCTCAACTGTGGCGTATACCAATCAACACTACTCCCCACTCGGCAATGGCCACAAATGGGCATAATAGAGGTGGAAGAGGTCAAGAGAGGACCCTTTGCTAAACATTGCTTCTTTTGCATGCAGGATGGACACTAGTGAGATGAGTGTCTAGATTCCCAAGCATACGATGCCCAAAAAAGACAAGCAAAAGACCCATTACATATGCTCAAAGCCAATACATTAGATTGAGGAATTGTCCAAACTAGAGGTGCATGTGATTACTTGATCTGGCAAGACCTCCAAGGATGTCGCATTGCACCCCACATGCCCTTCGTGGACTAAAAGCAAGAGAAAGTTTGCTAGCGGCCATGAAACATTCGGTCCTGAGGTTGAGTAAGGAGGTTAAACCCGACTATTGGCCTGGTAACTCCAAGCAGCCATAGTCTGCTTAGCATATCCCCCCCATTTAGGGATTATGTTAGTCTATAAAGACTCAATCCACTAGTATGAAAGAACCCAAGCTCCAAATTGATCATCAATCTGGAGTCTGCAAAGTTCAAGTCACAGTCAGATTTGGCACAAAGAACAACAAACCCACCACAGGAGAAAAACAAACAATTTGTGTAAGAAGATCCGCAACCAGGTGGAGAGAAGAATCTGGGAAGTAGCCTTGGAAGTCAAAAAGGGAAGTTGCCAGAAGCTCAACCTGGAAAGAAAAAAAGTCAAATTTTGAATACCCACCCCAGAAAAGCTAACAAGAATAATCCAGAGGATCAGCCAAAATAGAGGCAAAGTACAACCCAAATGCTAACTCCAAAGGTAGTGGAAGCCAAAAGAAGGAAGTTAAACCTATAGCACTGGAAGGGAACATGCCAAGAACTTCACTATTCTGGACTCATCCAAAGCATCAACCAGATAGGGTCCTCTCATATTACTGTTCCACTAGGTGATTTACTCAACCTAGTCTCAACTTTCAAGGATCATCTCCTGAATATGATTTGACTTGAGTGCTCAATATTATCAAAACCATAAGTAGCAACCATGATGGCCCATGTCTTGAAGGAAATAGTCTGCAAGATCTAGCAATATCCAGTTCTAGTAGGCCCCTTGTCCAGCCTGACCATTTTGGTGATTCCTGTTCAATGTAAGGACTGGATCATCTAAAACATCTTGCTCAACAATGGATCAGGGGTGAATATCATCACATTGGCAACTTATCAACAACTAGGATTGAGGGAATGGGAACCAATCCTCTTCCTAGTGAGGATGGCCAATCAGCAGCAACTATGACCTTTGGGCTTTATTAGGTCTGTACTTTTAGAAATTTGCATAGTCCAATTTCTAATTTCCTTAGTAGTCTTAAATATGGAGCATGCTAGCAAAGATTATCGCATGCTATTGGGAAGGCCTTGGCTACACCAAACACGAGTCAATCATAATTGGAATAAGGATAAACAGACTATCCAAAATAATCAACACAAGGTAACGGTCTTCTTGACCAATGTTGCCCCACCCACCCCACATTGTTGACCAACTATAGCTAAAATAGTCAACATGGTCAAGGGCCTAAGTGACAATGAAGAAGATGATTTCCTGAAGATTAGTGTGCAACCCTGGTGTCTCAAAAATGCGTCAACTTTTGAAAAGATTATCAAATTTGAGTCAATTATATTTTTCAGCTTAGGATAAAGGTTTTGATGCTCTATTCATAATTTACATGTACTTAAGGATGTACTCTTTGGTTAAAGTAAAAACTCTGGTTTAGGTTGTGTGCATGAACTTTCCTTAATTTATTGAGATGTTGAACCTTAATATAAAATTTTGCTCTTTCAAAAAGCCATTAAATAGATTTAATGAGCGTAAAAAAGGTACACATCCAAAAAGTCACGTTTTGTATGTCTTGCATGGTTTTAATCCAAAATACACTTTTTGATCTACTAATGCCATTGATATTGATGGGAAAGCTTAAAGCAAGTGGCTTCTTTCAATGCAACCCCCCCACCCAGGCAGGCTCCTTTCACAAGTATAAGAGGATATCCTCACTCCCCTCAACATAACAAGTGCAAAATTAGGGAACTTAGAAAGCGATAGAGCAGCCCTCTTAGCCTTTAATCAAGGAGACAATGATGCATTGCTAAAAAGCAAGGACATGCTACCAAGGAGATGAGTCGAGGAGCCAACACCCTCTTATGCCGTCACATGTTTGAGCCAAAGGTCTTCTCACCTTATTTTGTAGCTAAAACTCTACCTAAACAACAAGTCCATCTCCTCTCTATGTCAAAGCAAGTTGCAACTATCAATTAACGAGACCTCACAACGCCACATTCCAATTGAAGTTCATTGCATTATAATTGTTAAAGTTGTGAGCAATGAGATGGAGACAAACCCAACCATAGAGGCTATCAACACCTCCCTTAGATGGCTTAATTTGTGCACCAAAAATTTATATTGTCATAATGCAAGTTCAAATTGATGGTTGTGTCGTGTATTAATTGAAACAAGCAAATATTGTTTGAAAGAGGATAGTTTCGTGAGACAAAGATGTGCCTTGCTAAAATTTTTTGGTAGCATTCTTAATTTGTAAAGGAATTATTTTATTCTTCCTTCCCTACTAACTCCTTACAATGTTCTTGTGTAGCCAAAGAGGGCCATTAAGAAGGAATAGTCATGGTGAATTTGATGTGTCCCTCTAGCCTTAGATTAGAATGGCTCTTTAGGGTGGGCCACATAGTTATTCGAAGTGACCTAAGTTGATTAAAAGTTGGCTATCATTGAGGGCACGAGATAGGTGGTGAATATATCCCAAGCCTAGTATGCTACACCTCAACAAAGCAAAAGCGTTAATTGTTGGGTCTAGGGAGAGTTATCAACTAGCTCAACACTTTGTTGATTGTCTAGGACAAGGTATGCAATGCCTTATGATGTATTCTAGTCCAAATCTTGGGTATACTAATGGATTCATTTTGACATTGGGATTGCAATTTTTTGTAAGGATAATTGTATGCTAATTAGGAGTTTATCTATTTGTTAGAATATGATTGTTTGTGCATTAATGGTTACAAAGGAAAACTATCAACATATGTTAAGATGAATGGTAGAAGAATATATGTTAAACACCTATAAATTAAAAAAATTATGTCAAGTGAGTGGGTGGATGGAGGTCACAATGAACCCATCCTATGGATTATAGATTGATCAATTGGGTGGCTATGCCACTTGACCTTGTAGAATGTTTGCTAAGTCATAGAACCTAAGCTAATCCCATTTTAGGGGAATGGTGTTTTTCTATGCTATAGTAGAGGGATGGAGGCTTGCTCACTTATCTTCATGCTATTTGAGGCTTCATCACCTATCTTCATGCTACTTATGAACGAATTGTGGGATTAGTTTATCAAAATGATGGCATACTAGTCAACACTAAGAGTACAATGCGAGCCAATTAGACCCTTTACGTTATGATGTTTTTCCCTTGCAAGATAGAGTTGGATCCTCCAATTGTGAGTCATCTTAAGAATCCAAAATGGATTAAGCTTGTAAATAGTTGGTCTCACAATATTTAATCAACAACTAAACAGCTACATGCCAATTTCTAGGTTGGGTATCTTAAAATGATGAGAGCTAGTTTTATATTAAAAATATGTTTAATATCATTAAACCATCTAAACATTTATCAATAACACAAAACATACCATAATAGTCTTTGGTTCTAAACATACGTTAGTCAATTTTGCATTTAAGTGCTAAATGAGAGCTATAGGAATAGGTTCTAGGCGAGGCATTGTTTTAAATCATGGAAGTCAAATAAAACCCCTTATAAAAGAACTAAAGCTAACAAATAGTAAGGGCACTTTGGATTTCATGCTAGTAAAATGGAAGCCTTTGTAAAAAAAGTCAACAAAGAGTATTTGAAAGGTTATTAAAGAAATGTAAAAATTTTCATTGTCATTTTGCTAGAAAAATAATGGACAATTGATGTAAGACTTGCTTAACCTCTCTTTAGTATAGCTTGGAACACACACACACACACACACACACACACACACACACACACACACACTCTCTCTCTCTCTCTCTCTCTCTCTCTCTCTCTCTCTCTCTCTCTCTCTCTCTCTCTCTCTCTCTCTCTCTCTCTCTCTCTCTCTCTCTCTCTCTCTCTCTCTCTCTCTCTCTCTCTCTCTCTCTCGGGGGGACTAAATAATCCTCAAGTAATGGCTTCTTAGAATCTAAACATTCAATTGGTCTAACAAATGCTATCAACTTTCGTACTTCCATGTAAGCCTATGACTATTTTCTAACCAAATGTACTATTGAATTATAATGATGAAACTATTAAGGTAAAAACTAATAATTCACACTTGAAGTTAGGAACCACAATATGGACATGCTCATTTCCAATATGTAGATCTCTCACTTTTATTGTGCATTTTAAGAGAATTGTTGGTTGATGTATGCCAAGTGACTTTTTAAATAAAATAAATTGTAAAAAAGCATTGTACTAACATTATATGCAAACTTTCTTTAACCTAGATACTTTTTCGTAAATCTCTAAAGTTGTGGTAGGCACAGTAGATCTTGCAAATCAACATTTTTCTTGAGCAAGCTAAAAGCTTTTCTTACAAAAATAGACTAGGTCCAAGAGTTCAATTTGTATGGAGTCCATGCTTTTATACAAGTACTAAGAAGAATTCACACGTGCATCCTTCAAAAAATAGACATTGTCATCTTCTTGCTCTTTTGAGTACTAGGATATCATCCTAAGTAGAAATAGTGCCACCTTGATCAATCGTCCACAAAAACCATATTTATATTCTTAGAACAAGAGATTATGCCTCATTCTTAAAAGTACAAAATTTTTGGATATCCTAGATGATTCACTAAGGAATTATCAAGAGCAAATGAAGAACTTGCACATCATAATACACATTTGTGGCCATGTAAATCTAGAGTCATAGCTTTTCCCTAAAAATGGGCCAAGATCTCCTTTTATGATTACACCTACCTTGTATATCATTCTTGCACTCTTCTCCCACTTGTCATTTTCAAAATAGGCAAGCCATGGGTTCCATTGGGATTTCTCTAAAACATATCATTCCATTAACAAACAAGTCATGGATTGCAATATAAGGTTACATTTGAAAAACATGTCATATTTCCTAAAGCCCTCTTATATGGCAAGACTTAAGTAGGCAAAGATGACATAGCAACTTTAAATAAGCATGTTTCAATCTACTAGTATAATTGATTCTATATGAAAGGTTTGTTATTCTTTCCACCCATTATTTTTGCACATTGTTTTTATCGTAGGAATTTGTTTATAAAAAACTATTTAAACAACCTCACCTATGAAATTTCATTGGATATTTGGGTTCTACAAATAGGTAAGCTCCCATGGGGGTGTTGTGGATAGTGTGTAGAAGCAAAGTTGGAATGGAGTAGCTTTCCAAAACCTTGAAATGAGCTTGATGAATTTGATGTAATAATGAGAGCTCTTTTATTCTTTCATTATTAAGAGAAGTATGGCTTACCTAGTCACATAGACACCATAAGGAAAGGGATAGCATGAGCAAGGAATATGAAGGACAGAGGTGAGAAATTTTACTTAAAATATGTTAGTAGTAGAAGAGCTTTCATATGCAAAAATTTAAACACCTTGAAAGGGATTCATATGAGAGAGTGAAGGTTAGATTTGGTGTCTACATGACAAAAGGTGTAAAAAAAGTCAATCATATGTCAAATGTCTCAAATATTATAGTTAGCCACCAAATATGATAAGTTGGTCAAAGAGCACACAACTATCCTTACCTTGAGAAAGCTAGAAATATATGAGATAAATCTGACATATTTTTGGCCTTCTATTTTTTATGTGTGTCTCTCGTAGGAGATTGAAAATGGATAAATCAAACACTTTTGATCATTTCAATCAGTTTGTGCCTATAATGGGCACACTTTAATTGGACATAATTCATGTCATATGTCTTGAATCTCATGAAGAAAAATGTGAGGTCATCCCAAAGTAAAGGATTTTGCTTTGAACCGTAAGCATTATGGCGTAGACACCAAAGTAATGCTTCATGATCTTGACCTGATTATAAAAAGATGCTCTCTATTCACTATACTTTTCTTCAACTAAGCAACGTAGTAGTAGGTAATATAAATATTGTTAAACAATCTTACTTTCTTCACTAGCCCAGGTGCTCCGCACTTAGATTCTCTCGGCACTTTGCACCATTTTTTCCTGGAGCTTCGCACTGGGGTTCGAAAGCATGGTTCATGTGGTAAGAGAGTTCATGCAAGGTTGATATAAGGAATATAATGAGAACTTTGAAAGCTTTGGCAACTTAGACTAATTCAATGTTGAATGCATGAAAATGCAATATATGGGGATGTGGCACTAACTCTTATATGGGGTGTGGAAGATTAACATTAACAAGATCAAGCCTAAACTGTATCTCCAAAGAACACCTTATGACAATTTCTCAAAGCTTCTTTCTATTCACATTGAGCCTATCATGGTATGCATATTATCCTCACACACTAAGCCTATAACATTACATAAACTTGACAACCCATAAACTATATTGATAATTATTTCTTCTTCTTCTTCTCTCTTTGTCTATCATAATTATTCATTAATAACGGACATACATAATTATGTATGTATAATACCTTCATTAAAATAAAAGTGAAACTTTATCTATTAATAATTAATTGATATATAATAATTAATAAGTAATAACTAATTAATTATATTATTGTATCATTATATATATTACTTATTATATATATAATCAAGTATATTAAAGTATTAATAATTATAATATGTATATTATAATTATCATTAATACAACTAATACATTAAAGTTAATTAAACATGATAATTATATATCCATTCTCTCTCCTTTGCTCTTTCTCTCACTCATATATATGTTTAGATGTGTGTGAGTGTATATATGTTTTATACATTGTGTCCATTTGCGTGGTCTCATAAGTATGTATACTCACTCTCCTCTCCTATTTTTTTTCTCTCTTTTGTCGCTCCTTTCTTTTCCTCTCTCCTATCTTTCCTCCTCCTCCTCTTTTTCTTATTTTGTGTGTGTGTGTGTGTGTGTGATCACACACACATATATCTTTTCATTTTTGTCTCTTCTTGTTTTTCCTACATGTGTGTGTGTGTATGTGCACATGCATGTATATGTATATATGTATGTATGTATATATGTGTGTGTTTAATACATGCGTGTCCATTTGTATGGTCTTGTAAATGTATATCCTCTCTCTCTCTCTCTCTCATCATTTTTATTTTCTCTCCTTTTTTTCCTCTTGTCACTCATCTTTCTTCACCTTATATATGTGCATATTTATACATGTTTATGGATTACGTGTGTGTGTGTGTGTCCGTTCTTTTTTCTTTCATCTCTCTATTAATTTTTTCTCACTCATATGTTTATGTGTGTATGAGCATCTATGTATATATACATACACGTGTGTATATATGCATATATGCACATATGTGTTTGCACATGCATGCATGCATGCATGTATATGTATACATTTATTGTTTTTATAGTCTATGTGCATTTGTGTGTAGTTTCAAAGTATGTATACATTGCATAAACATATTTAACCATTAAAACTATTATCTCATTCCATATGTTTAACTAAAAAGAAATTCAACTCCCTTTTTATAGCGTATGTGTATTTGTGGAGGTTTCTAGAGCATGTGCGCATTGCATGTGCATGTTCAACAATTAAATTATCATATCATATCATATATCTGATTTAAAAAATATATATCTAGAGAGAGAGAGAGAGAGAGAGAGAGAGAGAGAGAGAGAGAGAGAGAGAGAGAGAGAGAGAGAGAGAGAGAGAGAGAGAGAGAGAGAGAGAGAGAGAGAGAGAGAGAGAGAGAGAGAGAGAGAGAGAGATCCACATACAATTTTTAAAAAAATCATGTAATAAAATAATTTTTGTACCTTTTAGCTTAGGAAAAAATACATTAATTGGGGCTAGAGTATAAAAGGCAAGAGCGTGCCATTGTAATGATCTTTTAGCACATTTGTAAATTTCTCCATTTCTTGGAGCTTGAGTGAGCCCTCCTCTTCTAGCACTACCTCTCACTCAAGGGGGCTTGGCTTTCCCATCAACATTGAGGGTGAATAGTTAATGCCCACTATAGCAAGAGGTGGATTTCTTGGAACAACCTCTCATCTATGATTCTCATTGTACCTTTGATATCATTTAACTATTGATTCATTATATTATAGATTTAATACATTTTTATCTATGGCATGGCTATGGCCGTTTGCTTCATTTTTTATTTCTTGAATTTTTTATTATTTTAATTTGGTCTAGGCTAAGTTCATTTCAATGATGTTATAGCCTTGAAATTGATTCTTGGCAATGTCGTTTTCAAGCCTAGATCTAGTTATCAACACCATCTAGGGTAACTGGAGTCCAAGATTTGGTTATTGGACTCAGTACAGTTTAAACTATGACTAGTCGAGGTTTTTTGTAGTTAGCATTTACTAATTTTGGAGTTCTTGGAGAAGTTTTGAAGAAGAAATGGCTAGATCATGGATATTTTGGTAGCTCGTGGACAAGAAGAGGCACATTTTGAAGGTTTTGGGCCTAATTGGTGTTAATAGAGTTTAGAGAATTCTTAAACAAGGATTACTTTTGTTAAATAAGGGTTTCTCTTTCCTCTCTCAGCTTGGTCTCAAGTTTCCATGGATGAATCTTGATCATATCTTCCTTCATTGGCTTCTACCACCATCAGAAAGTCTTACCTAGCATGATGCTTGACTTCTTCACAAGCTGATCAAGCACCATATTATTGAGGTTAAATGCCACGTATGCATGCTACATTTTGCACTAGATTTCCTATACATCAGATGCCATGACTGCTACTAATTGAGTTGTCCACAATAATGCTTTCCATAATCTTCTCTTCATGAAGCATTGTGACTTCTAATGTAAGCAAGAGAGAGTACAAACCATGAAGGAAACTTGACTCTTAGCATTCAAGCTGAATATGGTTGGATAGCAAGCCATTTATCCATAAAATCTTGCATCAATCTTGAATAAGCCTCTATTCTAGCTCTTTACTCTCTTCTTTGAAGCATTCGTCATTATTTCACTCTTGTTAGACATTATTGAAACTCCAAACCCTTGCCATGTAGTTTCAAGATAGCAAGAAAATTTGACAATTTCTTGAAGATTTGAGAGGGCTTTTGTACTCTTTGTTCTTTAAAGGGTGAAGGCAAGCTTCTATATACAATATAGACCTGACATTGATGCACTTGGATAAGGTTTAGAGGATTCTTGTTCTCTAATTTGGGAAAAACATGCAACCACAAAATTCTTCAAAATTTTGATCAATTTGTGGCTTTCTTTGAGCATCAAGGACAAGGCCTTTCCATCAAGATTGGTCCAACATTGGAGGAATAGACATTGATTCATAGCATTTCTTTCTTCTTGGATGATTAAAATCACTTGGATTCTTGATCTAAACAAGGATTGAGACATCTTTTGAAGATGTGGACTAATCTTCATCAAGAATTGAAGAATCTCTTGAAGCTTTGAATTAATATTCAACTCTACTTGAAGGCATTTGATCTATTTCAACAATCTACATCAACTTCAAGCATCAAACAAGGTACCATCTACTCATTTTTAATCTCTCCAATTCCAATTGTTGAGGCTTAGCCAATTGCTGGAGGGGTTGAATTGGGTTTGCTTGATTGATAGATTTAGTCCACTTATGCTAAAAATTCAATGCCTATTCATTGTTGATTGAGTCAGTATCATGAAATGATGGATAATTCAGCCTTTTAGCTTGATTCTAACATTGATTTCTTTCGTGATTGAAACATGCATAATGTACATTCCAATCTAAAAATTTCAATGAATTTTTGCTCATGTGATTGCTTAATCTATGAAATTTTGATTTCTTGTGATTCCTTATATTGAAATAACCAAAATTTTATAAAAGGCAAGTTTAGTAAATCAGTGAGTCATTGATTACTAAAGGTAAACCTTTTTCAACCCTCTTTATTTCATTCAATTTTGAATTCCTACATCTCATTGAAATGTCCAAAGCTTTATTTTCGCCATGCCAAGCATTCTTGTCTTCTAAAACACTAGTTCTACCATAAGTTTATATTTGCTTGATACTCAACTAAGTCTTCATTTATGCTCCAACATTTGCTCTTTCTTTCTTATTCCTTGCCATTGGAATTGGTGTAGTAAGAGAATACTGTTTGTCAATAAATGGGCTATAACAATAGTTGTATCCCTTCAATTCTCATGTTTATGGGCTCAAAACGAAGCTTAGTATGTGTAGATAAGACAGATTTGCTGAAATTTCAAGTTGCAATTGGGTAAGGAGTATTCCCATACCAAAATAGTGTACCCTGCCTAACTGTCCAAGAACTGTTTTTAATGACTCTATATTACAGAACTAAAGACATATCTTTTAAAGATTATTGCTTATACAAACTCTAATATGCCTTGACTAAGTAATTCATCAATGTTTTCCCTAGTCTTTAAAATAAAAAATGCAATGTTCCCATTACTTAGTTTATTTTAATAAACAACGTGCATATACATTCCAAAAATTAATTTATGTTGAAACCAAAATGGTAAAGATTGCACATTTTTAAAACTAGCTCTAACTATGAAGATAATTGATGAGGTATTATATGCCAATTCATGGAAGGAAGGCTTGGGAAACCCTCCCAAGACAAGCTTATTAAAACTATGTTTGTAGTATAGAACAACAAAAAGAACTAGCCTAGTGGATAGTCACTTGGCAGTTAAATGCACTTGGGTGGTGACACTGCCGAGATGGGCGACCTCTCGAAAAGCTTTTTCTACAACTAGTGGGAGCTTCTCATGCACAGCCAACGGCGCTAACGAAGCCTTTGTAGCCCATTGCCAAGTATGCCAAGGTTTATACCTTGGTCGTCGTCTTGGTTGCCGCCTTGGAGTGACGTCAGCCCGATGATGCAACGCACAGTGCTCGCCATATATTCATAAATTTTTATCTTCATGCTACAAAAATGGAGCCCCCTCTTTGTCATCATCGCTAATGCCATCAATGATGTCATTAAAAAACGGTAAAAGCAAACATTCTCTCTTCTCCCTCCCCCCCGATTACTATATAAACAAGGGTAGAGTGTCACGTCAGAACAACAACCGATTTAGAAGTCTCTCTACTGGTTGACACAACAAAGGCCTATTGCAATCAGTCAAACCTCTCTCTGTCTCCACCTACGCAGAAGCGTTGCTCAAATCCATCAAGCTTCTTCCATGGCTCCCAAGAGACGTCGATATACTGAGGGAGGTCATGATGGAGAGCTCCCCAATGCGAGGAAGTAGCCACTACTGAGGGAACATAACACAAAGCTGAAGTGCAAGCAGAAGTTACCCCCGAATCCATTCAACCCGAAGGACCGGTTATTCTACAACAAACTGAGGTTGCAGCCATGACCCGTAATCATGATGGATGGCCAAACAGAGATAATTAGGTTTACTACATAAGAAAATGATTACTTTTAGGCTATCTACAACTTTCTAAATTTTCTATTGATTTTTGCATCTTACAATAAAATGAGGGATAAGTTAGTAATGTTAGAAAAGCCCATAGGATAAGTATGTTACATAGATTACGATTAGTTAGAACATACTTAAACTTACAAAAATATGTTAGTGTTATCAATTGCTTTTTAGGAAAGAACACGAAAATTGATGAGAGGGATAGATTCTATACATCGCATTCATTGACGTGTGTTAAAAATAATTCATGGTTATGACCACTTTTGGATTTGTGAATGATGAATTATGTCTCTTATGATACCGTGCTTGTATCAGTTGGACGAGTTGTGGATTGTGGTGGTTCAAGACATTGGGGTCCCCAACCCAATGCTCCCTAACACCCTTTGGAGTGTGGAAAAACTCATCTGCGCGGGTGGGGGTCCTATGCTTTGAGGGAGGTAGGTATTTTTTGTTTTTAATCACTCGAGCACCTAAGATGGCAAAGGGCTGAGTGATCAATGCCCTTGCTATGTAGGACGGCTCCTGAGACTCATGGAAGCTTAGAGGGGCTCTGAGCCAATAAATTCCCTATTGACCACGGATGGAGTGCGATCACATACAGCAGCCTAATCCCGAGAGATTGAAAGGTCCTATCCTAGGTTGGACAGTGTGTTTGTGTGAAAAGATGGATTTTGTACCACTCTGCAGAGTGATGGTTCTACTTGTTATTATGAAATAAAGTATTTGATTTCCAAATTGTTTGTTATGTGCTCAAGATTGAGTTTCAACGAACCCAATTTAACAGAGTAATAAAAGGAAGATGCTTTTTATATGTCCAAATAGTGTGGTAGTATGCTTTGCTAATTAGAAAACTAAAGCAAACCCAATCGAGGGGAATGGGAGGCTTCGATCCTAATAACAATCAAACTCCTATGGCTGGGTGGACCCAATAAGTCAGGTAATATTTCAACACTAGATAGAGCTGATTAAATCGTGACCCTCCCAATATCGGTAGGATTAGTTACTAGGTTTAACACAATTTTAGGGGCCAGAGCTGAGATTTTACCTTATGGGTAGGGGGATCAAGTTACACTCTCCCACGTCTCTCACTCTCTTTGAACCAAGTGCAATGTTAACCTCATTCCTACATTTGATTGATTACAAAGTGGTCATTCTTAGGTGGGCGTTAGATTGCTGTTAGGGGTGACTTGTCCACGCTTCCCCTGTGAAGTAAAATTGAGATTTCCATGTTCAACTAATTCCTAGGTTTCCCATGGGGAGATTGGATGGTGATGTGCATGGATATGAATTTCGATCAACTACTAAGAGGATTCCTCCCAGTCTGTTGAAGGATGCACCTCACAAAAAATACATTCTAGATACTTTGAATGTAAGGAATTTCAATGGGAAGGGTTTTAGGACTCAATCGAGAAGAGAGGGAGGCGAGAGAGATAAAAATAACTTTTGGAAGAGAGAGAGAGAGAGAGAGAGAGAGAGAGAGAGAGAGAGAGAGAGAGAGAGAGAGAGAGAGAGAGAGAGAGAGAGAGAGAGAGAGAGAGAGAGAGAGAGAGAGAGAGAGAGAGAGGAGATAAAAATGATTATTAATGAGAGAAGAAAAAAGTATCTTTTTAAAAATCATTGATGAGAGAGAAAAGAAAGAAATGTGAAAAGTAGTTTGGATAGAGATGTACCTTTTTCAAATTAATGTAGGAGAGGCCCAAAAATAGTATTGTAGTATTATAGGAGAGAGTGCTAGAGCCTTGGATCTTTATACACACATACACACATACTATTAATGTGTAAGAAGGGCCCAAATATATTCTCTACTGACTCTATTAATGTGTAAGAAAGACACTACAATATTATATTTGGGCCTTTCTTACACATTAATAGCTTTGAATTTTTATCAAAACACACACACAATCTCTCTCTCTCTCTCTCCAACTTGAGATCAACTTTCTCTATTTAAAAGTTTTTTACCCAAGTACAATTAGATGAAAAAGTCACATTTTGATTATAATTTCATAGTATAAAACTTTTTTAAATCTTTGATAAGGTCTTTATTTTTCCAAATACACAGTGCAAAAGACAATAGCCATTATACATTATGTTAATGATTAGTTTTCTATATTAGGAGAAAAAAATATCCCAAAAGAGAGGACTTCTTTTTGTTCATAAGGTTCAAACATTTCAATATGGTTCATTCAAAAAGTCTCAATCTACTATGTCTTATATTAAAATATATCATAAACATATACATAATTTGACATTCCTAGCTAGTAATTATTTTTTTTCTTCTCCCTCATAAACAAACATTATTTTAAAACTTCCCTCTCCTCTTCTCTTACATAAAAAACTTATATATATATATAGACTCTATTGAGTCCTAATGACTAGAGAGAGAGAGAGAGAGAGAGAGAGAGAGAGAGAGAGAGTTGCAAGAGATACACATAGTGAGAAATGAAGATAAGGGCCATGTACAAACACATACATATACACATAGAGAGAGAGGTGCATACACACATGTGCTATTATATATATATATATATATATATATATATATATATATATATATATATATGGAGAGAGAGGTGCATACACACGTGCTATTATATATATATATATATATATATATATATATATATATATATATACATAGAGAGAGAGGTGCATACACACATGCGCTATTATATATATATATATATATATATCTCTTCTCTCTTTCTCTATTGACTCTATTTAGTCCTAATGACTCTAGAGAGAGAGAGTGTGTGAGAAACATACAGTTGCAAAGAGATATAAATACTAATAAATGAAGATAAAGGCCATGTACAAACACATACATATACACATAGAGAGGGAGAGACAGAGGCGCATACACACATGCACTACTTAATTTATTACTTAGTTAATAATTTAATTACTAATTATTTTTAAGTTAATTACTAAATAAAAATATAAAGAGAGGGGGAAGAGAGAGACAAAGATGAATGAGAGAAGGAGAAAGCAAGATAAACGAGAGAGAGAGAGAGAGAGAGAGAGAGAGAGAGAGAGAGAGAGAGAGAGAGAGAGAGAGAGAGAGAGAGAGAGAGAGAGAGAGAGAGAGAGAGAGAGAGAGAGAGAGATTATGTAATTTACTTTAACTTTTTTTTAATCTAAAAGGGGTTTGCTAGCAACTCATTGAGAAGAGGGTTGCTTGCAACCCCTTCTCAATATGAATTTTTTTTCACAAGTCTTCTCTATCATTTCTTTAAGGGACTTGTGAAAAAAAAATTCATCGAGCAAGGGGTTGCCGACAATCTCTTCTTGGCAAAAAAAAAATACAAGCCTCTCTAAAAAAAAATTTCATTGAATATAGAGCTATCAGTAACCCCCCCTCAGAGAGATGGAGATAACTTGTGAAATTTTTTCACCGAGAAGGGGTCACCAACAACCCTTGTCTGGTGACAAAGACTTTCACACCCCCTTAGAGAGATGATGGAGGAGAGTTGTGATTCAACTCTCTCTCTCTCTTTGCTCTCTTTCTATTGCTAAGAAGGGATTGCGGGCAACCCTTGTTCGGCAAAAACAATTTCACATCCCCTTAGAGAGATGATTATAAAATCATATAATCTCTCTCTCTCTCTTCCTCCCTTCCTCTCTCTCTCTCTCTCTCTCTCTCTCTCTCTCTCTCTCTCTCTTTTAATGATGAAACTACTACAACATTCAAGTGGACAAAGATTTGTTCTTCTTGTTCACATAGGAGATAAAGAGAATTTTAAACTAGATGATGATATTGACTCTCAGAATTCATGCAAGTTAGCAACATGGAGACTTCTCTACAAATATAACTTGGTGTCCTTCTATAGAAGTATAATTGCAATGGTATCTTGTCGATATGTTCTCTATGTGTAATAGAACTATAAATGGTAGGTTCATGTGTGGGTAATTAGAGAAGGAGATATTGAAAACTTTGCTAGGAAAATGCACAAATTAGGTGCACTTGAAGAGGAGTAGCTCATATATAAGGACCATTAGATTAAGAAGTAGTGGAATGAGGAGGTGTACTAGAGATGTCCTATCTTCCTCAATTACCTAAAGGTGATTTCCCCTTCAACAAGAAGGCATTATACCAAAAATACTCGAAGAAAAAAAGGTGCAAGAGACATAAGGATCCATATTTCGGTAAGTAATTCCATATGTATTCTTTAGAATATGTCACACTTTTTATGGCTGATCGTAGAAAAGTGATATCTCGAATGCATTTATTCTCGTAACTCATTCTTCAGTAAGGAGTCAAGGTGAAGCCACAATTTCTAAAATGTTTCGATGATATTGATTTGCCACACTTTAGCCCTATACTGATAGTATTTGTGGATGATAGCATAAAGAAGATACAATGTAACCCACCTAACTCCTTTACATACCCATTTATATTTCAAGAAAATCCCATGGATACCATCCTCTTCCAACACATGCTTCCCTATTTGACTATGGAAAATCCCTTCAATACTATCCTCTTGGAATACATGCTTCCATGTTTGATTGAGCTAACAGGTTTTCACGGGGAAGTCTAGGAGTTTGTTACAGGACACCCATTTCACCCTTTGTAACAATGGGCAACTGGATTGATATTTAATTTTTGTAATAAATATGTTCATTTGCTTTGTACATAGTAGTTCACTAACTTGCAAATGCATTTGTAGATTTTTTTTGTAATTTTTATAGTAAGTTCATGCAATACAATGTAAAATATATCAGTATATTAAAATATTTGATTGTTGAAGTCTGGAGTTTAAAATGAAGAATTCTTGAAATGAATAATAGCTATAAGTAATGAAGCAATATGGAGCTATATTTTACAGAGATTGTGAAGGAATTGCTTGCAAGGGTCTATTGTAAACAAATGCATAACTTCAATCCATATGTAAGCCTAATCAAATGAGGAAGAAAGAGAGAGAGAGCAATGTGCAAGTATAAGTGGATATGTTTGTAGTTTACTCGTATGTACATAATTAAAGTACTAACACATCAAGATGTAATTATAAAATAAGTGCAAATAAGGAATAGAGGGAGATGTGAATGTATATATAGTGTGATATCTCATATGTATGCATAATTGAACTATTAACATTGTGATAATATTATAAAAAGTAAGAACATAAGCTTAATCTAGTGATGTAAATAAGTTATGGAGAGAGAACTACTAATGCATTGTTAGAGAGAGAGAGAGAGAGAGAGAGAGAGAGAGAGAGAGAGAGAGAGAGAGAGAGAGAGAGAGAGAGAGAGAGAGAGAGAGAGAGAGAGATGTGTAAGTATAAGTGTATTTGGTTTTGCTCATGTGTGCACAATTGAAGTACTAATACATGATGATGTAATTATAACATATATGCAAATAATTGAGAGCGAGAGAATGTGAATATATACAGTGTGATATCTCTTGTGTATGTGTAATTCAACCACTAACATTGTGATAATATTATAAAAAATAATCACATAAACTGAATGTAGTGGTGTAAGGCAATTAAGGAGAGAGAACTACTAGTGTTGTGTGTGTGTGTGTGTGTGTGTGTAAAGAGAATTGGTAGTAGTTCTAATGAGGAGAAGGAGAGTAAGATGTGGTGGTGTAGTGGCAGTGCTAGTTGTGATAATGTTATTAAGGGGAGTGAGATGTCGATTGTTGGCTTTCAACATATGAGGAGAGAGAGAGGAGAATTGGTTGTGGTTCTAATGAGGAAAGGGAGAGTAAGATGTTGTGGTAGTAGTGACGGTGCTAGTGGTGGTGGTGGTGGGGGCAATGGAGGAGCATCATTGGTGCTTGATATATGCCTAAAAGAAAAAGAGAAACAAGTGGACTGTGTGGAATAAAACTTGAGTTTGCCAAAAAAATCTCTCTTAAATTCTCTCTTCTCACATGCACTCCAGAGCCACTATTCATGGACAAAAGGATGGGAATGATGGCAATGTATATGAAGAATCACAATGGCCAAGAGACCCTAGTGATGAGGTACATATGTTTGAAGTGAATGGATCACATGACAAACAAATTCTAACAATTTTCTCATGGGATTGAATGCCTAAAAGAGGATATCATTCAATTGAACCAAACATTTGATGACAAGTTTAGACAAATGGTTAATCACTTCAAGAAGTTTGGACAACATAATCAATTGTTGGCCACTAAGTTTGATCAGATGATCTCCATTCTTAGCAACTTGGGTAGGCAAAGCACTCCACCTTTCAATGATAATGGGGCATCAATCCCACATGATAGTGTTAAGTCAAGGGTAGCCCATCAATTTATACACTCAACCTATGACCAAGGTGGTCCATCAAGAGTTAGGAAAACATTTCAGCCTCCTTCCAACTCTTAGAATAGTGGAACTAACTCACTTGGTCATTACTCTTTTGACAACATAAAGAATGGTCAATAATCCTTTAACAACAACCATGGATAGCCAATAACAGATAATCTCTCTCCAAGACAATAATCAAGTGGTTCACCCAACAACGGTCATCATTACCACTATGATAAGGAGTACAAAGAGAAAATCAGCATACCATAGTTCAAAGGGGACAATCCCTCACTAATAGAACTTGAAGAATGGATTAAAAAATTGGAAATGTACTTTACCCTCTATCCATGCCATGATAAGGCAAAGATTTGCTATGCAGCTTTATATTTAGAGGAACACACACATATATGGTGGAGATACATGATGAAGATATGGTAAGTCTTTCATACATAGGAGGACTTTAAATCAACTATGACACAAGTTTTCATATCTCTAATGGAAAAATAAAGATTGAAAAGGAAGTGGTGTGATCTTAGACAACAAGGCTCTACAATTAGGGAGTATTCTAGCAAGTTCCTAAAATGTTCCATATATGTTGAGGGCATTTCTAATTCAACTAAGTTGAATAACTATATTCTTGGATTAGATCCAAGTCTTTCAGCAAAGGTGGGGGCAACAAAGCCTACGAATGTACATGTAGCCATAATATATGCTGAATGCTACAACCAAAAAATATAGAAGAGAAGTGAGCTCTTTTCAGCTCAAGATAGGAGCTACTTATCACTCAAATTAGCCAATAAGTTTTGGATAGCAGCTCACTATAAGCAAAGAAAAGCTTATAGATATGAGAATAGGGTTTCAAATACTTGCAACAAGATTTCTATATACCCTACAACATATGCTTCCAAGCAAGGGAAAAACTTTAGGTATAATGTTGATCCAAAAGGAGACTTCAAGAGAGCTAAAAGAGGAGCTAAATGTGAACCCAATACCATTAGCAATAATCCCTTCTCTAATGACAAGCTGAAAGGACTATGTTTCAAATATGGGAAGAAATGGTCATCTAATCATAAATAAAAGTGCAAAGCTAACAATGCAAAGTTTAATATGGTGATCATAGAAGATTTAGATGAAGATGAAACCCATGAGAAAGCTCAAATGCAAGATAAGCTAACTCTTATTTGTGAGATGAGGTACATGACCATCATGATCAGTTGTAAGGAGGATTTAGAGCCGATCAGCAGGTTTCCATCCATTCAATCTAAGTGGTCCATTTGATCTAGGTGGATTATCATTGGATAATTATTTAGCTCTTGCATGCTCACCTATACTGTGTTCTATATCCCAAGATGCTTGGATGGGTTGTAAAGGAGAGAATACACTTCCGCTCAAAGGCACGATCAATTCTAAAGTTGCTCATATTCTTATTGATATAGAAGACACACATAGATTTGTCAACACCAAATCATTATTTTATTACCTCAAGAGATGGACACCCCATTGAAGGTACAAGTGGTAAATGGAGCTCAAGAGTTGAGCAAGGAGATATGTCTACAAACACCCATTGAGCTATCACAGTCTTGCACCATTATGATGGACTTGATTGTCCTAGATATGGGTCTCATTGACATCATTATTGGTTATGATTGGCTTAAAAATTTGGAAAATTTTCCTTGGATCTTAATTAGATCTTTATGGAGTTTTCTTGGAAGGCATAGCAAGTAAAACTTAATGGTATAGAGAAAAGACAAGTGGAAGTATTCAACAAAAATATGATGAAGAGAAAAATCAATGCAATGTCTTGCATTTTTGCACTTTTCCTCTCAAAGGTGGATGAAAATCAGCAATCTTCATAACCTAAAGAGTGTGATCCATGTCTTTGTAAACTTTTGGAAGAGTTTAAAGACATATTTCAACCTCCTACATCATTATCACCTAAGAGAGAAGTGGACCATCCCATTGATTTGATCCTGCCACTAAACCTATGAACAAATCCCCTTACAGATTGTCAAAGTACGAGAGAGAAGAAGTATAGAAATAGGTTAAAGATTTGTTGGACATGGGGTTTATTCAGCCTAGTCAATCACCCTTTGCTTCTCCCATACTACTTGTTAAAAAGAAAGATGGATTGTACATTATGCGCATTGATTATAGGTACCTCAACAAGAGCACTATCAAGGATAGGTACCCAATCCCCACATTGATGATTTGTTGGATGAATTCAAGGATGCAAAGATGTTTACCAAGATTGACTTGAGATCAAGCTACCACCAAAGAAGGATGAAGGAAGGTGATAAGTACAATATGGCTTTTAGAACAAAAAGGGGTCTCTTACACTTCTTGGTTATGCCATTTGGGCTTTTCATTACATCTGCTACTTTCCAAGCTCTTATGAATAAGGTTCTATAGGCATTATTATATAAGTTTGTCTTGGTATTCTTTGATGATATTCTCATATACAATAGGAATAAAGAGGAACATTTGCAGCATGTCCATGAAGTCCTTCTTACATTGGGACAACACAAGCTTTTTGCAAAGGAACGCAAGTGTGCTTTTATGGCCAATGAGGTTGATGCTAGGAGGCATACTCCATAGTGGATTCCATGAGGCTTTTTGGTGGATTCCGTAAAACTATTTATTTGCCACGGTGGATTTCGTGAGGTTTTTCGATGGATTTCGTAAAACTATATGTATTTGCCAAGGCTTGTACACAAGGTGGATTCCTTGTGCGAGAAGTTGACGGGGACGCCTGTCCTTTTCAGGAGTCAGATTAATTTAATGTGCACGTGGGTGATTCCACAGCGGGTGAATGGACGTTTGTGATTTTAGAGTGCACTTGTATTAAATTAAGTTTAGGACAGAGTTTCAACCTATTTAATTATTTTGTAGTTGAAGACTGCTAGGTATTCACTTTTGTGGATTTTATCTTATTATTTTCTAACAATTGTGAATGCTTCAGTTGATAGATCACACAGCGGTGGCGTTGGGAAGCAACATGCAATAGCATGTATTCAAATTACCTAGAAGAATTATTATTTTGATGGACGCACGTCTTATCACTTAAGGCATGGCGTCAATATTTATTTAGGTGTGCTTATTTATTAAAGTGTTGGACAAACATTTATTATTTTGTATGCGTATAGGCGCTCGATTTAAATATTTCATTATTTGACATTGTATTTGGACACAACCCAACTTTTTGGATGCCCAAACTCTTTACTCTTTATTTGGGCAAAAGCAAACACAAAAGCCAAAAGCATGCTAATTGTCAATTGGGCTATTTTTTAGCTTAGAGATTAATAAATTTATAAATACAGGCCTCGTGAAGCGCTCATACAAGGCATGGGGGGAGATTGCACCCAATCTGTCTTTTTGTCTCATGTCATGCAAACTTCTCTTCTTGCTTCATGAGCTTTTGTAGAGTTCTTTGTTCTTGGGGACATTTAGGTGTTCACTACGCGCACATATAGCATTCGATTTGCGCATCAGTGGTATCAGAGCGAAGCTAAGATCAAGGGCTTCCAATCGCTTTCCATCTCATGCGAAGGCAAAGCTCCTGGAATGAACGGGCTTTATAGGTAGTCTCGCAACGAACCGTCAATACCAATGTGTTCCTGGCAGTGAAGAACCCCCTACTGTGTTGTTAGATCGCGAAGGACCTCTCCCAGGAGGCAAAGGACCACTCATGAAGCTTCTTTATGAAGATGTTTTTGTTTCCCTCTCAGATAGAAAGTGCCAACTTTTCTATCAATTAGTAAGCTTATTGTTTAAGCTTAAAGCTTAAAGGCTCCCAATTTCAACGATGAGGGGTGGGAGGATGAACTAAACAGCCTCAATTCTCATCAGTACATGCCATCGTCCGGCCACAATTGATTCCAAATAGTTAAGCTTTTTAAAGCTTAAAGTTTTAATCTTATACTAAAGCTTCAAATCAATCTTAAATCTCCTTCTTCCTAACGCGTGTTCACATTGAATTAATCCCGAACCTGCTTCGCAACTCCAACAAGCCTTTGTTCCTACCTGCACTTTTACAGAGTTGATTTCCAGCAAGCAGATTGTCACACACAGTCTATTTTCCACTTGGAAGAAGACCGTCATCAATTGTTGTACCCGCAAAAGAAGCAAGATCGTAGATGCCATTTTTTTTATAAAAAAGCAGGCCTTGTAAACCCAAATTTGAGCTACAATCATCCTCCTAACGAGATTTTGAGTGTGTGAGGTTGTTTGAGATTTTTGCAGGATGTCTGATCAAAACATGGAAGATTTTATGGCCGAATGTGATTTGCCAAAGCCGATTTTGGAGCAAAAATTGGACTTAATAATAATGCAACTTCAAGAAGAGCAAAGAGCATGTCAAAATTTGCAAGCACAACTAGCTACACTTCAACAATCCACTGTCGATCAAGGAGCCCAACCTGAAGAATTCGACATACAATTGATGTGATACTTGACGCACAGTCTCTCAGGAAAGAAGCCAAGATAAGTAAAATAAATTTCAAATTTCATACTTTTAATGGGCAACATGATGAAAAAATTGTTATCGCTTTCATCAATCAGTTTGATGATTATTTCCATGAAGAGCAGTATGCTGAAAAAGATAAACTTAAATGCATCACTAACCATTTAGCAGACAGAGCATCATTATGGCGGTCTGTTGTCCGCAAGAGTATTGATTGTCTTACTACTTGGGAGGCTCTTTAAAAGAAATTTTTACAGAATTTCCTTCCACCTCAATTTCATGAAAAAGCAATCAAACAGTGGGATCTTCTGCAACAAAGAGATTGTGAATCCATTCCGCAATACACTGAGTGTTTCTGGAGTGCCTTACTACAACTTCGAATGTTTGAAGATATTTTTGAGGTGATCCACAAGTGCAAGTATATGTTCAGTTTGCTTGGTCACTTCTATGCGGAAGTGAACATGTTCAAGCCAAAGACTTTGGAGGATGCGATTTCTTTAGCGCATGATGCTAAAGATAAAATTCGTGGACGAGAAAAGCAACCACAACAATTTCCAACTAACGGTAACAATGATACAAAGCAATTTAATTCTAACTTCTGAAGATTCAATCAAAATCACTTTGTTCCTTCTTCTTTTCGTAAACCCTGGAGTCAACCCCCTGCTTTACCATCAAATACAAATTCAAACCCTAAGCCATCTCTCTAGCCAAATCCCAACATACCCAAATTTTCAGCCCTTACCAATAATGTTTCCAAAGCAAAGCCTATAGTTTGCTACAAGTGTCAACAACGTGGATACTTAGTAGTGAATTATCAACCCAAGAAGCCAACTATTCAAATCAATTACTTGGGAGTGGCTGAAGACAAAGATCATGAAGATATGCCATACTTCACTAAAGATGATGATGATGATAGCGACAATGCTTCAGATACTTTACCAGGTATGCAAAATCCTCATTCATTATTAATGATGAAATGTTTTGTGCATAATCAAAAAAAGATTTTTTTACATGATGATGGAAGCACTCATGATTTTATTTCTGCAAAGTTGGTAAAAGAATTGAATTTACCTACTGTTCCAACTAAAATCGCATAAATGTTGCATTCTTAGATACTAGATACAATGGTACACAAGAAGTTCTATCAGAGAGAGAACTAGAGAGAGAGAAAGAGGAGAGAGAAGATTGCAAAAGAGAGAGAGAAAGAGGAGAGAGAAGATTGCAGAAGAGAGAGAAATACTGTAGGAAGAGAGAGAAAGAGAGTGATGAGGAGAGAGAAATACTAGATTTGGAGAGAGAAAGACAAGAAAGAGAGAGAAGCTATGGAAGCTGTGAGCAAGGTGGGAGAGAAGGATAGTAATTGTATTAATGTGTCAAAAGATCTAAAAAATTACATGTCCTCTCCTTTTATACCAATGTCAGTGTGACATGGCATAATATCAATATTATTTTTATACTAAATCCTTATTCCCTGCTTCTTACAATCCATTCCTTCCCAAAAAAATTTGTCCTAAAGAACAAACTTGAAAGACTAGAAAAGGATAGATAGAACAGAGTACTACTCTGTTTTTTACAGCTTTACAAATGGAAAAATGAATGAAGAATGACTAATATATGGACTAAAATTGAAGAACAAGAGTAGGCCTCAGCTATATACATGATATGGAATACTTCAAAAGTATACGGAGCCATAAAATCTTCAACAGATAATCTCAAAATGAAGTAGACAGCTTGATATGTAAATAGACACTGCTAGAATAAATCTGCCATAACTTCTAGTAGAAGTGTCCAAATGAGACGTGCCATATATCAAAATGGAGCTCTTAAAGAGTACTTTAAGCCCATGTAGATAGCTTAATTCTAAAAATTAGGCACAATAAAAACTGTTCTAAAACAGTGTGATGTTCTGATCCT
This sequence comes from Lygodium microphyllum, assembly GCF_053477565.2. Taxonomy (NCBI): domain Eukaryota; kingdom Viridiplantae; phylum Streptophyta; class Polypodiopsida; order Schizaeales; family Lygodiaceae; genus Lygodium; species Lygodium microphyllum. The sequence continues at coordinate 16,610,557 of NC_141142.1, forward strand.
GTCTGCATCATCACTAGCTCCATAGTCAATAGGCTTCAACCATCAATGTATCCCTTAAGAAAGGAAACTTGTCCAATATAGAATCAAGCCTCCAAGAAGCTTCCTCAAGTGGTAAAACTCTCCATTTGATCAAATATTCCACAATAGAACGAGATCGAAGCTTCTTCTCACGCTGTCCTATAACAGCCTCTGGGATGTACTGAATAAGATCTTCTTTATCAATAGGTGGCAGCTCATCAACTATATCCATTGGATCACCATAAAAAGGCTTGAGCTGACTAACATGGAAGACATTGTGAATCTTTGTGGAAGAGGGAAGCTCTAATCTGTATGCCAAGTCTCCAATACGCTTAAGGATCTGGTAAGGGCCATAAAACCTGTAAGCAGGCTTATTACTAGATCCATCTTTTAATGTAGAGTACCTAGACTTGGGCACCTTCAGTAAGACCAACTCTCCTTCTTGGAACTCTAAAGGCTGCCTCTTCTCATCAATATACATCTTCATTTGGTCTTGAGCTTTCCTAAGATTCATCTTGCATTGTTGAAGAAGGGTTTGCATCTAACTCTTCCTTCCCATGAGGATTGATCCTTTCATTAAAGATGACTTTGGGTAAGGGCACCTTGTAACCATACAAAGCCTCAAAGGGTGAAACTCCAATACTAGTGTGGCTAGAATTGTTATAAGCAAACTCAGCCAAGTGTAACGAAGAATCCCATGAAGTTTGGAAATCTTAGCAAAAATGGCAAAGATAAGTCTCCAACCATTTATTGACTCTTTTTGTCTATCCATCAGTTTGTGGATGATAGGCCGTAGATGGAGCCAATTTAGTGCCCATAGATATAAATACTGCCTACCAAAAGTTACTCATAAACTTTGAGTCTCTATCATGAACAATCACCTACGATAATCCATGTAGTCTAAAATAATCTGATCATTGAGAAGCTCGACAAGAACAACTATCCTTCATGGAAGTTCCATGTGACGAACTTCCTTATTAGAAAGGGCCTTTATGAGTTTGTCTCAGGTGAAGAAAAGGAGCCAGAGCTGGGTATCCCTCCGACTGCAGATGAGTTAAAAGCATGGAAAGAGTGGAGTGCGAAAGACAAAAAGGTGATATACTGGCTATTTGCAGTTATTGATAATACTATGTTGGGACATATCAGGAATGTAGAAACTTCACATGCAGCTTGGACAATTTTTGAGAGCATGTTTTTAGTAAATACAAAGGCACGAAAGATTCAACTCAAGCAAGAGTTGAATGCCTTGAAGAAAGGGAAAATGTATGTCAATGAGTATGTGTTGAAGGTGAGAAACATTGCAGATGCTTTAGCAGCGATTGATGCAATGCTGGATGATGATGATTTGGTTTCATCCACTCTAAGTGGCCTTAACAATGAGAAGGCACAGAAATCATTTGTTACTTCAATATATGTATGAAAGACATTTCCAGATTTTGATGAGCTGATCTCTCTCATGATTAATGAAGAGATCAATATGTAGGGTGATTCGTTCTAAAGAAATGGTGAGCATGTCCAAGCATTTTATTCGAGTTCAGGAAGGGGACATGGTAGATCCTCTTCGAGAGTTCGTGGTATGGGATGTGCTGGCGATAACCAGCAAAACAGGTTCAATCAATAGTTTGGTGAAATGTAGGTTTCTGGAGGCAGAGGAAACTTTAGAGGCAGGGGGAGCTCTAGAGAAAGAGGTGGATGGCAGAATAGAGGTTTTGGAAATTCTGCTATTGTTTGCCATTATTGTGGCAAAATAGGCCATATTGCAGCCCATTGCTATGCAAAGAAGGATGATATTCGTAGTGGTAAATTGTAGCAAGGAAACTATACATTGTCTTCACGACAGAATGAAGATAAAAATGTGTGTTTGTTTGTTATGCAGCATATGATGAATGCAGTTACAGGAAAGGGGACACTTGATGATGTATGGTATGTCGATTCAGGTGCATCTAATCATATGACCAGTCATGTTGAATGGTTTGGAGAGATGCAAGACTTACAAAATCCAGGTTATGTGCAAACCGGTGATGATTCATACCACCCAATTTCACACATTGGAAAGGTTCCCTTGTCCTTATATGATGGCCAGACAAAGAGTTTGACAGATGTATTACATGTGCCATCAATTATAAAGAATCTAGTGTCTATTGGCCAAATGGTAGAGCAAGGATTATAGGTCCGATTCAATGCAAAATGTTGTTTTGTAGAAGACTTTAATGATAAGTGCAGGTTGGTCACAAAAGGAAGTAGAGTTGGCCGAATGTTCACTTTAGATGCTGGAATTCCTGCAATGGATGCTGCTATGCATGCTAAAGAAAAAGGACTAGTTGCAGATATTGAAATATGACATAAACGTATTGGACATGCAAATGTGCAAAGGCTGAAATTAATGCAGTCCAAAGGATTAGTTACAGGGTTACCTTATTTTAGAGTTGCAGAATTGCATAAAGTCTGTGAAGCATGCTAGTTTGGTAAGCAAGCAAGACAACCCTTCTCGCATGACAGAGAAGTGAGCAGAAAAATGCTTGATGTAGTGCTTACAGATGTTTGGGGGCCTACACAGAATGTATCTCTTGGTGGCAACAAATACTTTGTCACATTTATTGATGATTGTTCAAGGAAGCTATGGGTATACTTCATGAAGGAAAAGAGTGATGTGTTTGAGCACTTCAAATCTTTTAAGGCAGCCATTGAAACAGAAACATGCTTAAAAGTGAAGTGCTTGAGCTCAGATGGAGGGGGAGAGTACCTCTCTAATGAGTTTAGTGGCTTCTTGAGGACTCATGGGATAAAGAGGCAATTTACTTTGCAGGTATATCCCACAGCAAAATGGTGTTGCAGAAAGAAAAAATAGGCATATTGCAGAAGTTGCACGGGCATTAATGGCTGAAAAGAATATACCCAAACATTTTTGGTCTGAGGCTGTTCATACTACTGTTTACGTTATGAACAGAACTCCCACAGCTGCAGTTCATGGGATGAATCCCGAAGAATGCTTTACTGGCAAGAAGCCTAATGTATTGCATTTGAAGGTATTTGGTTGTGTTGCATATGTTCATGTGCCAGATGAGCTTCGGAGGAAGCTTGATCCCAAGGCAGAAAAATGTGTTTTTATTGGATACTCTTTAGAGCAGAAAGGGTATCGTTGTTTTAACCCTGTCACAGGTGAGTTCAGAGTGAGCATGGATGTTATCTTTGATGAGATGGAAAGTTTGTATACACTTATTGGTGATGTTTTGGATGATGATAATGATAAGAATAGCTATGTGCAAAAAGATAAATAAGAATCATGGAGTCTTAGTGGACCAGAAACATCATCTGGTACTATACCTACAGTGAGCCCTTGGTTTGGGAGACTAAGGAGTAGCCCTACATCTTCAGGTGGATCTATAAGTGTTGCAAGGAAGGACAAAGGAAAGAAGAAAGTGTTGGATGGTAATGATACATCTACCAGTCATTTGGGATTGGATGGAGATTCTAGTGGTTCGGAGAGCTTGGATGATGAGCTTGGTATTCCTTCAGTCAGGACACCAGGTGTACAGAGAGCTCATAGTAATGTAAAGGCTCCATTGAGTGATCCGGTGGTACGCAGATCTAGCAAGGTCAGATACCCTATTAAAATATTTGGTTTTGAAGGTTATGCAGCTCACCATTATGCTTATATGGTGAAACTAGTTGAGGATGTTGAGCCCACTTGTTTTGAGGATGTTGTTGGTCATGCTCATTGGGATGCAACAATGGATGAGGAGATGGTTGCATTAGAAGCCAATAAGACTTGGGATTTGGTACCCTTACCTAAGGGTAAGAAAGCCATTGGCTATGGGTGGGTTTACAAAGTCAAGCATAATGCAGATGGTTCACTTAGCAGGTATAAAGCTAGGCTGGTTGCAAAAGGCTATGCTCAAACATATGGCATAGATTATGAAGAGACATTCAGTCCGGTTGCTAGGATGGCAATTGTTAGATGTGTGATTGCCTTGGCAGCAACCAAAGGTTGGAGTTTGTAGCAAATGGATGTTAAGAATGCCCTCTTGTATGGTGAATTGCAAGAAGAAGTGTATATGGAGCAGCCAACAGGTTATGAGGATTTAAAGCATCCCACATATGTGTGCAGGTTAAACAAGGCGCTCTATGGACTGAAGCAAGCGCCTAGAGCATGGTCTGACAAGATTGGAGAGTATCTTGTCAATATTGGATTTTGTATTTCTAATGCTGATTACTCACTTTATGTGAGAAAGGGAGATGCAGGTTTGGTCATCATAGTCATCTATGTGGATGACTTGATTATTACAGGTGACAGCGACAATGGGATTGCTGAAGTTAAGGACTTCTTGAAGAAGAAGTTTGAGATGAAAGATCTGGGTGAGTTGAGATACTTTCTTGGTATTGAGGTGATCAGATGTGATGATGGTATATGGCTATCCCAAAAGCAGTATGGCTTGGATATGTTATCCAAGTATGGTATGACAGCATGTAAGCCTCTTTCAATACCATTGGAGCAAAATGTGAAGTTGAGTGCTGATGTTGGGGATGAGATAGAAGACCCTACTATGTTTAGGAGGATAGTAGGGAGTTTGATTTACATGACTATCATAAGGCCAGACTTGAGCTATCTGTTGGCCTTGTCAGTCAGTTTCTGCAGATGCCTAGAAAGCCTCATTTGGATGTAGTTAGATGTATATTGAGGTATGTGAAGTCCACTTTACATTATGGACTTTTTTATGAGGCAAGTAAGGATGTACATGTCTTTGGATACACAGATGCAGATTGGGCTGGTAGCGTGTCAGACAGAAGATCTACAAGTGGATTCATGTTTTCCCTTGGTAGTGCAGCAGTTACATGGAGCAGCAAAAAGCAACCTACAGTTGCTTTATCGAGTACAGAGGTTGAGTATAGAGGTGCTGCTATGGCAGCATGTGAGGTGGTATGGCTGTAAAAGTTATTAGGTGATTTGGAGGTGCAGGGAGATGATCTAGTTTTCATTCATTGTGACAACATGAGCAGCATATAGCTAGCTAGAAATCCAGTGTTCCATGCTAGGACAAAACACATTGAGGTGCACTACCACTTTGTGAGAGAGAAGGTACTTGCAAGAGAGATTGACTTGGTATATGTCAGCACACAAGATCAGATAGCTGACATTTTCACAAAGGCATTGGGTGCAGAGAAGCTTCGAAAGTTCCGAAGCTTACTTGGAGTTGCAGAGATAGAGTTGAGCTTGAGGGGGAGTGTTGAGATGGCAAGCTCAACATGTGCGGATATTGATGATGGACCACCTAGCTAGATGGGTTCGCATGTCTACACTTAGCATGTTGGCGGTCATTATGATACTCACATGGCTAGATGGGTTCGCATGTCTACACTTAGCATGTTGGCGATCATTATGATACTCACATGGCCACTGACTTATCACTTATTATATTTAGTTTGTTACACCTACCTACAGCTGGCAAAGATATAGCGCCAGTCGATTAGTGTAGTCGGTTATGCACTGTTTGACTTAGTAGGCCACTTTCCTTTGAGTTGTATCTTATCTATACTTTGTGTACATTGTATTGTGTGTGGAAGAAGAAGAAGAAACCAGCAAGAAAACGTTTTGGCCTCCATCTCTCTTCTTGTGTTCTTGAGTGAGCTTCCTCTTGTGTATACAGTGTGTGTTTGGCGCAACAGCTCAAGCAAATCCCCCCACCATGTGATTCTTGACAATGAGCTCAAGGGGGCTCGATTCTTTACGAAGATTGATTTGAGGTCAGGGTATCATTAGATTCGCATGCGAGAGGGTGATGAAGTCAAGACTGCTTTTAGGATTGATCGAGGGCTCTATCATTTCTTAGTGATGCCATTTGGGCTTACAAATGCTCCAGCTACCTTCCAAAGCTTGATGAATAAGATTTTACAGCCTTTCCTCTTTCAGTGTATTGAGACATCACATGCTTTTTGCTAAGGAGAAAAAGTGTTCTTTCATGAAAACTAAAGTGGAATACTTGGGACATACTATCAATGAAAAAGAAATACAAGCTAATCCCAAGAAGGTGCAATGTATAAAAGATTGGCCAACACCTGCTACTAGTACCTCTCTTAAAGGATTCCTTGGTTTATCTTCATTCTATTACCGATTCATCAAGCATTATGCGGCTATTGCAGCTCCTTTGACTGATAGGTTGAAGAAGGAGGCTTTCATTTGGGATGCTCTTGCAGATAGTAGCTTCAACCAGTTAAAAGGACTCCTTACCTCTGCTCCTATCTTAGTATGCCTGGACTTTTCCAAAGAATTTACCATACAGTGTGATGCTAGTGGCCATGGTACTGGGGCTGTTTTGTTACAAGAGCATGGAGTGATTGCCTTTCAGAGCCGTAAGCTTACATATTAAAAAATGGCCATAAATGTTTATGACCAAGAGATGTTGACTATCTTGCATGCAATTAAGAAGTGGCATCATTACTTGTATGGCAACCAATTCAGAGTACACAGTGATCACATGGTTCTTAAGTATTTCCTTACTCATCCTTCCTAATGTCATCAACCAATCACAACCAAGTACGATGTCTACAGGCCCCATTTCCAAAGTAATCAGGTTTACTTTTGCTTCAAAATTTTCAGCCAGCTGTAAAGAAACCAGTGGGCATATCTGTGTGCTGATTTCTTCTTCACCATTGGCCACTTGAACTCTAATGGGCTGCTGTAAATCTGTGGGAATACAAGTCAGCTTGTCCATGATGGACTTATTCACAAAACTATGGGTACTACCACTGTCTATCAGAATGAACACTGTCTTTCCATGAATGTTACCCTTCATACGGAGTGTATTAGGGCTCTTAGATCCTGTCCAAGCATCCATGGAAATAGAACAACTAGTGGCAGTAAGTGTGTCATTACAAGTCCCACCTGGATCAAAAGGAACACTTCCACCTAGATCAAAAGGAAAGGAGTCAGCTGGATCATAGAAATACTCTTGCCCAACTTCTTCCTCAAGATCTTCATTTTCAGCATTGAGTGCAATTGCAGTGGCTTCATCCATCTCATCTTCAAGATCCTCAAAGACTAACATACTTTGAAACTTGGGTTTGACATTTTTATATACACACTTTGAGGCCTGATCAGGTGTATACTTTTTCCCACACTTGAAACATAAGCCTTTCTCCTTTCTTTCTTTGTAAATATCCATAGGAATGGATTTAGGATTCATGTTGACCGAATTGGATTTAGGCTTGCTATCCCCTTGTTTAAAGTCAAATCTAGGATTGTTTGCTATCCTGAAATTACTTTGAGGTCTAGAAGCATTGAATGGTGGATAAGTTGGCACCCTTAAGCTCCCATTTGGCACGTGATTACTGCCATGCCATAAGTGTTACCAACTTGCCCCTGTTTAAAAACAATCCTTGGCTGTCCAAAACCAGGCTCAAATGAAGATTCTCTTCTATATTTTCTTCCATAGCGCTCCGCAAGCTCAATAGCCTTAAAGAGGGAAGTAGGGTTTTGTGCCATGACATCAACTGATAAAGATGGCTCTAAACCATACATGTACTTGTGGAGCTTAGCCTCGTTCACTGATGCTTTCTACATACATGGTTAGGTTGAGAAATTGGTTAGTGTACTCTCTTACACTTAGGCCTCTTTGTTCCAAACCATACCATCTCCTTGCCAATTTCTCTTTTTCAAGAGGGGAGACAAATACTTCAGCCATAAGTGCCTTGAAAGCTTCCCAATTCTCTACAAGTATGTTTTCCTTTTTAATATACCTCCACAACGTATGGGAAAATCCCTCCAAATGCAAAGAAGCAAAATGAATCTTCATTTCATCAATTTTAGGGAATATGTCAAAATAGGATTCCATCTTAGAGGTTCACTCCTCTAAATCAGATGGTGAAGATGACTGACCATTAAATTTGGCTGAAATAATCTTGTCCTTTAGCTCTCTTTCATGGAATTGTTGCTGTCCCAAAATAGACTGATCATGAGTACCATGCATTGAACCCCCAAATTGAGATGGAAATCTCCCAATAGGTGGCTAATACCACTATGCAATCTTCTTATTGGTAGAGGACCCCTAGGAAGTTCAGTATTCATCCCAAAAGCTTGAGAATTAGCTCCATTCAAACTGCCCAAATAGTCATCATGCCTTTGTGAAGCCTCACCTACTTCATATTGGCTATTTGGAATATGTCTTCTTCCAATAATCCCATGATCATGACCGTTTTGGTTAGATGGCTGAAGTGGGACTGAAGGCTCCCTGTTTGAATAGGCTTTCTCCTTAGCTTCTTTAGATCCCATTTGCATCTGCATCCATTGGGAGAATTGGGCCATAATTTGAGCATTAGATTCCACCAACTTGTCAATAGAAGCCTTTTTTTGAGTTGTTGAATCTACTAACTTCTCAATGGAAGACTTCGTTTGATCAGTAGACAAAATCATTTGCTTCATTCATGATAATAGGGCCTCATGACGTTCTCTATGTCTTTGTTCATGTACGCAGAAGGTATTATTGAGTATACTAACTTCTCCTTATTGTTGAGGCTCTTCAAAGCTCTCTTGAGGTGCATTATCCAATATGGAATCTCTGATTTGCTGAGCATAATCATCCTGGACCTTATTTTTACCCTTATGTCATGCCATAATAGTGCAGTCCTATAATACCCCCTGTCAGAAAAATGGCTATAACTTTTGCTAGGGAACTCTGATTTCAAAACTTTTTAGTTAAAATTGAAGCCAAGAATGCCCTCTTTGAGATAAGCTATAGCACGCTATAACAAATTTAGGGAAAAAAATCAGCAACTCGATTTCTGAGTCTGAACTGTCCAGGCTTGTACCTTGTTTTAACCTGTAAGTGCCCTATTTTGACCCTGTAAGGTAAAATAGTAACCCCAAATGGTTACCAAACCCTATAGAAGGCTGAGTAGGACCTGTGGGTACCCTGTAGTACTTGCACCTATACTTCAGTAATGAAGGGTGTACTTGCAAATGCCCTGTAGTTCCTTGTAAAATCCCTGTTTTACCCTGTTTTGATCCTGAAGATACTTGAGCCTTTGGAAACTCTTCAATCTTCAATTCTCCACTCGTTGTACCTGTGTGAGGGATAAAATGGCATGATAGGCTCCCTACACAAGCTCCAAATCACCGGGAGGTGGGCAAAGTTCCCCCCAAGTCGGTTGGTTGCACCCCTTCAGGATCTTTGATAGTGAGGGAGGGTCACCTCTCTTGTGTCCCACTATCTCCCCCAGCATTCACCTTTTTCCTCGGTGGGTATATCAACATGGCAATGGCATTCTATTCTAATCAATTATTATGAAATGCATTGCTGGAATATTCATTCAGTCCTTGAAATTTGAATGAAATCTTGAAAGTTTGGATAGGGAAAGGGTTTTGCCAATGCAATTCAGTGACTCATTGATTGCTTTAGTACTTACCCTTGTACAATATTTCACCTTGGGCAAAAGAATTCAACCAAAAAAAGTCAAGGTTATGCATCAAACTTGGCAAATGATATCTATGATGAAGTACTGATTGAATCAAGACTGAAATTCAATGGAATAGGCTGAGATTAATGAGGAATAACACTAATCTCTGATCTATTGATCAATTCAAAGAATTAGTTGATCAATAATCTCCCAACAAGTAGAAAAGTATTAGCAAGTGGATTATTGAGAGATTTCAGAGATTAAGTGAAAGAAATACCTTGATTAAGCTTGAAGAAGATGATAGATGTCAGCTCCAATCCCATTAATGAAAGAATTCTTCATAATCCACCATAAATCCACCATGGAGTTGAAATATCCACTAAATCAGTCTATATGAGCTCCAATATGCTCAAATCAGTGAAGAATCAAAGCCCCGAGCTTGCTTGAACACTTGAATACCAAAGATTCAAGCCTTTTGAAGAAAAGCCCCAAAATAAACCTTCAATATGAGCTCCAATGTCCTCCATGGGCTGAAATCTCTACAATGTCTTCAATCTTGAAGTCTATTCGACTTGTATATGGTACTAGAGAAGCCTTGGAGGTCGGAGAAGTCCAAAATTTGAAGAAATTTGAGCTTCCAAGTCTATGGCTATGGCTGCCCTGCTGTGTTTTAGGGTTTTAAACAAAGAAGATGAAGATTAGAGTTCCCCTCTTGCTGGAAGTTGCTAAAATAATGCCTGATGAAGTGCTTCAAAGCATGCAACCAATCAGTAGGAGATGAAGAGCATATCTGGAAGAGGTTTAGACCAGGAAAATCAACACATTTTTTAGTGCAATTTTCAGGTTGTTGGCTGCTCCATTTGCTGCATCATTCACCTAACTAGGGTACTCAATTTGAAGCACATGAGATGGAGGATCTTTGCCCCATGGTTTGGCTGTGAAAATTGATCAATAGAGAGAGAACTTGGAAGATTTCTTGGCAGCCACCATTGAAGCTTTAGGCAAAAGCTTGGAAGAGAGAGAAGAGAAGCTCCCTTTTGAAAAGTAACTGGAGTTTAACCTCAAACTAAGCCCGGTTGACTCTCCTTTACCCTAGTTACCTCCAATTTTGCATGAAATTTGATGACGACATGCCACTTTAGCCATCCTCCACCATATCTGACCTTGGAGATCTCCAGATGTAGTCTCTTACTAATTGTAGATGGTATGCAACACCCCACTAGTCACTGTCTTGTACAATACTTGTCTGAAATTGATTTTTGATGGAGAAAATAGGATTGAAAATAGAAAAAATGGATCAAAGACCAATGCTCTAATACCACTTGTCAGAGAAAGAACTAGAGAGAGAGAAAGAGGAGAGAGAATATTGCAAAAGAGAGAGAAAGAGAGTAAGAAGGAGAGAGAAATACTAGATTTGGAGAGAGAAAGACATGAAAGAGAGAGAAGCCATGGAATGTGTGAGCAAGATGGGAGAGAAGGACAATAATTGTATTAATGTGTCAAAAGATCTGAAAAATTACATGTCCTCTCCTTTTATACCAATGTCAATGTGACATGGCATAATAGCAATATTATTTTTACACTAAATCCTTATTCCCAGCTTCTTACAAGTTCATAATTTAGAAATTAAAATTGGAGATTATATTGAGCGAAGAAACTTATTGGTTGTGCCTTTGCAAGCTAGTGATATTATTTTAGGAATGTCTTGGCATCACAAATATAATCCCGATATAGATTTCCACATATTCCATGAAAATTTATTCTAACGAAAAACAAATCACATTACATGGAATGCACACCTTTGATCATTTTCCCTTGCTTAGTCACACACAGGCTAAACATGCATTGAGAAAAGGTAGCAAATCATACTTAGTATGGGTGATGAAATTAAAGCTAAGGAATATCAGATACATCCTAGGCATGCACAATTTCTTTCACAATTTAAATATTGTTTTGCTGTTGACTTACCACCTAGTTTACCACCTACACGTCCTAAAGATCATAAAATAGATTTAATCCTAGGTTCTCAATGACCATGTAAAGATCTTATAGACATAATCAAATTGAGCAGAAAGAAATCCAAGCACAAGTTGAAGAACTGTTGAACTAAGGACTCTTTAGGCCTAGTAGTTCTCCTTTTGGTACACCTATCCTATTAGCCAAGAAGAAAAATAATACTTATAGGATGTGCATTGACTATCATGCCCTAAACAAGATCACTACTAAGAATAGGTATCAAATTCCTAGGGTAGATGACCTCATGGATAAACTACAAGGAGCCACTATTTTTACCAAGATAGATCTCAAATCTGGATATCATCAAGTACGATTGGATACACCTGATATTTTCAAGATTGCATTTAGAATTCAATTTGGTCATTATGAATTCCTTGTTATGCCTTTCGGTTTGACTAATGCACCAACTACATCCAGTCATATGATGAATCATATATTTTTGAAGTATCAGAATTGTGTAATTGTTTTCTTTGATGACATATTGGTTTTCAGTAAGAATACAAATGAGCATTGTGAACATCTATCTTTGGTTTTCAAATTGTTGAAAGAGAATCAATTATATACTAACCCTGACAAGAGTGAATTTTTCCAAACTCAGATTGAATACTTAAGTCACGTTGTTTCTTTTGATGGTATTCATGTTGATCCTAAAAAGATAGAGGCAATTTCGAATTGGCCAAACCCTAAAAATGTGCATGAGTTACGTTCTTTCTTAGGTCTTGCCAGCTTTTATAGAAAATTTGTTAGAAAATTTTCATTGCTTGCATTGCTTTTGACGAAATTATTAAAGAAAGGTGTAGCGTATCATTAGTCTGTTAATCAGCAAAAGTCTTTTGATTTATTGAAACATGCTTTAACATATGCACCTGTTTTGCAATTACCTTACTTTAATCGACCATTCTTTCTAGTAATCACTGATGCTAGTGGATCAAGAATAGGAGCTGTCCTCATGTGAGATTCACATCCCATGGCCTATTCTAGTTGAAAACTTAAACCCTCTGAACAGAAGTATTCCACCTATGATAAAGAATTGTTAACTGTAGTACAAGCTTTACATCAATGGAAACACTATCTAATGGGATCCGAATTTATGATCAAAACTGACCAACAAAGTATCAAATATCTTCTTAGTCAGCAACAAATCTATGACCATCATATTAAATGGGTTGCTTTCATTCAAAGTTTCCATCCACTTATCCAATATCAACCTGGTAGAGAAAATGTTGTTGTCGATGCATTGAGTAGAAGAACAAGTATCCATAATATTTCTGTTCTATCTTTTGATTCCCTTATTCCTATGAAGGATATCTATGACCATGACCCCAGTTTTCAAGCTGATTGGAACAAATTAGTTGCTAATAATTGGATTCCAATCGATTCTGTCTTATTCTGATGGATTTATGTTTTATGAGAAAAGATTGTGTGTCATTGTTCCATTTAGATCATTTATGTTGCACGAAATTCATTGTCCCCCATATCAAGGCCATAGAGGCATTATTTCTACTTTAAGAACATTGATTGAAGATTTTTACTAGCCACAAATGGAATATGATGTTTCTAACTTTGTTTCCGAGTGTTTAATTTATCAAAGAGTCAAGCGATACCATGGTAAGCAATATGGTTTGTTAATGCCTTTACCAATTCTCGAACGTCCATGGGAACATATTTCAATGGATTTCATTAACTGGTTTGCCTAACACACAAGCTAATCATGATATGATTTGGACTATAGTAGATCGATTTAGCAAACAAGCATATTTCCTACCATGCAAGAAAACATTAACTGCATCTCAAGCTGCACAATTGTTTTTGAAGACTGTTTTCACTAACCATGGTTTACCAAAAGTTATTATTATTTATCATGATTCTAGATTCTGTAACAATTTTTGGACTACTTTGTTTGCTAATTTAGGTACTAAGATTGATTTCTCATCTGCATTCCATCCTGACACCAATGGGCAAACAGAAGCTACGAACATTACAATTCTAGATCTTTTGTGTGCATACATAATTATAAAACCACAAACATGGGATACACATTTGCATCTACTTGAATTTGCATACAATAATATACCACACACAGCTACACAAAAAACACATTTTGAAATCATTTATGGACATAGATTATCTACACATGTTACATCATTGTCAAACAAAATTAAAGCTGCTGATGATATTGCTAATACACATGCTACTATTTTTTCTCAAGTTAAAGATATGATTGCAAAAGCCCAGCAATCATACACCAAACAAGCTAATAAGAAAGAAAAGCCATAATTTTCAATGTTGATGATTATGTTTGGTTACACATTGAAAAGAGAAGATTGTAAAGTGTTGAGAAACACCCTATTGTTAAATTAGCACCTAGATTTTATGGACCTTTCAAAATAATTCACAAGATCAATGACAATGCATTTAAATTAGAACTATCCCAACATTGGAAGATACATAATATTTTTTATATCAGTTTGTTATGACCTTTTAGAGGCCAATTACCTATCCACCCTGTCTATAAAAACCCTCCTTTGTTAGAAGAAGAAACTGAAATACTTGAACTTGAAACTATTCTAGACATTGACTTTATCACCACTAGTACTGGTCGTAGATATTCTAGATATTTGGTTAAGTTTAAAAATCATCCTGTTGAAAAAGCCCAATGGATACACGTCCACGACCTAAGTCCTTACCCCTCGCTGCTCACTCCACATTGAGCTAATAGCAATTGAGGACAATTGCTATCCCACCCCGGGGGTATGATACCAAGAGGCATACTCCACAGTGGATTCCGTGAGGTTTTTCAATGGATTCCGTAAAACTAGTTATTTGCCACGGTGGATTCTGTGAGGTTTTTCGGTGGATTCCATAGAACTATATGTATTTGCTGGGGCTCATACACAAGGTGGTTTTCTTGTGCGAGAAGTTGATAGGGACGCCTGTCCTTTTCGAGCGTCAGATTAATTTAATGTGCACATAGGTGATTCCGTAGTGGGTGATTCTGCAAAATACATATTTAAATTAGTGGGCGTTTATGAGTTTAGAGTGCACTTGTATTAAATTAAGGTTAGGATAGAGTTCTAATCTATTTAATTATTTTGTAGCTGAAGACTGCTAGGCATTCACTTTTGTGGGTTTTATCTTAATATTTTCTAACAATTGTGAATGCTTCAGTTGATGTGTAGACTAGGCAACGGTGGCATTGGAGCGATGGTGTGTATTCAGATTACCTAGAAGAATTATTATTTTGATGGACGCACGCCTTATCACTTAAGGCGTGCATCAATATTTATTTAGGTGCGCTTATTTATTAAAGTGCTAGACAAACATTTATTATTTTATATGCACATACGTGCTCAATTTAAATATTTCATTATTTGACATTGTATTTGGGCACAGTCTGACTTTTTGGACGCCCAAACACTTTACTCTTTATTTGGGCAAAAGCAAACATAAAAGCCAAAAGCATGTTAATTGTCAATTGGGCTATTTTTGGGCTTGGAGATTAATAAATTGATAAATACATGCCATGTGAAGCGCTTACACAAGGCATGGGGGGAGATTGCATCCAATTTGTCTTTTTGTCTCATGTCATGTAAACCTCTTTTCTTGCTTTATGGGCTTTTTAGAGTTCTTTGTTCTTGGACCTTTCGGTGTTCACTACGAGTGCATACAACATCCGATTTGCGCACGAAAGGTAGTATTTGGGTCACATTGTAGGTGAGAAAGGTATCATGGTGAATCTAAAGAAGGTACAGTGCATTAAAGATTGGTCCATACCACAAAATTCTACTTTATTGAGAGGATTTCTAGGACTATCCTCTTTCTATCAAAGATTCATCAAGAATTATGCCCATTTGGTAGCTCCTCTCACTAATAGATTGAATAAGTATACTTTCTTTTTGGATGCTACAACCACAAAGGGCTTTGATGGTGGCTGAAAAGCTTCCTTATTTCAGCACCTATTTTAGTGTGCCCAAATGTTAACCCTCAAATGAACAAGGTGGAAAAGTTGGAAAATCTAAAGCAGAAGACACGGCCAAGGCAAAAGTGAAACAAAAGATGAAGGCGCACCAAGAAAAATCTGGAAACACAAGAAGCACAGAAAAGTCCTAAATAAGGGAAAAAGATGCACAAGGAAAAGCACAAGTCAATACTTTTGTAAAAGAGCGCAAGCGCATCATGGTTTAATTTAATCAGCACCGGGCTCTTACCTATGTAATTTGTAAAGATAGATGGACGGTAGGAAGGAAGCTAGGAAGATAGGAGGACAATGGGAAAAAGGGCCTAGGCCACATCCGGCTATGTAAAAAAGGGGATAAGGGGATGACCACCCAAAAGGGATTTAGGGTTTTGTATATAAAGTTGAAAAGTGAATGAGAAGCTCATTCTTATGTGTGGCCAAAAGTGGGTCTCCTCTTCTTCTTGTTCTTCTTCTTCTTCTTGCTTGCTTGAGCTTGTGCTTGAGAGAGGAAGTGTGAGAGTGTGAGGGAGTGAGTATGTGAGGGTGAGGGACCGGGGAGGAGAAGCTCTCCATCTTCCCCTCTCTTCTTCTCTTCTCTTCTCTTCTCTTGTCTTGCTCGTGGCTTTGGAGCTTGGAGCATGGAGCTTGAGGATGGAGCTTGCCTGAAGCTTACACTTGGATCGTGGAGCTACCGGAGTGCGTGGGAGAGGAGGTAACTCGATCGGCATGGAGGTAAGCTCACTACACCCGTAGATATGTATGGCGTGTCAGCTATGTGAGAGGTAGTCATTAGTGCTCGGCTTGGAACGCTTGAAACAATAAGCAGTCCATGGGTCTTGGCAGTTGAGCGTTAGCTCCCACAGTTTGGTTATGTTGCCACGACCAACGGATTCAAGCCTTGAGTGCTTGTGCGCTTCGAATTGAGCATTGAAGTAGAGTTTTTCCTGAACGGGTGCTTGAGGTAGATCTCCTTAGCAAGTAGGTTTTTTGTTGATTTGGACTTGGAAAAGCAGGATGGAATAGTGTAGATATTTTCCTTATAATTTTTTCTTGCATTTAGAAAGGATAGGAGAAAAACGTTGGAGCAAATAGTAGGGTTTTCTGTTGCTGTATAATAGGCTGAAACAGGGAAAAGAAGGGCAAGAAATGAAATTTTGGGTTAAATGTTAGTAAGGGAAGCAAGATTAAGGTGACTGCAAGTCTGGACAGGGTGATAAGGGGCCAAGAGTGGCAAGAAAGGCCACATTGTGCATTGCAGGGTTTTAAGAGAGCAGGAGAGAGGAAGAAAGATTCGTGGAGTGGATCCGCTTTGATCTGGCCATCCAGGAGTTATTTGCCCAGCCCAGGTAATTCCACACCTTCCACTGCATGAGTAGGTTGGATCTGGAGTTGTTTGACCAGTAGGACAGCCTCCATTGCTTAGCGCGACCAATTTTTTAAAGTCCGACGAAAAAATGCATCGCACTCGGCCCGTTCGAGTGATTGCGATTCTGGGCCAAGTCCCAGAATCGACCCTCAAACCGCTTGGCCATTCGGCCCTTGGCCCTACCAACTCAGCCCAACCCCACTCAGACAAGTTGACATTCGGTCCGGTTGAATTTACCACTCGACCCACTTGACTGGGCCGTCGGCCCACTCGGCCACTCGGACCTCAGACAACCAAATTTGGACTGGCCAAATTTGACATTCAGACCAGTTACATCCGGCCCTTTCTACTCCGCCCTCGGACGGGCCGAATCGGGCATTCAACCCTTGCAATTCGGACCTGTTGGGCCGAATTTGGATTTGTCCAAATTTTAACCTATAGACCCTGAAACTGACAGAGAGATCATATAGAGCTAAACCCACATCATAGATCTATCACTGGGCTGAAATCTAGAGCAAGTAGTTCAAAACTTGGCTCTAAGCGGTCCTTCAAATTGAGCATGGCATTTACCATAACGGCCCTGCGGGCCGGCGGGGACTGCCCCCCCCTCCTCAGATCCCCACAGAGGGGGCTCCTCCACACCTCCCCCAAGTAGGTTGGAGAGAAAACACGTGTCGTGATAGCTCCTCCAAATTGGACCCTAGTGTAGTAATGGCTCTACATGAGCATGGATTCTCACTTGCAAAAGAGCATCCAAAATCCCATACCCGAACAGAGACAAACAGAGACCCTAGAACCTCAATGGGCCAATCTAGCCAACAAGGGCAAAAAGGCCACACTGCAAAAACACGTACATGTTGCATTCGGACTGCATCTAGTCAAAGCGAAAAGCAACAACATCAAGCTACAACAGCGAGGATGACTAGGTATGACACTCCTAATTATAGATGCACCTTGAATAGCACTGCACAGGCAATCTAAGACATCAGTGGAGAATCCACATCTGGTCGTGCAGTTGGGGACCGAAGGGCATTTGTCAGAAGGCTTAAATTTACAAGCCAAGACCCGGAAGACGAAGACATAGTACCACCTGCTAATCTTAGGGTCAAAATCATCGCGAAAAGAGAGCATACTATCGATGCTATGATTGATGAAGAAGCAGATTTTAATATCTTGACCTATGAATCATGGAACCTACTAGGCCAACCAGAGCTCACACCAACTAATGCAACTCTTAGCCCTTACAGGGGACACCCACAAGCACTCATAGGGAAGTGCAAAATCCTTGCGACAATTGAAATTGAAAGCTTGCCTATCCTATTTCATGTTCCTCCAAATAGTGCTAATTACGGGAAGAAAACCCTCCTAGAAAGACCCTTCAAAAGGGCGACCAAGTGTGAGGCCGACTATGTAGCACAGAGGATACACCTAACACTACCGAGTGTGAGGATAGTCACAACCTTTAGCAAGGGTGACCTCATCGAACCTCGAGGGAAAGGCAAGGAAGGTGCTGACATAACAGTCAAGCCTACTAACGAGAGCAAGGACTTGTTGGAAGAATTGATACAAGCACAGGTCGAACAATGAAAACCACTGACTGAGGCCATACCAGAAACAAGAAGGTCAAGAGACAATGCAAAGGACAGGCTTTGGACTTACAAATATCGTAGAAGATCCCAAAATAAGCCCAAGCCTTATAGATGAAGGCATTGATGGAGGGTCAGCACAACGCTGCGATGGATATCCAAAGCATTGCTATGTGCTCAAGGGTATTATGCAAGTAACCAATGGATTTGGGTGCCAAAACCCCCTGCTAAGCCTCCTTTGTCGCGAGACTGAAGGCCAAATCGTATCAAGAGCAAAGAAGCGTAGGAGGAGATCTAAACGAAAAACCAAGTCTCGAGTCAAAAACATTGGAGTGACTGAGCCCCTCACGGTCGAAATCAAGAAACCAAACAGGACTCATCGAAGGGTAGATCCTTAGCCTAGCTTGCTTGACAAGTAGATATCAGATGTAATCGTTGAGGATACGCAAAAGCCACTAGTGCTCAAAGAGCCTTTGATTCCCTAAGAGGATAGCAAGCATCATAGGCACAACGTTGCTCATGGCAAGGTTAAATGTGCAATAAAGTAAATGGTAAAATCATCTAATAGCCATGAGCAAATCTTCCAGCCAGTGTCAGAGCCACTTAAGAGTCCCAAGTCTCCTACACCCTCTTTCCCTAAATGGACGCAAGAAGCACAACAGCAGTCATCAAGTGCAGCTGCTCAATCCCAATCTCTATCTCCATCTAAGCTTTCAAATGTCCAAGAGGTGGGACATGACACACCATCCGTAACTCTCTGCCCAAGGATATGCCTGTGCACCCTAATGTGACTAGATCAACTCATGCTCGATCTACACATGTGAATGGTCAAAGGGCAACAAAAGACACAGCCACTTTCGATCGCCCTAGGGACTTGACATCGCAATCCACCAAGATTAGCCAGCCCACTGGACTAGCCGCTACCACTTCCAATCAAGGGTCACAGCAGTCACAGCCCTTGGCCATGACAATGACCCTTGTGGAACATGTCCTTAGCAGTTCACCTAGGGGGGAGGTGTTGCAACCAGCATCCTTGACAACTCCAGCACTTCCAAAGCACCTAAAGCCTAGGCTTGAGGAGAAACCTCTCAAAGATGTGGCTAAGGAGATGACACATTTGACCAATCAACCTAGCAAGGCTGTCTAACAGGGTGCAGCTACGTCCCATGAGGACACACCAAAGAAGGGGAAAGGTGAGGCCCAACCAAGCATATCAACGGCTGTCCTAGTTCAGGGTCTTAAATCGTTAGCAACATTGAGACTGAGAGAGCTGGAGAGCTGAGGAATAAAGCATTGAGTCCATCCACCAATGAACCCATTGATGTCTCTCCTAATAGCGGTGAAACCTCATACACATCCGAATCTCTTGCCTTCCCACATCACACTACCTCGCTTCGCCATTCACACTAAAGCAGTGGAAGGCTAGTCAAATTTACATTACCGCCGCCTCAATCGGGCCTAAGTCTCTTATTTTTTAGAACAAAGATCTTTGACATACACAAGTATGTTGTTATTTAATCTATGTCCCCACAACCACGACTCTGCCCGCAGAGCTTAAGCTCTTACTTTTTGCCCTATGAGTATCACATGCACCATGCTTACATAGTACAACAAAAGATTCTATCTAATATGTTTCCCACTTACAATGCCCTATTTCTTGAGGCATTGTATAAGGTATTTACAATGCCTCATACACAACTTCATGAAGGAAAATGAGAGAGCACTCCTAGTGCTATCCGAAAAATAAATTTTGATTAAGACCTTGTTTAGGGTTGCAATGTGCAGTCGTTACCATCAACGGTTGCATGCAACACTCAATCCACCGACAACAGAACTCACATTGACCAATCAAGAGTGGATATAACGCTGTCACAACAGGGTGACAAATTTATACTAGTCACATCCAAGGAGAACCATGATGCAATTACAAAGCCTCATGAGAAACATGGAAACCCCAAGAGCATAAGCAATCCTAGCGTTGACCAATCTTGCTCATCTAGGCATGAGCCCCTAGCTATGCTAAATCCTAGGCAAACCCCTAGAACCTTGCATGAGATAGCAACTGAGCAAGCCCTTGTGGAAAATAGAAGTGTCACAGAATGCTTAACTGATTTGGATGCTAAGCTCAAAGTGTTCGCATGTGTCTATGTCTCGGCAGACATGGGTGCATTCCCTAAAGAGCAGCTTGAAGAATACTTGCCATTTCCCCTATCCTAGGAAGAGCAAGAACATCTTGACGAGCACTATGACAGGCTCCTACATGAACGCATGCGACTCACCTCTGACGAGGAAGCCAACGAACTATGCTTAACTGTAACATTCAATTATGTGCTCTGCCAACCAAATCTCTTAGAGATAGAGCAACTAAAGCGACAATCAGAGGCTCCAAGTCAATTTCAAAAATATTGGTTTGAAAACCGTATTGCAATGGCCAAACTAGGAGCCCAGATTATGACAATCTCAGAGGAGCGATTAGCCAAATGGCAGTCTCAAAGAGACCCAACCTATGTAGCACCAACTTCCTTTCGAGTGCTAACTACCATTCGGGGTATGGACTTAGCTGAAACTAGCTAAGAGAACTCTCTATCTAATAAGGTTCTCACTGAGGAGGAGTTACATATTACCAATAGACTTGGGCAAGGTTCCATGCTACTCGATGTTGCAAAAGATCTATCGTTATTGAGTAAGCTGCCACGAGTACTAGATGCATATGCCACACTCCAATACAATCCGAAGTTCTACAATTGGCTTTTATCCTCATGAAGTGACATGGATTTGTAAATATGTATATAAATAAACAATGAATTTTGTGACCCTGTATAGACAATATCAACACACACAAGCAATGATAGTCAAGCGCAGGGAGAAGAGTTGGGTTTGATAGGGTAAGCTCCTTCTCTCACCACACATTTAGAAGTTGTGTGACCATTCCCGCCTCTAGGTAGAGGGCATGCAACCCTCATTACCACCATAGGAAGCCCTGACCAACATCTCTGATGGTGTAGACAGGGTACCATCCCTTTCTATACACCTTTTCCCCTTTCCGGTCTATCCTTCCGAGGATGAACCCTGCCCCACTCCATGACAACTAGTCCACGCAACTTAGCATAAGCCAAGATCTGCTAAATGGCTAGAGGCAAAATGAACATCATCATGGGGCCATCCCTCTACAACAAACATTGCATGCCTCACCTCTCCCCTCCTCGTCATATGCACTTGATAACCCACTGTATAATCCCTTCCATGCGAATAGTTTTATCGTGCCTCAGGGCCTAATCCTTGGTTCACATTTTGCAGGTCCCCCTATGGTAGCAGCCATGGACCACATAGTGCAGCTGGCATGCAAGGAAGCTCTCTGCCGTCGAAAAGAGCATAAGGCACTAGCGCCCCCACCAGAACGCTACGTGCCTACTCTAAAGAGGTACATGCCGAAAAGAGGCCCTAAACAACACCACCCAGGATGTAGGTCAAAAACCCCCCAAGCTAAGAGGACGAGGGCTCAAGGGAGCACACGGGGTGTGGCAACACCAGCTGTGCAAGCTCCCACCAGATGCTCAGGTACCAGGTGCTCGAAAGAGGAGAGGGTAGCTCAAGACAAGCAGGAATTTGACGCATTGTTTAAAAGCATTCTGGAAATAGTCGCGGCCAAGGACTACACCATCCGGGTCCCAGCCGACATCTTCCTCGCCTAGCCTCACAGGAGCCCCTCACTGGCATAGCCTCAGTCGCTCGACCACTCGAACTCACCCCGCCTCGTGCAAATAGAGTAGCCCCATGATATATAAGAAGCTTAACAAAGGCCATCCTACCATAATTTTTTATCTTTAAATGGTTAAAGGGGTAGGCTCCCCACCTGTATACACTTTCCTTACCTATTGCTAATATATGCCACGTCTTTAACAAGCACTAGAATATGCATCACAATCAGTATCATAGGATTTTGATGAAGTAATATCTTGACATGATTGCATCTATTCGTTGTACTTGAGGCATGTGACTTGCATATACTCTCATGAAGTGACAAATGGATGCAAGACGACACAAGTCTTCATGCGAACATGTTCAATGCCCAAGTCACCGCAAGACCACCAACCTCACAAAGAGCCGCAGCAAAGCCACGCTGCCGAAAGCAAAAATCACCCTTGCGAGTGCCGACGACATCGCATGGCCCAAAGCATGATCTTAACCGCTTCCTCTTTCTGGGTTACACTCTACGCCAGGCACTCACGATAGTTGTTACCCCGGTCGTACCAATATTGCACGTTGCAAAGAGGGTTGCAATATCTCAAGTGTATCTCCCCATCTCAACAACTGCTTCTCTAATAACGAGGCTAGGACACAATCATCACTATAATATCCATTTCCTGAGCCTTCGAAGCTTGACATTTCCCAACCCATTGAAAGGCTGATAGCCTCAACATATTGCAATGGTTGTACTCAGGCAAGTCCAAAAAAAAAAGAGAGAGGAGAAAAGCAAAGAGAAAGAAAGAAAGAAAGAAAAAAGCACAAGAAAAAGAAACGAAAAAGAAAACGGAAAATGAAAAAAAGCAAAGAAAAGAATGAAAAGATACAAAGCATCCACGATCACAGCATAACACCTAGGGGTCCTCAAATTAGGTACGTCCAATGACCTTGGTCGGTTGGCTCTGCCATCCCTAGTCCCCTAGCCCTTTAGCATCACCCACAATTGTTCAGGGCACATCAAGGGCAGGACATACCTAGGGAGCTTGTCTCGGTTAGACCTGTCACTCTGACCCATTTGCACGATTCCCTCTTGCACTCTGCCTTAATACCATTGCAATCAATTATGATAAGCACCGCATGAATGGCCATGAAAAGTACACCGTCCTCATCAAGCAATTCCAATAGCTCCCAACTATCGAAAGTGCAGTGTCCTTGTGTTCAATTATGCTACGTTGTGCAGTCACAACGCAAAGGATGTCTCATACACCTTCACGTGTACTTCTTCTCAACAAGGACAACTTTGCTTCATCCACACATTATTATGAGAAACCAACCCACGATCTTCTAACTACGTAATATCTAAGTATGCACAAGCACTCACATAATATCTGCACCAAAATATATACACAGTTTGGGTCCTCAAGTGCAGTACAATACTCTCAGCTTACTTAGAGTTTGACATGTCTCCCAAACTAATTGAATTACGTCTTGTGCACGATAAAGAAGGCTAGCACTACCCCTAGGGAGAGACCACATATGAGAGGTTTTCAATGGCAGGTATTGAAGACTCCAACGAAAGTGTCGTTCGCTCTTCATCGACACTCACCTCTGAATTCTTATCCTTTATCATCCTGCAAGCTCGCCAGGAATCGTCATGTGTAGAATCCCCAACAAACCAACACTTGTGCTGGCCATTAGTGAAATCCCCAATAGAGAACAACCCTACCGCCAACTCCAACAACCCTTCCACCAGTCACTTAGGCCACCAACATGCCCCCGACGACCTTCCTCCACACCACCACCAACACTCCTCCACCGCAACCACAGGCATCCTTGCCACCCACGTCTTTGGTGCATGCTAAAGCCTGCTACCTACGACTGTGAGTGCCATGGGACTGGCACTCGTCTAGGAGGGGGTAATGTTAACCCTCAAACGAACAAGGTGGAAAAGTTGGAAAATCTAAAGCAAAAGACATGGCCAAGGCAAAAGTGAAACAGAAGATGAAGGTGCACCAAGAAAAATCTGAAAACACAAGAAGTGCAAAAAAGTTCTAAATAAGGGAAAAAGGCGAACAAGGAAAAGAATAAGTCAATACTTTTGTAAAAGAGCGCAAGCACATCATGGTTTAATTTAAAGAGCGTCGGGCTCTCGCCCGTGCAATTTGTAAAGGTAGATGGGCTGTAGGAAGGAAGCTAGGAAGCTAGGAGGACAATGGGAAAAAGGGCCTAGGCCACATCTGGCCATGTAAAAAAGGGGATAAGGGGATGACCGCCCAAAAGGGATTTAGGGTTTTGTATATAAAGTTGAAAAGTGAATGAGAAGCTCATTCTTGTGTGTGGCCAAAAGTGGGTCTCCTCTTCTTCTTCTTCTTCTTGCTTGCTTGAGCTTGTGCTTGAGAGAGGGAGTGTGAGAGTGTGAGGGAGTGAGTGTGTGAGGGTGAGGGACCGGGGAGGAGAAGCTCTCCAACTTCCCCTCTCTTCTTCTCTTCTCTTCTCTTCTCTTCTCTTGCTCGTAGCTTTGAATCTTGGAGCGTGGAGCTTGAGGATGGAGCTTGCTTGAAGCTTGCACTTGGATCGTGGAGCTACCGGAGTGCGCGGGAGAGGAGGTAATTCGATCGGCATGGAGGTAAGCTCACTACAC
Organism: Lygodium microphyllum; assembly: GCF_053477565.2. Taxonomy (NCBI): domain Eukaryota; kingdom Viridiplantae; phylum Streptophyta; class Polypodiopsida; order Schizaeales; family Lygodiaceae; genus Lygodium; species Lygodium microphyllum. Next base: position 16,635,216 of record NC_141142.1, read on the forward strand.
CCGTAGATATGGATGGCACGTCGGCTATGTGAGAGGTAGCCATTAGTGCTCAGCTTGGAACGCTTGAAACAATAAGCGGTCCATGGGTCTTGGCAGTTGAGCATGAGCTCCCACACCAAAATTTTCTAAAGATTTCACCATCTATACTAATGCTAGTGGTCATGGTATTGAGGTTGTTTTATGCCAAGAATATGGTGTTATTTCCTATGAGGGTAGAAACCTAGATGACAAGGAAAGAGAACTCCATATTTATGAGTAAGAAATATTAGCCATACTTTATGCCATAAATACGTGTCATCACTATATTTATAGCAACCATTTCAAAGTTAAAAGTTATCACCGAGGTACTTAAGTATTTTCTTTCACAACTTAACGTACCATTTCAAAGTTAAAAGTTATCACTGAGGTACTTAAGTATTTTCTTTCACAACTTAACGTACCTCTTAAACAAAGAATGTGGTTAGCTACATTACATGGATATGGCTTTGAGATCTCTCATATGGCAAGCAAGGATAATGTAGTGGCAGATGCATTATATAGGATATGGGCATAATCCATTTCTACTATTTCTACTTGAGTTCTACTCTCTACAAAGATTGGATCTAAGACATACAAGAAGAATATTTGTTAGATGACCAAATAGCTAGCATCATGAAGAAATTGCACCAAGGTAATGAATCTGAATTTTCCAATTTAAACTGGAAAAATGGACTTCTTTGGTTCAAAGGTAGAGTATATTTGACTCCTCAGTCATCTTTTAAGCAAAAGATTTTACACGAGATGCATTCTTCTTCTTTGATGGGGCATACCAATTTGTTTAAAACCTTTGATAAGATCCATAAATACTTTTATTGGAAAGGAATTTGGAAAGACATCAAAGAATATGTGATGCAATACTTACCATGCCAATAGAATAAAGATTCCAATTTGTTGCCTAGTGGTCTATTTTAGCCATTTCCCATTCCACATGGTAAATGGACTAATGTTAATATGGACTTTATTACAAGACTACCTATCAGTCTCAGCAAGGTTGGAATAGTATTTTTGTTATGGTTGATCTTCTTACAAAATCAGCCCATTTTATACCCACCAAAGTCCAGTGTTCAACCAAATAAGTGGTGGATCAATTCATAGAAGGAATTTTCAAACTTCATGGTTTACCTATGAATATTGTTTCTAATAGAGATGCAAAATTCATGGAGAATTTTCAAAAATTCATTTTTATTTCCATGGGAATAAATTTAACTCTAAGTACATCTTACCACCCCCACAAATCGATGGTCAAATTGAAAGAGTCAACAAGTGGTTGGAAGTTTACTTGCAACACTTTTGCCACAACACACAAAATGCATGGGATCATTGGATTCATCTTGCAGAGTTTTGCTATAACAACACATGCCACATGAGTATAGGTATGTCACCCTTTGAGGATTTATATGGCTACAAGGTTCAAGTATCTTTAGCATTATTTCATGATGAAATGAATTCTCTTACTAAGGAAGAGCTAGAAAAGATGGAGACCTTAATGAAGCAATGTAAGGAAAATATTCAAAAAGACCAAGAGACAATGAAATCTTATACTGCTAATAAGCAAAGTCATGTAGACTTTGAGGGGGAGAATGGGTCTTCTTGAAAGTACAAAGTCCAGTCGTGCTTCTCTTAAAGGTGGACATAATAAGCTTGCTCATCGCTATTATGGTCCATATCACATTTCAAGAAAAGTTGGAGATCTTTCCTACTAACTTGACTTACCTTCAACCACACATATTCACAATGTTTTTCATATCTCTTAGCTAAAAAAATATATTGGTCTTGATACTCAAGTTCTTGAAGAACTATCTCCCCTTGATGAGGATGGGTTAATCATCTATGAACCTAAGAAGATTGTTGGGAAGCAAGAGAAGGTTCTAAGAAACCATATTATCATGGAATATCTTATTAAATGGAAGGGATTTCGTATGAAAGAATATTCTTGGCAACATGCTTTGTACTTTGAACAATTTCTTGGCTCCTCTATGATGATACTAGCTTATTGAATAGTGGATAGCTTGCTATATAAAATTTATGCATTCGATAATTGGCCTACTTAGGTCAAAATTGAATTTTGAAGGCATAGATGGATACCTACTAAAGTATACTTCATTTCTATATCTCATATGCACCAATCTGATATGTCTATCCAAAGTTATGGGCCATTTTCAATAGCTATCCTATTCTGGACAAAATTTCAGAAATTCACTATTTGATCTTGACTAGGCTTCTTTAAGGCTACTACATCATTGGGCCTTCTCTATTCATTTCTACCATTCATTTACCTTCTCCATCTTCAAGTTTTGAGAACAAAACTTTTGGGTAGGGATGGATTATAAAATAATTTTTGTATCCTTTAGCTTAGGGTAAATTACCTTAATTGAGGTTGGAGTATAAAAGGCAAGAGTGTTCCATTGTAAGGATCTTTTAGCACATTTGTAAATTTCTCCATTTCTTAGAGCTTTAGGATTCTTGCCTTCACCACCAATATTGAGGGTGGATACTCAATGCCCACCATATCAAGAGGTGGATTCCTTGCATCAGCCTCTCATCCATGATTCTCATTGTACATTTAATAACATTTAGTTATGGCTTCATTATGTTGTAGATTTAATATATATGGCATGGCTAGTTCATTTCAACTCACCTTTCCCCTTTCCATGTTTTATATATTTTGTTCAATTAAAGAAGAGAAAGAGAGGTGTGTGTATGCATATATGAGAGAGAGAGAGAGAGAGAGAGAGAGAGAGAGAGAGAGAGAGAGAGAGAGAGAGAGAGAGAGAGAGAGAGAGAGAGAGAGAGAGAGAGAGAGAGAGAGAGAGAGAGAGAGAGAGAGAGAGAGAGAGAGAGAGAGAGAGAGAGAGATTGTAACCCCTATTTACCCTTCAAGAAAAAGCCATCTTCATTTCTTGAATACCAAACTTCACCTCCTTGTGCCACATAGGCTTGGGAGTCTTCTGGTTGCTTTAGGATCCCTAAGGAAAACCTCTAAATAATATATATAATAGAATAATGCATAACAAATAATACATTGGGAGCAAAGAAATTGGTAGTACACTCTTCTTCCAATGAATACTTCAACACTCCAACATTGCCTTGATAACATACCATATGCATAACTCCTACACTTTAAGATTCGTTTGTAAAAGTTAAGAGCCTTGTTAATCCCACTACTAGCTAATGATCTTATTAACATTGATTATAACAAGTTATATGTACATTCATATTTTCAATAATGGCATGACATGTATATTCATACTTGGTTTGAATGAGATGATATTCAATGGTGCATAGTGGTAAACCCAATGCATAATAAATGGATGGTTCTAAATTCCACCTTATTTCAAAATTTTCTTCCAAATATTTGGGTGCCTTTGCCAAGACTCACTTCAAAGCTTGTAATAAATTCTATTTAGTTTCAAATGTTTCTTTTAAACACTTGAGTGTTTTTTCCCAAGCCTTTCTTCAAAGCTTTTAATATAGTGTATGTTTCTAACTTGGTTTGAACAATATGATATTGAATGATGCATACTTGTATATCCATGGCATAATAAACACATAGCTCTAAGTCCCCTCTAAGTTCCATATTAAATTACAAGTTGATGTTAGATCATGTGGAAATTTTTTCCAAGCCTTGCTTCAAATCATTCCAAATCTTTACAAACTTGTCATATTTATTAAGAGTAAACATAAACAAGAAAGAGGGTGTAGAAACACGATAATTGTATGCCATACATGTGAATATGGAGGGATTCCATGTACATGGTGTGAGGTTGTGTAACCATCAAAGAAGAGTCTATGAAAAAAGCATACTCATCATGCAGCTCTTGCTTATTGGTATAAGAAGTTGCTAATGAGGATTCTCTATGTATGTTACACTAGCTCATGGCTGTGACCAATCTCACAAGTGACAATCAAATTGGTGACACAATAAACATGTTGATCATACTTGCGGCTTGCAAGAGTAGGCCAATGCTACCTCCATGGTGTGGGTTAGTAGTCTCGCCAAGTTTGAATGATTGATGTTGGAGGTACAACTATACTCCAATCATGTTCCAACTATGGGTATTCTAAGGTTCATATAAGAGAAGATGGCTTGATTCTCTTTGATCACATATAAATAACATTGAAGTTTATATTGAAGATTGGTAAGCTCATAGAATTTGAGATATTAAAATTCAACAAAGGGAAAAATTAGAGGTAGACGAAGAACAAATCCTACTTTGTGGCTTTACAAGCTAAGTAGTAAAGAGAAGTTATTGTTTTGGTGGAGGACTTCGATGGCTGAATGGTCATTGATGAAGAAGGTATTACTATGGTATTGCTTAGTCATCTCTCTACGATTGTTGGCTATCTCCTCAAGGTAGTGAAGATTACTATGATAAGCTCATGGGTTTCCTTCATGATTCTTGCTCAAAGATTTTTGATCAAGCTTTAGCTCTTCTTGTGGGGCATTCTTTCATGTTTGAGGAAACTGAATTTACTCTAAGAAGAAAGGTAAGATGCCTAAGTTCAATGGATAAATTTGGGATGTTTGTGGCAAGGATCTCTGTGATTGATTAAGTGCTTTTAGAGTTTCTATTTTTATCTCTAAATCTGTAAATAGGCATTGTGGTTAGCTTATCACAAAATGCCATGAAATGTCTAAAGTCAAATCATTGGGAGGCATATCACTATGCTCAATACCCCATATAAGTTATTGGCAAAGATGATTACTTTGAGGATCAATTTTGTTTTGCATTAAATTTTCCATATATTCCAATATGGTTTTTTGCATAGAAGGAAAAAATTCACAATTCAATTGAATATTACTTTGGAAATGGACTATGTTTTGAGCAATATTCAATATTATTCTGGAGCATGGGTGGCAACTTGGTGAATATGGATCTGGATAAGCCTAATAATAGGGTATGCTAGCATTTTATGTTGGAAGTCTTGCATTTTTAATGTTTTGGCCCTATATTTTGTAAAATGATTGCGGCTTTTTTATGAATGTTTTAGTGGTGCTTTCTAGTTCTAACCCTATATTTTGCAGAATGATTGTGTCTTTATTTGTGAACGCTATAGTAGTGCTTTCTATGAATGTCTACTTCATAAAGAGTTTTTAGTTGAAGAAGTCCATTAGGCAAGGTTATCCCCTAGCCCCATTCCTCTTGCTCTTATTACTCAATCATTATTACGAGAAACTGAAAGAAAAGCTCAATAAGGTTTGAGTCAAGGTTTGTATCTACCCAATAGAGGAATATTTGGCACATCGATACACATATGATGAGTTTTGTTCATTGTCACTTTTGTAATAGGCCCTCATAAAATAGAAGTGGTGTACATTTGGTGGGATGACGCCTTGGATTGTGTAAATAACTTTAATGTGGAGATCTCTAGGAGCCACCCCTAACTCACTATCAAAGTTAATATTATCAAAGTTTTGAGTTCTTACCCTCTAAGTAATTTGAAGTATAAGTAGAGGTTGAGTCTGCGGGTTGGAAAGCTCATGGTAGGGAAAGGAATGTTGACCCTGATGATGATGTGTGATGGCTTGTTATTTTTGGTTTCCAAATCCAATGTCTCAACTAGAAAAACTATATAGAAGATAATGCAATGCTTGGCTACTATTTCTTTAAAGGTGACCATGAATGGCTAGATGTTTTATGATGTGAGGTTTGGTATGTGAAAGGAGCTCAATGTGCTAAAAAGAAAGTTCTGCTTGAATGATGCTAAGAAGATATGGCCCAACTATGTCTTTGGTTAAAAATTATAATCATGGAAAATGGTAGTCTACTATAGCTAATTCTATTATCAATTCCTAAAAGCAATTAATTTAGATGTGCTTTTGGTCTTAGCTGAGCCAAGTAGGAAGCGGAATAACTCCTTTTCCAATGACATTTGGTTTCAACATGTAGCTTTTGAGGATAACTTTTTTCCCTATTGAAGATAATCTAATGCTTGGCTATTATATTTTCTTTAAATGTGTTTAGCAATGGCTAGATGTTTATGATGTGAGGTTTGCTAGGTGAAAGAAGGTCAATGTGCTAAAAAGATAGTTTAGCTTTAATGATGCTAAGTGTTTATTGCAAAGTGAAGGAAGCAGAAAACAAGGCATCAAGAGTAAAAGCACAATGCGAAAAAAAGAAAAAGGCACCCTACAAGAGAGTGGCACAAAAGAAATCTAAAAGCATGGGAACAACCACCAGGAGTACAAAGACGCAACCATGAAAGCTGTAGGAAGCCAAAAGCAAGAAGGTGCACCTTTAAATATAAAGGTGCATCCAAAACCTATGTAAAAGAGGGCAAGGCTTCCTCCTGTGCAATTTGTAACCATGAACGAGCAGTAGGACTAAGCTAGGAAGAGAGATTGACAATGGGAAAAAGGGCCTACCGGCCATGTAAGAAAAGGGGAATAAGGGGATGATCGCCCAAAAGGGATTTAGGGTTTTGTATATAAAGTTGAAAAGTGAATGAGAATCTCATTCTGGGCGTGTGGCAAAAAGCTCCTTCTTTTTCTTCTCTTCTCTTGTCTTCTTGCTTGTGCTTGAGAGGGAGTGAGGGAGTGTGAGAGAGTGAGGGAGTGAGTGTGTGAGAGTGAGGGATCGAGAAAAAGAAGCTCCCCATCTCCTCTCTTCATCTTCTTCTCTTCTCTTCTCTTCTCTTATCTCTCGTGGCTATGGAGGATGGAGCTTGACAGAGAGGGATTGAGGTTGCTTGAGCTTGCCTCAAGGATCGTGGGGCTACCGTGTACAAGAGAGAGGAAGGTACTCAATTGAGCATCAAGGTAAGCTCACTATACCCCATGGGTAGGGATAGTGCGTCGGCTATATGAGAGGTATCCATGGCCGCTCGGCTTGAAACAATTGACCATTAAGTTGTCCATAAGTCTCGAGGGTTGAGCTAGAGAGCTCCCTTCATTTTGGTTCCATTGCCGGGACCAACAAATTTGAGCCTTGAGCGCCACACGCTCCGAATTGAGCATGTAAGTAGGGTTTCATCCCCGAACCGGTGCTTGAGGCAGATAGGAGATTTAGGCATTTTAATCTACGAAACAAGTAAGTACTTTGGGTTTCTGATGTGTAGACGAGTAGGATGATTCAACCCAAGCATTGTCTTGTGATTTTTGTTTGCATTAAGGTAGGATAGGACTAAAAGATTGTGAGAAAATAGTAGGGTTTTGCTGTTATAAATAGGGCACAACCATGAAAGAGCAGGAAAAAGACAAGCTTCCAAGCCTAATGATTAAGGAGGGTGAGTTGGGAGGTAAGGACTAAGTAAGGTAGGACCCTAAAATCCCAAGGATAGGGGGAAAGAGCTCATTTTTGCACATTGAGAGTGAAAGAGAGAGCTTGAGAGAGAGAGAGAGAGAGAGAGAGAGAGAGAGAGAGAGAGAGAGAGAGAGAGAAACCTGTTGATCATAGAGGAGATCACATGTTTTGATTCTAATGTTTTCGATCGATCTAGGTACGTAAGGATCTTCTTTATGTGCCATTGATGTGATCTGGAAGGTATGACAAGGGGCCGTAACAAGTGCTAGGAGAAATTGGCCAAGACACATCACGACACACCGTCGGGTTCGCAGTCGGCAAACCACTGTGTTTTGGTCCACTAACTCCCAAAGTCGGGTAGTCGGATTGTCCAACTGGGAGAATCGGACCATTCGACTCTAGGAGTCAGAACAGTCTATCCAATCGGACCACCTATCCAATCGGACACGCTTTGATAGTCAGACCAACCCCTTTGGTCCAATCAAACCAACAGTCCAATCAAACACCCACCCATTCAATCGGACGACCTTCCCTAATCAGGACATCCGACTGGTCCAATCAAACCATCACTCAATCAGACACCCAATTGCCACTCCTGAGTTTGGATCAACCCAATCTGATTGGACCATCCAATGGGATGTACCAGTCGACCATCTGACTCCCAGAGTTTGACCATCGGAATCGGACCAATTGGGCAGAGGACAAGAGAACCGGGAATAGGACACCCCCCAAGTTGGGACCAATTGGGACACATTCTCGAACACCCCTAGAAACCCAACCCAGCTTGCCGAAGCCAAAGGCCGAAGAAAACCGCAACGGTGCAGTCTAGAAGCGGCCTTTAGCAGCCTACCCAAGAGACCAACCTAACTTAGAGCCATACTAGGTTGTGGACAAGCCAAGGGGATAGCCATACCTGTATGATTGTTTTGTTTTGTTTGCACACCCCACAGTGATTTCTTTTACATAAGTGCAAAGGGATGAAAAGCCTGAATTTGCAACGTACACAATGGAGCACCCATCATTGAGTGTACGCAAGTTGAGGATTGTTTTCAATAACAAGGAACACACTCTGACATTATAACTCAAAGGAACCCACCAATAGGAGGAGACCCCAAAACACGGTCAAGACAGTCAGGTGCCTCAGAGCCCCATTAATAGGACCTTTGAAGATGGCGGCAAGACAGAAAGAACATCAAGATTGAGGGCAAATCGCTAAGCTGCTCGGATTCGATAACCTTGTGGAGCAAGAAACAGGAATGATGTTAGGAGCAAACGCAGATGAGGGAGACAATCAGTTGGACTTGGATGAGTTCCCAGTCGTGGTCCAAGACATGGTCAATGAATACGACCTACTGACCAGAACAGTAATCCACGGTAGGCTAGTAGAGGAGGTAGTGGCAAGCCTAGAGGAAGAGAGGAAAGCAATTAGGAAAGCACTACAGGGCATAGCAGCTTACAACCACGAGTAGAGAGCTAGGAAGTTGCAGCAAGACATAAATGTGCACAAAATGCGACGCATGCTAGCCTTAGCTGGTAAAAGCAAGGCGGGACCAAACGTGGAGAGAGAGAGAGTGCTAGAGGCAAACATCATGTTGAGCAAGCTTGTGACCAAGCAGCTCATGGACAACACAGCTGCTGAACAAAGTGCAACAGCACTAGCGACCTCTCTACTCTCAGGTCTAGGGATTACTCAAGGGACGAAGGGCCAATCAAAAATCCCTATAGTAGCTAAGTAGTTGGACAAATACTAGGACAACTACCAGCCCGTATAGTTTCATAGAGTAGTTTGAGCAAGTTTGAGAGGCCAATGGTCTCACAGACCTTGCACAACACTCCCAGGTGTTTGGGATCTGCTTAGGCGATAAAGGTAGGACATGGTACACCAACTTAGACATGGCAGAGTGGGCAAAATTTTTCCAACTGAAAGATCTCTTCATTAAGAGATTCTCGGAAGCAGGATACTCTGATAACCTCATAGTCATGATGAACGTTAGTTAAAAGGACAAGAAGGACATAAGAGACTATGTCACTCATGTGCGCAACCTCTTCAAGAGAATCCCCACAAATGAGCGACCCAATGAAAGAATTGTCTCCATCATGCTCAAGAACAGAATCCGCAACGAGGAGTTGTACAAGGCTTTGGCAAGTAACTCTAGCTTGCAACAAGACGTGTTAGCTAGGATCTTTGATGAAGAAATTAGGGTGGATGACTAGGTGAGAGAGAGAAGCTCTCAAAGTCTGAACTGTGATAACCCCGGTCAAAGGACCTTAGAGAGGACCACAACCTCTAGCAAGGGGCCAACCCCTAGCATGCAAGACAAGGGAAAGAGTGTAGATCAAGGCCAGGAGCAAGCCAAGGTGAGAATAGAGCTAGCATGACTGCATGAATTGGTGAGGAAACCAAGGCGACCGCAAGTCCAATGTGTGCATTGTGGCAGCAACCACCTTCCGGCTAAGTGCCAAGATCCTAGATTTAGGCCTTGTGCAAATTGTGGTAGGTTCGGCCATGATGCCATGCACTATAGGCTGCCTAGGATATTCCCCTATGTTGAGCAGTACAATCCACTGTACCTAGGGAACAGGCCGCCAAATTTCTTTGGAAGAGAAGCCTAGCTAGCACTCCCAGCACCAAAAAATGATGCAAAACCACTCATCCCTAGGATGGAGATCAGCCCAACGAGCATAGCCAGGCCACCATGACCCTATGTGACCCATCCACCAAGTGATGCTCCAATCCATTATGTGGAGGAGCCTAATAAAGACAAAGCATACATGAGCCCTTACGTCTCCTATGACGAAGAGGGTAGTCCAGTCCTAATGGACTATCGACCAGTGTCGATGATGGCATTAGGTAGAGGTAGGGGAAGGGGATTGGCAAGGCCGACCCAAGATCCAATCTCATGTTGGGACTTGTGGTCATGCATGCCATATCTCATCACGTTGTCCAGAGAGAGAACAAGTGAATAAGGAAAAAACCAACCTCAAATGTGTCGAGTGTGGCATCACTCATCTCTTTGCCGATTGTCCTAGACGAAAGCCATCCCCTAGCTCTATCGGTAATTGTGCCATCAGTACCCTTGGGGCTGTTTGGAGTCAAGACATTTGATAGCGAGGATACACCCATCCCTCTGCATGTCATGACCAGAGCACTGATGAAGCAGGCATGCATATCAGTGCCAGGTCCTAGCAATTTAGATGCAACCTCAATAGGAAAGAAGATCCGAAGGAGAAGAAAGAAAAATACTAACGCAAAGGTCACACTTAAGACAGAGGGTGCAACAATGCTAGTGACTGGCAAGAAGGTCACGAATGTAGAGGCAGAGACTACCACTCCAAAGACGGTAGAGAAAGAAAGTGCCAAGGTAGGGGAGTATCCTTATCCTAGGCACTAACTCGAAGCAATAGCCAAAGTAAAAGAGTGGGTAAAGGAAGCCCATGAGCATCTCAAGGATGCTGAGCCTATCCTAGAGAAAGAGATTGAGGATCTCTCTAGCATGAGCATGCCAGTCTTGCCTGCACAACCAAGGTCCAGAAATGCACCCACGCCATTAGGCGGCCCCTCTCCAAGGCCAAATTTAGATGCTATGGACCAACCAGTCAGTAAAGACCAATGGCCAAGAGGCACAATACTAGGAGAGAGACAAGCAACAAAAAGCCTCCTCGCAACATTGGTAACCACCCTAGTGACTCTGAGTATAGGAGACTTGCTCAAGCAGCACCCTACATTATGGCAGGAGCTAAAACACTGGGTGAAAGAACCTATGGAGCATGCTGCAACTCACTTGCAGGATCACAATGGAGTCACATAGATACTCAGCTTGACGTTGCACTCAGTGCAAAAGTCACTACACGTCAACACTTTTTGGGAAGGCATTGAGACACATGCAGTCTTGCCTATCCTAGGCCTAGGAAACGTAACATGGAAGGGAATCGTAGATACTGTGGCATGAGTGAGTGTGTTGAGCCATATTGTGTTCCAAGCTTGGGGAAATCTGCCTGTCAAAACAGCTAGGTTTAACATCACTCTAGCTAACGGAACAAAAGTAAGGCCATTTTGAGTCTTGAAGAATTAGCTAGTGAAGATTGCGGGTGTCCAGTTCTCTATGAACTTCATCGTCATGAAGGGAGTGGACTATGACATTTTGCTAGGCCGACCCTGGATGAGGAATGCTCGAGTCATTGAAGACTAGGGCAACAATTTAATCTTCCTAGGAAACCGAACAGAAGCAGTAAGGGTCAAGATGGACACTTGGAAGATGACCCCTGTCAACCTAGACGCCATCTCTGCCATGCTTAGAGGCTGTTGACAAGCCAGTAAGAAAGTCTTACGGGTCTTTGACCAAATACATCCCTTGTCTTGAGGATGAGCCAGATTGGATGCACATCCTAGTGACCATCAATCTCCCATTCTCTGACGTAGAGGGGATGTACAAACAAGCTGCAAAAATTGAGAGCATGTTGAAGAAGGAGCCCCCAGTGCCACTTTGCATGTTCCTAGCAATAGGCTAGAACTTCACAAGATCCTTGAGTATCTGACAGGCAAATTGACTGGCAACCTCGCCGTTAATCTCAAGCCTCTCAGAGACCTCCTAGACGAACCGAAGTGGAGATGGACCAAGATGCATGATCTGAACTTATTGTATAATTGGGCTTTAGTCACTGATGAGGAAGAAGCTAGAGATGAGAGTCTAGGAGATAATGAGCAATCATAATTATGGTGGCGATTCCGATGATGAGTACGAGGACTGCCTCTTGGTTAGTGAGGAAAGCAAGGAAGAAATAGACACCGTAGAATATGACACCGAAGGAAGGGTAATAGAGCAGATAAGAGCATACTCCAAGCCCCAAAGAGGGAATGCCTACAGGGTTGAGAGAGGAGTCATGCAAATGGAGTCCAATCACTCCTAGTTGGAGCACGTTGCAGCAGTGGAGTACAAACAAGCAAGAGTGGCCCAACCACTGACAACACACTTGCTTAGGATAGACTCACCTTCCGAGATACGACCACTAGGGGAAACTCCTTCCTCTAGCGAGGCGATTTTAATTTCGAATCGGAGATCGATACTACGGAGAGTGACCCAAAGATACCTCGACCTCCTAGGACCAGACACACCAAGGGGGGCCTGCCAGTCCACCTGAGGCGCATACAATTAAAGGAAGACAAGAAAGGACAAACGAAGAAGTCGAAGGCGGAACAACAGAAGAAACCGTAGGACCTACTAAAATGTTCCACGAAGTTTAGTTTAAGAAAGGTGACAAGGTAGTGATCTTGCTAGGGGTGAAACAACAAGAACAGCTAAGTGAGTCAATCGAGGGACCCGCCAAGGTCAAGGAAGTCAACTTGGCAAGGGAAGGTGAGAAGCCTCGACCTATGTTTATAGTTGACGACCTAAACAAGGAGGAAGAGGCCGATCTCATTGCACTCTTGCAAGAGTACGTGGATGTGTTCGCATGGTCCTTAGACGAGCTCAAAGGAGTGGATCCTAGAGTGGTGATGCATAACATACCAATGGCCCCTGATGTGGTGCCTATAAAACAACAATCATACCCTATGAATCCAAAATGTGCCCAAGCTGTGAGGGAGGAAATTGATTAGCTAATGAGGGCAGGATTCATCTATGAAATAGAGCACACGGACTGGGTATCATCGATCGTGATAGTCATGAAGAAGAATGGAAAGATATGAGTGTGCATGAACTATAAGAAGGTTAAAGCTATGACAAAAAGGGATAATTACCCATTACCATACATGAAGCACATGCTCGAAAGGGTAGCAGGCAAAGAGGCCTACAGCTTTCTAGATGGCTTCTCAGGATACAACCAAGTACAAGTATATCCCAATGGATAAACACAAGACTGTGTTTGCTACTGAGTGGGGTGTCTTCGCTTACATCGTGATGCCCTTTGGGTTGATGAACACACCTACAACCTTTTAGCAACTAATGTGCAACATCTTCAAAGATATGCTTAGACGAGGGCTACAAGTGTTTGTAGACGACCTATGCCGGCACTCTAGTTGGGCAAAACACTTGGAGAACTTGCGAGTAGTCTTTGAATAATGCAAGATTTACAACCTTCATTGAATCCCTTGAAATGCCAGTTCTGGGTCAAGCATGGATGCATCCTAGGGCACGTGGTGTCCAAAAATGGCATAGCCACTGACTCTTCAAAGGTTAGGGTCATTGTCAACTTGCCGCCACCAAGGGACTATAAGGGAGTTCAATGTTTCTTATGTCACACCGGATACTATCGGTGCTTTGTGCTAAACTATGCATTGATTGCTAAACTATGGACCCGTCAATCCTACATCACAATACTCACAGGCTAGATACATCATCGTAGCAACTCACTATCTCATGAAATGGGCTAAGGCACGAGCCACCAAGAAGAACGACGCTAGGACCATAGCGAAGTTCTTGTGGGAACAAGTTATCTCACGATTTGGTTGCCCTATCGAATTAGTAAGTGACCAAGGCACTCACTTCATCAATGAGGTGATTGCCCACATACTCTCTCAACCTTCCTAGTCATCCACAGGAAATCCTCACCCTACTACCCTCAAGCTAATGGCCAAGAAGAATCCATGAACAAGATCTTAGTCAATGTCCTTACGAAGGTAGTTTCTACCTCATGAAGTGACTGGGACAAAAAAACTTATGGCAGCATTATGGGCTTATTGAATGACCTATAAAATGACTGTGGGACAGACGCCCTTTAGGCTAACCTACGGGACTGAGGCAATTTTGCCATTAAAATTCTTTGTCCCTAGCCTAAGGATAGCAATGCATGAGAGATGGGAAGGGAAGGAAGCTTGGACCAACCACCTCATGGAATTAGAACAACTCACTGAGACTCAGCTCCTACCCACCCACGCTCTAATTTGTGAGAAAGCATGAAGAAAGATGTGGTTCGACAAGCACGTCAAACAACGCAACTTTGAGCAGGGAGACCTTGTTTTTCTCTACTCGGTAAAGGGCCACAATCAGAAAATGAAATTTTGAGGGTTGGGACCTTGTCGAGTGTGCACCATTAGTAGGACGGGCAACGTAGAACTTGAAACCCTTAAAGGTGAGGGTATAGGCTTCTTTAATGGCAGCCGCATGAAGAAGTACTACCCTCCCACACACCCGCTACATGAGCCCCCTATGCTAGAAGCACCTATCAATGTCCGCATATCCACCATCAAGGAACTAGAGGATGAGGATGAAGAGGTAGTAGCACCAACATACCTACGCATCACGGCCGGCCATCGCCTAGTGCACACACACTTTTGATGTCTTGATTGGTGAGGGAGCTGACTTCAATGTCTTGACTCACGCTCATTGGACCCTCATTGGTCAACCACAGTTACAACCCACCAATGCTAAACTCAACCCATTCGGGGGCAAGCCATATGCACTCCTAGGGAAGTGCAAAATCACAATCTCTATCGAGTTTGAGAGCCTATCAGTCATCTTCTATGTATTTCCAAACACGAAGGATGTAGGTCAAGAATCACTATTAGGACACACTTTCAAGAAGCAAGCACATTGCAATGTAGATTACGATCTACAGTAGCGTATTCACCTTATCATTGGCAATGTTCGAATTGGGACAACTTTTAGCAAGGGCAGCGAGACTCCACTCAAGCCTGTTATGCCACTGATAGAGCTACTTAGAACCAAGCCTAGGGAGGGAGGTTGTGACTCATCACAACCCACCCAGACTACAAAACCATTGCCAACAAGGGCCATCCCCAAAGCCACAGAGCCCGTGCTTAAATGGGCATCACAACACCAAAAGCAACCTACTCGTAGTAGCAAACCTTTGCCCACAAGGCTAACAACTATCATTGAAGACCTAAGAAACCGACACGATGCTACCAACATAGGCGCACAATCAAGCCACGATGGATCCCCAAAGATTTGCTGTGAGCCCAATGATACTATGAAGGCAACACCTAGATAGGGTGCCCAAGAAAGGAAATCCTATAGGCCTAGCCCAACCACAACCATCTCTTGCCACCCCATCTCTAGGAAACCACACTCCTGCTAGGGCAGGGAACAGCCAGAAAAACCGAGCTGCAAATCCTACAGAACCCATGATGGTTGCAGCCAAAAAACCCCAACCAATCTATCTACCCAAACAACAGCTTGATACCCCAAGATCATCTAAGTCTAAAGAGCTTGGCACCCTAGTGGCTGCATAAGATGAGGGCAACACACCATCTATGCCACTAGAGCCACCCTCAATACCCCAAAGCAGCACTGGACACACGAATCAGACTACGAAGCTACCCTTAATCACACCACTATCAAGTCCGCTGCCACTAGAACCATCATTGTCTAACCCAACTCCACTGCAACCACTAGCAGGTCTTAGACCTTCCTACGAGTGACGTTCGTTCCTAATGGTCGCCAAGGACCTTGTTGAGAATATAGGAGATGATTTGGTGACTTGCATCAAGCTCTTGGACAACACTTTCACCACATTTGCTAGGAGCTATAAAAGATTTGACCTCAACTTGCTTGATGAACCCCTTGCCTCTGATGTTTGTTCTTTATCCTGCACTTGGGAAGAATACGAGTTCATAACCTAAAATTTCCCAAGGTCACAAAGGAGTTGATCAATTATGGTGAAATCTCAAAAGAGCAAGCGCTCAATCAGACGACTAATAACATCATACCGTAAGCCCCAAAGGCCTACATCACCCGCTAAGCTTGAGGAACTCACGTGCCTCACTGAATCTAACTCATCATTCCTTCAAAAATTGTGTAACCTACGTCTCCAATGGGAGAAACGGGTTGCCAAGTAATGACTAATGCTGAGCAATGACGTGTAATTAAAACAACCATATATGACCCAACTTACATAGCATCAACTTCTTTCAGAGTCTTGGCCATCACTAGAAACAAGCACCTAGTCTTGGCCCACCCTTACATTGATCGCATCCTTACCGAAGAGGAACTACATCTGTGGCTAGCTGCATTAACTCAAGTGATTTTCTAATCGATGTCCTAACTTACATTACCCAAGTATACATTAGCCCTCGTAATCTCAATCGTCATGCCCACTTGAAATACAACCTTGATTTCTACAATTGGCTTATGCCAAAGTAGATAGCACCATACGGCACTTAAATGCCCTTCCCTCTCCCATGTCCAATCCTAGGAAGGATTCTCATCATTTTCCGAGGGGGGGTAAGGTGATTAGGTGACTAAGTAAACATAGGCAAGAAGCAAACAAAAAGACTTAATCAAAGTCAAAAGCAGGAAAGAGTGAGAATGAATAGGCTGCTATTTGAAAATTTCATCTCTTTAATTCAGCTTGTTAATTTTCTTCATGGAAGCAAAATCAACTTCCTGCTCACCAAAAAGCCATTTGAGGAATATTTTTGTTGGAATATAGTAAATGACAAGTACCCACAATGGCATGGCAACATAAAGGTGGCAAACTCCCCTTCATGGAGAAAGAATAAATGAGATACGGCCTGAGCGTAGAAACAAGGGGCTTTAGTCAATTCCCCTTCAAGCACATGTTGAATCTGGACGAAGCCATCCTGTAAGAGCCGGCCGTAAAGCAGTTGGTGGACAAATGCACTCTCTGAAAGTATGTGGAGAAAGTAGGGCAAGCAATTGACTACAGCATGTGCGCAGAGTTCTTGAGAAGCTTTGTGCAGCACAATAATAGTCAGGATAGGAGGATAAGAACGCCAAGTGGGGGTGCCCCTAGTGCTACAATAGTGGAGAAGGCCCTAGGTTTGGTCCCCAAGAAATAAAAATGCCATCAAAGAGACGTGTACACAATGATGGGTATGAATAAGAATGATATGCACATGGTGGACGGGATAAGTCTGGCAGACATCCCAAACCGAGAAGTAAGGATGCATGCAAAGATGGCCCATGCCCTCTTCTTAGGTTAGAGGTACAACGCATTGATGAACAGGATTGGCATGCCACTGCTGGAGAGCATAGCCGCAAGGTCTCCTCAAGAGGTGTATTGGAATGGGTTTATCGTAAAAACCATCAAAACCTCAACCGCCATCCTAACCATAAGCGTCGCACCAGCAGGAGGGGAGTCCCCAGCCTCAACGGCCAGATTAGCACATAAGAAGCCTGCTACCTCCAAGGCCTCCACGATCAGATTCAGTAGAGTCTTAACGACTATCATCCAAGAGGCCATAAAGGAGGTAAAAGAAGTTGAGGAGGAGGTAGGAGAGACACCCCAGTAGTCGTCATACCTTGATGTAGAGCAATCCAACGAGAGAACCATCAATGGCCAGGAGGGTAGGAAGTGCAGGCTACCTAGAAGGAGACCAAGGCACAAGAGAAAAAGAAGGCCACAAAGCCCCATCAACAAAGGAGAGAGAAGATAACAAAGGAAGAATGGGCAGAGTTGAAAAGAGCGCAAAAAGAATCCAAAAGGGCAAAAGAAGAACAAAGGCGAAAAGAGGAGGAAGAAATGAAGAAAGTGAGAGAAGAATCACAAAGAGTTGAGGAGGAGAGGAGAAGGAGAGCAAAAGAAGAAACAGAGGAGCTAAGGAGAAAGGAGGATGAAGACATGGCAGAGGCCATGCACAGGTCTATAGAGGAGACCCATGGCCCTAGAGAAATGGCCACCTTGAGCCCACGGCACAAAGGCGAACCAAGCAACAGCGCTGAAGCAACCCCAATTGTTGCAGGAAAGGGCAAAGCCCTGTTGCATCCCCTCCCTTCGACTCTCACACCTCAAATTTCCACCACCACCTCCACAACACAAGAGCCAGTGCCTACCATGGACACCATTAAGCTCATGTCCATGATGCAGTTCTTGGTCACGAAAGTACAAGAGATAGCACCAGGGGTAGGAGCCAAAAGGCCCGCTATAGCAGATGCCAAGTCAAGGCAAGACCCAAACTGGCAAAGGTTGGAAGCATCCACCACCACAACATTACCAACAATGCCCCTGGCTGCGGACTATGATGCCTACGTAGCTGGACTCCTAGCCAGCTACTAGAGAAGGCCAAGGAAGAAAAGAAGGCCATGGCTATGGAACTAGAGGCCGAAAGAGAAGTTATTGCAGCTCTACAGCTAAAGATGATACGACAAGCCGTGGAGCATTAGAAAGAAATTCGAAACCTGAAAGAGCAACTCAATGCCAAAGAAAAGGAGGCACAAGAGAATAAAGATTGCCTAAGGCAAAGGCTAGAGGATGAAGCCCAAGACCTAGTGGTGGAGCAGCGGGACCACAAGTTGCTCATCCAACAATATGTTGAGCTCCAGCACGAATGGCATAGGTGGAAGCTATGTATGCAGAACTATGGGAGAGCCCGCAAGAAGGAGACCAAGCATCAGAAGAACGACTCCTAGAACAAGAGAATGCCCTGATATTCCAGTTGTGGTCGGCAATGGAGGAGCAAGGAAGGCTAAAGAGAGAAATAGGAGTCATGTCAAAGGAGAAGGAAGAGGCCATAGAAGAAGTGATTAGGAGCCTGCAGGACAACTTCCGAAATGCCCAGTAGGAAGTGAAGGGACTAATGGCCATGGCCATGACCAAAAGAAAATTGCACCTGGCGGAGCTAGAAATCCATGTGCAAACTACTAAAGATCTATCAAAAAGGCTCGCAGAGGCCCACCAGCAATTCTCCATGGCTTATCAAGGTAGAAGAATAGCCGAAGAGTAGCTGAACTGTCGGGATAAAGAGAAGACCCAAATGTTAAAAGTGTGGGATGAACAGCAGCAAGTGGTAATGATGTTGTCTCAGGAGATGGAAAGGGGCAAGGAAAATCTAGAAGAGAAGACACAACAGTGGGAGAGGTGCAACTTTGAAAGAGTGTGAGGGTTGACAAAATGCTTGGCAATGGCAAAGTGCAAGAGGGTGCTCACAAAATCCAAAGCTGAGACTCTCGAAGCATGCTCCAACACACAAAGGCAAGCCTTTTTGAGCACTGTGCTTCATGTTACACAAGTTGAAGGCGAGGATTCGATGGAGAGATTGAAAAGGAAGTTGGAATTGACGCTCAGAGCTTTAAGGTATGGTCTGCAAGAGCGCACACTCCCAACCGACACAAGTATAACCAAGGAGCAGCAATGCAGCTACTTGCAACAAGCCGGCCTCTCCACCGATGAGCTTAGAGAACTTGGATTCGAGGAACAAGAGCAGCCCCATCTAACCCGAGTCCAACCCACAACGGAACAAGACACCGAGGAAGGACCGAACTTTGAGCAAGCATTCAAGAAGAACTGCAAATCAGAGAGCCTAGTCCGCCCTTGCCTGATCTACCCCTAGAAGAGCTAGAAGGTGCCCAGGTTCCCAAGCATGTTATTGCTGCAAGAAGAAGAAGGCAGAAACTTGTGGAGCAAGCCCAGCAAAGTGCGTGAGCACAACCATAGCAATTGCCTGATGAACCCATGCCACTACGCGAGGATCACCATTCCATCAATTGGCCGCAAGAGCTGACTCTCTGGCAACTATGGGAGCTCCAATCCTAACCCTTTGAGTTCTCCTTCATCTACCCACAAGCCTTGGACCGAGCCTTACCCCTAGAGGTAGTGGAAAGGATCATTTGTTTGGGCAATACTCTAGCGAACCGATGGGTTGAGGAGCAGAGCATTGTAATCACATAATGGAGATGGGAACCCATAGACTACTGGCAGGATAAGGTCTATCAGGTTCCCAAAATTGTCTGAGGTTATGAAGCGCAGCCAAAGTGGCGAAGGAGGATTTGGGACACCAATTTTGATACATGGATGGCCTTCTACGGCACACTACAGGAAGAAGGGAATGATCCTATTTACATGCCCTACCCTCGCAGACACAAAGTGGATTACGATAGTGTTGAGATGACAAGCTCAACACATGCGGACATTAATGATGGACCGCCTAGTTAGATTGGTCCACACGTCTACAATTAGCATGTCAGTGGTCATTATGACTCTCACATGGCCACTGATTCATTACTTATTATATTCAAGTTATTACACCTATTTACAGCTGGCATAATTATAGCACCAGTCGACTAGTGTAGTCGGTTATGCATTGTTTGACTTAGTAGGCCACTTTCCTTTATGTTGTATCTTATCTATACTTTGTGTACATTGTAAAGTGTGCGGAAGAAGAAGAAGAAACCACCAAGAAAAAGTTTTGGCCTCCATCTCTCTTCTTGTCTCTTGAGTGAGCTTCTCCTTGTGCATTCTGTGCATGTTCGGCACAGCCCACGCGATTCTTGACATGGTATTAGAGTTTCACCACTGATTGAGGCTAGTTTTGAAGGCTAAAGCAAAGGAGAGGAGCCAAGGATTCGAGCAAGCAAGCAACGGGTAAGAAGCTCTTCCATTCTCTACTTCTTCTCTTGGACAGTGCCTGTGGAGGCACCGGAAGCAAGGCAGAGCAAAAATCTTAGATTGTAGTGAGATTTGGTGCGCGCGAAGAGCGCTGTGTATTCTGTGGATAGGCCCTTTAGGAGTTACCCGCAGCTATTTTGGCCATTCGAGGTCATTTCAGGCCCCGTTTTAGACTCGCAAGGTTGCAGACAGCAGTTCGAGATACCCTGCAATTTCAGTTGTGTCTGTCGGATACAGGTGCACAGGTTACAGATTTCAGATCTGTAAGTTCAAAGGTGTTTACCAGCAAATAAGCACGAGGTTTATCAGCAAACTAGTTGCAGATTGCATGTATTGTTGAGCAGACAATGAAAAAGGTTGTCTGGTGTATTGCTGTGCACTACAGGTCAAGGGTTGCAGAAGATTTGCTTACTGTTTGGTATTAGTTTTGTGATAATGGCAGAGAACAGTGGAAACCCCATCATTGAGAAGCTCGACAAGAACAACTACCCTTCATGGAAGTTTCGTGTCACGAACTTCCTTATTGGGAAAGGCCTCTACGAGTTTGTTTCAGGTGAAGAAAAGAAGCCGGAGGTGAGTGATCCTCCAACTGCAGAAGAGACAAAGGCACGGAAGGAATGGAATGCAAAAGACAAAAAGGTCATGTATTGGCTCTCTACAGTAATTGACAATAATATGCTGGGACATATTAGAAATGCAGAGAATTCATATGCAGCTTGGACCATACTTGAAAGTATGTTTTCGGTAAGTACAAAGGCATGAAAGATTCAACTCAAGCAAGAGTTGAATACATTGAAGAAAGGGAAGATGTCTATCAATGAGTATGCACTAAAGGTAAGGAGCATTGCAGATGCCTTGGCAGCGATTGATGCAATACCCGATGATGATGATTTGGTGTCGTCTACCTTGGGTGGACTTAACAATGAAAAGGCTTGGAAGTCTTTTGTAACTTCCGTATATGTCAGAAAGCCATTTCCAGATTTTGATGAGTTGGTCTCCCTTATGATCACTGAAGAGATCATCACGCAGAGTGAGACATCTGAAAAAAGTGGTGAACAGGACCAAGCTTTCTACTCTAGTTCAGGAAGGGAACGTGGCAGGTCCTCTTCAAGAGGCCATGGTACAGGACGTGGTAGTGACAACTAGCAAAACAGATTGAATCAGCAATTTGGCGATATGCAAGAAGTCATGGTAACTTTAGAGGAAGAGGTGGATGGCAGAATAGAGGTTCTAACAACTTTGGTATTGTGTGTCACTACTATGGCAAAACATGTCATATTGCAGCCCAATATTATGCTAAGAAAGATTATATTTGCAGTGGTAAGTTGTAGCAAGGAAACTATGCATCGTCTTCAGAAGACAAAAATGAACGTCTGTTTGTTATGCAGCATATGCTGAATGCTGTTACAGGAAAGGGAACACATGATGATGTTTGGTATGTTGATTCAGGTGCATCCAATCATATGACTAGCCATGCAAAATGGTTTGGAGAGATGCAGAATTTGCAAAATACAGGATATGTGCAGAAGGAATACTTGTAGAGCCTCGCATTTTTGACTAAGTCCCTAAGACCACCTCGTGAATCGTCCGAGGAAGATCACAGTAGAACCTAAGAGCACCCCTTGCATCCAAATGCTAGCTATAATCATCTACTCAAAAAAAAAAAGTGGAAACATTGAACCCCCCAAGAGCACCTTGAGCACCACAATCACTGCACCTAGGTTTTCCATACCTAGCCCCATCCCCCATGACACATGCTTAGGGCACATCAAGGGCAAGACATACCTAACAAGGTAATTCTTGCCTATGGTTCGATCCATCACCCTTAGTCCCCCTGCAGCGCATCTCCCTTATGCACAAACTGGGTCCTCAAGTGTGGGACACCAACGAGGCTAGACCCATCTCCGAGTTCCACAAGCATGGGCGCCATGCACTCCACGATAAGGTAGAAACAACCCTAGGTAGTGCACCTTCTTTTCTTTCCAGGTACAAACAAAGGCCTCGACCACCAGCTCCAAAGGCCCCATCATCCATGCAATGCACTTCCCATATTATGCGACATGTCACCATGTAGACACAACAAAGCAAGGGGAGGACGCAACAACGCCAGTCAAAAAGTGAATGAAAAAGCTCATTTGGAATAGCATAGTGTTAACCCCAACACGAAGAAAGCAAAAAGAAGTGGAAAAGACGCAGGGCAAAGGCGGAAAAAAGGTAGCCCAACTGAAGAAAGAAAAGGAGAAAAGGCCAAGCACAAGGGCAACCTTAAAAGTCCAGGGCAAAGGCAAAAGGGGAAAGGCGCATTTTAAAATAAAAAGGCGCACCCTGAAATCTTGTAAAAGAGCACCGAGCTCTCACCGTGCAATTTGTAAATGTAGACGGGCGGTGGAAAGGAAGCTAGGAAGATAGAAGGACAATGGGGAAAAGGGCCTAGGCTATGGCTGGCCATGTAAAAAGGGGAAAAAGGGGATGACCGCCCAAAAGGGATTTAGGGTTTTGTATATAAAGTTGAAAAGTGAATGAGAAGCTCATTCTTGTGTGTGGCCAAAAGTAGCTCTCCTCTTCTTCTTCTTCTTCTTCTTCTTGCTTACTTGAGCTTGTGCTTGAGAGAGGGAGTGTGAGAGTGTGAGGGAGTGAGTGTGTGAGGGTGAGGGTGAGGGACCGAGGAGGAGAAGCTCTCCATCTTCTCCTCTCTTCTTCTCTTCTCTTCTCTTCTCTTGTCTTGCTCGCGGCAATGGAGCTTGGAGCTTGGAGCGGGAGGATCGAGCTTGCTTGAAGCTTGCACTTGGATCGTGGAGCTACCGGAGTGCGCGGGAGAGGAGGTAACTCGAACGGCACGGAGGTAAGCTCACTACACCCGTAGATATGGATGGCGCGTCGGCTATGTGAGAGGTAGCCATTAGTGCTCGGCTTGGAACGCTTGAAACAATAAGCGGTCCGTGGGTCTTGGCGGTTGAGTAAAAGCTCCCACACATAGGAGAAGGCAGCCACCACGAAGGGCCAAACGATGAATCTATCCAACTATATCTTCAATTTCAAAGATGGATCCGCATATCTGCCTCTCTCCACATGGAGATTTGTCCAACTTTATCTTCAATTTCAAAGGCATAAATCCCTCCAACACACATTCCACCAGGGCTTGTATCAAGGCCTTTCAGAACCATAAACATGGATTCGCACATCCACCTCTCTCCACACGGGAATTCGTCCAACTTTATCTTCAATTTTAAAGGCATAAATTCCTCCAACACACCTTCCACCAAGGTTCGTATTAGGGTCTTTCAGAACCACAAATCCCTCCAACACACCTTCCACCGGGGCTCGTATCAGGGCCTTTCAAAACCATAAATTCCTCCAACACCAGGGCTCATATCTGACTCAAGGGACCTCTAGAACCATAAATCCCTCCAACACCAGGGCTCATATCCAACTCAAGGGCCCTCCAAAACCATAAATCCCTCAAATACCAGGACTCATATCCAACTCAAGGGCTTTTCAAAACCATAAATCCCTCCAACACCAGGGATCATATTTGACTCAAGGGCCCTCTAGAACCATAAATACCTCCAACACACCTTCCAACAGGGCTCCTATACAAACTCAAAAAGCCACCTGGTTACCCCAACAACACCGTCTGACTCACCACCCAGCAATGCCATGGGACTGGCACTCAATTAGGAGGGGGTAATGTTTATTGCAAAGCAAAGGAAGTAGAAACTGAGGCATCAAGAGGAAAAGCGTAAGGTGGAAAAAAGAAAAAGGTGCCCTATAAGAGAATGGGCCCAGAAGAAATCTAAAAGCATGGGAACAACCACCAGGAATACAAGACGCAACCATGAAAGCCACAGGAAGCCAAAAGCGAGAAGGTGCACCTTTAAATATAAAGGCGCACCTGAAACCTCTGTAAAAGAGCACCTGCCTCCCTCTTGTGCAATTTGTAACCATGAACAGGCGGTAGGACTAACCTAGGAAGAGAGGATGACAATGGGAAAAGGGACCTATGCCACAACCGTCAGCCATGTAAGAAAAGAGGGACAAGGGAATGACCACCCAAAAGGGATTTAGGGTTTTGTATATAAAGTTGAAAAGTGAATGAGAAGCTCATTCTGGGCATGTGGCAAAAAGCTTATTCTTCTTCTTCTCTTCTCTTGTCTTCTTACTTGTGCTTGAGTGAGGGAGTGAGTTTGTGAGAGTGAGGGATCGAGGAGAAGAAGCTCCCCATCTCCTCTCTTCATCTTCTTCTCTTCTCTTCTTTTCTCTTGTCTCTGGTGGCTATGGAGGATGGATCTTGGAGAGGGATTGATGTTGCTTGAGCTTGCCTCAAGGATCGTGGAGCTATCAGCATGCAAGACAGAGGAAGGTACTCAATCGAGCATCAAGGTAAGCTCACTACACCCCATGGGTAGGGATAGTGCGTCAGCTATGTGAGAGGTAACCATGGCCGCTTGGCTTGAAACGCTTGACCAATAAGCGGTTTGTAGGTCTCGGGGGTTGAGCTAGAGAGCTCCCTTCACTAAGAAGATGTGACTCGGCTATGTCTTTGATTTAAACATATAGACAAGGACAATGGCATGGAATCAACATTACAAAGGTTACTTGAAGCAATGGATGCTACTAAATGGGTAATCCATTGGTCAATTCTCAAGTAGAGATAATTTTAAAAAGCCTCTTCAATCAGGATGGTTCTTGAAGGCATTGTAAAGCTAAAGCAAATAGGACCCTAGAGCACCCTAAAATTTTGGAAAGAATATAAAATCGGTATGGAAGGCTACTAGCTTGCATAAGCTTAATACACTTTTGTGGAGGGTGGTTTCCTATAAACACTACCTACAAAATATATGCTATCTAAAATATTAGGATATATCCCCTCTCTATGCATTTTGTTAATGAAAGGAGAAGGATATCTCCCCTCTATATGTGTTTTCTTAGTGAAAGGAGAAGGATATCATTCATATCTTTTGAAAATGTATGAAATAAGACCTTTGTGATTACAACTAATGAGGATAATGAAGGAAGTTGGCTTGCATCATGTGGTGTATTGGAAACAAGTTGACCTAACATAAGGACAATTTGAATGAGGAGTCCCAAAATGTTTGAGAAATCTTAAGGGTTGTGACTTTTAAGAATATCTAGAAAGTAAGAATGATGTTTTGTTCCATAGAAGGAAGAATCAACATGGGGCTCTAGCTCAATCAGGTTATGGCTTAAATTTGGAATTTGCTACTTTGATGTTTAAACTAGCTTTAAAAAACCATATCTTCAAGGTGATTGCTAGGCTCTTAAGGAGCTTGTCACTCTCCCTTCTAAGTGATGTCTTATATATACATATTTATCTTCTAACAAGAAAGCACACATTATGTAAAAGCTCCATGCTTAAATACTCACATACTTAATAGACTTTATTTCATCTAAACTTAGATCAAAATTATAGATGCCAACCACGTTTATAATTATGGTATTTTTGGAATTTTAGATGTCACCTTCAAATTGTCAACATATGCAAGTGCTTTTCATTTGTGTATGTGTCTAACTACGATGTGCAAACGTGTTTGCAAATACACGAACTCAATCAATATGCTAATATTTTAATTTTACTAATAAACAATTAGTTCAAATAAAGCATCCACGAGATAAAGTATGAATCTAGACTGTAGTCCATATATTACAACAAAAAGAGTAGTGTGTAAGATATTCTTGTCATCTTGCATCAATCTATAAAGAGTTCTACATGCATCCATGAGTATGTATATATATAATTGTTAGGTATTACACTCAACTAGGATATGCACTCATGATGTGGGGAAACAAAAAGTGAGAAGACATAAGTATGATCCCTAAAAGAGAGGACAAATTTTCACATTGTTTATGCTCTACAAATGATGGTTGGGGCTCTCTACTCAAACTTGCAATTGCTTTTCCAAAGAAGCTCATGTTAGGAAATTCACAATGATCATCTTAAATACTACAACATTGGAGGTTGCTCCATCCTTCCTTTTTTTTGTAGCTTGTCATATCCCAATATGCAACTCACACTCATCCATGTCGAAACCTACATTTATGCTCTAACTTATGGGTTACCCATGTATAGCCAACATTGCAAACACTTTTGCATGTGCAATGTACATGTAACCAAACCAAACCTTTTGTCCCTTTGAACATGCATCTCCTCTATTAGTCCTACCCCTAGCACATGGAAGAGAAAACATTTGATGCAAATTGTATAGGAGCTACGCCATATGGAGTGGAGATACACACACACACACACTTATCTATATATTCAATCACACTCGTTTGTGCTTCACCTCTCATATCTCTCCATCATATTCAAATATTCTTCACTCTCCACATTGCTTTCTTTTATTGACACCATATCCTCTCACAATGTGCCTCCTTTTGGTGCACCTCTATTGCCAGTAAACCCCAACACAAGGAGG
Organism: Lygodium microphyllum; assembly: GCF_053477565.2. Classification (NCBI taxonomy): domain Eukaryota; kingdom Viridiplantae; phylum Streptophyta; class Polypodiopsida; order Schizaeales; family Lygodiaceae; genus Lygodium; species Lygodium microphyllum. The sequence continues at coordinate 16,662,235 of NC_141142.1, forward strand.
ATACCCAATAGGCTTCTCCTGAACCTAAACATATGCACAAGCACTATGCAACAACAATTTACCAAGTTGTTCACTTCCCACTTTCCATTTGTGCCCGTAGCCATGAGGATGTTGCCTCTTCAATTCTAGCATAATCCCTTTAAAGGGAAGAAGAAAGAATGCAATGAGACTAACATTGACTCATGACTAGCCAATTGGATGGTTATATCGATTCAACTACGCTCAGTGTATTAGATGTATATAGATTATGTTACATGGGAAGGTGTAGGCTCGGTGGGCAAGGCTATGCTCCAAGCTAGAGACATGGGCAAATTTTCAATCCAATTTTTGGAAGCTGCTTGTGATCAATGATCAAATATTAATGTCTTCTGAGTCCAAAATCACCCAATGAGATAAAACCATGTATAATGATAATTTTCACTCGACATCGAAGTGTGATGTGCTAAAAGATGCTCAATGCTATATTTTGAAACTGTGAAAAGAAGCTAAGGTGATGTACAAGACAAAATAGTGCACATGTAGGGATTTAATAGGAGGATTGAATCCACAAAGCAGCAATAGAGTCTCTTCTTCCCCACTTTCACTTGCTTAATCATACCCCTCAAGGTCAAGACACAGTCACATGTAGAGAATCCCTATCTAAATCTATCATGTCTTGCTGCCGTCAATCTCTTTCTCTCTCTGCATATGCAATGAGCTCCACCCCCAGCACTGCTCCATATATCTTACGAATGTATGGCCCACCATGAGGGTGTTGGGGGTAAAGGCGCCTCCGCTGTGCCGCCCCGTGTATTACTACACTGACAGTACCCGCCACTGCACACTGCAGGTGGTGGGCGCCCGTCACGTCACTTTATTCTTTATTCTTTTAGTGACAGTTTGAATAAAGGAAGGCCCGGTCACACATTGTGACTGTTGGAGTTCCCATTTCTTGTCTCTCTCTTTCTTGCTCTTGCTCTCCCGCCATAGCTCGCGTGCAAGCTTCGATCCTTCTCACCTTTCAACTGGTATCAGAGCTTGGCATTCTCTTGCTCGAGCTCGACTCGATGCTTCCCGACCTTCGCATCAACTCGCTTCACGCATTGGGTCTCCATCCCGGTAGCCATAGCTGACCTCTCGAGCTCCCGACTCTCCCCGGCTTCCCGAGCTCCATCCCGGCCTTCTTGAGCTTCATCAGGGCCTTGCCCTTGAGGTATTGCTTCAGCATTTGCATGCATTTGAGTGTATTCTCAGTTTGAAACAAGGTAGGAACAAAGGGCAGCCACTCTTCTTGAGCTCCATAGCTCATATCTTCCCTCCCCTTTGCATTGGGCCTTCATGGCTTGGTATGTGCCTACCTTGGGCCATCATTGAGCCCCCCCCAACCATCCTAACTCCACGTGATTGGCAGCAGCACTCTAGGCCTCAACACGCTGAATATGGCGCCCATTTTCAGACTTTGACCTCCACGTTTTACAGCTGAATGCTTTGTTGCTCATGGAGCACTCATCATTGGCCTATTTGGAGGGCATTTTAGCCATTTTTGGATGTCATTTTGATGCTTTGGCTTGACATTGAGGTTGGGAGCTGATCATTCTCAGTTTTGAAACTGTCATTCACTGCATAACAGTGCTGGAAACAGGGCAGCACCCCTGACACTGACATTTGTTGCTTATGCCTCATTCCATTGGAGCTATTTGATGCCCGTATGCGATCTACTTCCTACCCGGATGTATTGGGGATGTATGCATTTGGTTTGACCATGATTTTGGCTTGAATTTGGGGCTGAAAACTACTGTTTAGAACAGTAAATACATGCTAGAATAACAGTGGGCTGAAGGTACTTTACATGCTTTGGCACTTACCTATCGATACCAAATGTATGCTTTGAGCTTTGGCATGATGTCTCTGACATTTGGGGACGACTTGGAGCATATGTATGAGATTATGGGATGCTTTTGAGCTTCACATTAGCTCCATCTTCACTGGCATTTGGAGTGACTTGGCATGCTCGTGGACCGCCTATGCCTCATGTCTCTGCTTGACAGTTAGGCTTTTGCATTACATGCTTTGGTTCGTGACATATGCTATTTGGTTCATGTATGCCATACCAACATTTGGAGCTTGGATTTGGATGTATTTGAGCATTCCCGGCTTACTTGATCACTGATCTTGGTTGCTATTTGGATGTCATTGAGTTGACCGAGAGCTTATTTGGGCTTATGTATTACTTCATGGTTAATACGACCGGTGCTTCATGTATGTCATGCTCTCTTGGATGCGCTTGATGCATTGACAGGGTCCCTTATCACTGGTGCTTTCTCTTGGGTTGTTTGAGCTTCTGAGCTCGCTTTGTACGCCTCTTGTGCCAGTGGGAGCATTTTACATGCTTGCTTGACCTCTGACAGTTGCATGCTATTGGAGCACTTACATGTATTTGGAGCAGTTTATGTCTTGAGCAGCTACATACGCATTGAGACTTTGGGATCATACTCCGATCTTTATGGATATGCATTGATGTACTCTTGGTTCACAGGATGCTTATGAGCTAAGTCTCATATTTGGATCTTTCTCTTTGAGCAGACACCTATTTGTGTCAGGTTTTGGCAGTTACAGGAATACTTTGCATAGAGTGTCTGGGGGTGTGCCTTTCACTGGCAAATGTTATTTTGACATGCTTTGGTGTTGAGCTCATGTTCTTTTCACTGTCATTGGCCTTGCTTATGTCTGTTTCATGCCGGCTTTGGACCTAGCATTGTTTGCTTGACATTGGATCCTATTTTGGTACAGTTTGCTCTCTAGACTGCATACCTGCAATTTATTACAGCAAGAACTTATTGGTGGACTGAGGTGTACTTTTCATGCTGAAATATCCTGATTTGGTGTACCGCACCTAGTACTAAGTGGGCAGCAACTTTTGGCACACTTCGCTCGCCCTTTGGACCCCGTTTTGGTCATTTTTGGGTAGTTTCTGCAGTAAAACAGCAAGCAGTTTTGGACTGTTTGGGCATTTCCAGCCTACATAATGGCGTCATCTTCGCATGATGGTGCCATCTTTAACATTACAAAGTTGGATGGTACCAACCACTCTTATTGGAAGAGTCAAATTTGGCAGGTCTTGGTGCAGAAATCTCAGATTAAGCCACTTCGGTTGAGTGGGGAGCTGCCTGAAACTATGGACAATGACGACTGGCTTGAACTTGATGAGCTATGCAAGTCCACGATTGTATTGTCTCTCACTGAACAGGTACATTATAATGTATTTGAGGAAGCACAGAGTGCATGGGATCTATGGAATAAGATCAAGAATCTTTATGATAAGAAAAGTCCGGCGAGTCAGATGTACTGGTTGAAGCAGCTTATGGATTTGCGCATGAAGGATAATGCGACTATGTCTGCTCACTTGAGCCAGTTCCATGCTATACTAAAGAACCTGACTTCGTAGGATATCACCTTTGGAGAGGAAGTAACTCCTCTTTTCTTGCTTGGGACTCTGAATGAGTCATGGGATGTATTCCGCACTGCTCTTTGTGCCTCTAGTGCTACTCTAAAATTGGCAGATGTTGAGAGTGCTCTTCTTCAGGAAGAGGTGAATCGCAAAAACTTGGATGCCTCTTATGGTAGTCATGCTTTGATAGTTAAAGGCAGGAATGACAGGTATGACCGTGGTAATGGCCAAGGCCGTGACTCGCAGAAGGGTCGGTCTAAATCTCATGGCAAGTCGCGTAGTAAGTCGCGTGGGCGCAATGCAAATGTCACTTGTCATCATTGTGGGAAAAAGGGCCATATTAGACCACAGTGTCATGAGTTGCGCAATGAGAAGCGCAAGGATAAGGGGAAAGAGAAAGTGCAGGAGAAATCCTCTAATCGCAGCATAGTACTTGCGAAGTCCAGCGTCAAGATTGAGGAAATTAATGCCACGCAGACTGAGGAGTCCGATGGTGGTGATGAGTTTATACTTGCAGCTAGTTCTTCTGATGCTTCACACTTGACTAAGACACCTAGTATGTATGCACAGTGCTGGTTATTGGATTCAAGTGCGTCCTTCCATGTGACGCCTTACCGTGAGTGGTTTCACTCTTACCGTACTGTATCTGGATCAGTCAAACTTGGAGATGATAGGTCTCTTGATATTGTGGACTGTGGTGATATTCAGTTGCAATTTTCCACTGGCAGTTCATTTTTGCTTAGGGATGTACGTCATGTACCTGCGCTTACGCGCAGTCTTATGTCTGCAGGACAGTTGGATGATGCAGGATTTCATGTATGTTTTGGGGATTCTGCCTAGAAGATTACTCGTGGCAGACTTGTGCTTGCTAGAGGCGCCAAGGCTGGCAGCTCTATCCTCTTGTTGTATCTGGGTCCTCAATTGACCATGTTTTGGCAGTGGGTTCTATCCCACATGTATCACTTTGGCATGCTCGTTTATGGCACATGTCTTTGAAGGGAATGAAAATGTTATCTGGTTTGCAGTATCTTCCGCCTTTGGATTATGCATATTTTGACTCGTGTGATCATTGTCTTTATGGTAAACAGAATAGGTCTACGCATAAGAAATCGGGTAGGCCACGTATGAGTGAGCCCTTGGCATTGGTGCATTCCGATGTTTGTGGGCCTATGCCTTGTATGTCTATGGGTGGCGCGAAGTACTTCGTTGCCTTCATTGATGATTTTTCTAGGAAAGTGTGGGCTTATCCCATAAAGCAAAAGTCCGATGTCTTGGCAGTCTTTCAGCGTTGGCTTGCTCTTGTTGAGAACCAGACTGGGTATAGACTGAAATGCCTTAGGACTGACAATGGGGGAGAATATGTCTCGCATGCTTTTGAGCAGTTTTGTGATGACATGGGTATTAAGCGTCAGTTGACCGCCCCTTACACCCCACCTCAAAATGGTTTGGCTGAGCGCATGAACAGGACTATTCAGGAGCGTGTGCGCTCTATGCTTAGCCATGCAGGCCTACCCCAGAGTTTTTGGGCTGAGGCAGTTAGTACGGCAGTGCATGTCATAAACCGATCGCCTTCCAGTGGATTGGATTTCCAGGTTGTAGAGGAAGTTTGGGCTGGTAAGCCACCCTCTTATGTGCATCTCCGTGTCTTTGGATGTGAGGCATTCTGCCATGTGCCCAAGGACAAGAGGAGTAAATTGGATCCAAAGAGCATTAAATGCATATTCCTTGGCTACGGTGAGTCAGGAGAGATGGGCTATCGCCTATGGGATCCACAGGCGCGGAAAATAGTACGCAGCCATGATGTCGTCTTCCATGAAGACAAGATGCACAGGCAGCCTGAGAAGGTGGTTGAGATCCGCAAAGTGATCTTTCAGGAGGAGCCTAGAGCTCCAGCACAGCCAGTAGTACAGCCTGCAGCAGTTCCTCCACAGGGCCAGGGTGTTGGACAGGTAGTTAGATAGGCAGCAGAGCCTGCAGTGAGATGGTCTGCTAGAGACAGACGTCTACCTGACAAATTTCAGCCCTCTATGCATTATGTTTTGGTTACAGATGCAGGAGAGCCTTTCACTTATGATGAGGCTATGTGCAGGGGTGACAGTCACTCCTGGGAGAGGGCTATGCAGTCTGAGATAGACTCCCTGCATAAGAATGAGACTTGGGATTTGGTTGCCTTGCCTAAGGGCAAGAAGGCTTTGCCATGCAAGTGGGTGTACAAGCTGAAAAGTACCCCTGGACACCCCAAGCCGGCATACAAGGCTAGATTGGTAGCAAAGGGTTTTAAGCAGGAACATGGTGTGGACTTTGATGAGGTCTTCTCTCCTGTAGTTAAGATGACCACCCTGCGCTTAGTCTTGGCTTTGGTTGCACAGCTTGACTTAGATCTATATCAAATGGATGTCAAGACGGCTTTTCTACATGGGGACTTGCATGATGAGATCTATATGGATCAATCTAAGGGCTTTGCAGAACCTGGCAGGGAGCACCTAGTGTGCAAGTTGAAGAAGAGCTTGTATGGCTTGAAGCAGGCACCTAGGGAATGGTATCGTAAGTTTGATGCCTTTATGCAGTCACAGGGCTACAGCAGGAGTGCTATGGATCCGTGTCTTTACACGAAGAAAGCCCGTGATGGCAGTTTGCTTATCTTGGTACTCTATGTTGATGATATGCTAATTGCAGGGAAAGCTCATGATGAGCTAGATGCTCTTAAATCTCAGCTGAAGAAGAGCTTTGAGATGAAGGATTTGGGACAGGCGTCACATATACTTGGGATGCGCATTAAGCGAGATCGGCATTAGGGGCTTTTGTATCTCTCACAGCGGGAATACATTCATAAAGTCCTTGAGCGCTTCCGCATGCAGGACGTAAAGCCTATTGGCTATCCATTACCTTCTTATGTGAAGGTATCACAGGCCGATTGTCCGCAGACAAATGAGCAGAGGGCCGAGATGGCCAAGATCCCTTATGCTTCAGTCGTGGGCAGTTTGATGTATGCCATGATAGCCACTCATCCAGATATTGCGCATGCAATTGGTGTTGTGGCACGCTATATGGCTACACCTGGCAGCAGACATTGGGATGCTGTGAAGGGTATTATGAGGTACCTGAAGGGCACAGCAGATATGTGTATTTGCTATGGCAGCCAAGATACAGGGGTCGTGGGGTACACTGACTCCGATTATGCAGGACATGTAGATAGTAGGAAGTCCACTTCTAGCTATGTATTCACCTATGCTGGAGGGGCTGTCTCTTGGATGTCCAGGGTTCAGAAGTGTACGGCTTTGTCTACCACTGAGGCCGAGTATGTTGCAGCCACTGAGGCTTGCAAGGAGGCCATATGGCTAGGCCGTCTAGTTGCTGACCTTGGGATTGATGCTATACCTACACTGCATTCGGATTCTATGAGTGCCATTCAGTTGGCTAAGAATCCGGTCTTCCATGCGAAGACAAAACACATTGAGGTGAGGTATCACTTCATACGTGGTGTTGTGGAGGACAAGTCTGTTGACCTTGTCAAGATCTCCACTAACGAGAATCCTGCAGATCTGCTCACGAAAAGCCTCACTACTGAGCGCTTTGCCTTCCTCAGTAGATTGATGGACATTGGATGAGATGTTTCCTTTCCTCATCCCTTATACCTATGTACATTTGTACTGTCTTTTCTTTTTTCTTTTCTCTCTCACTAGGGCAGATTTGCCTTTAAGTGGGAGGTTGTTGGGGGTAAAGGCGCCTTCGTCGTGCCGCCCCATGTATTACTACACTGACAGTACCCGCCACTGCACACTGCAGGTGGCGGACGCCCGTCACGTCACTTTATTCTTTATTCTTTTAGTGACAGTTTGAATAAAGGAAGGCCTGGTCACACATTGTGACTGTTGTAGTTCCCATTTCTTGTCTCTCTCTTTCTTGCTCTTGCTCTCCCGCCATAGCTCACATGCAAGCTTCGATCCTTCTCACCTTTCAGAGGGATCTCCAAACTTTGGGTGTGATCGATTGCTTCAATTGTGGAGGTCTAAATTTCCCTACTAGGGGAAAGTCTTTATTTGGAGACTTCTTATAGGAGGTGGCCCCATTAGTGATATGCAACAATGCTATAAGATTTATTGTGGTAGATGTAGCTTAGCACATGATGAGATTCATTCTCATGTCTTCATTTCCAACCCAATGGTTGGTTAGGTTTGGGATTTCATTTATATCGAGTATGGAGTTCCACAACATAGCAACATACAAGCATCAATTATTGGGTTTCAACAAGATGCCATTAATGATAGCATTTATAGTCGAAGCATTCTTTGTCTTTCATTTTCTATGTTGGACTAGTCTTTGGACAAGGAGAAACAAGAACCCCAAGAAGAAAAAATGCTATGGCCTTTCCCATAGGAGGGCAAAAAGAGAGAAGAGGAGGAGAAGAAGAGAGAACTACCATGTGGACTATTGAACTTTACTTCGCTCCATGCAATTTAGAGTGCACATCAAAATCATTCCTTTTTGGGGCAATGCAACAATAGAGCTAGATAATTATGAGAAGGTTTAGTTGAGTGCTTACTAATGAAGGTGGCGATGCTACACATAAGCTACTTATATGCACACCGCCACATGTTACTATGTTAGGAGCCAATGTAGAGGAAACGATTGTAACTTTTCTTGAACTTTAGAACGTTGAAAATTTGATCATTAGCATGACTAATAATTGAGCTAGGTAGTTTGAACAAGGTTTAGGTGGGTTCTTACTAATGAAGCTGAAAAGGCTATGCGTACTGCTTTAGTTAAACATGCCAACCCCCACATGTTGTTATGTCAAGAGTCAACACTAAGAAAAGATTGTAACTTCTCTTTAACTTTACAACATTGAAAATTTGGTATTCACAATGGCTTTATAAAAAGTCTTCTAATGGCTTGGGGTGTATTTTCTTTTTATTAAAAGGAGAAGTATTTTAGTCTTCTCTTTAACTATTAGAACATTGAAAACTTGATCTTCACCGTGACTTTATAGAAAGACCTGTAAAGGTTTGGGGGTTCTTTTCTCTATGGAAGAAGAAGAAGAAGAAAATTCCTTTCTTCCAAAGACTTTTCTGTTCTAATTCAAAGGTAGGCCGCTTCCTACCACAAAGCAGTGAGCGAAGTTGCCGTGCGATACACTCAACAATCCATTTCTCATATTTATCTCTCCTCTTTGTTTCTAATTTTTAAATTTTCTCTCTCTCTCTCTCTCTCTCTCTCTCCTTTTTTCTCTCCCCACTTTTCTTCTTTCTCTCTCTCTCCCCTTTTATTCTCCCCCATCTCTCCTCTCTTTTCCTTTTCTCTCCCTCTCCTCTTTTTTCCTTTTTATCTTCTTCTTCTCTTTCTCTCTCTCTTCATTCTCTTTTTAAATTCTCTCTCTCTCTCTCTCTCTCTCTCTCTCTCTCTCTCTCCTCAATCTCTCTTAAAGTATGTAAATTTTATATTTTTCCTATATATAATTCTCTCTTTATGTTTATATTCTCTCTATTATTCTCCTCTCTCTCTCTCTCTCTCTCTCTCTCTCTCTCTCTCTCTCTCTCTCTCTCTCTCTCTCTCTCTCTCTCTCTCTCTCTCTCTCTCTCTCTCTCTCTCTCTCTCTTTCCCCCCTCAATCTCTCTTAAAGTATGTAAATTTCTTGTACTCCCTCACCCATGGTTGTGGCGTTGTGTTGTAGCGCGTTGATAGCTCCACCCACCCACCGTGACATAGTCCCTTGCTGAGCCCCGGTGATCATGTAAATGCTTTCTATCTATGAATATGATGTAAAGCCCTCAAGATGGGCCCTTGGGAAAATCATGTGCCGTGTCGCATTCCGTGTCGCGTTCCGTGACGTGTTGGGGTGCCCCGTGATGTGTTGAGGGGTCGAAATGGCAAACTCGTGGAATAGGTCTAGTGCTGCCCCGCGGCCTAGACGGGGTTCCGAGCGGGTCTCTGAGAGTTGGACCATCACACTTGGTATATTTTTCCTATATATAATTCTCTTTTTATGTTTATATTCTCTCTCTTATTCTCCTCTCCTCTCTCTCTCCACCCCCTTTTCTTCTCCTCCCCTTTCTCCTAATTTACCTTTTTTAATTCTCTCTCTCTCTCTCATTTAAATTTGATCTCTTCTCTCTCTCTCTCTATTCTCTCTCTAAAAAATATTTAACTTTAAAAAAGACTTTTCTCTTTTCTCTTTTTTCCCTTCTCTCTTCCTCTTTTCCTCATTCTTATTCTTATTCTTCTTCCTCTCTCTTTCTTTCTCTCTGTCTCTCTCCCTCTCCTCTCTTTTCCTTCTCTCCTCTTTTTTTCTTTTTTTCTTCTTCTCTCTTAAAATTTTTTTTCTCTTTCTTTTTAATTTTATCTTTTCTCTCTTATTCTTCTTAGTTTCTCTCTCCTTTTATTCTCTATGTCTCTCTTCCCCCTTTTTTTCTCCCCTCTCTTCTCTCTTTTCCTTTTTTCTTTTCCTCTCTCTCTCTCTCCCTCTTAAATTTTATATTTTATCTCTCTATAATTCTCTTTCTATTTGTTCCCCCTCTCTTCCTCCCTCTCCTTTTCTTTCTTTTTTGCTCTTTGTATATTTCTCCCTCTCTCTTTCTCTTCTTATGTTAATTAAAAAGAAATCTTAAATTTAAAAAATTGATCTAACTATGAGAGAGAGAGAGAGAACCTAGGCCCTACACATGAGAGAGAGAGGGGGAAGAATTTAATTAAAAACGAGAGGGGGAAAAAGAAAGAGAGAGATTATAAGTGAGAGAGAGGGGAGGGGGTTTTAATACAAAAAAAGGAAAGTGGAGGGGGGGGGAGGGAGGCTTTAATGAAAAAAGGGAGGGAAAAGAGAAAATGAGAGATTACACGTGAGAAAGAGGGGAGGGAAGGGGGTTTTGATTAAAAAAGTGAGGTTTGGAAAAGGGGGTAGGTTCAGGAAGCCCTTTGGAGGTTCGAGGCTTTCCGAACCTATAGCAAAAATATAATTTTTTCTTTTATACACACACACACACACACACACACATTCTTCTTTTACTTTATTTCCTCCCCTCAATCTCTTTTAAAGTATGTAAATTTTATCTTTTCCATGTATATAATTCTCTCTTTATATTTATATTCTCTCTCTTCTCCTCCTCTCTCTCTCTCTCTTCGTCCCCTTTTCTTCTCCTCCCCTTTCTCCTAATTTTTCTTTTTTTATTCTCTCTCTCTCTCTCTCTCTCTCTCTCTCTCTCTCTCACAAAAAATATTTAAATTTTAAAAAGACTTTTCTCTTTTTATCCATCTCTCTTTCGCTTTTTCTCATTTTTCTTCTCTCTCTCTCCCTCTCCTCTGTTTTTCTTCTCTCTCCTCTTTTTTTCTTTCCTTTTTTTCTTTTTTTCTCTCTTTAAATTTTTTTATTTCTTTTAAACTTTATCTTTTCTCTCTCTATAATTCTCTCTTTGTGTTCAAATTCTCTCTCTTCTTCTTATTTTCTCTCTCCTTTTCTTCTATCTGTTTCTCTCCTCCCTTTTCTTCTCCCCCCTCTCTCCTTTCTTTTCCTTTTTTCTTTTCCTCTCTCTCTCTCTCTCTCTCTCTCTCTCTCTCTCTCTCTTAAAGTTTATATTTCCTCTCTCTATAATTCTCTTTCTCTTTGTTCCCTCTTTTCTTCTTTATTTTTTGTTCTTTGTGTGTGTGTGTGTCTCTCTCTCTCTCTCTCTCTCTCTCTCTCTCTCTCTCTCTCTCTCTCTCTCTCCTTATTTTAATTTTTTAAAAAAATTAATCTAACTATGAGAGAGAGAGAGAGAACCTAGGCCCTACACATGAGAGAGAGGGGGGAAAAGAATTTAATTAAAAAGGGGAGGGGAAAAAGAAAGAGAGAGATTATAAGTGAGAGAGAGGGAGGGGGTTTTAATTTAAAAAATGGAGGTGGGGGGGAGGCTTTAATGAAAAAAGTAAGGGGAAAGAGAAAATGAAAGATTACATGTGAGAAAGAGGAGAGGGGAGGGGGTTTTGATTGAAAAAGGGGGTAAGACCGAGAAGCCCTCTGGAGATTTGGGGTTTCCGGGCCTATAGCAAAAATAATATAGTAGTAAGAAGATTACACGTGAGAAAGAGGGGAGGGGAGGGGGTTTTGATTGAAAAAGGGCGGTTTGGAAAAGGGGATAGGTTCAGGAAGCCCTCTAGAAGTTCGGGCTTTCCGAACCTATAGCGAAAATATAAAATTTTTATTCTCTCTCTCTCTCTCTCATTTTCTTCTATATATATATATATATATATATATATATTCTTCTTTTTCTTTCACTTTCTTCCCCCCCTCAGTCTCTCTTAAAGTATGTAAATTTTATCTTTTCCTTGAATATAATTCTCTCTTTATGTTTATATTCTCTCTCTTCTTCTCCTCTCTCTCTCTCTCTCTCTCTCTCTCTCTCTCTCTCTCTCTCTCTCTCTCTCTCTCTCTATTCTTCTTCTTCTTTCACTTTCTTTCCCTCCCTTGGTCTCTCTTAAAGTATGTACATTTTATATTTTCCTTGTATATGATTTTCTCTTTATGTTTATATTCTCTCTTTTCTTCTTCTTCTTCTCTCTCTCTCTCTCTCTCTCTCTCTCTCTCTCCGCCCCCTTTTCTTCTTCTCCCCTTTTTCCTAATTTTTATTTTTTAATTCTCTCCCTCTCTCTCTTTAAATTTTATCTTTTTCTTCTCTCCTTCTCTCTCTTTTAAATTTTATATTCTCTCTCAAAAAAAAATATTTGAATTTTAAGAAGACTTTTCTCTTTTCTTTTTTTCTCTATCTCTCTTCCTTTTTTTCTCATTCTTCTTCTCTCTCTTTCTTTGTTTATATTCTCTCTCTTCTTCTCCTCTCTCTCTCTCTCTCACTCTCTCTCTATTAAGAGTGAAAAAAGATTGAATTTTTGACTGATTTTTGTTATTTTTGAGGTCTGAATGATTGATTTTTGATGGATTTAGAGTTATGTATGATTGTTAATGGAAGTGTTTGAGAGTGTTTTGGATGATATTGATTATATTTTGGAAGTTCATGATGATTTTTAGTGGAGATATGAAGCTCTGTGATGTTCTGATAGTTTTCCATTCAAAAATGGTGTATTCTTTTGTATTCCTTGTTTTATTGAAGGATTCTATGAAGATGTTGAAGATTATGGTTGATTCTATCAAATCCGTGGGAGATATTTAATATGATGCTACGTGAAGAATTGATGTTTTCTTTGTTTTGATTATCAAAAGAATGAAATAAAAGCTTGTTGATGTTACAAGATAGATTTTCTTGCAGTAAAATCCCCTTTTCCTTGGTGTTCCTCTTGGGGCTCCATGTTTTTGGTGCGCAGCCGGGGAAACTTGCCATCAACAAGCATCAGAAGAGGCTGAAAATGAAGGAAATGGCATTGCCAAGAAGAGGAGAATTCAATGGATGTTTGCAAAGTTCCTTCTTTCACTGAAGAGTTGGAGATTCTCATTGTCAAAGCCACATTTCATAAGAAGTTCATCCCACGATGGCAGAAACATATTACCATCATGATGCATGCTCTATGTGGTGGACTATTTCCTCTTCCTGTTGAAGCAGCAGATTTTTGCATCTTAGTGGCAAATTGTTTGGGAATGAACTGAAGTGCAAAAATAGAGAAAATGAGCATCCATGGAAGATTTAACATTCATTGAGAAGTTTCCAGACATCATCAAGTGGGAGATTGTGAAGAAGCTCCAAGAGTCGTGGTTTGTAGAGATTCACGAAAATAAGAAGGAAAAGAGTTGGAATTTGTTCCTAGATGCTCAACAGCAAGATACGTGGGATGTTGTTACAGAAGCAGACCAAGAGATTCTGGATGTCAAGAAAGTGATTAATACTTCTGGAGTGTCTTTTTCCATGATCACTGATCCTCTTTGGAAGTTAGTCTACCAGTTCCTCCAAGACAGGTTTATGCCACCGTCTCATTATTTGTCCAAGGAGCTCTTCACAGCTTCTAGGATGGTGTTAAAAGGGGTGGCCATTGATTGTAGTACTTACTTGCTTACGAAGATGGACCAACATTTTGTCAAAGTGACCAGAGGGAATGTCACAAATGTCACTTATGGTTTCTACTTAGATGCTTTCTTGACATACTCAAGCCTTAAGAAGGGTGTGTTACCACCTCCTCCATTTGATATAGTACCTCCCCCTCCACCTTCAGAAGAGTCAGAACCTATTGACATAGAGGATCTTGATTCCCCTCCTCCATTGGTCATTCAGCAGAAGCACTTGAAGCGTGTGGCAGATAAAACTCCCTCAATCCTTCCTTCAGAGTTAGCCTTTGCTAAAGACACTCTTGCCAATCTGTTTGAGCAGATGGAGCAGCATACCCAAATGATTGAGACCCAGAGAGAAGAAATATCTTCTTTGAAGATTCAATTAGCAGAAGCTCAGTCACAGATCACTAAAGTTTTGGAAGAGAAAGAGAGAATGTCCAAAGAAGCTCAAGAGTTTCAGACTCTTTTAAATGCAAAACTGTCAGCTTTGCAAACTGCTCATAATACATTGGAATCACAAGCTCCCCAGATTAATCAATTGTTGCAGGACCAACTGGTATAGTCACGGTCCATTCCTCCAAGCCCCAATGTTCCTATTATTCCTTCTATATCTCAGTAGGACTTGGTAGTTCTCCAGAGACTAGCCACATTGTGTCCCTTGTTTCAAGATAAAGTGGAAAGATTGCAATCCAGGATGGATTTGCCATGGTCTACATTTGAGCACTTTTAGGAGTATGTTCCTCCGGACCATTCTTTCTTTGTTCACTATCAGTTGCAGAAGTTGGCCTTCTATATGAAGCTTTCAATGATGGATCTTCCTCTTCCAGAGGATGGTTGGAGTGAGTCTTGGTCTTCTGATTTGCTGACAGAAGTTGTCCGTATAGTTTTTGAAGATTCTGTGATGATGGATACCATGTTGCTGTCTTACATGTATCTACGTGGTGATCTGTTGATTTCAGATGATGTAGATTTGGTCTGGTATATGGGGGATGTGGTTTTGCAAGCTGTCTTATATATCAACTATTTGGAGTTGAGGATAGAAGACATGTTCCAGTGTTATTCTTCTGAAGTGGCTACTTGCCCTGACAATTCATGGCATTCAATGATTGATTCTGTGGTTTCCAAGAACCATCCATTTGATTAACTTTTGGAAAGGATGAATTTAAGTTCAAAAGATCTAAAACAAATGGAAGAAGCAGCTGCTGAAGACTGAAGAGAAGACTGGAGTGACAGTGACAGTAGTGAGTTGTGAAGAGACATTGTAGTGGCTCTAGTGCCTCTTCACATCAGACATACCTCTTGAGAGATATATCCACGAACTAAGAAGGATTATTGAGAGTCATTATAGATTATTGTAGTGAGGAGATGATATACTATTATATATATATATATATATATATATATATATATATATATATATATATATATATATATATATATATATATATAGAGAGAGAGAGAGAGAGAGTCAAAGATAGTCAATTCTATCAAAACAGTGTAACTGTATATGAGAGATTGAGAGAGAGAGAACTATGAAGACATTGTAGATGAAAACCATGTGATTGATTTCCATTCAAAAATGGTGTATTCTTTTGTGTTCCTTGTTCTATTGAAGGATTCTGTGAAGATGTTGAAGATTATGGTTGATTCTATCAAATCCGTGGGAGATATCTACTATGATGCTACGTGAAGAATTGTTGTTTTCTTTGTTTTGATGATCAAAAGAATGAAATAAAAGCTTATTGATGTTACAAGATAGATTTTCTTGCAGTAGAATCCCCTTTTCCTTGGTGTTCCTCTTGGGGCTCCACTCTCTCTCTCTATTCTTCTTCTTCTTTCACTTTCTTTTTCCCCCTCTTAGTCTCTCTTAATGTATGCAGATTTTATCTTTTTCTTGTATATGATTTTCTCTTTATATTTATATTCTCTCTCTTTTTCTCATCTCTTTCTCTCTCTCTCTCCGCCCCCTTTTCTTATCCCATTTCTCCTAATTTTCCTTTTTTTATTCTCTCCCTCTCCCTCTCTCTTTAAATTTCATATTTTTCTTCTCTCCCTCTCTCTCTTTTAAATTTTATCTTCTCTCTCTCTCTCTCTCTCTCTCTCTCTCTCTCTCTCTCTCTCTCCCCTTCTCCCCCCTCTCAAAAAATATTTAAATTTTAAGAAGACTTTTCTCTTTTCTCTTTTTTCCCATCTATCTTCCTCTTTTCCTCATTCTTCTTCTCTCTCTTTCTTTCTCTCTGCCTCTCTGCCTCTCCTCTCTTTTCCTTCTCTCTCCTCTTTTTTTCTTTTTCTCTCTTTGAATTTTTTTCTCTTTCTTTTAAATTTTATATTTCCTCTCTCTATACTTCTATCTTTGTATTCAAATTCTCTCTCTTCTTCTTCTTATTTTCTCTCTCCTTTTCTTATCTCTATTTTTATTCTCCCTCTCTCCTCTCTTTTCCTTTTTCTTTTCCTCTCTCTCTCTCTCTCTTAAATTTTACATTTTCTCTCTCTGTAATTCTCTTTCTCTTTGTTCCCCCCTCTCTCTCTCCCTCTCCTCTTCTTTCTTTTTTGCTCTTTGTATATATATATATATATATATATATATATATATATATATATATCTCCTTATTTTAATTAAAAAGAAAGTTTAAATTGAAAAGTTCAATCTAACTATGAGAGAGAGAGAGAGAGAGAGAGAGAGAGAGAGAGAGAGAGAGAGAGAGAGAACCTAGGCCCTACACGAGAGAGAGAGGGGGGGGAGAAATTTAATTTAAAAAGGGAGGGGGAAAAGAAAGAGAGAGATTATAAGTGAGAGAGAGGGAAGGGGGTTTTAATTTAAAAAAGGGGGGGAAAGGGGGAGGCTTTAATGAAAAAAGGAAGGGGAAGAGAAAATGAGAGATTTTTTTTCTCTCTCTCTCTCTCTCCTTCTTCTCTCTGCATTTTTCTTCTCTCTTCCTATTCTTTTTCTTCTTCTTCTTTCACTTTCTCCCCCCCCCCTCCAGTCTCTCTTAAAGTATATAAATTTTATCTTTTCCCTATATATAATTCTCTCTTTATGTTTATATTCTCTGTCTTCTTCTCCTCTCTCTCTCTCTCTCTCTCTCTCTCTCTCTCTCTCCGCCCCCTTTTCTTTTCCTTCCCTTTCTCCTAATTTTCTTTTTTTATTCTCGCCCCCTCTCTCTTTTAAATTTTATATTTTCTCTCTCTCTTTTCCCCTCTCTCCTTCTTCTCTCTCTCAAAAAATATTTAAATTTTAAAAAGAATTTTCTCTCTCTTCTTTTTTCACACCTCTCTTCCTTTTTTCCTCATTCTTCTTCTCTCTCTTTCTTTCTCTCTCCTCTCTTTTCCTTTTTTTCTTTTCCTCTCTTTAAATTTTTTCTCTTTCTTTTAAATTTTATCTTTCCTCTCTCTATAATTCTCTCTTTGTGTTCAAATTCTCTCTCTTCTTTTTATTTTCTCTTATTTTCTTCTCTTTGTTTCTCTCCCCCTCTCGTCTCTTTTCCTCTCTCTCTCTCTCTTAAATTTTATATTTTCTTTCTCTATAATTCTCTTTTTCTTTGTTTCCCCTCTCTCCCTCCCTCTCCTCTTCTTTCTTTTTTGCTCTTTGTATATTTCTCTCTCTCTTTCTCTCTCTCTCTCATACCTTATTTTAATTAAAAAGAAAGTTTACATTAAAAAGTTTAATCTAACTATGAGAGAGAGAGAGAACCTAGGCCCTACACATGAGAGAGAGAGAGGGGATGGATTTAATTAAAAAGGGGGGGGGGGGGAAAGAAAGAGATAAATAATAAGTGAGAGAGGGGAGGGGGTTTTAATTTTAAAAAGGGAGGTGAGGGGAAGCTTTAATTTATTTATTTTTGTTAAAGATGTGAAATGTATTAAAAGTAAGTAAGGAAAGTTTGTATAGTTGGGGGACTTGCCCCTTTCAACCACCTAAGGACTAAAAGCCATGGCAAGATAGCCACTTGGTAAGCACCTTATACAAAAATTGGGGCTATTCCACTTGTATGAGGCAGGGAGAGTTCGGGTGTCTAGATGCTGAGGTACTGCATGCGAACCATCGCCCTAATCCAGTACGTGAGGGGTTAGAGGCTGAGAAGTCGGGGAGAGCTGCACATCTTGATTTGGGCTATCATGAGAGCTATTGGAGATGATATCATGAGGGTTACTATCCAATTGACCTATTGTGTCACCCCTCGTGGAGGGGTTACCAGGGGCTAGAGTTATTGTCGGTGGAGAGCTCCAATCAGGCAAGGTAGAGAAGGCGTTGGTTGGAATCCAAATGGTGTAGTCCCTGGCTATTGTCGCATTTAGAATGCTCTGGAACAGTTTAGCAATTTCATTCCTAATTTTTGCTTCTTTTTCCTCTTTTGAGCATTTGGTTCTTGAGCATCTGTGGAAGATCTGCATATCATGGGTCGCTACCCTCCGAGCATTCCTTTGAACTTGTCAAAAAAGATCCACTTTCAGTTGAGGGGGCAAATTAACATCTTTACCATTAAACGCTTTTTCATTGCGAACCAGCCAAATGGACCATAAGAAAATGCCACGTATCAAGGTCCACAGGGAGGGGGAGAGGCCGTTTGCTTCTCCCAGGAGGATTTATTTCCATGTCATTTTATATGGGTGGCTAGGAGAAATGGACTCTTATATCCAGTTGATATAACACGTGTTGCATGGACATGAAGTAAACAGGTGCACTATGGTTTCTTGGTCCCTCCTACATCGTGGACAAATGCCATTGCCTACCCCGATTCTTTTAGCTTTGACTTGAGTCCATACCGCCTTATGAAGTATAAGCCATAGTAGATGTGAGATCTTTTGTGGAAGGTAGTGGGACCAAATTTGTTGGAACCGGTATTCCCATTGACAGTTAGACTAGTTAATCATCCATCTTTGATTGAGGGTGAAGCCCAGTTTCCCGTTGTCCCTTGGTACATTGGGCAAGGGGAGCAGGAAGGACTTGATGGTCCACCTGAAATCCTTTATCCTAACATGCACATTACATTGAATAAGCATTGGGTTAAAATTTTGCTAGATTCTTTTTCGATCCAGAATGAACCTTAAGTCCTCATTGTTCAGCATGTATTGTCTTTTGAGTTCCTCCGGTTCCCTCCAGGTCCTATTGTCCAAGTCCCATATGTCCAACCAGATTCAGATTCCCTTCCTGTTGAGTTTGGAGGCTGTCCCATACTGATGAGGTTCAATTGGAGGTAGAGTGAGGCTTAGACATATGGAGCCATTTCCACTCCATCTCCTTAACTTATGTGCCTTAGGGGAATAGTAATCATCCTTTTATATTGTTGCCACGCTTCCCAGATACGTTTGACCAGTGGGGAAGCCGTACAAGGTATATATATGTCTGGTGAGGATATAATTGTATAGATTGGAAGGTTTTTAAACCATGAGTGCTATTCTACATTGAAACTTTGGACCTGACTAAGTAGAAGGACCACCCAATCCTCATCCTGGTTGAGTACACATCTGATGACCCATTTTGCTGCTACTTTCTTTGAAAGAGAGAGGAGATATGTGAGTCCCAACCCCCCTTTGTTTTTGGGGAGAGTGCACGTATTCCAAGCAACTTTGGGACATTTGTATTTATAAGGGTCCCCTCCCCAAAGGAAGTTTCTAAATAAGGATTTGAGTTGTTTGAGAGTCCCCTTAGGGGGGAGCCAGCATGCTAGGAAATAAACACAGGTGGGAATCAAGATGTGTTGGAGAATAACACTGCGTGAGGCAACCCCTTGTGGGAATCCTTTCCATCTCTCTAGCTTGGAGTGGATTCTGTTCATTACCCATTGCCATCTTTGTTTTAGGGTCACTCCAAAACCCATGGGTATGCCTAATAGTCTAAATACTTCTCCTTCCGGGATTATTTGGCACTCAGCATCCAGGATACATTGCGGAGGGGGTTGGATAAGAGTTCTGATTCCTATTTTGGTGTGGTTAATTTTTGAGCCTAAGGCTAAACAGAATATATCCAGGCATTTCCAAAATGTAAGGACGAACTCTGTATCATTGTTGAGTGTGACAATTGTGTCATTTGCAAACAAGTTGAGTAACGTTTCCTTGTCATTGGGAAGTTTGATGCCCCCGATTTTACCCTGGAGTCTGAAATGCTCTAAGAGCCATCCTAATCCATTTGCCGCTATGGCAAAGAGGAGGGGGGCTAGTGGGCCTCCTTTCCTGATAGATCTGTGCAAGTGGAATGAGTCCATTAATGTGCCATTGATTGAGATGGTTGTGGTAGCATTCCCTAGCAGAGGTCCCATATCTACTAAGGATTGTAGAATAAAATCCCACTCCAATCTGTCATAGGCCTTGTTGAAGTCAATCTCGAGAAAGACGAAGTCCTGGTGTTGTTTCTTTGCAAATTCCAATCCCTCTCACAAATTGATGATGGCGTCTAGAATGTATCATCCCTTAATGAAGCCCTTTTGTTCCTTCCATATCTAGGTTTGTAGGTGGTGAACCAGCCTCCTAGCCAAGGCTTTGGTGAAGATCTTATAGGCAGAGTTAAGAAACCTTATTGGCCACCAATTGCTCAACTGCTCCTTTGCTCCCTTATGGATTAGTTTAATCACCCCTTGATGAATCGAGATAGGAAGTGCCCCATACCTGACTGCTTCAACCCATACTTCCAAGAGGGGGATAACATCAAGCTTTTGAATTCATGGAAGAATTTGTTGGGAAGCCCATCAAGGCCCAGGGGTTTCCCCTTCGTTAGAGAGTCTATCGAGTTTGCTATCTCAATTGCTGAGAGGTCCATGTCTAGAATTGGCGTTAATTTGGGTGGAGTAGCTTTTTTTCATGTATTGGGAATTCGTGGCTTTGGCGGCTGTCTGCTCCATTGTCGACTTGCTTGCTTTCCCAAACAGATTGAAAAAATGGTTGAATGTGATCGTTTGGTTTTCTACTTGGTCCGATGCAAAGGTGCCATTAGGTTTTGCTAGCAAGGGTAACCTCTCTTTAGCCTGGTTGGCCTGAAGTTTACTTTAGACGGTCTATCAATGTGATCTGCCCACCATTCCCTAAAGAATAGGTGTATGTTCTTGGCGTCTAAGGCCTCTTCCTGTCTAAGGGCTAGCCTTCTAGAGAGGAGCAAGTCCTGTAGGTGGGGTTCTCCTTTCATTATTTGATCCTCTAAGATAGAAATTTCCTGGTACAATTTAGCCTGCTGCTCTTGCCTCACCTTGGTTTGTGTTCGTTTTGCCTTGCTAAGAAGTTTTTGACTGTCTTTGATGGCTGCTGCACAGGCTTGAGTTGGGCTGCATGTCACTGGGAAGTGTTTAGCCCATATGTTTTCAATGCCTTTGTGAACATAATGGTATTTGAAAATGCACAGGTGAGACCATCCTGCTCTACATGAGGCAGTTGTCGCTTGTGAGAAGGACAAGATCACTGGTTCATAGTCTGACAACAATATAGTGTGAGATGTGGTTTGGGCATAGTCTGCAAAGGATACGAGGACCGTTGTGGATACATAGCATCTATCTAGTCGGGCTTTCCTTATATGTGGCGGGCTTTGATTATTTGTCCATGTAAATTTCCCTATTGGTCCTATATCTACCAACCCATGGAACCCCACAAGTCCATTCCATTCTAGCAATCCTGCACCCCCTGTGATGTTGGCTTTACTTTCAAAATGATCTTGAATATGTTCCACCATATTGAAGTCCTCTGCAAGAAACATGGGGAATGGTATGGATTTTAGGGATTTCCAGGTGTTGGTCCTATCTCTAGTAGAGGATGGGGCATAGATTGAAGTGACTGCCTAATCCTCCTAACCTTTGAGGACAACTAACACCCAAGAGTGACCAGAGTCCTTGAGCACCTCTTTGATAAGGTGGGAAAAATTCCCTGAAATTCCTATGGCAATTCCATTGCTTCCACCCAGATGGTTCGTCCAGAACCATCAAAGTTGGCGTGAAATAATTTCCAAATTTTTAGAAAGGAGGGGGATTGGCCACCTTCACTTCTTGTAGGCATACAACATCCGGTTTAAGATTGTCTTGAAAGAGCGAGGTCTTGATGATTTGGGGATGATTGGGGTCAGTAAGCCCTTTACAGTTAAAGTTGATTATCTTGATCTTGTCTAACATTACTGCTTGTTATTTTTAGAGATAAACCTTTAGCCTTGGGGCCCTTACCTGTTGGTAGGGGGCTGATATTCCCAACGTTCATGGTGGATAACCTGTGTTTATTGATACCAGGGCTTCCCAATTTCAGAAAGGATGGGGGGGGGGGGGGGGGGGAGAGGGGTGATGTCCCATGTCTGTCGGTGAATCGTAGGTGGGGAGGGACTCCTCCTCCGCTATTGAGATCTCATTATCCAAACCCCCTCAACCAAAGTTCCCTCTATTTTAGATATATTTGAGTTGTTAATCTCTTTCTTGAATTCATCTTCCTACATCTATCCTGAAAGAATTGCATTCCATCAACAAAGTCATCTTTGTGGTCAAAGATCCCCTCGGAGGATTTCCCTGCCCCATCAGTGTCGTGGGCTAAATCTACACAGTTTTCAAGCAAGGCCGTGTATCTATTTAGAGAGTTAATCTTAGTGTTATTGTTCTTTTTAACTGTTAGCGGCTTTTGATTCTTATTTTTTGCTAGGATGTTTTCTGTTTTGCACTCTCTGGAAACCCTCCTCATCACCATGCGTTGGGGGGGAGGGGTGGCTCCTTTTCTTTCTCCTCCTTCTGATCTTTGCCCCATTCAGGGCAATCCCTAATGAAGTGTCCCTACTTCATGCACTTGAAACAAGAATTGGGGAGGTTTTTATAGATAACTGGTTGTGTACGAATAGGGTGGCCTTTCGAATTCCTGATTATTATCTTATCAGTTAGCTTCTTATCAATATCCATCTCCACTAAGATCTGAGGATGCCACCTCAGATTGATGTTGGAGGAGGACCTCTACCCAAGAACTTTACCTAGTGGGGCTGCTATCGTGCCTAATAGGGAGTGGAAGGGGTCAGCTAAGTTGGGGAGCTCTATCCAAACATGCACTTTGGTTGGTTTGGGACCACATCTTCCAGGGTAACGGAGCACATACCTTCCTCTTCTTGGTTTGGGGAGGAGTTCTTACGTTCGGCATGCATCCTGGGCATTTCCACTTTGGGCCTCACCTTGGCAAATACTTCTTCAGGGTGGGAACGTAGCGATTCGCAGCGGAGTTTGCGCCATGTACTCCCTTCTACGGAGGAGAGCTTCCTTGCAGGCCATCGGCATGGGGTACTCCATGACTAGCCACTGTTGAGGAACCTGCAAAATATGAACCAAAGGTTAGACCTTGAGGCAGGAAAGAGCTACTCGCATGAGAGATGTTAAATAGAGGGTTAACATGCGCATATGACAAGGAGGGGTGAGGTGAGGGATGCAATATTTGTTGCAGAGGGGACGGCTCCTGTGATGATACTCGTTCTAACTCAAGTGTGGGACGGATTCCAGCCGGTAGCAAATCTTCACTCATGCAAAGTTGTGGGGACATGCTATGATTGAACGGAGCAGGGCTTGCCCCCAGAGGAGTAGAACGAAAAGGGAGAAAGCCTGCAGCAAGGGACAATGCTCCGTCCACACCCCTAGAGGTGTTGGCCAGGGCTTCCAATGGCGGTAATGAGGGTTGCATGCCCTCCACCTAGAAGCGGGAGTGGTCAGTTCTTCCCACCTTGAGGTGGCGGGAAACGGTAACTTGTCTTCCTTGCGTGTGGTGACAGTTTGGCGTGGCGCTCATAACTCTTGATTGAATTCACATTTCTCTAAAGGAAGCTTTAATGAAAAAAGGGAGGGGGAAGAGAAAATGAGGGACTACATGTGAAAAAGAGGAGAAGGGAAAGGGTTTTGATTGAAAAAGGGAGGTTTGAAAAGGGGTAGGTTCAGGAAACCCTCTAAAAATTCGGGGCTTTTTAAACCTATAACGAAAATAATATAGTAATACAATAAAATATATTTGGCAATTTGATAGACTACTCTCACAAAAACTTTTTACGTGTGGAAAAAAGATTGCTTTTTAAATAATCAAACAAGGAAAATGGTGCATAAATAGTGTCTGTAAGGAAATCGTTTTCTTGTCAGCAATAGGATTGAACTGAAATTTTGCCTTCTTCTCTCTCTTCTTCTTACTATCAAGGTTTCGTTCTTCCACCATAGCCGCATCTGACATTCAAACCATATATCAAAGATGGAGGGAGCTCGCAGAGGAGCATGAGCTTTGTCCGCCCTCGCATTGTCTCTAGTCTCAGACGAGCACTTTCGACCAGCAGCAGATCAGCTCCCACGGTGCTGTTCTTCTTCCTGTTTTTTCTTTTCCTTCTCATTGTATTAAATGAAAATTTGTTTGTCCGAGCAAGTTTCGACATTCATCTTACCTTGGTGTCTTTGATCTTTACACATAATCGGTATTATGCATCATGTTAGGTGTAAAATCTTTTCCTGGATCTGATCCTTATGCATTGTATGTTGCATTAATAAATGTGTGATGCCCCAAACAGTCACCGCTGCTTGTTCACATCGCCATTAAATTTCAAATCTGCGAATAATTCAATGTATACAGATGGTATTAGCCTGTTCATATACTTCGCTTTTTGGTGGCATCCTTGATCAGTTAACTAATGTCGCAACTTTGCGCTCTGTGAATGGTGCATCGGGTGAAAATTAAATGCATACTGGCTCCAATCTGGTAGTCATTGCAGATGCAATGCACTGACCATATGTCACGAGACATGTTCTCATGAGACAATGCTCTCAGATGACAATGTTCTTTTCTTTTGTAAGCTGACTAGGTAGATCTGCATCTTTACTAATGTGCATATTGCAACATCAGTGATGCTAGTCATAATTACAAGCTAAATTCTACATGTCGTGGAAAAATTCCATGTTTATGAGTGCAGCGATCACTGAACAACAAGATCTAAGGTTGTGGCAGTTAAGACCAGTTCACATCTCATCAAATCTGTAGCACACCATCTAGATTTGCCTGTAATGCAAATGCATCGCATGCATAAAATCTGTAACATACCATTTACAACTGCTTGGACATAAAGAGGAAACAAGTATTTGATAATTTCCAATCTTTACATGAACTTCTCGGATAGTTTCAGATTTTTTTTGCACTTTTGTGCTGTTTAAGGGAAGTTTAACAGCAAGACTAGCCTTTGGAAGTGTGCAAGTTAGGGTTCTGAGTAAGAGTTGGTGTTTCTGGTGGCTGTGCAGTCTAAACGGAAGGTTGCTGATTCAAGCTGGTCTACCTATTCTCTTGGTGATTGCAGGTTTCTTGCAGCTCCTGAGGTATTGTCTGTATGGAAGAGAAAATGTTACAAAGTTTCATTTTGAATTCTTCTAAAAGTGACTCTGCAGCAAAGTTTTGTACAATCCACATCATGTGCTTGGGACTTTCCAATAGACAAAACCATTGTTTCTACCATTTGCTGTAATCTGCACATAGACAATGCTATACATTATAGTTTTTGTTGCTGGAATTTTTTGAGTACAGAATGAAGTTTGTTTTTTTTCGTTTTATTTGGGTGTGGGGTAATTGTGGGGCTGACCCTTGAGTTTATGCGTCATATGTTATGCCTTTAATGCTAGGATCTAAAATGCCATGGCTGCACTGATGAGCGGCCTTTGTTTTGTGGGAATGTAGCTGTTTCATTTAATCACAGACCTTGTCACGACTCACATAGAATGAGCTGAAAGGGGATTTCAAATTCTTGCCCATTACTTTAGACCTACTACTGTTTTCTTGGCAAAGAAACTTTCTGTGCAAGTATTATACTGATTGGTTTTCTCCCAATTTCAAACAGCTAGAGAACTCAATTGGAGAGTGTGTAGAGTGTATAATGACTTTTTACATGGCAATGTGTATATTGTATATAGTTTTATGTTCAAGTCAGTCTGTATCAGATCTTGCTTGTGGCAAATTTTCTAAACAGTGTGAATTTTCAAATGCTCAAACTTATCCAAGCTTTACATTCATGGTTGATAGTCTTAACTGCTTAAAGTTATCCAAGCTTTAAGACATATTTTTAAATATCTCAGCTGGTTTTGCAGTTTCTACGAAGGAGGCCCTGGCCATATACTGAATCCAAGCTGATGGCTTCAACCATAGCTGAAGCTGATCTGCGAGCAGCACCACAAGAGGTAATACATCTTCTTGGCCACATTAGTTCAGTTAGTCATCACGAGGAATGTGAACCCTGCATGGTCTAGAATGATCGAAACTTAGGCCACCACTTTATCAATGAAAACCTTTTCAGTCTTCAGATTTTTGAAGTTTGTTTTTAGGGACTCAAAAACTGTGGAAAATTTGAAAAGAGTTGAAGCACATACTGTAATTCAGGAAAAGCAGGTAGTTATAAATATTTCTCATTCTTGAATTGCTTCATTTATTTAAGTATTATGTTGCAGAATTATGTAGGGGTCTGAGGTCTCAAAAGTAAACTACAACTCTTATCCTTGAACACTTCTCAAATTCTTCATTCATCAATGAGAACTTTTGAAGAATGTTAGGAGTCTTTAAAGTTTGGAATGGATGCTAGAATCTAGATGCAGCTTTTATCAAGTTTTGTAAAAAAGTTGTGAGTATGAACATTGAAAGTTGGGGGATGTGCTCATTGTTTAGTCAGAATTCTAGATTTCACTGCAAGAAACTGCATCTAAACTAAAGATTACAAGAAACTTGTTCTATGTGATGGGCAACTGCCCAAGTTTGGAAAGTTACTAAGGAAAATGGCCATGTTTGTGCATTTTCCTGTGCCCTTTTATAAGATTG
Source organism: Lygodium microphyllum (assembly GCF_053477565.2). Taxonomy (NCBI): domain Eukaryota; kingdom Viridiplantae; phylum Streptophyta; class Polypodiopsida; order Schizaeales; family Lygodiaceae; genus Lygodium; species Lygodium microphyllum. The sequence goes on from NC_141142.1 coordinate 16,688,376, forward strand.
TTTTTACCTTAAAGATTCTTCAAGCAACCTTGACAGGTAATACCAAGTTTTTTTAAAGTTGCAATGTTGACTCCAGAAATCCTAGAATTTTTTTTGAAAAACAGATTGTTTCAGATCTTAACTACAACAATGTTTTGTTTTGAGAAAAGTTTATTTTTTGTAAAATCATTGAACCATGTCATTAATTGGGCCAAGTGTCAATATCTGCACTGACCAATTGTTCTTTGACCTGTGCAGCAAGCAAATGGAAATGTTCATGGCCTTTCATCTCTTGGGACAGCAAAAGTTATTTTTGTCCTTGGTCTGTACTATTTCTTGTAAGCCTTGTAACTCTTGTTCTGCATGCTGAACTGCTCATAATCCCAATGAGTTACCCTCAGGGATATCTTGATATTTTTACATAAAGAAAATTATGACTGTCTGCCCTGTCCCCTATAGTATTACTTTTGAGGAAAGAAAATTAGCCTCTTCTCTCTTGAGCTTTAACCTGCTTTAGGTTTCTGGTATTTTGACATTTAATGCATTCATTCAGGTGGTCCTGGCAGTGGGAAGGGTACTCAATGTGCATTGATAGTCGAACATTTTGGGTTCACGCATCTGAGTGCTGGTGATCTACTGCGTGCTGAAATCAACTCGGGCAATGAAAATGGGTAATTGTACTGAGAAACAGCAAGGTCTGTGTCATATTAAGCTTTGGTTGTAAACTGATAAGTTGCATGTTTAGGGTAATGATACAAAACATGATAAAGGAAGGAAAGATTGTGCCGTCTGAAGTGACAGTGAAACTCCTCCAAAATGCAATGCTTAAGAGTGGCAATGACAAATTCTTGATTGATGGTTTCCCCAGAAATGAGGAAAACCGTGCTGCTTTTGAGCTTGTTGTAAGTACTTTGCTGTTTGCAATGGTGCTTTCTGTCTCTGGAAAAATGATAGATTTTGTTTGAATGCAACTAGAAGAAATACAAAAAGCGAGGATATTCCTCAAACTTCTGTTTGTTCTCTTGTATCTCTAAGTGCTTATGACATATCTGCTGCTTGTAGACCGGCATCCAGCCTCAGTTTATTCTCTTTTTTGATTGTCCTGAAGAGGAAATGGAGAAGCGCCTTCTTGGCAGGAATCAGGTGTCACTCGTGAACATTCTCTGGTTATACAAGTAGACAGTTTAAAAAGCTCAGCTTCTCTTATGGTTATATTTTCTTTGAATGGTCATACTTCTACCACTTCAGGGCCGTGTAGATGATAACATCGAAACTATTAGAAAGCGGTTCAAGGTGTTTGTTGAATCAAGTTTACCAGTAATCAACCATTATGATAGCATTGGGAAGGTTCAGAAGGTAATGTAATCGTGTTTGATTCCATATCTGCCTTTTTGCAGTCCACTCTTGAATATATATATTTAACATTTCAATCAACAGGTGGATGCTGCAAGAGCAAGAGAGGAAGTTTTTGAGACAGTGAAAGCACTCTTTCAGCCATTTCAGTCTGCTGAGTAGGTAAGTGAATTGCTGTGTTCAGTTGCCTTCTTTATTGTTCTACCCTTTTAAATTTCAGTTTGTTGTGTTAATTCTCCCCCCCTTTTTTTTTGGGGGGGGGGGGGGTGTGGTGGTGGTGCATGGATATGTGTGTGTTATGGGAGGAATGATATAGAAGTCTCCTGTGAGGATAGCAGGCTAGTGATGATCTGGTACTTTAAGTGGATTAGAAGTTATTCAAAGCTTCACAGGAACTGGACGTGAATGGGGTTGAGAATTGAGGGGAAAAAACGGTTATATGTTACTGCTTTGTATGGCTTAGTGCATCGGGGGGTTGTTTGGGGAGTGTAGGGGGATCATTCTGGTTATTTTGGATGTGTTCCTTGGCTCAAATTCTGATGCTTGTCTTTGACTTCAGATTTGATGACTCGTGCTTGTTTTATGATTGTTTTGTCCAGGTTGCAGTCCAGTTTTGAATGAGCTGATCTGGCACACGTGTATGAATTTGTAGCATCAGTGCTGAATGATTGGTATGCTTATTAAGCTGGACCATCCACATTAAGGGATGTGAGTCCTGCTCATTATGGTTGCATTGGATGGATGAATTAAGGCTCATTGGCCGATTTTCAGAATTACTTTTGGAGAGGATTAAATCATACAGTGCACATTGCTTACTTGCGAAGTCCAGTTTTCGTGTGTTGAGAGTTTTTTCCTGCAATATGCTTCATGCCTTATAAAAAATTGTATAATGCTCATCTTGAGTAAGAATATCTAAAGGCTGTTAAGATATTGGAAGAGAAAGGGATAAGGAGGGGAGTGAGACACATTCAGCAACCCAAGAATGATAGTTGAGACTACAAGCGTATCTATGCACAGAGATACAAGTGGGATGCCATATGAGACAGCAAGTGTAATTAACGTTTGGGTTCTCAAATCAGAGTGGGGTTAGTGCCAAATGATGGGAAGGGCCCAAATTGCCCAAATCTAGCCCCAGGCACTTGGGAGCCACAAGTTGATAACCAGGAACAAAAAGACTCATGCATTTATGCTCCAGCATGCAACTAGATTGAGTGCTATAGATCAACATTGAGATGTGCTTGAAAGATGTTTAACGAGTCCTCAAGGGGTACGATGCCCCAATGCTTACATGCCTCCTCGAGCTACACGGGGAATGAAGTCAATAAGGAGAGAGGTGGATGGCCTATAGTTTAAAACCCGACATATCAAAGTCTTCTTGAAGACTATTGCCTTAGATGGAAGTGTACAAATCACTTGTTGTACTCAGTAGTAGTAGAAGCAAATGGAAGACCATATCTAGGGAAACCTCCAAAGAAAAATTGTATTAGGTACCATGTCCATTGAATAGGCACCAAGTTGCGGCCTAGGCAGCTCATCGATGAAGCTTTTGCTTGCTAAGTAGTGAAAGAAACTTCTAATGTGAAACCACAAGAGAGACTTTTGCAGGTGAGGCTGTAGTGTACATGGTGTTGCTTGTCTATCACAAGTAGGAGCAATAGAGTAGTGCATCAAAGGTGTGATTGAAATGCCTAGAAGATCCATGGCTTGAGAGGGAGCATGTCACGGTGGAGGGTAGGTCCAACATCAAATGTGCAAAGCCGTTCGCACTATTGTTCTATGCTCGAAAAGGGCAGAATTGTGCACATAAGTGCAATGGAGGTGGCAAATGTACCAACTAGTAGAAGATCAAATTCAAAATCACCAACAAGATAAATCCCAAAGTTGTAGAGTCCACCTCTCTTACATTGATGCTTGTGCCTCTTACAATGAGAACAAGTATAGTACTGTTGCCACAAAACTCAATGCAAAAAGTGTGAGGCAATTACTTCACAAGATTCATGAGTTTTATATTGGAAGCAATCCATGGAGGCAATTCAATGTCATCAGTAAACCTAACATGCGACAATTTGGGTTTGTAGAAATGAAAGAGCAGGCAAGAATATGTTTTTAAACGTATTAAAAAAAAATTCAGCCGAATGGGATAAGAGTTCAATGTTTTGAGACATTCGGTATATTGATACGTTGCGTTAGGCAGAAAAAAGAAGAAGAACATGATCCCTATTGAGAGCTTAAAAGTAAAGACGGGGACAATGATAGCATCCTTTGGGTTGACATATCCTTTTGTAGTACATACCACCAAGGCTAGTTTTTTGACCTGGGAGTGGGAATGGGTGCTTTACATGGACATAGGAATGGGAATTGGTCTACTCATGGATTTGCCGTCTTTATGAAAAGCTCCCATCCTTGACTCCTCGATTAGAGAAAAACCTTTCTATGTTTCATTTCCCGCCGCTGACAGCATTGCTCTCCTGATATACAACAAACGAATCCCATGCGATAGCGATTAGTCAGTCGTTTATGCTAGCCGAGGACTTTCCGATGAGACGGAGAAGTACTCTACTATCATTGAGCCCAACATCATCAAGAAGTTCCCTACATTATCTCTTGGATGGAATCTTCTGTCGTCTTCCAGGTGGCTCCTGGGCTCTCGTGCAGTCGGTGAAGTTAGTCAGTTAGGTAGTCACTTCTCCGGTTTGACAAATGAATGGCTCACAAGGCTTTCCGGTTTAGACTTTGATTCCATGCGTTTGTTTGATCAAAGCGACGTGTGTGAAAATCAATGCCTCGGACAATCTCCTCTCTATTAGGGCCATGGCTGATCTCTGAATCAAACCTCTTCTAAGTTCTAACTAGAAATGCTTTGACAAGGGCGTTAACTCACATTACTAGTTGCTGCCATCATGACAGCTTTTCTTTCTCTCCTGGAAAATTGAGATAGCCTCGAAACCATTATGCCCGGGTCCCCATTGCCATCACCTTGTACAAATGAATTCCAGACCTCTCATAATGGAAGGATTCATGCTTTAGATCTTGCACCTCAAAACTCCCCGCTCAACTTTTCATTTCTTTGTGCATATCACTTGTTGCTGTCGTGCACAATGTTCATTTCTCTCGTACCTTGGTTACACATCCTTTGTGGGTTCTTTTTTTAATTCTCTATGCATGTTTTTGAGGCTATGGTTGAGGCCTTGCTACTTCAGCCTTCTCAACTCCTTTTGCTTGCTTACTCTTCTCTTTTCCTTTCCCTAGTTGGTTGGCTTGGCTTGGCTTGGCTTGTAGATCATTTTTTCCTTTACAAATCTTGCATATCACCTTCATGAAATACTTGTCGCAATTGAGACCCTAAGTCAAGGGGTATGAGTAAAATTTTAAGTGCTTTGCTTTGGTGCTTTGGTAGGCGTGGTTGAAGACATCAACAGTGTTGGCCCATGATAAGTTAAAGTAAATCCTCTTCACCATGTAATCCACATATAACAACTTTTTTTAGAACATGAATGAGAAACACCTCTTTTTGGACATCCTCAAGGTCGGGTAGAACATAAAACAATACAAGCATGCTTTAGTTTGTATGATGATTATGTCTAGGTCAATATATTTTATGCCAATGAATTGAGATTTGCTTCATCAATGATAGTGTCCAACATGAACTCTTAGCAACCAATATGACCCTAAGATAGGTTGGTGCTATTGCTAGCCCATCTTATTGGATCAAGTTTTGTTAGTTGGACTACCCTTACTTTAATTTGGTTTCTTTTGTTGTTCACTATAGGTTTGTGCTAAAGAAGTACTACTTGATTCTTCTCCTAGTGAAGTGCCCATTCTCCCTCCAAGGACTACAATTGTAAGTTCCTTGATTTGTTAAGACCCATTCAAGAAATTTGACACATTTAATTGCATTTTTCAAACAAACTTGAGAAATTGTACAAATAATATGGTTAAAATCTATATACTCTTATTGTGTTTTTTGAAATTTTTTTTTGATTCAAAAGATCTTTTGATTATGTATAATATTGATTTAGATTAGATGTTACATTTCTTTGTATTTCATGTGCTTGAATCCTAAAGGCCAAACTCATGATCCAAAATTTGACACTTAGAGCTCTATTTACCTTATCTTGTAAACTTTTTGACTAAAGTGTGGGTCAAGCCTCAATATAGTCCATTGTTGGGCTCCAGGAAGTTAATTTGTCTAATGCCTTTCACAAGGATCAAGTATTCAATCTAAACATATTTGACACATTGTAGAGAACTTGATTCATTGAAGTTGTGGCATAAATTTAGTTTTGAGAGTTATGGAACACAAACAAAGGGTTCATTAAAATTGTATTTGGAAACTCACACCAACTCTAAAAATAAGCAAATAGTGTGGCATGAGGTGTATGAGGTTCAATCTTAAGGCAATCTCCCTATATTAGATTGTTCGGTATTGGCCTTAATCTCTATATCCTTTGTCAAATAAACAACCCAACAAAGTTGCACGAGATTCAATCTCATACTCAATCTTAAAATTGAGCCTCACATAAGCTGGTCAATATTTTAAATTATTAGGCATGGTTGTTGATATTTGATATCATTTGATGAAGAAACAAGCCAACAGAGTTGCATGAATCTTGATTCTAAAATTAAGTCTCATGTAAGGTGATCGATATGTTACATTGTTATGCATCATGATCAAAATTAAGCCTCATGTAAGGTGATCAATATGTTAGATTGTTATGCATCATGAGTGATCTTGATCTTTGACATCCTTAATGAACAAATGAGGCAAATTATATAGTTGCATGAAATTGCATAAGGCTTAATTTTAAGTTTGAGCCTTGTGTAAGGTGATTGGTGTAGGATTACTAGGCCTCATACCAAGGGAGAGTAGGGAATCTCATAATAAGGTAGCTTTGGCATTATTATCTCTAACTTTGATAGTAGAGCTTGTGCTCTAGAGTGAAATAAAGAGATCCAAATCATCAATGACTTGGTGATAATCAACACTATCTAGTTTAACTATAGGAATCATTGAGGATATGCTCTTGAGGTCAACACTCCTATTTTTGGATAGGACCTTCATCCAAGATGCACTTAGTGAGATATCACCACTACAACTAAGGCAAGCAATCATTAATATTAAGGGTCTAGTGCAATAGGTGCAACAAGTAGTGTAGAATCCATGAACATGGGAGCGTTACCCTCAAAACATGCATATGAGATAGAATTGACTTGGAATTGAGAGGAAAAATTTGAACTAGAAGGTATGAGCATTCAAAATGACTTAGGATCCGATCTCCACTTGAAGTCTAGGATGGGCTTCATGACTCCCATAATGAAGAGCAAACTTTAACTAAGAGCAAGAAGGAGGACAAAACACCATTGGGATTGCTTGCTTGCATTTACCAACCCCCTCATGGCTAACACAATGTGGCTTGAGTCTTTAAATCACCTTCCTAGCAACGAGCCACATAACTAACACGATGTAGATGTTTTCATCGCTAGAAGTTGAGGTGCTTGTCATATACTCCAACTATGGATCCATTGCAAAATGCAAGCTTAGCTCTTTGAGTACAAACACTTACAATTTGGTTGTTTTTAGGGGAGAAATGGGGACAAATTTTGTCTACTTAAGTTTTTTTTTTTGTTTGTGTGTGGACCTAGGAGTGTGCTATGTTCATTTTCAAAAGTAAGCCTCAAGGGAGAAGGTCAAGTGATCCTCAAAAGAGCTTGTGAAGGTTATGAGTTCAAAAGTTGGGCTCTTAAGGATCTTGATTTCAAAACCGAGCCTCAAGAGTGAGCCTAAAGTTGATGTCTTTGTTAAAATGTGAGCTTCAAGAGTGAGATTATCAACACACGAATTTTGACACCTCAATTTAGCATAGCTTCATAAGTGCTTTTGTATATTTTTAGTATAGTGTTACGTGATTCTAGTAGTGAGCTTCTATCTTGTGTTCCATTTTATTGTATAGGGCATAATCTAGGATGCATCACATGCATGGAAGAGGGTAGATATCCTTGTTTGTTGTTGCATTGACTCATGCATTTATGCACAATTATAATTTTCAATTTTCTTGAATACCATCCATGACTATAAGTGACACATTATTTGTGTGCTTGATCTTGTAGATGAACCCTACCTTTAAGAGCTTGTCTAGCTCATCCCTCACATCTCACACATATCTTAGCTTCATTGGGTATGGCCTTTGCTTTCTTGGCTCTTGCGCTACATATTGTATGAGTTTTTATACTACATGACATATCTTCAAGATTTAAATAATTTGAGTCGAACATGTTTGAGATAACCTTGAGGAGGGCCACCAATTGTACCTCTTCCTCTATGGTAAGGTCTTCTACAACATAAACATGTTTTGATTGCTCATTGTTGGGCTAAATGCATAACAATTAGGACATTGAATGGACTTCTATTGTTTCAGAAGCTGTAACTCACTTTGATGACAATCTCTTACCTTGTATTTCGACATTCCACTCTAACTAACCATGCATCCTCCTCTCCATCCCAAGAAACCAAGAATACAAGACTAACTTCGAGTTGTAGTGAACTCACCAACTTACCTTCTTGGATTGTAGTCCAAAAGCTTAAAGGCTTGAAGATAGTTCCATGATCCAAACAATACAATCCAATACCATTACTCCTTTATATCTAGCATCGAGTACACCAATGAGTCGAGAAGCTAGTAGAGAAGAAGACGAAAGCAAGAAGATGACAAAGAGCTTCACCTTCCCTCAGTCCCTCACTCAATAACCTCAGAAAAACACACTCTCTGACTCTCAACAATGGAAGCAAGATGATAGAATAGAAGGATTGAATGGTTGCATTGATAGAGCTTCCGTAGCATGGATGTGTCAAAAGGGTAAATATCATTGAGACCTCCCACCCTTATATAGATACAAATTAGGGTTAGGGTTAGGTCACTTCTCTAGGATGGCACCCATTTCCAGTTTAGGATTTGCACCCCTTTTACATTCTAGGTTCCACAACTATAAAATAGAGTTTGCACCTTCTTTTAGGCATCTTACCCACTTTATGGGATCTAGGCTATCAATCCTTGAAGCATACTTAATTCTTAACCTAAATGCACCTAGCCTATAACTATATGATGACAAATACATATGCACTACCCACACAAAAGTTGTGGGTGCGACAAATACAATGTGATGGATAAATACAATATGCACGAGTATTGTGGGCTTGGTTCTCACAAAATAATACAACCATGATAATCTGATGTCTATGAAGTACACAGATGCTACAAGTATCCACAATAATCATTGAAGTGCTCCAAAATATGATCCACTATCAAATAAATCTAACACTTCAACTTCCACCTTACTTTGATCTTCTTTGACTTTATCCTTCACAAAATACTGTTAACATTATCCCCCTTCGAGAGGAGTGCCAATCCCATGCCATTCACGTCAAAGGTAGACATGGAATGCTGGAAATAGTCAATGAAGTAGCTTTGAAGAAGGAATGGTCTCGATGGAGGAGTAATATTGGTGAGATTGATGAAGAAATGTGGATAATGATGATGATATTCCTACTGCAAGTGGTACGAATGATGTTGTTGGTATTGTGGTAGATGGCAATGAGAACAATATGGTTGGAAACACATCTTCAGAAGGGGATGTTGGTGGAGACGCTTGACTAATGGTTCTTGTGGAGGAATAAACTTGAAGGCCCACCAAAAAAGAAGAGGAGGTTACAAAACATGGGAGATTCAATATGGATGTAGAAGTGAGGGCTCATGATTCTCTCCATTAACAATTGTACTTGCAAAGTAAAACCTCTCATACAATCACTTCCTAGGAGATAGAGCTAGTTTTCTATTTGTGCACATGACATGTCATGTTAGTTTGGGAGATGGGTTTGAACTTCAGGCAAAGTGTTGTCCACACTTGAGGACCTCAAATCATGATGATGATGCAAATGTTATGTGAGTGCACATGCATACATAGTCTAATACTTAGTTAGAAGACTGCTCCATGGGTTCTTCTATTGATAATGGTTGATGAAGCAAGGGGAATTGAACTAATGATGAAAATAGGAAGAATTGTCATTGCTGAGGGAAAAGGAACTTGTGGATGAAGATGTGGGAAACACCAATGTGGGATGGATAGGAGACGAAGTCCAATCCAATAAGCTCTTGAAGGACATGTGGCTCCGTTGAATCAACTGCACATGGTAGCTGATGCAATTGGGATGTGGTTGCCTGAAGCACTATTTCTAGCTAGCTTTAGAGTTGATTTTCTTTCAGTGAGATGAGATGCTACCTCTCTCAAGTTGTGACGAGGGTCTCACCAATTCCTACTGCATCATTTTCTCCATCGGTCGCATTCCCTTGCTTCAAATGTGCTTTTTGAATTTCTGCGACCTCGCGGAGTAATCACATGTCAGGCGAAATTGACATGGTAGTTGAGGGAGAGTTGTGGTTGTCTAGAAAATTTTTGCCAATGTTTCACCTAGCGATTTAGTCGTATGGGAGGAAGGCGTAATAGGGGGTAGAGGAAATGAAATGAGGTAGAAGGGGGGTTGGTATTTTCCTCTTTTAAGGCTCAAAGCTTCAATGGATAAGAGAAGTAGAGACATCATGAGGTCTTCCTTTAGCACTTTTTTTGTGAAGGAAAGGGGTGGTACTTATAGGCATGAGGGGGAGTATGCAGTTGATTGATTCATTTGGCTACTTGTAAAGAGCCAATTGAGCTTTATTAAATATTCATTTTGATTAATTACTTGTTGGATGGTGGCATGGGGATGTTTTTTTAATGCTTTCTCTCCCTCCAAGCATAAAAACATTATGTATTTTGGTATATTTTTTCAAAAACGTCTCTTTTTTTTTCAAAACGACTTCTTCTGGTGGTTTTTGGCCTAGTTACTTCATGTACTTCATGACTTATCTAGTATATAAATTCATGTCATACTCTTTGATACTTAACTTACTCAATATCATGCTCGTTGCATGTACTTCATCTACCGATTGAGGCTTTTGTGAATTGTCTTGCGGTTACGAAATCAATGTGACCCTCGATGCATTAAATGGAATCAGGAATGCCAAATCGAATATAATGCGAGAAAAATTATATGATCAAGCCGTCGTAATATTACTTATGAGGTGTCTTTGCTGGGATCATTAAGACGTCTTCTCATGTCGGATTGCAGAATTGATTTAATGTGAGACTCGATATCAATAAAATTACATGTGGTCACTTATGTGACAACTCAACGAGTAATGTTTAAAACACCTTAACTCGATTTGTTTCTTGATAAGAAGCGTTGTGGTAGGAATATTATAGGGTCCTAGAACTTGTCCAAGCATCCAAGGAGATGGAGCAAAGTGAGGTGATAGTTAGGTGGAATGTCAAATCAAGCATATGGTATGGAAAACCACCTGGATCAAAAGAAAACCCATTCTCTGAGACATAAAATTGCTCACGGTCCATATCCTCAGCATGCTCCTCATTGTTAAGAGGTAAGTCATCCACATCATTGTGCCAATCTTCTATTACATACATGCTATAAACCTTGACCTTGGCTATCTTGTAAGGGCATTTGGAGACATGGTCGTGAGTGTACTTATCCCTACATTTAAAACATAGGCCTTTTTCCTTTTGTTCCTTCACAACATTTGAGGAAATGAACCTTTGGCAACTTGAGCCATTGGATCATGATGCAGTTCAATGTCTATTTTCAGCATATTTACTCTCAGCATTAGAGCCAAGTACTGTCTCAAAAGTGCCATGTTTTCTTTTAGCATGGAAGGGGATAAGTGGTTATTTTGGGATTGCTATTAGACATGGAATTTTCTCTGAAATTACCCCCATATGGGGCTGACCTCAATGGGGTATGAGATTGTCCATAACCTTGCTAAAAACTCTCATTATTATGATACTTTCTTGCATATCTTTTAGCCAATTCAATTGCATCAAATAGTGTGGTAAGATTTTGAGCCATAACATCTACTGATAGGCTTGGTTCAAACCCATAGATGTAGTTATCTAATTTGACATCATCACTAATGCTCTCCACATACATGGTCAAGTTCATAAATTGATTTGTATACTTTTGTACAAGTGAGATTACCTTGGTCAAGGGTGTACCATCATCTTGCCAATCACTCTTTTTCCATGTGGAATACAAGTACTTGAACCATATGCATTTTAGAGTCTTCCTAATCAATGAACTAATGATTCTCTCAATTGATATAGTGCCACCATGTATTGGCAAATCCTTTCAAGTGAAAACAAGCAAAAATAAAATTTTTATAATCTATACGGGGATATATATTGAATTAGGACTCTAATTTGGATGTCTATTCTTCCAAGTCTAATGGTGAGGGAGATTGCCCATTGTACTCAATGAGAATCATGAGGGCCTTGCTGCCTATGGAAACCTTGTTATCCATACATACCATGATAGTCATATATACTTTTTTTTTTCATACATACCATGTTGTGCATTTATCCCATGCTGCCTATTATAGCCATGCTATCCATGATTGCCATGCTTGCCATTAATACTATACTGTCCATGATGGGAATGAGCCATATAAGTTCTTGTTGAGAGTTGAAATGACTTGATTTGTTGGTTGATTTTTGTGGATTGAATGGTTTATTTTTGATGTATTTTGAATTATGTTTAGTTGTTTTGAGTGTTTGGATGATGTTGATTATATTTTGGAAGCTCATGATGTTTTATAGTGGAGATATGATGTTTTGATATGTTTTGTTTTGATGTCATGTTAGTGTTTAATTGGTTCTGTTTGGGTCTATTGACCTTTTGTTTTGCTTTGTTTTCCTTCTATATGAGGGGTTGGAATAACTATTGATAAATTTTGAGAGTGTTTGGAAGCTTATTGGTTGATTCTTGATGGTTTTGAGTGATTTAAGTTGAGCTAAGGACTTTCTAATGTCTTATGTTAACCTTCTATTGATCATTTGTAGAGCCTTTGTCTCGGTTTTGTTATGTTTTGTATGTCTCTGTAGGAGTGATATGGGATGAATGTGTAGCTTGGGGAAGTTTTCCAACCATGGAAATAGAAGAATATAAGTTCAAATTAGCTCGAAGAAGTAGCTGCTAAAGACTTGAAGTAAAAACTGAAGTGACAGTGATAGTAGTGAGCTCTCAAGGGACATTGTAGTACTTCTAGTGGCCTTTCATATAAGACATACCTCTTCACAGGGGTATCCAAGACCAAAGAGAGATTATGGATAATTATTCTTGATTATCTCATTGTACTACATAGAGAGAGCATGTGTGAGAGAGTGAGGTGAAAGATAGCCAAATCTATGTGAAATAATGTATCTAGTGAGATTATGAGAGAAAGCTATGGAACCTTTGAAGAAGAATAATAGGTGATGATTTCCATTCAAAGTGGTGTATTCTATTGGATCTTTGTGGTTTTTTGATTAATTCTATGAAGAGCATAATCAAATTGGTTCAAATTAAAGCCGTGGGAGAATTGTTTCTATGAAGCTGCTTGCAGATTTCTTGTTTCTAGTGTTCTTTTTTTTGTTATGGTCATATCAAATATGAGAAAGATGTTCGTTGATGATACAATATAGATTTTCTTGTAGTATTCTTCCCATTTTTCCGGCGTTCCTCTCGGGGCTAGATGTTTTTGGTGTCACAATCAGGAAAAACTGCTATTAACAAGCACTTGAAGAGACTGAAAATGAAGGAAATAGAATTGCTAAAGGAGAAGAATTCAATGGATGCTTGCAAAATTACTTCTCTAACTGAAGAATTAGAGATTCTCATTGCCAAAGCCACTTTCTATAATAAGTTCATTCCATAATGGTGGAAACATATTGCCATCATGATGCAGGCTCTATATGGTGGATTATTTCCTCTCTATTGAAGCAACATAGACGTGCATCTTGGTGGCAAGTTGCTTGGGAGCAAACTAAAGTGTAGAAACAGAGAGAATGATCATCCATGGGAGATTTAGCATTCATTGAGAAGTTTTTAGACATCATCAAGTGGGAAATCGTGAAGAAGCTTCAGGAGTGGTGGTCAGTGGAGGTTCACGAGAACAAGAAAGAAAAAAGTTGGAATTTGTTCGTGGATGCTCAACAACAGGATACGTGGGACACATGGTGCATTGAAATTCTTATATTTGTCCAATTAGCAACCCACTTGAAGTTGGTAGATAGAGTATTTTTCACAACATAAACTATTGAAATTATCAAAGTTGGCATTACTATGATGATGGCACCACAACAATCCTCAGAAGAATAAGTTTTGATATCTTCAGAACTGAATATCTCCCCCTCTGTAGAGGAATGAAAGCTAAATTTAGAGACGTTGAAAAGAAAAAAGTAGAAGAAATGTTGATAAGAGAGTCCCCCAGAGACCAAAGTCCCTCTGATTCTATTCTATGGAGTACAGACCAACTGGGTGGAGCTAACTCCTTGATGAATGATGCGATCGAGAGGTAAGCATTAGAATGAGTCTAGAGGTACGTGAGAAGAGAGAAGGCAAAAATTAAAGCCCATAACCAAATAGCAAGAGAAGTCTCCTTTGATGCCGTAGCAGCACTCTTTATAGAAGTCCCCATGGTGACTCAAGGTCCCCTTTCTAGTCAAATCCATCCTAGAAATATTGATGATAGGCCAACAAATGTAGTCCCATTGCCCATCTTTAAAGGAGAGTACAATAAATACCCTGATCTTCATGTAGTAGAGTTTATGCTAGCGTGTGTAGCTAACAATGCCAGAATCTCCCAGCATTGGTTGGCAATATTCTCTGCCACTTTCAAAGGCGTGGTGCTTCAGTGGTATGAGAGACGAGCAACAAGAACTTTTGGCACATGGGATTGGACTTCCTCACTAAGTTTAGGCATGAAGGTTTTGAAGAGAGGATGAAAGAGAATTTCATGAACTTAAGTTGAATGAGTGGAAGCTTATGTCTCTAGAATGGAATCCATACTGAAGAGGAGTTCATGAACTTAAGTTAGTCCTCTAGTGAGCGAGTGGAAGCTTATGTCTTTAGAATGGAATCCATACTGAAGAGGAGTTCATGAACTTAAGTTAGTCCTCTAGTGAACAAGTGGAATATTATGTCTCTAGAATAGAATCCATACTGAAGAGATGGACCAACCATCACTTAGATGAAGACATCTAAAAGGGAGTTTTCCTTAGAGGCCTATAACCAAAAGTTTGTAAGTTTGTGGAATTGAGAAGACTAGTCAACCTGCAAGCTATAGTGGAAGGTGCAAGACTATATGATGAAGTTCAAGAAAGGCTGTCAATGACCTTAGGAAGATGAGTCCTACCTCCTCCCATGCCAGGAATGGCATTCCCACTAAATGTGGTCCCAGGGACAATTCCCTACCCCTATTCTTAGATGCAAACAATGATGTAGTATAGTGCATTGAATCCACAGTGGCCACAGACGGTAGTGACTCCAAATGATGGTTCAACCACAATAACTATGGCCTCAAACAGTTCTCCCAAAGGCGACTCAACAACAACAATGGAACCCTACCAATTGGAACCAGCAACCTTCAGTCTCACTAGGAGCTCTGAATCAAAATCAAAATAGAGGACCCTCTAGATCAACCCAACCAGTGTATGCACTAATTATATAGGCTTCCCAAAACCCTATTGCAAGTACTCTAGGAGGTGAAATTTTGAAGGACTACATGTCCAATTTAGTTGCAAGCATCAAGAAGGAGTTGATGGATGTGATTACAGAATAGCTACAGACGCTGAATGTGAATACAACACACGTATCCACTCCTGCGGGAGATGGGAGAGATGTGATGTGATCTAATACATGGTGCAAAAGTACCACCAAGTAGGATATTTAGCTACTAAATGTACTAAAAAACCAACCATTCATAGAGTCTTTTGTTCAACTATTTGAGGAAGAACTATACAAAGGAAGAAATATGAAGAAGCAAGACTCAACTTATTGGAGTCCAAAATGATAACACAAAACATTGGACCAAATCCTAGGAAGTTCAGTCCTAATTTTGGCCCAAAGATGTTTCCCTCTCCAAGTTATAGAGAACGACACTCTGACAGTGGCTAGAGATCAGAAGTGGAGTGTTACAGATGCAGAGAAAAGGGACAAATCTCACCAAACTATCCAAACCCTAGAACGTCCATGGACTACGAATCCTTATGCAGTCAATGCAAAGGAGAAGGCCACACTGCAAAAGGCTATTCAAGTCCAACTCCTGCAAAAGTTACTCTTGAGACTCAAAAGAAGACCCAAGAACTTGCTTCCAATTTGGTGGAATTGGAGGTTGCCACAATAATGCGTGCAAAGAAAGGAGAAACTGTAGTTCCAAAGGAGAATATTCCCTCTTCTAAGATGGTGAAGTTCAACCTTCCCAAGGAGAAGTAGAACAATACAGAATAGAATGGTTCAATATAGAGCTCTCCAGTGCCACATAGAGATGCAGAGAGAGTAGCAGAGACAAGACTAGAGGTCTAAGAGATAGAGGATGCCAAAGTACCTCTAGAAGTAGAAGAAGTACAGATGTTGCCGCTCCTAGAAGATAAAGGAAAGATAAAAGTGGGTGTTGCCCCATTCCCTAGCCGATTGGAAAAGCCTATGGATCCGATCAAAGAATATGAAAGACCTAGACACCTCTAATGTTGTCTCCTAGTTGTTGAAAGAAATTCAAAAGTATATTGACAAGAAGAAGAGGCCTAAGGATAGCTCCCTCCCCATAGCCACCAAGTCCAGCCAGAGCCTGTGAAAGAAGTGAATGTAGCTAACACTTTCTTGGATCTAGATACCCTAGAGATTGGTGTGTGGATTGAAGGATGCTTTATAGTAGACACATTGATTGATGGAGATTCATCAATGAACATAATGACAAATGTAATAATGAAGGTTCTAGGCTTGCAAGGTATGCAGTCTATGTAGTGGCTTATCAGACTAGCAGACCAAAGCAAAATTAAGTCTTTGGGCATTCTCCCATATGTGAAGACAACCCTCACAAGAAGAGATTATTGGTTGACTTATTTGGTAGTAAAATCAAATTCCTATATGACCTCATACTCTCATGCTGATGGAAAGACTATGGCTTTTTTAAGCAAGGGCATAAACGGATTGGTTCAAAGAAACTCTAACCCTAGGCAGAGGACCCAACAAAGTGGTGCTGAAGTTGTATGGATCACAAAAAGGTAATGGATCCACTTCTATTGAAGTTGTAATAGACTCTTCCAATGAGATAACAAATGGCACATCAGAAAATGAAGAAGCCATGAAACAGATATTTCCTAAGAAAACAGAGGAATAGTCCCTGACAATGGGCACTGTAAGCCAATTACCAAAGAAACCAAGGTCATTTGTCAATGGGTGAATACATCTTGCATGAACGTGAATTGAATTTTGAAGCTACCTCTGATAGTGAGATAGAAGCGTGGGTGTATTGTTCTCCCTACTACATGGCCGTAGTAGAGCCAGAGACAAATGTAGAGGTAGAGACAAAGAGAGAAGTAGAGGCAGACACAGAAGCATAGGACATAACAGAGAGTCAGTTCTCTTACAAAACTCCCACAAAGGCAGAAACATAGTTTGAAGAGGACAAAGAAAAAGAAGACTATGGAAGAAAGCTAGAAGAATCTATCCTACTCGTAGAAGGCATAGATGAGGAAGAAGTTCTAGAAGTTCCAGAAGTTCCAGAAGCCTCAAAAACATAAAATCCCATGTTATTAGATAGAATAACTTTGGTACCTTTTGGACTGTTGACTAATGAGTCACATCATGTGCAACATATCTGTAAGAAATGGATTAAGAAGAATAAGCCTTTATTTAGTAGTGGCTCTTTTCTCCCTAATCCATTGTTCTCAAGAGAAGATGATGATGATGTACCTTGCCAATAACCACCAACCTGGTAGCCCAAATAGAACTTAAAAGGTTCCTGTTATGTGATGTTTTTGGATGCATTCTTGGAAGAATCCTTGAGCCAAGAAGTAACTCATCCCCAAACCAAACCCAAAACAACTCTAATACCCTTTCAGCTTCCCAAGGAGCAAGCTAAGTCTCCATTGAAAGAGAACACCAGTTCTAGTAGAGCATCAAAAGAGGAGACTACTCCCTTGAAGGAGTCGGGTCTATATCCAGAAGCAGTTTGTGGGACCTTCATTCGTGAAGTGGAAGGTAAAAAGTAATTAATATTCATGGATGCAGATGGTATCGAATGTCACTTGAAGGTCTGTATCAATCTTCCAAAAGAAGAACTATTGGTCCTTCATGACCTACTGAAGGAGAACTTGGACATGTTGGATGTGCATATAAAAATCTAAAGGGTGTTAATCCTATAGTGTGCCAACATCACATTGGCCTAGAGCCTGATGCCATGCTTGTGAGGCAAAGACAAAGACATATGAATCCAAATTACTCTGCCCAAGTGAAGGCCGAATTACTGAAGCTCCTTGAAGTTGAATTTATCTATCCAATGGCCAATAGTGAATGGGTTTTACCCATCATGGTAGTACCCAAGAAGAATGGAAAGTTACGAATATGTATTACTTCATTCCCTCTTAGATGGATTCAGTGAATATAGCTGAGTCCAGATCGCAGAAGAAGATCAATCCCAAACAATCCTTACAGTAGAATGGGGAACCTATGCTTACAGAGTGATGCCGTTTGACCTTTGTAATACTCATGCTACACTTCAATGAGTAATGATGGCTGCATTCCAAAACCATATGCATGACTTCATTGAGGTGTACCTAGATGACTTCTGTGTCTATAGCCTAATCCGCGAGCATTGGGGACACCTAGAGCAGTATTTTCATAGATGCGGAGAGTATGGGATCTCTCTCAACCTTGACAAAATGTGTCTTTGGAGTTTCGTCAGGAGTTCTTCTAGGCCACATTGTCTCTGCATAGGGGATAGCAACAAACCCTGCCAAGATTGAGAAGATCACAGCCTTAACAACACCAACCAACCTTAAATAGTTTAGGGGATTCCTTGGCCATGTGGGCTACTACAGAAGATTCATCGCACACTTTGCACCAAAGGCAACCCCCTTGCATAAGCTCCTTAGAAAAGATGCATAGTTTACATGGATCACTGATTGTAATAGGGCATTTAGTATCTTGAAGCAGTGCCTTATTGAAGCACCCATTATGCAGCCTCCTAATTAGACAAAGGATTTTCATGTGCACAATGATGTATCACTAGAAGGCCTAGGAAATCTTATGCCAAAAGGGCCCCTCAAAGTTAGATCAACCCATCGATTATGCAAGCCGAAAGATCGCTGACAGAGAAAGAAACTATACAGTGATGGAGCTTGAGTACTTGGCAATGGTGTTTGGCTTGGAGAAGTTTTGACATTACTTAGGGTTGACACATTTTAAATTCTATGTGGACCATGAGGCCTTATTCTTCTTGATGAACAAAGTGAATGTAAAGGGAATAATGATGAGATGGCTCCTTCTGTTTTAGGAGTTCGACTTTGAAGTGGTTGCCAAACCCGGTCACTCCCATATCCTGGCTGATCATCTATTGCAAATCCCTCAAAGCGATGAGAAAGAGCAAGATGACGCTAACCTCCCTGATGCTTCCTTGTTTCTAGTTGAAACTGTTACCCCTTGGTACACATATACAGCTAACCTCCTGGTAATGCAACAATATCCCCTTGGTATCTCTAGCCATGAGAGGAAGAAGCTCCTATTGGAATCAACCCCCTACACCCTCTTAGGTGGCGCTCTGTATAAGAAAGGCAAGGATGAAGTATTGCACAGATATGTTGTAGGAGATGGATTGGAATTGTGTTGAAAGCATGCTATGACAAGCCTTATGGAGGATACTTCGCAGGATAAGCGATAGCTAGAAAGGCTTTGCTTGTAGAATATTGGTGGCCGACCCTCCACAATGATGCCTATGACTACTCCAAACGTTGTGATGCTTGTCAACGAATGAAAAATCCTACCAAATCTAGCGCCATGTGATTGCAACCCATCGTTCCCCTAAATCCATTTGAGAAGTGGAAAATTGACTTAGTGGGCTCCATTGATCCACCAACAAGAAGGAAATAGAATAGATACATTTTAGTCTATACGGACTATGTGACAAAGTGGTGTGAAGCCAAAGCTCTGAAGCGAGATGATGGCAAAGTGTGGCTGTGTTTCTATAGGAGAACATCATCACCTATTTTGGCAGTCCCCTACAGCTCGTAAAGTGACAGAGGTATGCACTTTCTCAATAAGATCATGTAAGAGTTGATAGAGTTGTACAAGATACACCATCGCAAGTCCACAACGTACTACCCTAGAGTCGATGGCCAAGTCGAAGTTACCAATCACATCCTTTGCTTGATTCTGACAAAGACGATTGTTGCACATAATTGTGATTAGGATGATTGACTTACATATACCCTCTAGGTATATAGAACCTCCCATAAGGTTGCTACAGGACAAACACATTTTTAGTTGGTGTATGGTACAGAAGCAATTTTTTCTGTTGAGTTAGAGCTACTCTCTTTGCATGTGGCTATCAAAGGATGCTTGGGAGATGACGAGTCCTTGCAACATCCTCTCTTGCACTTGGAATGTCTAGATGAGACTTGCAGGATGGCCCTACAATGTATAGAAGCCATGCAAGCTCGTAGAAGGCCTATCATGATAACTTCATCAAGTAGAAGAAGTTCAAAGAGGGTGACTTAGTCTTGGCTTATAATTCTCGATTCGGCAAGTTTTTGGGCAAGCTTCAATAACAATGGATGGGCCCTTATAAGGTACTTGCCATCAACCCTAATGGCTATGTCGTCCAAGTACAGATAATCGATGCTTCAAGAGATCCCTTCCTGATCAATGGCTATTGCCTCAAGAAGTATTACCCTCCCTGGCGATCCTGACAATCACCGCCGATAGCTCCCACATTCTTTGTGCATTAGTTGGTAAAGCTTTACCTATGGCTCTTGATAGCCCTTTTGCTTATCTTGATGACGTGGCCTCACTCTATTAACCTCTCACAGCCACCTTCCACCCGAACGTGGCTTCCTTTCCATCAGATCCAACATCGATTGCCAGGATGGTTCTGATACCTGATGTTTCTGTCATTCTCCTCTTTCAAAAGAAAAAAAAGAAAAAAAATAAACATATAACGATCATGGGAGAAAAGGACTTCCATCCCTATCATGTCGACCTATTCTTCAAGAAAAGGTGGAAACACCCTTGGGAGTAGGGCAAAAGAAAAGTAAAGAAAAATCAAAATTGTTATGGGAGAAAATGAAGAAATTCCCTATCATAACAGGCCTCGTTCCAAGAAAAGGTGGCACACATCCTTGGAGGAGAAGCTGGCATGGAAAAGGTGGTAACACCTCACAGTCTAGGATCCTTGAATCATTCACCAATCTTCCAGAAGAAGTTCCAAAACTGCTTCCCTTAGTACGCTGAATCTTGCAACCCCATCGATGCTTCTGATTTCTACAGTAGATGATGTTTCCAACATACAATCCAAGTATTAAACTTGTTGGCTACCTCCTTGGGTACGCCTCTTCATCAACTGATCCAAGTTGGCATCATTAACCTAACAAAGGTGATCTTTATTGACAAACCTCGAGCAATGAGAGCTATCATCCTAATCGGATGGGGATATGAGTATAGGTTGCCTTATGCAATCATCAACGGATCGTGAGACAGAGGGTGGGGTGAGTGATTGGTCCTTGCCCTTTCTATCCAATAGAGAGGTGAGATGTGTGAATGGAGCGTTGCATACACGGGATGGGTCTCTCAATGCACAAAGCACAAATTGTTCTTGTGCACGGCATTATAAGGCTCCCTAGTCTTCATTCTTGCACCATATGCTGGCACAAGGCAAAATGTACTATTGTACCATCAATTGCGTACAAGGCATACAACCTTCGCACACATGGCAGTGAGGATTCAATCAAGGGGATGTGAGGAACTCGGTTGCCCTCCTATAATCATCAACAAAGCATAACACAGACGGGAGGCTGAGCGTGATTGATTTTCCCTTCATCAGCTGAGAGGTGAGGATTGAGGGATGTTCGGACACTTGGAGATAGGTACGTTTTTATTTACCTACGCACACATGGGACCGGGCCTTCGCCATCACTATACACCTCACTCTATTTGGCGCATTATACGATCAGGCTCCTTGGCCTTCTTTCTTGAACCTATGCCAAGTGGGTTGGGATGCACTGATGCACCATCAACTAGGCACATTGTCATAATCCCTTTGAACCATCCCTCTTATCAATCTCTTAACCATGTGTGAGCTATGGGTTCGATTATTATCTATCGAGAGATGTGAGCCATGGGGTGAGTGACTAATCTATCATTTCAACATAAGCAACTATCCAAATTGAGTGTTGTACACATTGTTATCGATAACCTAACCAATGTGTCATCCACAAAGCTACCTCCCTAGGTGCTGCTGTGTGGTCCTTGACATGATGGATGAGTGTGATGTGGCGAGTTGTGGTACCTCTTGCCGACAACTAGAACTCTGCACGCATTAGCGATGGTTACCTTGATTATTTGCAAATTGGGCCAAGTTTTTCTAACCCTATCCCTTTTGATTGCAAGAGTCGGTCATGTTTTCAGTGTGGGGGACGTACATGTATGAGTTGTGAGTCAATGTTAGGTCCTGTTGATCAAGTCCATTTAATCTATTAAGGTCTTAAGTGTGGGGATGCATCCCTACGCGTTTGCTTTGTGTACCTTCATGAAAACATATCTACCTCATGATTTGAGAATACCATATCTTGATTTTTCTCTAACACGGTCCCTTCCCTACCCATAGTCCCATTTTCACCTTGTCTTGGGATCATTTCTTGAATGTTTGGCTTTATTCTTTATTTTAGTGTTTTTCCATGTGAATACATTCTATGTTCACCAAAATAAATACTTGACCTTACAACCCCGTTCCTACCTTTAACCTCACCACTTTTCTTTTTTACAGCCCCTAGTTTCGAGCCAAAAATCATGAGTTATTAATTTAAAAAGAAAATTCTACCAATTTAACGTGTTTCCATGCGAATGTGTATTTTTCACTTTGGAACAACAATTTGATGAGACATCAGCCTTGACCTATACATTCCCCTTGATATTTTTTCTTTTTACTACCCATCATTTTGATGTACAATTTGTATGTTATTATTTTTTCCATATTTTCGAGTATTTTCATGTGTGTTTTCAGTCTTTTTTCATGTGAACCTGCCCTAAACACCTCGGAATTCACTTTTGTTTAGATAGCCTTGTTTAGCTTGCTTCCTGAATAAATTTCATTTTTTCTCCATCCTGTTTTGGCCCCCTCGATTTTGTGTTATTAAATTTTTTGTGAGTTTTCGTACTCGTTTTTCTTATTTTTTCCATGTGAACTCCCCCGAATGCCATCAGATTTGCATTTTGACCTAACAACCCTATCCCACAGGTTTCTCGTGACATTTTATCTTGTTGTTACACTTCGTTTTGATGCACATATTTTTTCATATTAATTTTTGACTCCGTTTTTATTGTTGTTTTTACCATTTTTTCCATGCGAACATGCCCTTCCGCTAGTTGACCTTGCCCATCATGTCTGTTACTTTTGTGCATACATTTTTTGTTTTCATTATTCCTTGTTTTGATGGCTAGATTTTTTTGTATTAAATTTTATTCTCATTTTCGAGTGTGTTTTTCTTGTTTTTTTCATGTGAACAAGTCTTATCCCTCTCGAAACCGCGTTCTGAGGTGACAACCAGTCCGCCACATCATCCTTGATATTTTTCCTTTTACCCGCCCTTCGTTTTGGTTGATGGATTTATCGTTATTAATTTTCATGTGTGTTTTCAAGCTTGATTTTTACATTTTTCCCATGCGAACACCCTTAATTGTCACTTCTGGTTTCACTTTTCCACCATCTTCCTCTTGCCCTACGACATATTTTTCCTATTGGTTCATCTGGTGCTCGTTTTATTTGTTACTAATTTTTTTGTAATTTACGTTTCATTGTTTCTTGTGTTTCTGCACGATCGCCCACGTTTTTGCGATTTTCCACACGTCGCCACATTGTGCAGACGTCCTTTTTCCTTGTGTATGCATCGTCCGCTATGTTGCCCCCGCTGTCGCAAATTTTTTTACCCTCCCCGCCACCCACAATCATGCGCGACACAAAGGGGGGGATTCTTCATTTTCACCTTCCACAAAACCAACAACAACCACACCATAACCCGCCCACCTTCCTCCCGCCCATCGCCCCCTATCACCTCCGCCTGTCCATGCTATTTCTAACCCCCCACCCACCCACACGTGACCCCCACGGACACATTCTCCCTCTCCCCCACCCCCACCTGCATCCACCTTCCCCCTCCCTCCCTCCCTCCCTCCCTACTCCCTTCGCCTCCCTTCTTGTTTGTGTCACCAACCCACGCCCCAGGCAGCCACCAGGAGTTGCCGATGTCGCCCGTCGACCACCCACCGCGTTGTCGTCGCCAACGCCCTCATCCCCAACACGCCCTCACTGTGCCTCATCGACTGACGCCGCTCGCAACCACCCGAATGTTCGTTGGCCACTTGCTACACTGTCGTTGCCACCGCCCTCATCTCCCGATGCGCCCCTTGCCGTGCCTCCTCGATTGACGCCACTTGGTGTGGACCACCCTTTCGTCCTCTCCAGCAGCCTTCAACCGCCCCTTCCTCCTCCCCAGCGGCCGTCAACTACCCTCTCCTCCCACCCGCCCACCATACCCAGCTCGTCCCCCTTCCTGCCCATTCTCCTTTGCCTGCCCACCCCAACGGTCCACACTACCTCCCGCCTATCACCACCCGTCCACACCCCCTCAAACGGTACCATTACCCCTTTTGTTTTAGAATTTAAAAACAAAATTTAATTTTTTTTCGAAATTTCCTTTATTTTTTTCACAAAAAAGACTTAAAAAACACAAAAAAGAACAACTTACCTATATATCTTTTCCACCAAAAACCATATTTTCAAACAAAAAAAATCACCACACACAAATACACATACTAATTTAAAAACGACAAACAACCATAACACAGAAAAAACAATCCATCCACACACCCGCCATTTTCTTTATTAAAAAAAAACAAAAAGCAAAAAGCAAAAAAAAAAAACGTAGCACACAAACAAAAAAACATTTTTTAAACAAACAAAAAAGCAAAAAACAAAAACATGCTACACAAACCCAAACTAAATTAACACCAAAAACAAAAAAACTGCATATTGCCAACTATTTTTCATTTTTTAAAAACTAAAACCGAATCACCCTTCACCGAACACAAAAAAACAAACCCCTTAAAACACAAAAACACATAATTAAAAAAAAAAAAACACAAAGAAAAACAAACCCAAACAAACCCCTACCAATAACCACAAAAAAAAACATAAAAATAAAAAAACCCTTCCCCCCTTCATGTTTAAAAATACATTCCCCTCATCTTTTTTTCCCCTTTCAACGTGTGCCCACCCATTTTTTCCGCCATCGTGTGTATTTTCCTTTCCTAAGGTCTTATTCGAGTGTAGGGTTTTTGACCTCATTGCGCGTGTTCATGATTGCAATTGTTTATGCGCGAGGATGCGCGTGTGGTTTTGTTCACGTGGAGAAGAGCTTGCAACTATTCATACGTAGTCCACGTCGTCCATGTGACCAGGTACCATATTACCCTTCTCCTTAATTTTGAAAAAGAAAAACCATAAAAACATTTAAAATTTGTCAAAACTCAATGAAAATTCAAATAAATGAAGAAAATTATAGAAAAATCATAGAGAAAAAGCTACAATTTTATGAAAAATCAAAATATTTCATATTAACGGATAATGCCAATGAAAAATAGAAAAACATTATAATATTAAAAAGGGTAAACATTAACAAACCTTCAAAATGATATATATATTTTTGAAAAATAAAAAAATTACAATTAAATTTCCATTATGATTATGACTTGTCAAAATTACATTAAAATTTTAGAAAACATGTTTGAAATGATTTATTTGAAGAAAAAAACAACTTCAACAATAAGACATGGCAAAAATGTTCAAAAATGGTTGTTTTTAATGCCTTAAAAACAAAACAAATACCAAAATCCTTAAAGAAGGAAAAAAAATCAAAGAAAAATAAAACCAAACCCAACTTAAAGCACATACACACAAATATATGAGAAAAACACATAAAAAAGGGGGAAAAAAAACACAAATCTTACCCAAGTGCCAAACCCTCTTTTGTCCCTGTTCTTTTTTATATTAGGATTTGGTTTTTTGTAACTTTCAAGAGGCTGTCTACTACTTGGTCGCCTTGTTCTTTGTGTATGAGGATTTTCTTATTTCTTTTGGATTGTTTGGAAGTGGGATTTTGCACAACAGATTTTGTGGGTGCCCACATGCTGCCAGGAATCCTTCCTTATTTTCCTAGTTTTGTTTGTGTGTGGATACTCTAGTGTGGTCTAAATGGCATCTTCTTCCACTCCCCCACTTGTTATACAACATGTACTGTTACCGGTTCATGATTATTCTCTTCTCTTAGATGCTGATTGTATTCAAGAGGCTGGCCTTCATCTTTTTGTGGCCTTAAAGTTCCCTCTAGCGGATGCAAAGCTCTGTTATTCTTTCCTGGAGACCTACAAGAAGCTATCAGGCTTGGTTTATGGCTGTCAAATTTTTCCATCCCCTATTACTATCAATGAGGCCTTGTTCCTACTTTTTGCAGTTTTCCCTATGCCTAGTGGTAATCAATTATTATCCACTATAGAGATCCTTGCCTTGTTTGCAGAAGGAAACCTCTAGTCCTTTGGTAGCACATAAAGCTATCACTAGTTTAGGAGTATCAATGGCACATATTTCCTCTCCTTTATAGAAACAATTATGCCAATTCCTCCAGGACCGCTTTATGTCAAGCAAGCTTGTTTCAAAGCGTTTGTCTAGAGAACTCTTCATGGCCTCTATTGGGATCCTGGAGGAAGGGGTAATTGGCTAACCTTTTTGTTGGCCAAGATGGATCAACATTTTTAGTGAGTCACAAAAGGTGAACTTAATAATGTGCCCTATGGAGTTTTTCTATAGAAAATCATTCAGTTGCACCTCCCCTAGGTGGCATTCCAGTGCCTAATCATGTTTCTCTTCCACAACAGTCTCCTCCACATACTCCTTCTTCTCCTATGGAAGTTAATTCAAATCTAGTGGATGTATCCCCCACCAGAATCATTTGAAAGAAGTGCCGTACACATGGTTCTTCTAATCCTCTACCTGTTTCAACCCTTGTGGTACAAATTCCAATCCTTGAAGTGTCTAGTAGCTCCCTTTACTCATTCTTGTCTTGTATCAAATCTTTTTGCCTCACAACGGGAAGGACAACTGGATCCACAAATTCCTCATTCCTTGCAAATACTACTGTCTAGATCTATGCTGTCACAGCTAGTTTTTGGTGTTCAAAATGCTTTGAAGACTTCCATGACTTCATGTCTTCATACTATTTATACGGGAGTGCATACTTCATTGCAAGACAAGGTGGATTCTTTGGCTAGTCATCTTAGCAAAGCTCTTGCAGATTTAGCTTTTGAAAAGACTGCTTTGAGTGATATCCATACACAAATGACTGCATCTATGGCTTTGATGGATTCACAACAGGCCATGATTAAAGAGTTAGAAGCTAAGGTTTCCACTTTAGAGGAAGAAAATGTGTCCTTAATCAAAGAGAAGAATGTCGCACTTGAGGAAATGATTGAATCAACTTGCAAGCTTGGTATTTGTGAGGGCCAACTGTAGCATTCTCAAGAGATTGTCGAGTCACAAAAGAAGTTTATTGATGAACTTAATTAGAAAGTTGCCACTTTTTCTATTTCTCCTCTAGCCCCCATGATGTCTTCTTTGTTGTCTAAGGAAGAACTAGATCATTTGCAACAAAATTCTAAATTGTGTGATCGATTTTTTGCAAAGGTAGAGCAGCGCCAGTAGCGCATGAATGGTGTCCAGGAAGATTTTGTCCATTATGTTGAATTGGTGTCACCCCCATTATCCTTTTGGATTGAGTATCAGCAGCAGTGCTTTGTGTTGTATATCTCCTCGAGTAATGTGGATTTAGAACCTCCAGTGATTTACTCAAAGCAGTATTTGATAGATTTGACAAATATGAACCTTTATGTAGGAGATGTGATTTTGTAGGCAATTGTGTATGTCCATTCATCTGAAACGAATTTGATTGATGGCTTGAAGACTTATCATCAATAGACATTGTGGTGTAAAGGATATGCTTGGCATCCTCCTTTGGAGGATGATGTTCTAAAGCCTGGTCGCCATCGATGGAGTGTATTTCACAAGTCTGATATTCAGCCAATAAGATCCCAACTGTTAAACCATATTGCTAACAATCCTTTATTCAATGTAGATTTCTTTTTAGCTTTTGATATCCGATGCTCTATCTATCCTTATGATTCTTATGATATCCTATCGTATGCCTTAATCTCCTCTATCGATTACCATAGTATATTGCTATTCTCAAATCTAATCCGGATAGTATTCCTATTTTATCTTTTACCCCTGTTGTTTCCCTTCACATTCTAGATTTTACTAAATGCCTCTTTATTGCCAATCATATATCATCGCCTACTCCTGTTGAATCTACTTATGTTGTTCAATCTATTTCTTCTGTTTTTCCAGCAGAATCCCTTCAAAAATTTCTATTTTCTTTCCCTTCTTTACCACCCTCATTATCCCTTTTGATATCTTCATTCTATGATTTATCTTACCCCCCTCTTCATTATTCTCCTATTATCACTTTACCATCTCCATTAGATTATATTAATCTTCCTCCCAATCCGTTATGGATATTCTTGGGTATAACATTGATATCCTTCGTCGACGACAGTGGACATTGAATGATTCTTTGCCAGGATGGCTTATCATTCCTGGTTCTTGGGTCACTTCAACGCAATGTTCCACTTCTTATCTGTAGTTTGCTAGAGCACATGCTTCTTTTGAGGATACTTCGGTACGCTTGGCATCTCATTTTTAGTGGTATCTTGCTTTTATGCATCAACAGTCTCACTTGAATACTAGGAAGAGTATTGCAAACTTGATGATTAATCCAAATGAGGATGTGATTATTGCTCAAATGGATGTTCTATATTATTTTTCACAAGCTTTTCCTACTAGGTTTATTATCATGTTGGAAAGGGTATGTTGTTTACAATTTCTTTAGAATGTATCTCTACATTTTGTGGATGAGAACAAGAGTCTAGAACATCTAAAGCTGAGTATGAAGTTCAAGAAAAAATATCTTCATTCTACATAGTATGTGGACACACTCTTGGATGTATTGATCATTTTTAGTGAAAATCTTTCTCCTTGCTCTTCCATTTTTGGGAGCGTGTGCCATTTAGATTATATTGTCTTGTGTCCATGTGAGTTGTGTATATGTTCTATGGTATATATGTATTATTTTATTCCTCTTGCATGGAGTTAAAGATGAAGATGAAGCTGATTGAGAAGATAACTAATGGTGGTTTGTGATTCTATCTATGGGATGGATGCTTATAGCAGAAGAAAACAAACCTCTTATATCATTAAAAAGTTTGTCATGCTTTTATCTTTCAAAGTTGTGATAATGGATAAAGGTGTTTTTCTTTTGTTGTATTCTTTGTTAGCTAAGGTTATGAGTTGGGGTCATGTTTGAATGGTGTTCCTAAAGAACTTGAGAAAAATCTAGTTGAGCAATATTTTGAACTTTTATTCTCTTTTTCAAAGGTCACGAGGACCCTCCCTGATTAAGTGTGGCGATATGTTGAGGGTTGAAATGACTTGATTTTTTCATTGATTCCTATTGTTTTTGTGGATTGAATGTTTGATTTTTGATGGATTTTGAATGATGTTTAGTTGTTTTGGAATTATTTGGGAGTTTTTTGGATGAGGTTGATTATGTTTTGGAAGCTCATGATGTTTTATACTGGAGATATGATGTTCTGACATGTTTTGTTGATGCCATGTTAGTGTTTGATTGGTTTTGTTTGGGTCTGTTGACCTTATGTTTTGCTCTGTTTTTCTTCTATATGAAGGGCTGGAATAATATTGATGAATTTTGAGAGTTTTTGGAAGTTTATTGATTGATTATTGATGGCTTTGAGTGATTTAAGTTGAGCTAAGGACTTTCTGATGCCTTCTGTTAACCTTTTGTTGACCGTCTGTAGAGCCCATGTCTCTGTTCTGTTCTGTTCTGTATGCCTATGTAAGAGTGATATGGGATGAATGTGTAGCTTGGGGAAGTTTTCCAAAAAGGGAAAGATAAGAATATAAGCTCAAATTAGCTCGAAGAAATAACTGCTGAAGACTTGAAGTAAAGACTGAAGTGACAGCGACAGTAGGAGCTCTTAAGGGACACTATAGTGGTTCTAGTGACCTTTCATACAATACATACCTCTTGGGAGGGGTATCCATGACCAAAGAGGGGTTATGGATGATTATTCTTGATTCTCTGATTGTAATGTAGAGAGAGAGAGCATGAGAAATAGTGTGTGTCAAAGATAGCCAAATCTATGCAAAATAATCTATTTATGAGTCAGAGATTATGAGAGAAAGCTAGGAACCTTTGAAGAAGAATACTATTTGTGATGTTTGTGCAAAAAGGAAAATAAAAAAAATAAGGAAAGGAACGGAGTACTTGAAGGAGTCTAAATGCACTATCAGTAAACTGAGATGATGCAACCACAATGGATTCCAAAAAGAAAATCCAACGAGTTGGAAAATTTTGTCAATGTAAGCGAAATAAACCAAACACCATGGCAAATAATTTCAATAAATTGTGATATGTTTTTTTGTTAAGTTTTCATTTAATTATGTCCATGAAGTGTGTTGAATTTATTTGTACTATGTGTATTTCAATTTATTTGTCAATTTGGATTTTTTTGATGAGTTTTTGTCTTTCTTCTTAATTGATTTTGATATGGATGTGTGATAATTTTTTTTTCTTTTGTTCATTCAACAATGTAGGTTGAAAGCTAAGCACAAAAGTCCAATATGTTTTTCAAAAACATTTAGAATTTATCTAGCCATTTTTTGGAGTTCAAAAAGAAATTTCCAAGATATATACATTTAATAAGGGTTTACTATTCAATTAATTTGTTTCCAATTAATTTTAATAATTTTAGTATATACGAATGATCCAAAAATGTAAAGGAATTTAGTGTGATTTTTTTTGGAATTTTAGGGTTTTTTCTTGATTTTAAAACATATTTAAAGGATTTTTTGAGTAAATTTTTATGAAATTGAAGGTTTTTAAATGTTCTCTAATTTTTTATTGGCATTTTCAATTAGAAAAAATTATATCGAACGATCCAAAAATGTGAGAGGGTTGGGGGGTAGGGTAGGAGGAGGTGGCAGGGGTAGGAGGTAGGGTAAGAGGAGGTGGCGGGAGGTAGGGTAGGAGGAGGCAACAACTGTAGCAGCCCAGGCAGGGCAGCAGGTGATCGCACCGGTGGCCGCGGTCATCGAATTTGTAGGCACGGCCGCCATGTTGATGGTGGTGACCATGCGACCAGCCGTCAGCAATCGAGGTGGAGGCGTCATTGGGCAAGGCGGTGACCATGCAACCAGCCGGGGGCGGCCGAGGCGGCGAACACACAACCAGCTGCCCGGTGCCGTGACAACATTGATGGTGGCGACCATGTGACCAGCTAGCGGTGACCATGCGACCATTGGCGGAGTGGGGGTAGCAGTGCCGGCGGTGGGGAGTGGCTACCATCGAGGGGGAGGGGAGGAGGGAAGAGTAGGTGGTGGGGGGAGGAGAGGAGGCAAAGGAGGAGGGTGGGGGAAGGAGGGATGGAGATGGAGGGTATGCGGGTGGGGGGAGAGAGAGAAAGAGAAAGAGAGAGAGGCAAGGAGGGTGGAGGGTTGAGAGGGGATGGTTGGAGGAGGGAAGGTTTTTGGTTTGTTAAAAAAAATAAAAAATAAAACATAAGGATCGCCCTCCTATAGCCTGCACACCATTGTGGTCGGGGGGATTTGCGACAGCGGGTTTGACATAGCAATTGGGGTGTGTGCGCGGGAGAAGGATGTCGGGACAGAAGCGTCAATGTGAGGAAATTGCGAAAACGCGAGCATTCACGGAGAAATGTTCACGCAGAAACACGTAAAATGTCAAAATGCTAAGTACGGTAAAATTAATAACAATTAAGCGAGCATCGGATGGACAAACAACAAAAATGAAAAATATGTTGGAGTATTAGAGGAAGAGGGCAGAAATATGTAACGGATGTCCGAGGACAATTAAGGGTGTTTGCATGGAAAAAAGGCAAAAATTGAGTCTAAAACATATACTAAAATTAATATCAATAATCTGTTGGTCAAAATGAGGGGCAGCCAAAAGCAAAATATTTGAGATGATGTGGTAGATGTTGTCACATCAAAACACGGTTTCGTCAGGGATGAGACTTGTTTGCATGGGATAAATGGACAAAACACACTTGAAAATATGAATACAAATTAATACAAAAAAATACGACGGTCAAAACCAAGAAGAATGAAAATGAAAGATATCCGCAAGAAAGTGACAAACAGGATGGGTAAGGAAGGTAGAATGTAGTTTTGGGGGTGGTAGGGTACGTTTGAATGGAAAAAACGATAAAAGATAAATAAAAAGAGTCGAAAAATTAATACGAGAAAATTTGTGCATTGAAATGGAGCATAATAAAAAGGAAAAATGTCAGGGGAGACTTATGGGATAGGGATGGGAGGTCAGAACATAGTTTCGATGGCATTAAGGGACATTCACATGGGGAAAAAATGAGCACAAAAATGCACTAAGAAATTAATAAAATAAAATCAGTGGACTGGAACAGGATGGAGGAAAAAGAAAAACTGTGCAAGAGAGTAAGCCGTATAAGGTTGTCTAATTAGAATTGAATTCCAAAGTGTGTAGGGCAAGTGCACATGAAAAAAGAGTAAAAAATGTACATGAAAATACTCGAAAATACAAAAAAAAATGGATAAACCAAAAATTGGAATGATGAAAAAAAAAAGAAGAATGTCAAGGGAAAGGTATAGGTCAGAATGTATCATCAAATCATTGTTTTGAAGTGAAAAAGGCTCATTCGCATGGAGACATGTAAAATGGATATAAAATCCTTTAAAAATTAATAACTCATGATTTGGGGCTTAGAACTGAGGAATGTAAAAAGGAAAAGTAGCTAGTTTGAAGGGACAAATAGAGATGTAGGTCAGATTTTAGTTTTGGTAAACGTAAGGTGCATTCATATGGAAAAGCGACAAAATAAATGATAAAGCCACACTGACAAGGAAGGACCCCAAGACGAGGTTAAAATGGGATCAGTGGGTGGCAAAGGGACCCCATCAGGGCATGGCCAAGATATGGTATGCTCAAATCATTTCATAAGGAGATTTTCAAGAGGCTATGTAAAGCGGATGCGGAAGGACGTGCCCCCACACTTAAGACCTTAATAAATCGGATAGACTTGATCAAACACTTGATCACAACTTGTACACATATATCCCCACACTTAAAACATAACTGACTCTAGTAAGCAAAAGGGGTAGGGTTAGAAAAACTTGGTCCCAATTTGCAGATGGTTGAGGTGAACTGTTGCTATGCGTGCAAAGTTGTAGTCGTCGGCAGGAGGTACCATGGGTCACCACATCACACTCGTCCAACATGGTAGAGACCACGTAGTAGCACCCAAGAAATAACTTTATTGATGAAACGTTGGTTAGGTTGTCAGTGGCGAGGTATCTATCACTCGGTTTCTTGATAGTCACTCATGTTGAAATGATAGATAAGTCGCTCGCACCATGACTCACTTCACATGAAAAATAAAGATTGAAACCCATAACTCACATCTGGTTGAGAGATGGACAGGAAGAATGGTTTAGAGAGAGCATGCCAATGTGCACAGTTGATGGTGCATTAATGTGTCCCAACCCATTTAAGGCTAGGGAGCCTTATTATGCAATGCACCAAACAAGATGATGTGTGTATAGTGATGGCAGAGGAGGCTCATCCTGTCGTGTATGTATAGGGAAATGAGAACATATGTATCTCCAAGTGTTGGAACGTCCCTCAATCCTCACCGCTTAGTTGAGGAAAGGAAAATCAATCAGACTCAGCCCCCCCTTTGTCTCACGCTTTGTTTTGATGATTACAGGAGGGCAACCTGTTCCTCACACCCTGTTGATTGAATCCTCACTGCCATTTGTGCAAAGATTGTATGCCTTGTGCGCAATTAATGGTGCAATTGTGCATTCCACCCTGTGCTGGCATACAGTGCGAGAAGGAAGGCCAGGGGACCTTTTAGTGCTGTGCATAGGAACAATTCGTGCTTTGTGTATTGAGAGGCCCATCCGTGCATGCAATGCTCCATTCACACATCTCACCTCTGTTGGAGATAGGGCAAGGACTGGTCACTCGCCCCACCCTGTGTCTCATGCTTTAGTGATAATTACAGAGGGCAATCCATACTCACATCCCCATTTGATTAGGATGAAAGCTCTCATTGCTCAAGGTTTATTGATGAAGATTGGCTTTGTTTGGTTGATGATGTCAACTTGTATCACTTTGATGAAGAGGTGTACCTAGAGAGATAGCCAACAAGTTTGGTACTTGGATTGCATATTGGAAATATCATCTATTGGAGGAGTTAGAAGCACTGATGGGGTTACAAGATTTAGGCCACCTAGGAAAGTGGTTTTGGAACTACTTTTGGAATAGTTTTGCTAGTAATTCAGTTGTCCTGGAATGCAGGGTGTTACCACTTTTCCACAGCTAGCTTTCCATCCAAGGGTGTGTGCCACCTTTTCTTGGAACAAGGCATGTTATGACATGGAATTTCTTCATTTTCTCCCATAACAATTTTGATTTGATTTTTTTCTTTTTCCCTATTCTCGAGGATATTTCCACATTTTCTCAAAGAATAGGTCAGCATGATGGGGACCGAAGTCCTTTCCTCCCATGATCGATATATATATATATATATATATATATATATATATATATATATATAGAGGATATTTTCACATTTTCTCGAAGAATAGGTCGGCATGATGGGGACTGAAGTCCTTTCCTCCCATGATCGATTTGTGTGTGTGTGTGTATAAAATATTCTTTTTCTTTTTTTGAAAGAGGAGAATGGCAGGAACACCATGTATCAGAACCATTGTCGCCACCTTTGCTGGATCAGATGGAAAGGAAACCACATTGGGGTGGAAAGTGGCTGTGAGGGGTTAACAGAAGGAGATAACCTCATTAGGATAAGCAGGAGGGCTAACAAGAGCAATATGCAAAGGAGGGAGCTATTGACGGTGATTGTCATCGGGATCCCCAAGGAGGATAATACGTCTTGAGGCGATGGCCATTAATCAGGAAGGGATCATTAGAAGCATCGACTATCTATACTTGGATAGAGCCATTAGGGCTAATAACAAGTACCTTATATGGACCCATCCATTGTTATTGAATCTTGCTTAGAAACTTGCCAAATCAGGAATCATAGGCCATGACTAAGTCACCTTCCTGAAACTCCTTTTGCTTGATAAAGCTATCATGATTGGCCTTTTTGCGAGCTTGCGTGGCTTCCATGCATTGTAGGGCCATCATGCGAGACTTATCTAGACATTCTAGGTGCAAGAGATGGCATTGTAGGGACTCGTCATCTCCCAAGCGTTCTTTGATAGCCACACGCAGAGAGAGTAGCTTGACTTCAATAGGGAAGACAACTTCTGTACCATACACCAACTAGAAAGGGTTTTGTCCTATAGCAGCCTTATGGGAGGTTCTATATGCCCAGAGGGCCTCTGTAAGTCGATATTTCCAATCATGAAGATGTGTGGCAATCGTCCTTGTCAGGATTGAATAGAGGATGTGATTGGTAACTTCGACTTAACCATTGGATCTGGGGTAGTAAGGTGTAGACTTGCGATGGCGAATCTTGTACAACTTTGTCAATTCTTCCACAATCTTGTTGAGAAAGTGAGTACCTCTATCACTGACAAGCTCTAGGGGACTTCCAAAACATGTGATGACATTCTCATATAGGAACAAGGCCATGCTATTTCCATCATCCCGCTTGAGAGCTTTGGCTTCACACCACTTTGTCACATAGTCTGTACACACCAAGATGTATCTATTCTGCTTCCTTCAGGTTGGCGGATCATTGGGGCCCATGAAGTTGATTCCCCACTTCTTGAACGACTTTAGAGGAAGGATAGGTTACAGTGGCATGGTGCTAGATTTGGTAGGCTTTCTTATTCTTTAACAATCATCACAACATTTGCAGTAGTCATAGGCATCCTTATGGAGGGTCGGCCACCAATATCCTACAAGTAAAGCCTTTCTGGTGTCGCTTCTCCTGCGAAGTGTCCTCCATAGGGCTCATCATGGCATGCTTTCAATACGATTCTAATCTTTTCTCCTGCAACACATTTGTGCAATATTTCTTATTTGCCTTTCTTGCAGAGCACCACCTAATAGGGTGTAGGGGGCTGATTCCAATAGAAGCTTCTTCTTCTCATGCTAGAGATATCAGGGGGATACTATTGGGTTGCCAAGAGGTTGGCTATGTTTGCGTACCATGGGTTAATTGTTTTGATTAGAAAAAGAGAAGCATCAAGAAGGTCTAGATCATCCTGCTCTTCTTCGTCACTATGAGGGATTTGTGACAGATAATCAGTCAGGACATGGGAGCGACTGGGTTTGGTAACCACTTCAAAATCAAAATCTTGAAACAAAAGGAGCCATCTCATCATTCTTTCCTTCACATTGGCCTTGTTCATCAAGAAGGTCAAGGCTTCATGGTCCACATAGAATTTGAAATGCATTGACAGTAGGTAGTGTCGAAACTTCTCCAAGGCAAACATCATTTCCAAACACTCAAGCTCGTATAGTTCCTTTCTCTATCAGTTACTTTTTGGCTTGCATAATAGATAGGTTGATCTAACTTCGAGGGGCCCTTTTGGCATAAGACCACACTTAGGCCTTCAACTGATGCATTAGTGTGCACATGGAACTCCTTCGTCCGATCAAGAGGATGCAACATGGGTGCTTCAATCAGACACTACTTCAAGGTATTGAACGCCTCGTCACAATCAGTGGTCCATGTGAACTCTGCATTTTTTCTGAGGAGCTTATGCAGCGGGGCTGCCTTTGTGGCAAAGTGTGGGATGAATCTTCTGTAATAGCCCATATGGCCAAGGAATCCCCTCAGTTGTTTGAGGTTAGTTGGCACTGTTAAAGCGTCAATCTTCTCAATCTTGGTAGGGTCTATTGCGATCCCTTGTGCAAACACAATGTGGCATGGAAGAACTCTTAAAGAGACCATGAAGGTGCATTTGTCAGGGTTGAGAGAGAACCCATACTCTCGACATCTATCAAAGCACTGCTCTAGATGTCCCTAATGCTCACGGATTAGGCTATAGACAAAGAAGTCATCTAGGTACACCTCAATGAAATTATGCAAATGGTTTTGGAATGTGGCCATCATCACTCCTTGTGGAATGTAGCAGGAGAATTACATAACCCAAATGGCATTACTCTGTAAGCATAGGTTTCCCATTCTAGTGTGAAGGTTGTTTTGGATTTATCTTCTTTTGTGATCTGGACTTGACTATATCCATTGAATCCATCCAAGAGAGAATAAAGTTCATGGCATGCCATTATATCTAACAATTGGTTTATGAAAGGTTTAGGAAAATGATCATTCTTGGTCTTGGAATTTAGCTTTCAGAAGTCCACACATATTTGTAGCTTTCCATTCTTCTTGGATACTACCACTATGGGTGAAACCCATTCACTATTTGCCATTGGATAGATGAACTCCACTTCAAGGAGCTTCAATAGTTTGGCTTTCACTAGGGTGGAGTAATTTGGATTCATGCACCTTTGTCTTTGCCTCACAGGCTTGGCATCGATGTGATGTTGGCACATTGTAGGATCAATACCCTTCAGATATTTATACAACCATGCAAACATGTCCAAGTTCTCCTTTAGTAGGTCATGCAAGACCAATAGTTCTTCTTCTGGAAGATTGATACCCACCTTTAGGTGACGTTCGATACCATCTTCATTCACAAACATTAATTTCTTTTCACCTTCCACTTTACAGATGAATGTTCCGCGTATAACTTTCAACTCCTTCAAGGGAGTAGTCTCCTCTTCTGATGATTCCTTGGAACCGATTTCCTCTTTCAGTGGGGACTTAGATTGCTCCTTGGAAAGCTGAAAGGGTATCATTGCTGTTTTGGGTTTGGTTTGGGGATTAGTTACTTCTTGGCTCAAGGACTTGTCTTCCGAGGATGCATCCAAGAACGTCACATAACATGAACCTTCTGAGTTTTGTTTGAGCTATCGAACTGGTGGTTGTTGGCAAGATGCATCATCATCAACTTCTCATGAGAAGGGTGGATTAGGGCAGCAAGAACCATTGTTGAAGGAATGCTTATTCTTCTTAATCTATTTTTTATGGATATGTTGCACATGATGTGACTCATTAGTCAGTCCAAAAGGTACCAAAGTTATTCTGTCTAACAACATGGGTTTTTTGCTTTTGGAGCTTTTGAAACTTCTTCCTTATCTGTGCCTTTTGCGAGTAGGATAGACTTTTATAGTTTTCTTTCATAAACTTCTTCATCACTGTCATCTTCGTCCTCTTCATATTCTGTTTCTTCCTCTGTGGGGTCTTTTTAAAAAGAGAAAAATAGAATCTCTATTATGTCTTTTGCTTCTACTTCTGCATTTGTCTCTACCTCTGTCTCTATCTCTGCCTCTATGTTTGTATCTTGCTCTTCTACAACCATGTAACAGGGAGAACAATACATCCATGCTTCTATCTTGTGCTGTCAGAGAGGTGACTTCAGAAGTCAATTCGGGTTCAGGTAGGAGGTATTCACCCATTGACAAATACTTTGCTTCTTTCGGGAGTTGGCTTACAGTGCCCACTGTTTGGGAATGTGCCTCTGTTTTCTTAAGAAAGATCTATTTGACAGCTTCTTCATCTCCTGATGTGCCATTTGTTACTTCGTTAGAAGAGTCCTTGATGACTTCAATGAAAGTGAATCCATTGTCTTTTTGAGATCCATACAACTTCAACACCACTTTGTTGGGTCCTCTACCTAGGGTTAAGGTTCATTTGAACCAATCCGTTCTACGTGCACTTGCTTCAAATATCCATGATCTTCTGAGTAGAGGGTATGAGGTCTTGTAGGAATTTGGTTTTACCACCAAATAAGTGAGTCAATAATCTCTTCTTCCAAGGGTTGTCTTCACATATACGAGAGAATGCCCAAAGGCTTGATTCTACTTTGGTCTGCTAGTCTGATAAGCCGCTGTGTAATTGTCACATTTGTCATGATGTTCACAGATGAGCCTCCATCAATCAATGTGACTGCTATAAAGCATTCTTTAATCCACATGCCAATCTCTAGGGTACCTGGATCCAAGAAAGCGTTAGCTACATCCACTTCTTTCATATGCTTTGGGACTTTGTTGGACTTGGTTGTTGTTGGGGGAGCAATCCTTAGGCCTCTTCTTCTCATCAGTATGCTTTAGAATTTCTTTCGAAAGCTAGGAGATAACATTAGCAACTGTTGAAATGTTAGGCTAGGTTTAAATGTCTCTAGGTCTTTGTGACCAAGTCATATTCTTTGATAGAATCTATAAGCTTTTCCAATCGGCTAGAGAATGGGGAAACACCCACTTTTATCTTCCCTCTTTCCTCTAAAAGAGGTAACCTCTGCATTTCTTCTACTTCTAGGGGTACTTTGGCATCCTTTATCTCTTGGATGTTTGGTCCTGTCTCTATAGCTCCCTATAATATTGAAGGGCTCTGTATTGAACCATTTTGTTTTGTACTATTCTGCTTCTCCTTGGGAAGGTTGAACTTCATTGTCTTAGAAGAGGGAATGTTCTCCTTTGGAACCGCGGTTTCTCCTTTCTTCGCATGCGTTATTGTAGCAACATCTAATTCCATCAAATTGGAATGAGGTTCTTGGTCTTCTATTGGGTATCAGAGATAGCTTTCATAGGAGTTGGTGGACTGGGACAATCTTTTGCACTGTGACCTTCTCCTTTGCATCAATTGTGTAAGGGCTTGTAGTCCATGGACTTTCTAGGGTTTGGACAATTTGGTGAGATATGTCCCTTTTCTCCACATATGTAATACTCCACCTCTGATCTCTCGCCACTGCCAGACTGTCGTCCTCTGTAACTTTGAGAGGGAAACCTCCTTGGACTAAAATTAGGACCAAATTCCCTAGGCTTTCGTCCTGTCATTTTGGACTCCAACAAGATCTTGCTTCTTCGTCTTTCTTTCTTATTTTGTGCATCTCCTTTAGAGAGCAAATATCTTCTATATGGTTCTTCCTTAAACAATATAAACAGAAGGCTCCAAAAATGGTTGGTTTTTGGGTATATTTAGTGGCTAAGTGTCTCTCTTGATGGCACTTTCTCCACCATGTATTAGACCATATCACATCTCTTCCACCTCCCGTAGGAGTGGATATATTGGTTGTATTCACTTTCAACGCCTGTAACTATTTTCTAATCACATACTTCAACTCCTTCTTTATGCTTGCCATTGAATTAGATAGGTAGTCCTTCAAATTTTCACCTCTTGGAGTACTTGCAGTAGGGTTTCGGGAAGCTTTTGTAATCACTGCATAGATTGGTTGAGTTGATCCAAAGGGTCCTTTGCTCTACTTCTAATTCAAAGCTCCTGTTGAGACTGGGGGTTGTTGGTTATGATTGGTAGGGTTTCATTGTTTTTGTTGAGTTGCCACATGGGGAACTATTTGAGGCCATTGTTGTTGTGGTTGAACCATCATTTGAGGCACTGCCATTTGCGGCCACTATGGATTCAGTGCACTGTACTGCTGCACTGTTTGCATCTAAGGATAAGGGTAGGTAACTGTCCCTCGGACTGCATTTGATGGGTATTCCATTCCTGGCATGGGAGGAGGTAGGACTCCTCTTCCTGAGGTCACTGGTAGCCTTGCTTCAACTTCATCATATAGTCTTGAACCTTCCATTGCAGCTTGCAGATTAATTGGTCTTCTCAATTCCGAAAACTTGTGAACTTCTGGTTATAGACCTCTAAGGAAAATTCCCTTTTGGATGCCTTCATCCAAATGATGGTTAGTCCATCTTTGCAGTATGGATTCCATTCTAGAGACATATGCTTTCACCCATTCACTAGAGGACTCATGAACTCCTCTTGCATTCACTCTTCAAAACCTTCACATTCGAATTTAGTAAGGAAGGCCAACTTCAGGTTATCCCATGTGCTAAGAGTTCATGCTGCTTGTCTCTCGTACCACTGAAATGCTGCACCTTGAAAGTAGTGGGGAATATTGCCAACCAATGCTTAGGGGTTCTGGTATTGTTAGCTACATATACTACCGTAAACTCTGCTACATGAAGATCGCGATATTCATTGTACTCTCCCTTAAAGATGGGCAAAGGGACAATATTCACTCTCCTGTCATTAATATTTCTAGGACGGATGTGACTAGGAAGGGGACCTTGAGTCGCCATGGAAAATTTTGTAAAGAGTGCTGCTAAGGCATTGAATGAGGCTTCTGTTGCTAGCTCGTTCTCAGTTTTTATTTTTGCCTTCTCTCTTCTCATGTATCTCTGGACTCGTTCTAGTGCTTGTCTTTTAATTACATCATTCATCAAGGAATTAGTTCCACCTAGTTTGTTTGTACTTCACATAACCAAATTAGAGGGGGCTTTAGTCTCTGGAGGACTCTCTTACCAACATTTCTTCTACTTCCTTCTTTTCAATGTCTCTGAATTCAGCTTTTAGACTGCTACTACAGAGGGGAAGGTGTTCG
Source organism: Lygodium microphyllum (assembly GCF_053477565.2). Classification (NCBI taxonomy): domain Eukaryota; kingdom Viridiplantae; phylum Streptophyta; class Polypodiopsida; order Schizaeales; family Lygodiaceae; genus Lygodium; species Lygodium microphyllum. The sequence goes on from NC_141142.1 coordinate 16,729,463, forward strand.
GTTCTGAAGGTATCAAAACTCATTCTTTTGAGGATCATTGTGGTGCCATCATCATAGTAATGCTAGCTTTTGATGGTTTCAATAGCATATGTTGTGAAGAACACTCTGTTCACGAACTTCCAGTGGGTTGGTAATTGGACAAACAGGAGATTATAAGTGCACCATGCATCCCACGTATCTTGTTGTTGAGCATCCACGAATAAATTCCAACTCTTTTCTTTCTTGTTTTCTCATGAACCTCCACTAACCACGACTCCTGAAGTTTCTTCATCATCTTCCACTTGATGATATTTGGAAACTTCTCAATGAATACTAAATCCTCCATGGATGGTCATTCTCTCTATTTTTGTACTTCAGTTTGTTCCCAAACAATTTGCCACCAATATGTATGTCTCTTTTGCTTCAATAGGGAGATGAAATAGTCCACCACATAGAGCTTGCATCATGATGATAATATATCTCTACCATTGTGGGATGAACTTTTTGTAGAAAGTGGCTTTGGCAATGAGAGTTTCCAATTCTTTAGTGGTAAAAGAAACTTTGCAATTATCCATTGAATTCTTCTCCTCTTGGTAATACCATTTCCTTCATTTTTAGCCTCTTCTAATGCTTGTTGATGGCAATATTCCCCGACTGTGCACCAAAAACGTGGATCCCCAAGAGGAATACCAAGAAAATAGGGAATCTACTACAAGAAAATCTATCTTATATCATCAACAAATATTTTTTTCATATTTGGTATGACCACAACAAGGAAAAGAACACTAGGAATAATAAATCTTCACGCATCTTCATAGAAATAATTCTCCCACACTTTAACTGAAACCAAATCAATTATGCTTTTTATATTTTTCATGGAATTCATCAAGAAATCATAAAGATACAAGAGAATATACCACTTTGAATGGAAATCATCACATAGTATTATTCTTCAAAGGTTCCATAGCTTTTTCTCACAATCTCTCACTCATAGATACATTGTTTTGCATAAATTTTGCTCTCGCTCACTCACTCACACACACTCTCTCTTATACATGCTCTCTCAAAATTATACAATGAGATAATCAAGAATAATCATTCATAACCTCTCTTAGGTTGTGGAAACCCCTCCCAAGAGGTATGTCTATTATGAAAGGTCACCAGAGCCACTACAATGTCTCTTCATAGCTCATCATTATCACTATCACTTTAGTCTTCAACATCTACTTCTTCCACTTCTTCGAGCTAGTTTGAACTTATATTCATCTCTTCCCAAGATTGAAAAACTTCCCCAAGCTACACAGTCATCCCATATCACACTTATAGAGGCATATAGAACATAATAAAACATAGATAGAGGCTCTATAGAAGCTCAACAGAGGGTTTATATAACCATACAAAAGGTCATCAGAAAGCCTTTAGCTCAATTTAAATCATTAAAAACCATCAAGAATCAATCAACCAATAAGCTTTCAAAAACTCTCAAAATTTATCAATCATCATTCTAACCCCTCATACATAAGGAAAACAGAGCAAAACAGAAGGTCAATAGGCTTAATTAGAACTAATAAGATACTAATCGGACATTAATAGCACATGTCGGAACATCATATCTCCACTATAAAACATCATGAGCTTCCAAAATATAAGCAACCTCATCCAAAACACTCCCAAATACCTAAAAAAACTAAACATAATTCAAAATCCATAAAAAAGCAACCATTCAGTCCATAAAAACAACAAAAATCAACCAAAAATCAAGTCATTTTTCAACCCTGAATAAGTTGGCCAAGCTTCAAGAGATGACAAGGAGGCCCACACAACCTCATGTACAATGTGTGCATTATGGAGGAAATCATCTCCCAGTTGAGTGCTTGGATTCTAGGTCAAGACCATGTGCTAATTGTAGTAGGTTTGGGCATGACGCAATGCATTGCAGAGATTATCAAGACGATTTCCATAACCACAACCATATAATCAACCTTATTACCTGGGAATAGGTCACTACACTTTGGGAGGGGAGCTCCATTAGCTCTCCTAGCACCCAATGACTCAAAGCCAGTCGTCCCTAGGATGTACATCAATCCTATAGGGATACTAGACCACTTGGACCCATAGTGACCCACCCACCGAGCAATGCTCTGATACATTACGTAGAGGAGCCCAATGAGGATGGAGCATACATAAAGCCTTACATCTCATATGAAAAAGAGAGTAACCCCATCTTGATGGATTTCAGACTAGTACCGGTGATGACATTAGGTAGGGAAGAGGAAGAGGTCTAGGAGGACAGAACCAAGAACCCATCATGTGTTAGACTTGTAGCCACCCATGGCATATCTCATCTTGCTATCCCAAAAGGGAGCAAGCCAATCAAGACAAATCCGACCTGATGTCGAGTGCCCTAGGCAAAAACCTTCCAATAGTTCCAAAATCGAGCCATTTGTACCCTTGGGGTTGTTTGGAGTAAAAATACTTGATGGTGAGGCCACACCAATCCCATGAAATGTCATGACCTGAGCACAAATGAAGCAAATCGATATCTCATTACCCAGACCTAGTAACCTTGATGGAGCTTCATTAGGAAAGAAGAGCCGTAGGAGAAGGAGAAAGAGGGTTGAGATGAAGGTAACGCTTAAGACAGATAGTGCCACCACATTAGCCAATGGAAAGCAAGTCATGGATGCAGAGGTGGAAACATCAACTCCTAAGATCGAAAAAAAGAGGAGTGCCAAGATTGGGGAGTATCTTGACCCGAGGCACCAATTGGAAGTAATGGATAAGGTCAAAGAGTGGGTGAGAGAAGACCAAGATATCAAGAAGTGAACTAGAGAGAGAGAAAGATGAGAGAGAAGACTACAAAAGAGAGAGAAGTGCAAAAGTGATAAAGAGAGTAAAAAGGAGAGATAAATACTAGAATAGGAGAGAGAAAGATAGGAAAGAGAAAGAAGCCATTGAAGCTGAGAGCAAGGTAATGAGAAGAAGGACATTAATGTATTGATGTGTCAAAAGATGAGAAAAATTACATGTCCCCTCCTTTTATACCTATGTCAGTGTGACATGGCATCTCTATTATTTATATCTCAAATCCTTATTCTTTCCAGCTTCTTACAATCCATCCAATACCAAAGATTTTTGCCCTAAAAAACAAACTTACAAAGACTAGAAAAGGATAGATAGAACAGAGTACTACTCTGTTTTCAGATTTACAAAGGGAGAATGAATGAAAGATGAAAGACATATGGCGAATAAGAGTAGTAGACATTATCTATATACATGATCAAGAATTCTTCAAAGGTACTTGGAGCCTTAAAATCTTCAAGTGATGAGCTCAAAATGAAGTAGATAACTTGTTGTATAAATAGACCCTGTTGAACCAAATCTGCCATAACTTTTGGTAGAAGTGTCCAAATGAGGCGCCCCACATGTCAAAATGTAGCTCTTGAAGAGTAATTTGACCCTATATAGGTGGCATAATTTGAAAATTAGACAAAATAAAAACTATTCTAAAACAATCTGCTGTCAGGTCCCTGTGTACACTATAACTAGCTCCATAGTTAGTAAGCTTTAGCCACCAATGTGTCTCTTAGGAAAGGAAACTCATCTAATATGGAATTAGGCCTCCAAGAAGCTTCCTCAAGTGGTAAACCTCTCCATTTGATCAAATATTCAATGATGGAATGAGATCAAAGATTCTTCTCATGCGTGCTGAGCTATGATAGCCTCTGGGATGTACTGAATAAGACCTTCTTCATCAATTGGTGACCACTCATCAATTGTATCAACAGAATCACCATATAAAGGCTTGAGTTGACTAACATGGAATACATTATGAACCTTAGCAAAAGAGGGTAGCTTAATCTATATGCCAAGTCTCCAATGCGCTTCAAGATCTGGTAGGGCCATAAAATTTGTGAGCAAGCTTGTTACTAGATCCATATTTCAAAGTAGAATACCTAGACTTGGGCACCTTCAACAAAACTAATTCTCCTTCTTGGAACTCTAAAGGTCGCCTCTTCTCATTTGCATACATCTTCATCTGATCTTGGGCTTTTCTAAGATTCATCTTACACTGCTGAAGAAGGGTCTGCATTCTTTCCAATTCCTCTTTCCCATGAGGATTGATTCTTTCATTAAAGATGACTATGGGTAAGTGCACCTTATAGCCATACATAGCCTCAAAGGGAAAAACTCAAATGCTAGCATGAGTGGAGCTATTGTAGGGCAAACTTAGCCAAGTGTAACCAAGAATCCATGAATTCCAGACATCATAACAGAAATGGCAAAGATAAGTCTCCAACCACTTATTTAGCCTTTCAGCCTGCCCATCAATCTGTGGATGATAGGCCATACAGGGAGCCAATTTAGTGCTCGTGGATGTTAATACCGCCTACCAAAATAGTAATCCATGTAGTCTAAAAATCTGCTCCATGAACTGACTAGCCAATTGAGAAGTAATAAACTGGGTCTTGGTTGGAATGAAATGGGCTTCATTGATGAGTCTATCCACCATCACATATATACTATTCCATCCTTTTCTGGTAGTAGGCAAGCCAATAATGAAGTCCATGCTAATGTACATCCATTTACCTATATGATGTTGAGGTTTAGGCAATTACACCTAGTATATCCTCTTTGAGGAGCAGTATGGTAAAATATATGTAGGCTATCTAGAATCCCATATACACAAAGCATGAAAATACCACCTATCCTCAAGCTATAAAGTATTGTCATTGCTTCTCATTTTCAATGCAATATGATGGTACTTTTGTCCTTTTAGTTAAGTGTTTGAGTCATTGTCCAACCACACAAGACTTTGTTTATGAGTCCAAGTCTCAATCTTGGAACCTAATTCACTTGTGTGACATTCTACCTTCAACTCTATGTGTTTAAGCCACCATAGCCATGCTCATATTTATGCATTTCAACATGGTATCAGAGCCGTGGTGAGCATGGCTCAACTCCCTTCTTTTCTCTTCCATCTCCTCTTCATCATTGCTCAGCTCAAGTCCAACTGATGATTCCATTTCTCACCTCCATCTCCACTTTACATTCTTGGTAACCATAGCCAACCTGCACCCCGTTTACTTTGTGCTCTTGTATCTCTCTCTATAGGCCATATCTCTTGAAGCCCTCGTCTATGTATCTCTTCCTCACTTTAGGATGCTCCTCCTTGGCACATCATAGTATGACATTGAGCCTCCCTAACTCCAACATTGCATGGATTCTGTGTCGGCGTTGTCTGAAATGCACCTGTTGACGGTCGTACGATTGATGTTGCACGAACAGCCCGCCATTTACCCTACAATCATATGAATTTTAAAGCCTACTCTATAGGCTCACTCCTCACCAAGCAACTCGCTGAATGATCCATCCCATGAGTTGCAGAGCAGACAAAAAGTCAATCGGGGGCTCAGAAACCCTAGTTGTGGACTCCATAGCCACTCAAGCTTCAAGCTCATAAAACACTTCAACTTCAAAAAGTCAGTCGGGGGTTCAGAAACCCTAGTTGTGGACAAGCTTCAAGCTCATAAAACACTTCAACTTCACCTAGTTGGAGTTACTGCCACTTTGACCTTAGTTCCCAGCAAACATTTGGGCATCAAAATAGCAAGGAGGGGACGCAAGTTACAAGACAAGCATAAAAGAATCATCGTCAACCTTGATATATAGTTTTTCAGAGCTAGTATCTTTTGACACTAATCTAGTGCTTTTTGGCACTTGTGCTTACTAGCACACTCAAGATCAACTTTCTTGCTACTCAAATATGAGAAATTTGTGTTGATTTACTACTGCTCCAGCTATCCAACATGGACAAAGAATCACTGATATGTCGAGGAGCCAGGTTTTACACTTGGCAAACCTGCATCAAAGCTCATCCTGATGAAGAAGGGCCTATGGGCCATTACCAATGGACAAGAAAAGAAGCCTTGGGATGCAACTCTTATAGCTACTTGGCGGAAGAATGACAACAAAGCATAGACCATCATCAAATTGGAGTTGGATGATAGCTATATCCATCATGCAGATACTTGTGACACCTCCCATGACACTTGGGATAGAATAGATACCTTGTTTGGTGCATAGTCCATGTCCTCAAAGTATGGTTTACTGATTGAATTTTTTTGACTTGATATGAAGCCTAATATATCCCTGGCATTTCATATGAACTACATGTAAAGACTCCTAACCTAGCTTGCAAGAATAAATCTCAAAATGGATGAAGATATTTGTATTGGTATTTTGCTAAAAAGTTTGCCTTTTGATCATGATAATGTTTCAACCACCTTAATCAATGTGACATATCCTAAATTGGTTGATATTGAGGCCTCTCTATTGGAAGAAGAAAAGAAGATAAAAAAGAAAGAAGAATCAAGTACTCCTAAGGATGAACAAATGTTGTATGTTAGTAACATGAATAGAGGAAGAAAGGAACATCTATTTTGTGACTTCTTGTAAAAGGACCGGACACACCGAGAAGTTTTGCTATGCCAGAAAGAGGTCTTAAAAGGCCTACCTTGCAGTTGTAAAAGAAGAAGAAGATCATGAAGTAAAGGAAGAAGAAGATCATCGGGAGTAGAAGGACAAGCCTCACCAGTCCTTCTATTCCCAAATTTTTGAAAGACTTTTTTGAATCCTTGTATAACCTTGCCTTAATGCTTTTGTCATAAGCTTTGTAAACTTCTCATGTAACCTGGCATTACAACTTATGTACACTTTGTGAGGCCCCTGTTATAGCCTCTAGATGCCCACCATATCTTTGGTACCCACATTTAGCCTTTCTATGATAGCCTTTGGTGTTTTCTATGTTTGTGGTGTGCCCACACTTTACACGTTGTGACTCACTAAAGCCTCTACACACTTTGTTCCTTTTCTGGTTGTGATTAAGGAGGGGTGTTGATATTTAGGCAATCACACCTAGTATAGCCTCTTTGAGGAGCAGTTTGGGTAAAGGATATGCAAGCTATCCAGAATCCCATATGCACAAAGCAGGAAAATACCACCTCTTCTCAAGCTATAAATCATTGTATTTGCTTCTCATTTTCAATGCAATATGATGGTACTTTTTTCCTTTCGCGGTTAAGTGTCTTGTCCAACCACAAAAGACCGTGTTTATGAGTCCAAGTCTCAATCTTGGAATCTAATTCACTTGTGTGATATTCTACCTTCAACTCTATGTGTTCAAACCACCATAGCCATGCTTAGATCCACGCATTTCAACATAGGAATGGGTAATGGTTGCAACAAATCACTTGGCTTATGGGTGATGTCCTTTTTCTGTTGACAAGGCATGCATTTCATGACAAAGTCTTTGACATCTTTTCACAACCCTTTCCAATAGAAGCTTTTACTGATCCTATCATAGGTTTTGAAAACTCCAAGGTGGCCGAATGCAACTCCTCAATAATTTTCTGTATAAAAGAAGTAGAGAGAATGTCAATCTTGCCATTTAACCATATGAGGCCATTTTGAAGCTGATAATGCGAGTTATCTTCCATGAGACCTTGTTGTAATTTGTGAAAAATATGGCTAAACTCTTCATCCAAAAGATAAGCCTCCTATAGTTCTTCAATCCAATCACTTTATGTAGCTTTAGTCATTGCTGCAACTTTGCAAGCCCACATATGAGAAAGAGAATTAACCACTACTACATTGTCTTTGCCCCTCGTATGAGTGATGTCAAAATCATAATTTTGCAGTGTAGCTACCCACCTATGGTGCTTAGGAGTAAGATTGGACTGAGTGAGAAAATACTTAAGGACCCTGTGATCACTTTGAACTCTGAAGCAACTGCCATACAAATAATGGTGCCATTTTATTTATTGCATGTAAGATAGTAAATATCTCTTGGTCATAAACATTCATAGTCTCTAAGCTTATGGCTTTCAAAGGCAATCACTTCATGCTCATGTTACAAAACAAGCCTTCTGTGAGTCAATGGAAAGACAATTCAGCTTGTCTATAATGGACTTATTCGCCAAAATGTGTGTACTACCACTATCTATCAAAATGAACATGGCCTTTCCATGAATGTTTCCCTTCATACTGAGTGTATTAGGGCTCTTAGAACCTATCCAAGCATCCATGGAAATGGAACAACTAGTGGTAGCAAGTGGCTTATCATAAGTGCCACATGGGTCAAAAGGAACACTCCCACTTGAATCAAAAGGAAAAGAGTCAGACGGATCATAAAAGTACTCTTACCCAATCGAAAGAGTAGCGGGAAAGGAAGTCTACAGTTTCTTAGATGGCTTGTCATTCTACAATCAGGTGCAAGTACACCCTGACAATAGACATAAGACAGTATTCGTGACTAAATGAGGTGTATTTGCCTACATAGTCATGCCATTTGGGCTAACAATTGCATTAGCTACCTTTCAATGCCCCATGTGCGCCATCTTCAAAGACATGCATAGGTGAGAATCAGAGGTATTCATTGATGATTTGTGTGTCCACTCTAGTAGAAGGGAACACCTAGATAACTTCACGCAGTCTTTGAGTGATGTAGATTTTATAATCTCTCCTTGAATCCCCCGAAGTGCCAATTTTGGGTAAAACATGGATGTATTCTAGGGCACATGGTGTCTAAGAACAACATTGCCACTGACGTCAGGGTCATTGTCGACTTGTCACCACCCAAACTATAAGAGAGTTCAGTACTTCTTTCTAGGACATACATGGTACTATTAGCGATTTGTTCTAAACCATGCATTGATTGCTAGACCCCTTTACAAATTGCTGATTATATTTGAGTGGATCGAGGAATGCTAGCATGCTTACGAGGAACTAAAGAAGGCTCTTATGAACCACACCAATCCTACAAGCCCCAAATTGGAACATAACATTCCACGTGCACCGTTTGATGCATCAAAGTTCACTGTGGGAGTTCTTTTGTGCCAGTCGCTTGGTGAGCATAATCTTGATTACCCTGTGAGTTTTGCTAGTATACAACTCATAGATATGGAGATGAATTACATCAGAATAGAGAGGAAAGGCCTAGCTATGGTGTTTGTTGTGAAGAAGTTCCTTCATTATCTTTTAGCTACGCCCTTCACGTTCTTCGTTGACCATCAGGCTTTGCTTTATTTAGTAAACAAACCTTGCGCCATATAACGTATAGCTAGATGGTTACTTTTGGTTCTAGAGTTTGACTTCTCCATGGTTGTATGCAAGGCTAAGTAGCACTAAATGGAAGACCATATGTCTCGCATACCCACAGGAGAAATTGCCAACTAGGCCATCGTAGATGACCTACTAGATGCACATCTTTTTAGCATGACTAGTGGGAGCGACCTATTTAGGGCCGATTTAACACACTATTGAGACATAGTCCAAATCCTAGAGCATGGATTGCTTGAGAGACCTATAGAGAAGGCTAGGTTGAAGCATCTTATCCTCAAGGTTCAGACCTAATAGTTAATAGCCAACCAGCTCTATAGACTAGGACATGATGGGTTAAATGAAGATGCATGTGTGAGCACAAGATACATGATGTCCTTGCTGAAGTGCATGGTGGAATTGTTGGAGGAGGACACTTCACTTGTGGAGACACTACACCATGCAAGGTGCTACAATTCCAATTGTGGTGGCCCATTAAGTTTCATGATGCAGGTAAGTTCGTGAAGCATTGCAATGAGTGCTAGAGAGCCAAAGTCCCCATGCGAAAGAACAAGATGGGGTTGACCCTCGTGATAGTATAACCCTTTGTAAAGTGGAGAATTGACTTCATTGGGCCAATGAGTCCCACAGCATAGCAGGAGAAGTACATAGTTATGGCTACGGATTATATCACGAAATAGACTGAAGCGTAGGCCACCATAAAGAATGATGCGAGAACCATGGCTAAGTTTCTTTGGGAGTAGGTGATCTCGCGATTTGGCTGTCCCATCGACTAGATAGTGATCAAGGCACACACTTTATTAATGAGGTGGTTGCCCATTTTCTATCCACCTTCTTGATCATCCATAGGAAATCCTCACCATATTACCCTCAGGAAAATGGTTAGGTGTAACGTGTCCACCTGTTCTCTTATAGGACACGTCTTAGCAGCCCATCGGGAAGAGAGTCTAGAAAGTGCCACTCGGCATTCCCACGGAATATTATGGGGTTTGTGATCTAGGTCTTCCCGTCTACCACGTAGTGGAAGCATTCCGGCCATTCCCACTTAGGACCAACCTGAATCAGGGTTTCCCTAATGGTCAAGTTCCTAGAGAGTAATTAGCATCGAACCCCAGGCGAACTACTTTACACATAAACGTCAGGGTCGAAGCGGATTCATGCTGCACTTGGTTCAAGGAGAATGCGAAATGAGAGGAATGCAAAGCTCGACCTCTCTGCCCATAAGGCATAGTCCCATTCCGTTCCCCTAAAATAGCATAAATCGGGAATCTAGTAACCTAGACTCTAGGTCAACGTTCCTTGCTGTCAATTTCCTTCGAGAAAAGTTCTCGGCCAACCGGGACCACCCATCTATAGGACGGACCCATGGCCACATCCACCACACTTTCCTCGGGGTTGCTTTAGTTTTCTAATTACCTACCACATTTAGTTGGGCACGCATAAAATAACTTCCTTAATTATCCAATTAGTCACGGGTTCCTTCACGTAATCTTAGCACTGACATAGAAAAACAATGCCAAACAAGTTCCTTTACAACATTTGATCTTATTTATCTTTGGAATACATCATAAAATCCAACCCGTAGGCTAATCCATAATCTGCCCGAAGGCAATCCATAATCCACTTGAAGGAAATCCATAATCCGCCCGAAGGCAATCCAACATTCCTCAGGGATTACTAATCCAAGTTGCGCCCGTAGACTAGTATGCGGGCCTCGAGATCCAATCCTGAGTCACGTCGGCCTCTTGTGCAGGACCCGGAAGGCAAGGGATTTACGGCCAAAGCCCCCTCGCACTCAAGTGTCCTCCTGCTCCAAGTAGCGCACAACCGAGAGACCTCTCGCAGCGGGTTCGGTCCACGTTCCCGACGAGGCTAACAACCCCCTTGGTTAGGGTCAGGTAGACAGTCGGGGATAACTGATGTTGCCTCTCCCTCCAGGCCTTCAACCTGAAGCATTAATTATTTTTCCATCTTTAGTTCTTTGAGCAAAGCAATACAAACAGTGCTCCTAAATTGTACAAACACAATCAATCCCATGGTCGTTTATTTGGCCAACTGCTAAGGAGTGAATCCTTCTCTCCGAATGCGTCTAGCATTCGATCCGGGATCAATTGCAACTTGGCAAGATCCCCAAGGGTTTCGTTGTTTGTGTACCCTTATAACCTTGGGTTAGGGTTATACCCTATTAACCCAAATTAACCAACACCTTAGGTTCCTTAAACTAAGATAGTGAATCCTGGGCAATTCTCGTCGCCCTAACTTGGTTTGTCAAATGCTCATTATCCTAACCTGGCAACTCAGGAGCAGGATTACTCATCCTCTTGAAAATTATCTTGTACTTAGATCCTACCAACCCTTGTTCTAAAGAGTGGCAAATCCATCTTGTGACTTAAACACGAAGCCATGCGACGTTGCGACTTGTTGCATAGGAGTCATATCTAACTTGTGGGATCAATCTCCCATCAATGACATTCCTTGATCAAGAAGTATGTTTAGTCAAGATGTAGGGTTTGGGATGTCTTCTTACCCAACCCAATCCCTAACCTTACTAGGTCACAACACTTGGCCCTAGGGATTCTGAACTCAATCGGAAGTTTAGTATTAGGTCGATTGATCCTTAGGGTAAAACCCTAGATCGTTATTGTATAGGTGTCCAATTAACCCAAACATTCCATGAATGTGGGTAGGACCTTTGGGTTCAAAAGTCTCGACTTGGCGTCCCAAGTGCGATACTAGGCAGAATTTTTAATGTGCTAACTCCTTCCTAGCACTTTGAAGTGTTCATCGTACCAACTAGTTATGCTTTTACGAATCCCTTGGGGGTTATACCCTTACAAGTGATCTAGCCAAATCGGTCAAGAAACGATCTTTTCTTAGAGATGTTAAACTTATTTCTAAAGGTATAAATAGTTGCAAGACATCAGATTACGTGGAAATATGTGTTTCATTACTTCTGTGCAACTATAAGGTTTGCAATTACCATTTCTTTTCCTTGCAAAAATCATGATGATTGACAACTTGGAGAATAACTTGCATAAAACCTACATAGATTTACATCAAGGAGCTATGCCTACAGCCTTTTGTTTAATGCAATTGAATTTCAGGCTTTAATGTGACATGCAACCTTTTCTAGGTACAACTTTGATGAATGAAGTTCATGCATGACGAATATGTGACATGCAACCTTTTCTAGATATAACTTCGTTAAATGAAGTTCATGCATGACGAATGTCATAAGACTATGCTGACTTAATCCGTTCTACAGTAATTAATCCGTTTTAAAATGCAAGCATCTTTGTGTGTATTCCCCCATTGTGCAAGCAAGAAAGCTACAAGTGAGACTCCTTCCTTCTCTCCCACAATCTTGATAGTATGAAGTCATCAAGATATGGCCTAAAGATATCCAGCATTAACCTGTTGAAGGTGGCAGGAGCATTTGTCAGCCCGAATGACATGACTAGGAACTCAAAGTGTCCATATCTTGTGCTAAATGCCGTCTTTGGGATATCTTCTTTCTTGATTCTTATTTGATAGTATCCACACCTGAGATCAATCTTAGAGAAGATCTTCGCACCTTGAAGACGGCGGTCAAGAAGTTCATCTATTCTTGGAATATGATACTTGTTCTTAATGATTGATTGATTCAACCCTTTGTAATCAATACACAACCGAAGCATTCCATCCTTCTTCTTCTGGAACAGCAATGGAGCTCCCCATGGTGAACTGCTGGGACGGATGTAGCCCTGATCTAACAGCTACTTGAGTTGCTCCTTCAGCTCAAATACTTCTGGGATGGACATTCTATATGGCCTCTTTGCAATTGGTGCAGCTCCTGGCACTAGCTTGATCTCATGATCAACTTCCCTTTGAGGCGGAAGTTTTGTCAGCTCTTCAAGAAACGTCTGCGTACTCCTTTAGCCATGAAGGTTCTTCACTATACTCCTGATTCTGATCTAGCTTATTAAGCTAAATCAAATAGACAGGTAGCCCCTTTCTAACTCCCTTTATTATCCGAGAGGCTTTGGCCAATTGAATTTTCGACTTTCCAGCCTCTCCTTGAGTTGTGATAATTTCCCCTTCAGAATTTCGAAAGGAAACTTAGCCCTTTCCATAGTGAATGTGGGCATCAGTAGGTTTAAGCCAATCCATTCCGAGCAAACACTCATGGATACCTAGGTTCATAACCCTGAATTTGATAGAAGTCGACTTTCCTCCCAGTAGGAATTCCACCTTAGCAGTTTGCCTGGTACAAGTGACCTCACGACCAATTGCTAATTCCACAAGTAAGGTAGGTGCATCTATTGTGGCTATTCCTAGTCTTCTTGCACAAGTTGGTGAAATAAAGGAATGCGTATTGCCACAATCAATCAAGGTTTTGAAGCCTTTACCTTGATAATCCGATGGTGTCTGAATCACCGAAAACTGGTGATTCGGGCCTTTCTTGTGAAGGGTGGTATGGACTGTTGCCCTCTCAAAGTTTGCTTCCATGGTCGGGTCTTCTTCATCGCACATCTCCCTGTTGGCAACACACGCAGTTCTTCCTCTGCCCTGGGTGGCGGCTCCTTGGCCACGGGTGGTTCCTTGGAATGGTCCTTGACGTTGTCCTCTGCCAAGCTTGGGACATTGCCTCTTGAAATGATCAGGCTCTTTGCAATGGAAACAACAGAGATTGTGGCCATTACCTTGGGTAGGAACAAAATTATTGACATTGTTGGTCCTAGCTTTCTTCCTTTGTCCCTGGTTTTGACCTTGAACTCTTTGCGCCTGGGACCTATACACTCCTTTGTTCTAATCCTTATAAGACCAAGTCTTGTTATTTCTTGGCCTAGTCTGCACTTCTTGTATTATGGGTGCAGCTCGAATGAGTGCATCTTGAAGATCTGTTGGGCGCATTGATTCGATGCGGGTGTTTACGGGTCGGTTTAATCTGGCACAAAACTTTGACACCTATTGTGTCATATCCATTTGTGGCCTATACTTCAAAAGTGAGATGAACTTTGAGTAGTATGCATCAAGAGATAGATCAAGCTATTTTAGCTCATAGAACTCATTCATCTTATGCGTGCGGTAGGCAGGTAGTAAGTATCTTCCTCGCATAGCTCCTATTAGCTTCTCCCAAGTAACAAACCCTTCCGAGATCCCTTGGTCTTTGCACCATTGCTTCCACCAAAGTCTTGCTTCGTCGATAAGCTCCAACTTGGCAAGCATTGCTTGGTTGGCGGGTGCAGTACCTGCGGCTTTGAAGTAATCTTCCATGGATTCGATCCAGATCTCGGCATCAGTTTGAACGGACCTTCCCTTGCCATCAAATTCTGGTGGCTTGATTTGCTTAAGAAGAAACTTCTTCTCCTGAATCACGGCCGTACTTGGTGTAGGGGTCAGACTAGGGATTTGCACTTGAGGTTGTGCATGGGCATTGAGATTCTTAACGTTAACAACTCGCTAAATGTTTCTCATGTTACATTTCACACCCATTTCAGCTTTCAGCCAAGAGACTCACTTAACTTTTTTATCAATACTCACAGTCAAGACAATCATTAATAAAAAGAGTCTTATTTAATTCATATGGGCATAGCCCTTTCGGAGTATAATATTTCTTGGGAAGATGGAACAAGCTGATGCATTAATTCGAGGAGATTAAGATTGTGTTACATTCAACTACGGGAACTGAGTAATAATATGGATTTGGGTCATGGATTTTCAGGAATCGATAGGTCATTGGAAGATTAGGGTATCCTTTCCTTTGGTACCCATTATTCTCGTAACGTCCCAACACCTTGATTCTATCGGTAGGGATTATTCGGGTCACTTCCTCGTATACATACGTGTTCTGCTTGACCTTCCGACCTCCGACATGCAGGGTTGCATTTGCGTGAGCCTCAACAAAGATGAACAACTTCACGATCTTCAGATCCTCCAACCACTTGATTCTCTTTAGGTTGGTTCAAAGGTACGCAAACGGTGGGCAGCTATGTAATAGATTCCTAATTCACCCATCCATCTCCGTTCTACGTACAGAAGTGATGGATTGTAGATGTGGTCTAGGATATTCATCATATCGATCCTCCTTCAATAATCTGAAGCACACATTGCAGTCATAAACATAACTTGGAATACCAAGAATCTGTTTCATGCTTCGTGACTCTGCAAGTCAGCATTGATAAGTAAGTAAGGAAATGTTCTTAATAGCAATATTTGCTCTACTTCTCCTCATTAAGTTTTCTTATAAACATTAGTTCCTTGTTGGTTCGCTCTGATACCAATTGTAACGTGTCCACCTGTTCTCTTGCAGGACCCGTCTTAGCAGCCCATCGGGAAGAGAGTCTAGAAAGCGCCGCCCAGCACTCCCACGGAATGTTATGGGGTTTGCAATCTAGGTCTTCACGAGTCTGCCATGTAGCAAAAGCATTCCGGCCGTTCCCACTTAGGACAGACCTGAATCAGGGTTTCCCTAATGGTCAAGTTCCTAGAGAGTAACTAGCATCGAGCCCCAACAGAATTACTTTATGCAGAAATGTCAGGGTCGAAGCGGATTCATGCTGCACTTGGTTCAAGGAGAATGGGAAACGAGAGGGATACAAAGCTCGACCTCTCTGCCCATAAGGCATAGTCCCATTCCATTCCCCTAAAACAACATAAATTGGAAATCTAGTAACCTAGAATCTAGGTCAACGTTCCTTGTTGTCAATTTCCTTCGAGAAAAGTTCCCGGCCAACCGGGACCACCCATCCATAGGACGGACCCATGGCCACATCCATCGCACTTTCCTCGAGGTTGCTTTAGTTATCTAATTACCTACCATATTTAGTTGGACACACATAAAACAACTTCCTTAATTATCCAATTAGTCACCGGTTCCTTCACGTAATCTTAGCATTGACACATAAAAACAATGTCAAACAAGTTCATTTACAACATTTGATCTTATTTATCTTTGGAATACATCATATAATCTAGCCCGTAGGCTAATCCATAATCCGCCCGAGGGCAATCCATAATCCGCCTGAAGGCAATCCAGCAATCCTCAGGGATTACTAATCCAAGTTCCGCCCATAGACTAGTATGCGGGCCTCGAGATCTAATCCCAAGTCACGTTGGCCTCTTGTACAGGACCCGAAAGACAAGGGATTTACGGCTAGAGACGCCCCTAGCACCCAAGCATCCTCTTGCTCCAAGTAGCACCCAACGGAGAGACCTCTCGTGGCAGGTTCGGTCCATGTTTTTGGCGCGGCTAACAAGCCCCTTGGTTAGGGTCAAGCAGACAATCGGGGGTAACTGATGGTGCCTCTCCCTCCAGGCCTTCAACCTGAAGCATTAATTATTTTTCCATCTTTAGTTCTTTGAGCAAAGCAATACAAACAGTGCTCCTAAATTGTACAAACACAATCAATCCAACAGTCGTTTATTTGGCCAATTGCTAAGGAGTGAATCCTTCTCTCCGAATGCGTCCAGCATTCGATCCAGGATCAATTGCGACTTGGTAAGATCCCCAAGGGTTTCATTGTTTGTGTACCCTTATAACCTTGGGTTAGGGTTATACCCTGTTAACCCAAATTAACCAACACCTTAGGTTCCTTAAACTAAGACAGTGAATCCTGGGCAATTCTCGTTGCCCTAACTTGGTTTGTCAAATGCTCGTTACCCTAACCTGGCAACTCAGTAGCAGGATTACTCATCCTCTTGCAAATTATCTTGTGCTTAGATCCTACCAACGCTTGTTCTAAAGAGTGGCAAATCCGTCTTGTGACTTAAACACAAAGCCATGCGACGTTGCGACTTGTTGCATAGGAGTCGCATCTAACTTGTGGGATCAATCTCCCATCAATGACGTTCCTTGGTCAAGAAGTATGTTTAGTCAAGATGTAGGGTTTGGGGTGTCTTTTTACCCAATCCATCCCTAACCTTACTAGGTCACAACGCTTGGCCCTAGGGATTCTGAACTCAATCAGAAGTTTAGTATTAGGTCAATCGATCCTTAGGGTAAAACCCTAGATCGTTATTTTATGGGTGTCCAATTAACCCAAACATTCCATGAATGTGGGTAGGACCTTTGGGTTCAAAAGTCTCAACTTGGCGTCCCAAGTGCGATACTAGGCAGAATTTTTAATGTGCTAACTCCTTCCTAGCACTTTGAAGTGTTCATTGTACCAACTAGTTATGCTTTTACGAATCCCTTGGGGGTTATACCCTTACAAGTGATCTAGCCAAATCGGTCAAGAAACGATCTTTTCTTAGAGATGTTAAACTTATTTCTAAAGGTATAAATAGTTGCAAGACATCAGATTACGTGGAAATATGTGTTTCATTACTTCTGTGCAACTATAAGGTTTGCAATTACCATTTCTTTTCCTTGCAAAAATCATGATGATTGACAACTTGGAGAATAACTTGCATAAAACCTACATAGATTTACATCAAGGAGTTATGCCTACAACCTCTTGTTTAATGCAATTGAATTTCAGGCTTTAATGTGACATGTAACCTATTCTAGGTACAACTTTGATGAATGAAGTTCATGCATGACGAATATGTGACACGCAACCTTTTCTAGATACAACTTCGTTAAATGAAGTTCATGCATGACGAATGTCATAAGACTATGCTGACTTAATCTGTTCTATGGTAATTAATCCGACTTAAAATGCAAGCATCATCGCATGCAACTGGAAAGTTCATGGTTTCATTTCCATGCAATGCAACTCTTTGGACAACATCGATAACGATTATGTCATACGAATCTACAAGTAAAAAATTACTACCTAAATGCCTTATGCGCTTTTCTTTTCCGCGGCCAATCAAAGATGCATTTAAAAAATTTCATATTTTAACCCTAAGCAATATGCGCTTGGGATTTGCAACTTGGAAATGCAAGCAACCCAATTGCACGACATGCGCTAACTCTTGTAAATCGTTCAAGGAGACAAATTCCCAAATGTATTTTAACTCGACTATGTGAATTAGAAACATGCGTAAATGCATTCTTCCCATGAAATTTAACATGCCTAATGCATTGCTTAAATGCAGAAACATTCTTTTAAGAACTTGGGCTTGAGGGCTCGTAGGGATGTCCATGCATATGCTCGGGTTGGAGACTTCCGCGCGTGTGTCTTGCATCTTCTGTTTTGGAGCCATCATTGATGTTGTGGAATTTGCAAAATGAATTAACAATCTTTAGAGATAACGTAATAATAATTGGCAATGATTTCATTTATGGTTTAGGTAGCTCAGTTGGTTAGAGCAAAGGACTGAAAATCCTTGGGTCAGTGGTTCAAATCCACTTCTAAACATAGCGAATTATTAGATTGAAATCTTTGGACAATTTTTGGACTTTGCGGTTTGTCCTTGCCTCTATGCGATCTTAGCACTTCCTCCAAGCTTTGGCAAATCAGCCTCAAAATCTGCCTATTTCCCCCTTGCGTAGGAATTCTCTTTATGGATGTGGGTTTTAAGAAACAGGGAAAAGACCGCGTGCACAAGGCTTATGGGAGCTTATCTTAAGAAGCTTCTGCTTCTTACACAATGACGTGGAGGGGGGGTAATGATTAGAGAGAGGACAATGGCTATGCGGACGATGATGATGATGATGAAGGAAGGGCAGAGTGGCAGCAGTGGCCTCCACGACAGCATGGTGGCGTTTTAGCGATGGCGGACGGCACGGGTCTGGAGCAACATGACTACCTTCTTCCTCTCTTTTCTTCGTGCCTCCCCCCAAGCTTAAGGGGGAGGTTATATAGCCTTTGAAGGGGGGGAATAACCACCCCCGTGGCACTTGCATGACTTCTCCCTTCTCCCCATGCACTCCACCACTACGCCTTCCTCTCACACTCCCTCTCACACTCCTCTCCCCTGCCATGCATCAGCTGAGGGGAGGGGATAAGTAATAAAAAAAATTTGCACTACTTTAATCATTTATCCATTTTCCTTTCCATAAGGGGTGTTCTCGTGCGGCTTGCGATTTTCAAGCCCTAGCCTCTTTTGCATGACACGGAGCCGGAATTTAACATGGTGCGTGGGGGGAACACTTAGCCACCGACATTAATCGACGCCGGAGATGTTTTTGCACAGCTTTTGCGTGGGCGTGCGGTGATCAAAGTTCTTTAATATTTCGAGTGAAAATATTATATTAGGCAGAATCTATGAATAAGAACCCTAGAGAATGTCCTAACTAAGGTAGTCTCCACCTCGTAGTAAAAGCACTAATTGGGACAATAAACTCATGGTAGCATTATGGGCCTATAAGACAACTTACAAGATGGCCATAGGGTAGACACCATTCAAGCAAACCTATGGGACCGAACCAATCCTACCAATGGAGTTCTTTGTTCTAAGCCTAAGAGAGTGGTAGTACAAGAGAGATGGGATGGAAAGGCAGAATGGTCGGAATATGTGGTGGAGTTAGAATGCCTCTGTGAAACCCGACTCTTGGCAACTCATGCACTAATGTGCGAAAAGGTGAGATGCAAGATCTGGTTTGACAAGCATCTCAAACAATGTGACTTCGAGCAAGGAGACCCAAGCCTCTTATACTTGGTGAAGGGTCATATACAAAATTGGAGCCCCGAGAGGAACACCAAGAAAAAGGGAATTCTCTTGCAAGAAAATCTATCTTGTAACATCAACAAGCTTGTTTATCATGTTTCATATGATCACAATGAAGAAAAGAACACCAGGCACAACAAATCTTCATGCAGCATCATGTAAATCTCCCACGGTTTTTAATAGAATCAACCATATTCTTCAACATCTTCACAAAATCCATCAATAGACCAAAGAAAGCAAAGAAGTACACCATCTTTGAATGGAAATACATCACATAGTATTCATCTTCAATATCTTCATAGTCTTCTCTCTCAATCTCTCATATACAATCACTCTGTTTCAATAGAATTGGCTATCTCTGACTCTCTCTCACACACTCCATCAATAATACATCATATCCTCACTACAATCTCTCAAAATTACTCTCAATAATCACTCTTAGGTCGTGGATACCCCTCCCAAGAGGTATGTCTGATATGAAAGGTCACCAGAGCCACTACAGTGTCTCTTCACAGCTCACTACTGTCACTTCACTCTAGTCTTCTCTTGAGTCTTCAGCAGCTACTTCTTCCACTTCCTTCAGCTCTTTTTCACTTGTATTCACCTCTTTCCAAGGCTAGAAAACTTTCCCCAAAATCACACATACATTCCACAGAACAGTTACAGAACAGTCTACAGAACAGTACCAGAACAGTTACAGTACAGAAACAGAACAGAAACAGAAGCTCTACAGAAGACCTACAGAAGGTTACAGAAGATCATCAAAACTTCATAACTCACTCTCAAACCATTCCAAACTCTCACAAACCATTCACTAAGCTTTCACAATATCTCATTCTTCATCAATCCATACTCCATCCCTCCTTTCAGAAGACAATCAGAACAAAACAGACCAAAACAGAGCAAAACAGAACAAAACAGAAGGTATACAGAACCAATCAGAACCTATCAGAACATCACAGAACCACCAACAAACATCATGATCTTCCAAAACACAATCATTATCATCTAAAACACTCTCAATCCACTTCCTAATCAACCAATCATCTCATAAAATCAACCATTCAGCTCTCAAAAACAACAAAAATCAGCCAAAAAACAAGTCATTTCAACACTCAACATATCCCCACACTTAATAAGGAAGCGTCCTCGCGACCCAGGAAAAAGGTAATACAAGTTCATTTCAAAGCTTCACTTTTGATCTTCAATATCTTCTTACAAAGAATCCATCCACCACGACCCCATCTTATAACCTGTTTCTGATATAAAAATACAAAGAAAGGAAAACTCTATTGACATTAACACCTCTTATCAAACTAAAAATCATCACAAATTTGTAAAGGATATAAGAGTTTGCTTCTTCTTCTTCTGCATCAGCTTCAACTCTCCAACCACGACCCCAACTCTACAAATCTCCAAAACATAGCTCGTACACAAGATCCAATAGGAAACCACTACGTTCGTAGGACATACATAAACTCACAACACTAATACGAATACACAACACAACCATCTGAATGACTTCTTCAAAAAGAAGAGTTTGGCATTAAAAAGCTTGCACCATACATTGGAAAGGTATCAATGAAGATGATCCCTCTTAAAAGATTGATGTTGTCTGAATCGATCCATAGATAAGGATTCATCTACAAAGTTTTTAGGAGGATTTTGAAAAAATTGGAGACAGCACATCCTTTCCAACAGGACTAGGTATCTGCTAGGCAAACAAAGGGCATGAAAATACAGTATCTCCAACTGTTGAGAATCAATGCTAACATTGACATTCATGCACAACTTTGGGATAGGCTTTGAATCAGTATGGGAATGCCTATGCATATACGCCAGGTACCAAGCAAAGTGAGCAGTTAATCTCACTGAGGGATCTGCAGACTGTGAATATTGTTGGGCAAAATGAACATAGTTTTGATAAGCTTGACTTGAAACTGTCCATTCCCCTGGAATTATTGGCCAATTAATCTGCGGTCCTGTAAGGCAATCATCCGAACTCCATCCCCTTCTTCTGGAAATCTGAGTATCAAAACCGGCACAGTCACTAACCAACTGAGGTGGTTGAGATATGGAAGTACTAGGAGAGGGTAATGGAATAAGGGAAAGTGGATGTAGGGAAGGATAGGAAAAATCATAAAAGGAAGAAAAGGTTAAAGAAGGAGTGGCAGAAATTTGGAAGGAATCACTAAGGAATGGTGTTAACTGATAAATAGGAAATGTGGAGGGTACGTTAATGAGGGGTGAAGGACAGGGTGGAGAAGGGGAAAATACCCGATCCTCAATAAAGGAACAATAAGTGAAAATAGGAATTTGAGGGAAATTGGAAGGTTGGAAAAGAAGTGGTAAAATTACTGTGGAATTAGTTTGACAAAGGGAGAAATATATAGCATAGCGGTGAGCCAATTGTTGGTAATAAAGGAGGGTAGGAACAGAAGGTCCCAAAAGAGATCGTCTCTGATAGGCATCAAAGAAAGTAGCATCAAATGGATTATGTTTGGAAAGATAGGTTAAAAGATCCATCCTCAGTTGGTTAGTACTCTGTACAAAGGTAGGAGCTGTGTTTTGTCTTTGATTTAGGACCACTGACTCAATCATGGGATGCCACGAACTATCCTGACAATCAGCCACTTTGGAGGAATAATTCTGAAACATTTCAGCTATGCGCAACTCCAAATGATTGACATAGAGAACAGCCTGTAAGACCACATCCCCCACATACCATGCCATATCTACTTCATCTGGAATTAACAAATCTCCACGGAGATACATGTATGACATTAGCATGGTGTCTGGCGTGACAGAATCTTCAAAGAGCATTCTGACTACCTCTGTCAACAACTCAGCAGACCAAGCCCCACTCCAGCCATCCTCTGGAAAAGGTAAATCCATCGTGGAAAGCTTCATATAGAAGACCAGCTTCTGTAAATGGTAGTGGACAAAGAAAGAATGGTCTGGTAAGACATAGTCCTGAAACTGCTCAAAGGTAGACCATAACAAGTCCATTCTGGACTGCAATCTTTCCACTTTGTCTTGGAATAGAGGGCACAAAGTAGCCTGTCTCTGTAGGGCAGCCAAGTCCTGCTGTGAAAGAGAGGGAATTAATGGAACAGGAGGGCTTGGAGGAACAGAGCGGGACTTTGCAAGCTGATCCTGCAACTGCTGGATGTGGGAGGCTTGGTTGGCCACTGTGTCATTAGCCATCTGTAAAGCTGAAAGCTTGTCATCTAATTGAACTTGGAATTCTTTCGCTTCGGTGGACATCCTCTCCTTCTCTGCTGAAAGGCTAGTAACCTGTGACTGAGCCTCGAATAACTGGGTCTTCAATGAAGAAATCTCATCACTCTGAGTGGCAACCAGTTGGGTTTGCTGTTCCATTTGCTTAAATAGATCTGCTAGGGTATCCTTAGTAGAAGCTAATTCAGATGTTGCCTTATGCAACTGGTCTTTGGACTGCATAAGCTCCTCATAGAAAGATGCGTACAGCTGTTGAACACAGGCTGTCACTGACAACTCAATGGAACTTTGAATATCCTTGCAGAGGAAAGGAATGGCATCTCCTGAGACGAGACTATTCAGGGAAGGAACTGAGATCTCCAAGGATCCTTCTCTATGTGCCCTGAATAGGTTATTGCAAGTGAGAAACCCAGGGAGGTCACTGCTAGAAGTAGCAGGGATAGGCACTGAGGGAAGTACAGCAGGGGCTTTGTCCGCTACCCTCTTCAAGCGTTTGCGCTGTATGACCAGGGGAGGCGGAGAATCATCATCCTCAATGTCAATAGGTGCTGACTCTTCTGAAGGTGGAGGAGGAGGTACTGGATCTGATGGAGGAGGTGGAGGCACAGTCTTCTGTAAACCTGAATAGGTCAAGAAGGCAGACAAATATGATCCATAGGTAACATTGGTAACATTACCCCTCGTGACTTTAACAAAATGCTGATCCATCTTAGTAAGGAGGTATGTGCTCCAATCAATGGCAACTCCTTTTAGCACCATCCTGGAAGCTGTGAAAAGCTCTTTGGACAAATAATGGGATGGTGTTTTGGCAGGCATGAACCTGTCCTGAAGGAACTGGCACATGGTCTTCCAGACGGGATCAGTAATCATAGAAAACGAAACTCCTGAAGAGTTTATCACTTTCTTAACATCAAGGACTTCCCTTGTCTGCTTCTGCAACAGTTTGAGAATCTCTTCATTAGAGAAGAGCTGTCGAGTGGTCACAAAAGGTTCTCCTTTGGAGGGTAAGGACAGAGCCTTCCCTAAGCCTCGAGACGTCAATGTCATAGACATGCCTTGGACTACTCCTGTCTTCTTGCTGTAAGAGGCCAGGAACTCATCACAGACGGACGGATGCTCAGGAAGTAATGGAAAAGGAGTGGCCACAAAAGCAGCAAGTCCTGCCTTCGTGAGGGGCTCAAAAGTAAGTAGGGACGAGTAATCCCTACTAACTAATGGGACGTACTGGATAGGGGGAGGAGCATGAGAAGGCGCCATTCAGATGGTTACACACACACCACAAACACAGACAATCAAGGTGAATGCCTGCAAACCAACAGACAAAAAACCAAGGATAAGAGGATTACCAAATAAAACGTGACACGACCTACTAACCCCAGGCAAACCACATCCTAGAAAAAATTTGACATGACCTCGAGACAAATGCGACCGAAAGCTTCATGCGATGCATCAAACAAACACCCTGAACCCCGTATCAGGCAATAAAAGAAAAAAAACTACATACCGTACCCGTAACCGTAACAAAGACATGAAACCAAAACCATACCATATCCAACACATATCAATACGACATCTGTGATAAACCAAGACTGGACCATGGAAAACATCACTAAGAACTGCGTATACCCATCCCACGAAACGTTTCATTAAAAAGGGGATTAAGTGCAGTGAGGGGGAATTTAATTTAATGAAGGGTTCATTTTAATCAATTATTAAAAATGGGTGAATTTTTATTAGGTGATAAACCTTAATAAGAAAACGGCGGTTCCTTATTACAAATTTAATTACCAATTATTAGGTTAAACGGTGCAGTTATACGAGTCCCGGACTTCGATTCCCGACTGGGTCTCTAAATGCAATTTATTGATTATAATTAAAGTGATGTGGAGCGCTTTTTTGCCAGCGCGTGCTCAAGTGACGGCTGGTAACGCGCAAAACGAGCGCGAGAAAAAAACGTAAAAATACAGAAAAATTAATAACTCCCAATCCGGATGTCAAAACGAAATACCGTAAAAACGAAAAGTGGGCAGGACGACAGGAGGGAAACAGGGAAAATACGGAACGGGGGTTCCGGGAGGGGTAAAGGGCGTTCAAGTGCAAAAAACACAAAAAACGAACCAAAAACGCAATTTAAAAATTAATATCGAAAGATCAGTGCATCGGAATGAAGTGCAGCAAAAAGGAAAACGGTACAAAAAGTTGTGCCCGACAATCCTATCATGTCAAAACATAATTCCGACTGAGGTAAGACGCGTTCACATGGGAAAAACCCAAAAAAACAAACCCGAAAATGGGATCGGAAATTAATATCGGACGAACCGTTTACCGGAAGCTCATGCAGTAAGAAGGAAAAATGTCCGCAGGAAGGGGTGGCACAGGGTGATCACGTTAAAACGCAGTTCCGGCGGAAATAGGAAGGGTTCACATGTGAAAAACTCCAAAAATACTCCCGAAAAGTCATTTAAAAATTAATAAGTAAAAATCTAAACGTCGAAAAAGGGTGGAGAAAAAAGGAAAAAGGGAGGGGAAGGCACAGGGGACACGGCTGTCAAATCAAATTGGAATTCCGATACAAATAGGGCAGGTTCACATGGAAAAATGTCAAAAATACGCACGAAAAAGTCTTAAAAACCCGGAAAATTAATAACGGACAAACCGTGTATCGGAATGATGTGGAATAAAAAGGAAAAATGTCAGGGGAAAAGCTTTGGTCAGGGCTATGACGTCAGATCACGGTTCCGAAGCAAGAAAAGCGCGTTCACATGGAAAACCGTCTGAATCGTGTAAAATGCTTCAAAAATTAATATCTCACAAACCGTGCACCGGAACAGGGGTAGGTAAAAAGGAAAAATGGTCAGGTCAATGGGAGAAACAGGGCTATAAGGTTGGATGTGGATTTAAGTGAACGTAGGGTGCATTCACATGGAAAAACCTCAAAATCAGGGAATGAAGGAAAACTGCAAGGAAACAGCCCCAAGGGTGAGTGAAACATAACCGGGCGGGTGGGAAGGGACCCCAGGAGGGTAAAAGCAAGTCAAGGCATTCATGCATGAGCAAGATAAGGCATATGCAGATGAGTATGCAATGTAGACGCGCAGGGACGCGTCCCCACACTTAAGACCTTAACGGATAGGGTTAACCGAGCATTAGGGACCCAGGACCACGCCACAGACCATCCACTGACTTCCCCACACTTAAAACATGACCGTCACTAAGAAACAGAAGTTGTAGGGTTAGAAAAACTTGGCCCATTTCGTCAAGAATCAAGGTTGAGTGTCAACGGCACGTCCAGTGTGGTTGTCGGCGCTAGAGGGACCAAGGCATCTTCTTGGCACACGTTCGTCATGGCAGGGACCACGGAGCAGCACCCAGGGAGGTAGCTGATGGAAGGAATCGCAGGAAATTCGTTGTCGAGGAGGGATATTGCACTCAACTCACAGTCACTCAAACGAAATGAAAGAACAGTCACTCGCCCCATGACTAATATCACACGAGAAAGAATGATTAAAACCCATATCTCATACCCGGTTGAGGAATCAACAAAGGGGGAAATGGTGCAGAAGGAGTATGCCAGGGTGCACGATTGACGGTGCATTAGTGCGTCCAACCCGTCTGGCATAGGTACAAGGAGGAAGGCAAGGGAGCCTTAGGGTGCAGTGCACAGAACAGGGTGATGTGTCTTGTGTGGACGGCAAAAACCCATCCCGTGAGTGCATAGGGAAACAGAAACATACCTGACTCCAAGTGTCGTAACGTCCCTCAATCTCATCTCTCGGTAAATGATTGAAGGAACTCCAGTCACACTCAACCCACCCTCTGTCTCACTCTCTGTGGATAGATACAGGAGGGCAGCCTTTTCCTGAAACCCATTGATGTAATCCTCACAATCACTCGTGCAAAAGTGTATGCCTTGTGCGCATTTGATGGTGCAACTGTGCATCCCGCCCTGTGCCGGCATACGGTGCGAGAAGGAAGGCCAGGGAGCCTTATGGTGCAGTGCACAGAAACAAATTGTGCTTTGTGCATTGAGAGGCCCATCCCGTGCGTGCAACACTTCATTCACACTTCTCACCTCTCATTCGATTGGAAGGGAAAAGACTGGTCTCTCGCCCCACCCTCTGTCTCACTCTCTGTTGATAGATACAGAGGGCAACCATACTCACTTCCCCATCCGGTTAGGATGAAAGCTCACATCACTCAAGGGGTTGTCGATGAAGATCGCGTCATCAGTTGTTGAGGAGGCGTACCCAGGGAGGTAGCCATCAAATTCGAACATTGTGTTGGATAGGAACATGTCGTCTAGTAGAGGACAGGTAGTCACTTTGCAGAAAGACCCAAGACACAGCGTACCAAGGGAGGCAGCTTCGGAATTGGATCCGAGGGATATCAATTAATGAATCCGCTTTCTGGACTGCTGGGTGTTACCACCTTTTCCACAGCCAGCTTCCCGCCCAAGGGTGTTTATCACCTTTTCTTGAAACGAGGCCTGCTATGACAGGGAATTGCTTCCTTTTCTCTCATAACAGATTTGTTTGTTTGTTTTTTTCTTTGTTCTTTTTTTTTCTCTTTTTCTTATTTTCCCCTATTCCCGAGGGTGTTGCCACCTTTTCTCGAAGAATAGGTCGGCATGATAGGGACCTAAGTCCTTTTCTCCCATGACCGATATGTTTTGTGTTTTGTTTTCTTTCTTTTTTTCGAATTGAGCAAGGAAATGGTAGAACTACCATTTGTCAGAACCAACCTCGCCATTGTCGCTGGTGGAAAATAGGGGATAAGAGATCAAGGCTGGAAGGGGGTTTTGAGGGGACAGAGGGTTGCACCCGCTTCATCAGAAGTGGCTGAAGAACGGCTATCAGAAGTAGCATCATAACAAGTACAGTGCCGCGCCAACGAGGGAAAAGATCAAGTGTCCGTAATTGTCAAGATCCCCAAGGAGGAAAGTACTTCTTCAGGCGATATCCATTGATCAGAAAGGGATCATCAGAGGCATCAACGGTCTGCACTTGGACAGAACCATTAGGGTTGACGGCAAGTACCTTATAGGGGCCCATCCACCGCTGTTGGAGCTTGCCAGGAAACTTGCCAAATCGTGAATCATAGGCTAGGACCAAATCACCTTCTTTGAACTCCTTGTGCTTGATGAAACTGTCATGGTAAGCCTTACGTCGAGCTTGCGTGGCTTCCATGCACTGTAGAGCCATCCTACGAATTTCGTCCAAACATTCCAAGTGCAAGAGACGGCGTTGCAGTGAATCGTCATCCCCCAAACGCTCTTTGATCGCCACTCTCAAAGAGGGTAGTTCCAATTCAACAGGAAAAACTGCTTCTGTACCATACACCAACTGGAAAGGTGTCTGTCCCGTTGCTGCTTTATGGGAGGTTCTGTACGCCCAGAGGGCCTCTGTAAGTCGATCATCCCAATCACGACGATGTGCGGCAATTGTTCTTGTCAGAATCGAGCAAAGGATGCGATTGGTGACTTCGACTTGGCCGTTGGCTCTGGGGTAATAGGGAGTGGACTTGCGATGGCGGATCTTATACAATTCTGTCAACTCTTCCATGACTTTGTTAAGGAAATGAGTGCCTCTGTCACTTACCAGCTCTAAGGGACTGCCAAAACGGGTGATGATATTCTCGTACATGAACAGGGCCACGCTGTTACCATCGTCCCGCTTGAGGGCTTTAGCTTCACACCACTTTGTGACATAATCCGTACATACGAGGATGTATCTGTTCTGCTTCCTTCTGGTAGGAGGATCGATTGGACCTACGAAGTCAATGCCCCACTTCTCAAACGGCTTTAAAGGAAGGATAGGTTGCAGTGGCATGGCACTTGTCTTGGTGGGTTTCCCCATTCTTTGACAAGCATCACAGCTTTTACAGTAATCATAGGAATCTTTGTGGATGGTAGGCCACCAATATCCTGCTAGCAGAGCCTTCCTGGCTGTAGCTTCTCCTGCAAAGTGACCTCCACATGGCTCGTCGTGGCAAGCCTTCAAAACAATCCCAATCTCGTCTCCTGCAACACATCTTCTGAGCATTTCATCTTTGCCTTTCTTGTACAGTGCACCACCTAGCAGGGTGTAGGGGGCTGATTCTAGCATGAGCTTCTTCCTTTCCCGACTAGAAATACCAGGAGGGTACTGTTGGGTTGCCAGCAGATTGGCAATGTCCGCATACCAAGGAGTGACAGTTTCTACCAAGAATAGGGAAGCATCAGGGAGGTCTGGATCATCCTGTTCCTCGTCTGCAGTTTGTGGGATACGCGACAGATGATCAGCCAGGACATGGGAACGACCAGGCTTAGTAACCACCTCAAAGTCGAACTCCTGGAATAGAAGGAGCCATCTCATCATTCGTCCTTTCACATCTGCTTTGTTCATCAAGAAGGATAGGGCCTCATGATCCACATAAAATTTAAAGTGGGTAGATAGGAGGTAATGGCGAAACTTCTCCAGGGCAAACACCATTGCCAAGCACTCCAGCTCGGTCACTGTATAGTTTCGTTCCCTATCAGTGACTTTTCGGCTTGCATAATAGATCGGTTGATCCAGCTTCGAGGAGCCCTTTTGGCAGAGGACAGCACCTAAGCCTTCAATTGATGCATCAGTGTGTACGTGGAACTCTTTCGTCCAATCAGGAGGTTGCAGGATGGGTGCCTCTATCAGACACTGCTTCAGAGTGTGGAAGGCTTTGTCACATTCTTCTGTCCAAGTAAACTCTGCATCTTTCCTCAGGAGCTTATGCAAGGAAGTTGCCTTTGTCGCAAAATGGGCTATGAACCTTCTGTAGTAACCCACATGGCCTAGGAATCCCCTCAACTGTTTGAGGTTGGTGGGTGCTGTCAGAGCTGAGATCTTTTCGATCTTTGCAGGGTCTGTTGATATCCCTTGTGCTGAGACAATGTGGCCCAACAGCACTCCAGAAGAGACCCCAAAGATGCATTTGTCGGGGTTAAGGGAAATCCCATACTCCCGGCATCGATCAAAGCATTGTTCCAGATGTCCCCAGTGTTCACGGATCAAACTATAGACACAAAAGTCATCCAAATATACCTCAATAAAGTCGTGCAGATGATTTTGAAATGCAGCCATCATGACTCGTTGGAAAGTAGCAGGGGCATTGCAGAGCCCAAATGGCATCACTCGGTAAGCGTAGGTCCCCCATTCTGTGGTGAAGGTTGTTTTGGATTGGTCTTCTTCTGCGATTTGCACTTGGTTGTATCCACTGAATCCATCCAGAAGAGAATAAAGTTCATGTCCTGCCACTGTGTCCAACAGTTGGTCTGTGAAAGGGATAGGAAAGTGATCCTTCTTCGTCTTGGAATTAAGCTTTCGGAAATCCACACATATTCGCAGTTTGCCATTCTTCTTGGGTACAACCACGATGGGTGAAACCCATTCACTGTTTGCCACTGGATAGATGAACTCGGCTTCCAACAGCTTCAGCAGCTCCGCTTTCACCAATGTGGAATAATTCGGGTTCATTCGCCTCTGTCGTTGCCGTACTGGCTTGGCATCAGGCTCCAAGTCAATATGATGTTGACATATTGTGGGATCAATCCCCTTTAGGTCTTTGTAGGACCATGCAAACACGTCCAAATTTTCTTTCAACAAATTGTACAAAGTTGACAATTCCTCTTCTGGGAGACTGCTACCCACCTTCAAGTGGCGTTCAGTGCCTTCTGCATCCACAAAGGTTAACTGCCTTTCACCTTCTACTTCACGGATGAAGGTCCCGCGGACTGCTTCTGGATACAGATCCGACTCCTTCAAGGGAGTGGTATCCTCTTCTGATGACCCACTAGAACCAACTTCGTCTTTTGGTGGAGACTTAGGTTGCTTCTTAAGACGTTGGAATGGGATAAGCGCTGTTTCGGGTTTGGTTTCAAAATTAATTACCTCGTGGCTTGAAGATTCCTCTTCTGATGATACATCCAGGAACGTCACATAACAGGGACCCTCTGATGCTTGTTGGGTTGATGGGACTGGTGCTTGTTGGCACGGTGCATCATCATCATCTTTCTTCGGCAAGGATAGGTTAGGACGGCATGAGCCACTGCTAAAAGACGGCTTGCTCTTCTTAATCCATTTCTTATAAAGGTTTTGCATATGAGAAGATCCATTTACCAAACCAAATGGTACCATTGCAATTCTGTCCCATAGCATGAGCTCATCGGCTTCTGATGCTTCTGGAACTTCTTCCTCCAATGTATCCTCTTCAGGTGGGATAGACTCTTCTGGCTCACTTTCATAATCTTCTTCGTCCATATCATATCCATCCTCTTCTGTCTCTGTCTCTGCTTCTGCTTCTGTCTCTGTTGATGCTTCTGCTTCTGCTTCTGCTTCTACGTCTGCTTCTGCTTCTGCTTCTGCTTCTGCTTCTGTAAGAGCTCTGTAACAGAAGAACAGATTCTCTGGTTCCTCTCCTGCCTCTGCCTCTGCTGTGGCCATGTAACAGGGAGAGCAATACATCCATGCTTCTATCTCACTGTCAGAAGTGATTTCAGAAGGCATTCCTGGTTCAGGCAGGAAGTATTCACCCATTGATAATGGCTTTGCATCTTTTGGAAGTCGGCTTACTGTATCCACTGTTAAGGAATGTGCCACTGTTTTCTTAGGAAGGATCTGTTTGACAGCATCTTCGTCTGCTGATGTTCCATCTGTAGCCTCGTTAGGGGAATCAGAAGATAATTCCAAGGAGGTGGATCCATGTCCTTTTTGAGAACCATACAATTTCAGCACCACTTTGTTGGGTCCTCTACCCAAGATCAAAGTTCCTTTAAACCAATCCGTCCTTGCTCGGGCTTCAAAAAGCCATGGTCTGCCTAGTAACAGAGGATAGGATGTACCATAAGAGTTTGGCTTCACCACCAAATAGGTCAGCCAATAATCTTTTCCAGCCACTGTAGTCTTCACATATGGAAGAATGCCCAGAGGCTTGATTCTGCTCTGATCCGCCAGTCTGATGAGCCATTGGGTTGGTTGTACACCTTGTAGGCCTAGATCCTTCATCGTCACATCCGTCATAATGTTTACTGATGAACCTCCATCAATCAGTGCATTTGAAATAAAGCAACCTTCTATCCATACGCCAGTCTCTGGAGTACCCGGATCTAGGAAAGCGTTAGCCACATCCACTTCTTTTACAGGCTCTGGAGCCTTGTTGGACTTTGTCACTGTTGAGGGAGCAATCCTTAAACCACGTCTTTTTGTCAGTATACTTTTGAATCTTTTCCGGCAACTGGGAGACAACATCAATAATTGTCGGAATGTGAGGTTTGGTTTAAAGGTATCTAGATCTCTGACCAGATCGTATTCCTTAATAGGATCCACTGGCTTCTCTAACCGGTTAGGGAATGGGGCAACACCCATTTTCATTTTCCCTCTTTCTTCCAACAGAGGCATTACAGGAGCTTCTTCTGCCACTTGTGGCACTTCCTCCTCTTCTGCCTCCTGGACCTCTGGTCCTGCCTCTGTAACTGTCTCTGTAACTCTCTGTGGCACTGTAGGGCTCTGTACGGCACTGTTAGGCTCTGTTCTGTTCTGTTCTTCTGGTGGAAGATTGAACTTCACTGTTCTGGCAGGAGGGTTATTTTCTTTCTGGATAGGTGGTTCCTTCTGCTTTGCACGCGTGATGGCAGCAACTTCCAATTCTACCAAATTGGAGGTAGGCTCTTGGGCCTTGGCTGGACTATCAGTAGCACTGTTTTTCACTGGGGCTGGGCTTGGACAGTCTTTTGCAGTGTGGCCTTCTCCTTTGCATCGACTGCATAAGGGCTTGTAATCCACTGACCTTCGAGGATTTGGACAATTTGGTGAGATGTGGCCCTTTTCTCCGCATCTGTAACACTCGACTTCTGATCTCTGACCACCGCCAGACTGTCTTCCTCTGTAACTTTGAGAGGGAAATCTTCTGGGTCCGAAATTAGGACCAAACTCTCTAGGCTTGGGTCCAATATCTTGTGTTGTCATTTTGGATTCCAGCAAGTTGAATCTTGCGTCTTCTTCCTTTCTTCTCCTATCATGCATCTCCTTCAGAGAGCAAATGTCCTCTGTATGGTTCTTCCGCAAACAGTAGGAACAGAAGGCTCCAGGGATGGTTGGTTTTCGTGTACATTCAGTGGCTAAATGGCCTGCTTGATGACACTTACCACACCAAGTATTTGACCGCATCACATCTCTTCCTGCTCCTGCAACGTTGGATATGCTAGCGGTATTCACTTTCAACGTCTGTAGTTGTTCTGTAATCACATCCATCAACTCCTTTTTGATGTTTGCAACTGAGTTGGATAAATAATCCTTCAAGCTTTCTCCTCCTGACGTACTGGCAGGAGGGTTTTGAGGAGTCTCTGTAATCACTGCATAAACGGGTTGGGCTGGTACAGAGGGGTCTCTGTTCTGGTTCTGACTCAGAGCTCCTGTTTGAACTGTTGGCTGTTGACTCCAGTTGGTAGGGTTCCACTATTGCTGCTGATTTGGCATTGAGGAAATTGGTTGAGACCATGGTTGTTGTGGTGGAACCACCATTTGAGGCATGGATTGTGGCCACTGAGGATTTGGTGCACTGTACTGTGATACCGAGGGCATCTGTTGGTAGGGATAGGGAACAGTCCCTGGGACTGCATTTGGTGGGTACATCATTCCTGGCACCAGAGGAGGTAGGACTCCTCTTCCTGTATTCATTGCTAATCTAGCTTCCACTTCATCGTACAGTCTTGCACCTTCTGTTGCAGCTTGCAGGGTGGCTGGTCTTTGTAGCTCCACAAACTTACGGACTTCTGGTTGTAATCCTCTGAGAAACACTCCCTTCTGAATGCCATCATCTAGATTATGGTTAGTCCATCTCTTCAAGATGGATTCCATTCGTGAGACATAGGCTTCTACTCTTTCTCCAGAGGACTGACTTAGGTTCATGAATTCCTCTCTCATCCGCTCTTCAAAACCTTCACGCCTGAATTTAGTGAGGAAGGCCAACTTCAGGTCGTCCCATGTACCAAAAGTTCCTGCTGCTTGTCTCTCATACCACTGAAACGCCGCGCCCTTGAAAGTGGCGGGGAATATTGCCAACCAATGCTCAGGGGTTCTGGCATTGTTAGCCACACACGCTACCATAAACTCTGCTACATGAAGATCGGGGTCTTCATTGTACTCTCCCTTAAAAACTGGCAATGGGACTACATTCGCTGGTCTGTCATCAATATTTCCAGGACGGATCTGGCTTGGAAGTGGACCTCCAGCAGGAGGAGGAAGGGCTTGATGTGCCATTGGGACTTCTGTAAAGAGTTCCGCAAGGGCGTCCAAGGCGGCTTCTGCTGCGAGCTCGCTCTCAGCTTTGATTCTTGCTTTCTCTCTTCTTACGTACCTCTGGACTCGTTCTAACGCTTGCCTTTTTATTGCGTCATTCATCAGGGGGTTGGCTCCACTATGTTGTTAGTGCTCCACAGAGGGTTAACAGAAGGCTTCAGTCTCTGGAGGACTCTCGTGCCAACATTTCTTCTACTTCTTTCTTTTCAACGTCCCTAAATTCTGCTTTCATGCCACTGCACAGAGGAAGGTATTCGGTTCTGAAGGTGTCATAATGCATACGTCTGAGCATTGTGGTGGTGCCATCATCATAGTAATGCCAGCTTCTGATGGTTTCAATAGTGTATGTTGTGAAAAACACTCTGTCTACCAACTTCCAGTGGGTTGCTAATTGAACAAACAGAAGATTATCAATACACCAAGCATCCCATGTATCTTGCTGTTGAGCATCCACAAACAAATTCCAACTCTTTTCCTTCTTGTCCCTGTGAACCTCTACAGACCAAGACTCCTGAAGCTTCTTCACAATCTCCCACTTGATGTTGTCTGGAAACTTCTCAATGAATGCCAAATCTTCCATGGATGTTCATTCTCTCTGTTTCTGCTCTTCAGTTTGTTCCCAAACAGTTTGCCACCAAGATGCAAGTTTCTGCTGCTTCAACAGGAAGAGGAAACTGTCCACCACATAGAGCATGCATCATGATGGTGATGTGTTTCCGCCATTGTGGGATGAACTTCTTGTGGAAAGTGGCTTTTATTATGAGAAATTCCAACTCTTCAGTGGAAGAAGGAATTTTACAAACATCCATTGAATTCTTCTCTTCTTGGCAATGCCAATTCCTTCATTTTCAGCCTCTTTTGGTGCTTGTTGATGGCAAGTTTCCCCGGCTGCGCACCAAAAACATGGAGCCCCGAGAGGAACACCAAGGAAAAGGGAATTCTCTTGCAAGAAAATCTATCTTGTAACATCAACAAGCTTGTTTATCATGTTTCATATGATCACAATGAAGAAAAGAACACCAGGCACAACAAATCTTCATGCAGCATCATGTAAATCTCCCACGGTTTTTAATAGAATCAACCATATTCTTCAACATCTTCACAAAATCCATCAATAGACCAAAGAAAGCAAAGAAGTACACCATCTTTGAATGGAAATACATCACATAGTATTCATCTTCAATATCTTCATAGTCTTCTCTCTCAATCTCTCATATACAATCACTCTGTTTCAATAGAATTGGCTATCTCTGACTCTCTCTCACACACTCCATCAATAATACATCATATCCTCACTACAATCTCTCAAAATTACTCTCAATAATCACTCTTAGGTCGTGGATACCCCTCCCAAGAGGTATGTCTGATATGAAAGGTCACCAGAGCCACTACAGTGTCTCTTCACAGCTCACTACTGTCACTTCACTCTAGTCTTCTCTTGAGTCTTCAGCAGCTACTTCTTCCACTTCCTTCAGCTCTTTTTCACTTGTATTCACCTCTTTCCAAGGCTAGAAAACTTTCCCCAAAATCACACATACATTCCACAGAACAGTTACAGAACAGTCTACAGAACAGTACCAGAACAGTTACAGTACAGAAACAGAACAGAAACAGAAGCTCTACAGAAGACCTACAGAAGGTTACAGAAGATCATCAAAACTTCATAACTCACTCTCAAACCATTCCAAACTCTCACAAACCATTCACTAAGCTTTCACAATATCTCATTCTTCATCAATCCATACTCCATCCCTCCTTTCAGAAGACAATCAGAACAAAACAGACCAAAACAGAGCAAAACAGAACAAAACAGAAGGTATACAGAACCAATCAGAACCTATCAGAACATCACAGAACCACCAACAAACATCATGATCTTCCAAAACACAATCATTATCATCTAAAACACTCTCAATCCACTTCCTAATCAACCAATCATCTCATAAAATCAACCATTCAGCTCTCAAAAACAACAAAAATCAGCCAAAAAACAAGTCATTTCAACACTCAACAAAAATATGAAGTTCAGGGGACTGGGACCTTTCAAGGTCTACAACATTAGTCTAATTAGCAATGTAGAGCTCGAGACTCTAGAGGGAGAGAGCATAGGATTCTTTAATGGCAGTTGCCTCAAGAAGTACTACCCTTCAATGCATTCACTACATGAGTCTCCAATGCTAGAGGCACCTATAAATGTAAGGGTAGCCACCATCACTGAGATAGAGGACAAGGATGAGGAAGTAGTGGCACCTGCATACTTGTGTATATTAGTCACTAGCCACAAGACATATACCTTTGATGCACTTGTTGATGAGGGACCTGACTATAGTATCCTTACACATGATCATTGGACCCTCATTGGTCAGCCCTAGTTGCATCCTACTAACACAAAACTCAACTAGTTTAGGGGGTAGTCTTATTCACTGCTAGAAAAGTGCAAGGTAGCCGTCTCTATCAAGACTGAAATCCTACCAATGATCTTCTATGTGATGCCTAACACTAATACCGCTGGTAAGGAGTCGCTACTAGGTGCATTCAAGAAATAGGCACATTGCAATGTCGACTATGACTCATAACATATTCACCTTACCATTGGTAATGTTTGGATAGTGATGGCTTTCAGCAAGGGTAGCGCAACTCCATCTAAGGCCGGAGTGCCACCGATAGGGCAACTTAGTGTCAAGCCTAAGGAGGGAGGTCGTGACTTATCCCATCCCACTGCAATGCATTGGCCACAATCACTAGTGAACACACCCAAAACCACTAAGTAGCAGCTCAAAATGGGTACCCAAACAATAATCGTAGTCACCTAGAAGTTGATGTGCAAGAACTCATAATCCTAGAACCTCACACCTTAGGCCTAGGAGACACAGCTAGCACTACAGGAACCAAAGAATGGTCAAGCTGCAATGGGTGCCCAAAGCCCTACTACACGCTCAAGGCTACTACGAAGGTAATACTTGGATTTGGTTGCCCAAGACCACGAGTGGCACTCATATCCCTTAGCCATTGCCTTCCAACCCATCTCCACATGACTGTAAGCTAGTTAGATATGACAACAAAACTAACCCAAAAGGAACTAAACCCAATGAGCCTCAATAGGTCTATTGACCAAAACCGTGGCCCATTGCTTCCAAACTGACTTAACCTGACACTTCTACCATTCCAACTACTCCACGACTAGAAAGCAGCACATCAACTGAGTTGCAAGACAATCCATCACTCAAATAGCCACAAAACACTACACTGACTAGCCCACACATCAGACATCAGTAGTTAAGTTATCTAGCCCACAACCTCGCGTAAGCCTTACACCCTCCTAAGTAGAGATCCATCCTTACTTTGGCCTTAGACCTAGCTACAAACATGGGGGATGACCTGGGCACCTGCATCAGACGCTTGGATACTACCTTCACTACGTTTGCTAAAAGCTACAACCGATTGGATTTAGGCCTCCTCGATGAGCCATTAGCAATGGAAGTATATTCCTTGCCATGCACTTGGGAGAAATATGAATTCATGTTTGTCAAGATTCCCCAAGTGGCCAAGGACTTGATTGCCGACAAAATTCCTTGAGAGCAAGCTCTCAAACAACAATTGCTCACCTCCTATATCAAGAACAAACTCTTTGTAACAATCTAGGAACTAGCAGAGCTAAAATGGTTAGCTGGCTCCTCTGACCCTTCCTTTATGCAAAAATGGTATGCTCTCCATCTCCAATGAGAGCAAGAGGGCTAGTAAATTATGACCAATGCTGAGCAAAGACTGCACAATCAAAACCTTTGAATACGATCCAACCTATGCAGCTCCTACCTCACTCAGCAGAGTATTAGCCATCATGCACAATCGACCTTTAGAAGAGCATGCTATGGCCCATCCTATTTGAATCGACTCCTTACTGAGGAAGAACTACATATTGCTAGGAGAATGAACTCTGGTGACTTCCTAATCAATGTTTTGACCTACATTACACACATAGGCATTAGGCCTCAAAACATGGACTGTCACACCCACTTAGAGTAATAACCCATAGCTCTATACTTGGCTCATGAAGAAATAAAGCACAACAAGTAGATGCTTCATGCCCTTAACCCTTCATTCTCTAATCCTAAGAAGGATCTTCATCATTCCTGGGGGGAGGGGATAAGGTGGAAAAGAACTTGAACTTCAGAACTTCAAACCAAACTTCAAAAGCAAACAAGGACAAATAAAGGGAACTTGTACCTTGAAGAAAATTTTTAAATAAAAATTGTGCTTGAAATGTGTGGATTTCTTGAAGTATAAAAATTTTCCATTTCATATTGGAACATCACACCATCCCAGAGTGTTTGTTCTTAATCTTTTTCTTTTTTTGCAAAGGTACCCTCAAATGAGTAAATTATAAGTTGTTGTGCCATAACAGGAACTCGAGTTGGCAGGAAAAATTCCATTCTTAGAGGAAGAGCACAATAGGTACTGATTGGCCACTGAGACACAAGTCTACAACCATCTAAGATATTGCAGTGTTAGCAATTTGAGAGAGCTAGTGAATGAGGAAGATGTGGTGAAGCAAATAGTCAATCAATGCAATCTCCATAGATATGTAGAGAAGGTTGGCTAGAAAATCAACCACAGTAGATGCACAGAGTTCCTGAGAACTTTCAACGTAAGAAAGAACAATGGTATGGTGAATGTCATGTAAGGAGGCTTACCCAAAAGGATAGAAGTTGTGCTTACTCCTGAAATAGTGGAGAAAGCTTTAGGGTTGGCAAACACATAGGAAAAGAGATTGAAGATGGATGTTTACGGCATGTTGAAGATGTTAAAGATAAAGGTGCACACCAATGATGGGATCGGTATAGCAGACGTCCCTGACCCCGCCATCCAATTATAGGCAAAGATGGTGCACGCCCTATTCTCTAGTCATAGATACAACACCCTCATGGCTTGGATCCTAGTGATGTGTGATGCTTGAAAGCATCGAATAGTAGGGGCCCTAGATGAAATAAATCTGAATGCTTATGTCTATAAAATGATTGAATCATGAACCAAAGCATTGTCACTGAGCCAAATACTTGCAGAGGTGAGTCATCGGCCACCGCAACTGAATTGGATAGGAAAACACTTGCATTAGAAGCATCCATTATAGGGTTTGGAGGGGTTTTGAGATGGCCATCATCCAAGAAGCCATGTGAGAGATGGAAAGGGAAGAGAAAGTAGGGGAAACTCTAGAAAGATCTCCTATTCAAGAGCAGCAACTCTGCCTAGTTTTGCAAAAAGCCTGTCAACATCTCCAAAGGTGAGAAATGTGGGAGATGAAGAAGCTAGCAAGCCACATAAAGAAAAGGTAGAGCAAGAAAGAAAGGGGCTCAAATCCAACAAGTACAATGGCAATAGAAGGGATCGAGTGAAAGGACTGTTAGTGAGCAAGGTGAGGAGGGTTCAGTCCCATTGAGCCAAGGGGAGCAGGGGAAAGTAATGTTGAAAATCCTGGGCAAGAATAAGGAAACCACAATAAGAGATGACAAAGCCCTAGTAGCCATGGAGAGCAAATCAAGGAGCTAGAGGAGGGATGGAAGAAGAAGCAAGAAGAAGAGGAGGAACACCTGCGAAAGGTAGAAGAAGAGTCCCAAAGGATGGAGGAAAAATGAAGGAAGAAGTGATAAGAGGAGAAGGAAAGACTAAGGAGAGAAGAGGATGAGCAGATTGCTCTTGCCATTAGGCTGTCAGTCAAGCAACCCTCCTACACAAAAGAGTTGGATAGGAACGTAGAAGACACACCTAAAACTAGCTCCACAGTGGTAGAAGCAGCTCGAGGACCCACAATGGAAGGAAAAGGGAAGGCCCCATTAGACCCGCTCTCACCCATCATGGTGGCCACCACTACCACCACCCAAGAAACCACATATGAAATAGTCAAACAAAGAAATGTGATGACTTGGGTACATTACCTAGTCAACACGATGCAACAATTTGGCCCAACACCCAATGGAGGAGCCCTAGTGCCAAGGACAAAAAGGCCTGTTAGTGTGGATGCAGAATCAAGGGAAGATCCGAAAAGGCCAGGGTAGAAGCCTTGACTATGTCCATACCCTTAGCCATGCCAGGGTTGACACAATATGATGAATATGTCCAAGAATTCCTTGGCCAACTGAAAAGAGTGAAAGAGGAGAGGAGGGTAGCAGTGAGGGAGTTGGAAGCAAAAAGGGAAACATTCTTGGCTTACCAACTCAAAAAGACATGCCAAATAGCCACCCAATAGAGGCAGATAAGCAGCCTGAGGAAGGAGTTGGAATCCAAACATGTACTGGAAGGGATGATGGAGGACCAAAGGATGTAAAAGATCCCCACGATGAGAAAAGAGAAGAACACATGACACTGGAGGAGTACTTTTTGGTCCTCTTGCAGGCAGAATGAGCAAATGTGAGAATACCTCAACCAACTAAAGAAGATTGAAGATGACCTCATTGAGGAGTTGGAAAGGGTTAGGACCCAAGCCTACACAAAGTGCCAAAAGGAGAAAGAACAAAAGGAACAACTTCTTAAGGAACTACACGATTCTAAGGCAGAGAGAGATGAAGTGTCAGCCAAAAAGATAATAGAGGTGGAAAACCAACTCCAAGTGGCCCTCCTAGGGTGATAACAACTGGTAGAGTAGTTGAACAACCTCAAAAAATAGAAAGAGGAGATGCTCAAAATTCAGAAAGAGCAAGAACAGATGGTCATGATGTTGTCTCAATGCCAGAATTAGGGTGTTTAAAGGCTAGAGGAAAAGGCCAGGGCTTGGAATGAAAAGACTACTCAAAGACTCAAGAGACCTTGCTGAATGCCTTGCCTTGGCAAAAAGCAAACAAATCATGGCATTGGCAAGGGGAAAGTAGTGGAGGCAGGTCTCGAAGTCAAACAACAAGCCTTCCTGAACACAGTCTTGCATGTGACCCAAGCCGAGAGCGAGGATACAATAGAAGGAATGAGGAGGAAGCTAGAACTTACAAGACGAGCCCTGAGATACGACCTCTATGAAAAAGTGCCAAAAGAGAGCACTAGCCTAAACACAGAGCAACAATGATAATATCTGAGGTAGGTGGGTCTTTTGATGAAGGAGCTAGAAGAATTAAGGTTTAGAGAGCTAGAACAACAAGCTCAACCATCCACTATTGCTCCAACAGAACCACCAAGAGAAGAAGGGCCAAACTTTGAGCAAGGCCAAGACAAATAAGAGTATCCATGAGAGTTGAGTCCAGCACAATAGGTGCACGCACGAACATAACAATAGTGTGAGGAATTTGCTCCTGAGAGAGTCAACGTAAGAAGAGAGGGCAGGTGGAGCTAATGCAAAGGAGACTCCAGGCAAGGCCATAAAAAGTTCCTAAGGTCCAGATTCCGCAAAGGGAGGAATGCTATATTGTAAATTGGGCCCAGGAACCAGCTATCTGGGAGCAATGGAAAAAACAAGGCCGATCTTTTGAGTTCTCCTTCCAGCATCCTCGTTCCTTAGACAAGGTCCTATCTCTAAGGGTGGCGGAGCAAGCGAT
Organism: Lygodium microphyllum; assembly: GCF_053477565.2. NCBI lineage: Eukaryota > Viridiplantae > Streptophyta > Polypodiopsida > Schizaeales > Lygodiaceae > Lygodium > Lygodium microphyllum. Next base: position 16,771,161 of record NC_141142.1, read on the forward strand.
CAGGTTCGCACAAAGGCCATGGATAGAGGAAAAGGAAAAACCCTACAAAGTGACAGAGAGAGCCCACAGATTATTGGCGAGACAATGTTTGGAGATTCCAAAGATAGTTATCAAATACGGAGCCCAACCAAAATGGCAGTGATGCATCTGGGACTCCAATCTTAATACTTGGATAGCCTTCTGTGTAGCACCATACTAGACAAGTGCAATGATCCCACCTACATGCCATATCCACAAAGAATAGGATAGATTATTACCCGGATATGCATGGAAGGTATGATTTTCCAAGGATCTAGAATGTGAATGCAGGGAGTCCAGAGGAGTGCCTAATCACTGAGTAGAACATCTGCCCATCCATCATGCACTTCCTCGATGAATTTTCATCTTGCCTCAACCTCGCCCTTATTACTACATGTAATTATCTTAGGGTACTTAGTATTTTGCTTAAAGAAAAAGGCCATAGTGGGAGAGACCCAACTACTACCACTCTTTTTTTATTTAAATGCATGAATCGATAACTCTACGATGCCTATCTTATGATGAGGGTTGTAGTACTACCTTATTTTTGCATGGCCATCCTCGAAGATATGAATGATAGCCACTTCACCAAGTGCAGCCACCCCTTCCTATCAATGACGCCTCTAAATGTACATACTAACATAAAGGGCTACTTGCAGAGTAGACCCTTCCTTACTAAGTTTCTTAGACCTCCTTGCAACCTAGCTCCTGCAAAGAGCAATGGGATGATGTCTAACATGCTCCCTCCCAATGTAATGAATGTAAAAAAAAAAAAGAAGCAAAAAAGATAAGAGAAAAAGAAAGAAAGAAGGCAAAGAAAGGACAAAAGGCGAAGCACAAGAGAAGGATGAAATGGAATTCTCATATACCATTTGAGTGCCACAGACACTACACCTAGGGACAATTATGTCCCTAGCCCCTCTCCCACTTCACACTCAGAGCACATCAAGGGCATGACACACCTAGGGAGTTTCCACACACCTAGGGTTAGAGGTGTGTCCCTGAGTCACACCGCATTACCTCTCCTTGCACATGGGTATTCTACCATGTCAACATAGTTTCAAGCTCTCAATAGCCAAATGACAAAGTCTTCAACTCTTCTTGCAAAGTCAAGTTCTTGTACGGTTCCTTGTGTATTCTTCTTGATCTCTCAAACCATTTCCTGGATTTCCTATCCTTCAAATTTATCTCTCTTTGGGTGATCTTCCTTGGGATCATGCACTGAGTGCAAGTGTTGAAATTGTGGACCTAGTGATTGGATTCTTCTCTCAATCGCTTCAATCTTGGTGCCTCTCTGGATGGGACTCGAATGGATTCAAAGTTGGTTGAGGACTCTCAACATCTTGGTCAATAGATTTATAATCATCAGCCCATATAGTGATTGGAATTCAACTCATGGTGGTAGTTTGGATGATTTACCCCCATACGACTTGTAGTAGGTCTTATGGCTAGATATAGAGCTATCCTAATGTGTGTGGGGCCTAGATGTACAATGTGTGCCACATCCTTGTGACAAATGTTTTCTTAGTTGAACAACCTTCTTGTTGAGTTCTTACAACATTATGGTATTTATTTTAAATGCTTAATTTCAAAACATACAAGTTCTCAAGGCACTTTGCAACACTCTGATTCCAAAATTCACAAGAGTGCGTTGTGCAAAATCAAGCTTTTTTTCTTTTCAAAAGTAAGGCATACTTGTGCAAGCAATACCACATGTATCATAGTCAACAAGATATTCGTGTCAAAACTAGTTGTACACAATGTAAGGACAAGATACCTAGATGTAATGAGATGCGATTGATGTTGGGCAAGGATGGACTAGAGCATGCATGGAATTGGGTGTGTGGGGGTAGTTTGTGTGTGTGGAGTTAGTGTAGTGTGGAAGTGCCTACTGTGAAAGTGAGTGCAAAGGCTTGGGTAGAAGCACAAGGCCAATGTAGAAGTTTAAGGTGAGTCTTTAAGGGCTGACTGAGGTAGAAATCCTAGGGTAGTGTAGAAGTGAGTAGTGTGAAGTAAGTGGGTAGAAGTGAGTGACTGAGTAGAAGTGAACAAGGTGTGATAGAAGTGACCTAATGGAAGTGAACATGTGAGTGCCTTGGTGGGATTGAACTTGGTGAAAGTGACCTTAGTGGTGGAAGTGGACTTAGGAGTGCTTAGGTGGAAATGAACTTGGTGAAAGTGACCTTAGTGGAAGTGACCTTAGTGGAAGTGAATTATTGTGTGCCTAGGTGGAAATGAATTTGGAGTGGTTGAAATGAATTTTAAGGTGGGAATGAACTTAGGAGTGCTTTTGTGGAAGTGAACTTAAGAGGGCCTAGGTGGAAATGAACTTGGTGGAATTGATCTTAGTGGTGGAAGTGAATTTAGAGTGAAAGTGAACTTGGAAGTGCCTAGATGGAAATGAACTTAGTGGAAGTGACCTTAGCAGAAGAAAATTAGTGTGTGCCTAAATGGGACTGAATTTGCAATGGGGGAAGTGAACTTAGGAGTGCCTTGGTGGAAGTGAACTTAGTGGAGGTGAATTCTAGGGTGCAAGTGATCTTGTAGTGGAAATGAACTTGTGACAAAAGTGAATTTAGTGAAAGTAAAGTTGATGGAAGTAAATTCGGTAGAAACTGATCTTGTGGAGGCTTGGTGGAAGTGAATTTAGTGGAAGTGATCTTGTTGGAGATGAACTTATGGTGGAACTGATCATAGTGGAAGTGAATGTGGTGGAAGTAAACTAGTGAAAGTGATCTTCTAGGGTTCTAATAGGAAGGGATCTTAGGTTTAGTGTGGAAGTGATCTTGTTGGAAGTGAACTACCTTACATGGTGGAAGTGATCAAGTGATCTTCTTGTATAGGAGTAAGGGTATAGTGTGCAACAAGAGGAGTCTCAATTGTGATCATATTATAAATTTTTTATATTTATAGCTTAAAAATTACAATTGTGGGAGGCAAACAACTCATACAAGAGAAAGAGTGTTTACTCTATTTCCAATTGTTTTACCATTGACTTTGAACTTATATCTAGGGGTTATACTGTTTAGTAGCTCCAAGGTATCCCTTATATACTTTAGAATCCAATTCCAAGTAACATTTACCTCAGTTTCTTTTTCATATGCTATAACTTGCACCTTAAGTTTAAAATATATACAATTTGTATCAAAATCCAAGAAAATCCAAATTCCTAGTTTAAGTTTGTATCTCCATAATCAAATTATGAGGACCAAAAGTAATCGACCAACTTAACATGGAAACAAGCAACAATCAACCAAATAATGAAAAAAATGGCCATGTATTTTATTCTTGCATTGTGAGTTTTGCATTTTTAAAAAAACTTTTTCTTAGATTCCTTTCTTCAGTGCATCCATAATCAATCACCTATATCAAGTAAGATGCATCTACAATATTGATGCATAGATTGTTTAAGCAAGAAGTTTTGAGTTTTATATTTTTGTGATGTTTTCACTTCAATGCATACATGACCAAACAAGAATAACAAGTATGATATATCTTCAATGGACAATAATGTCACATGTTTTTTAAAGCAAAAAGAGTTTAAATTTTGTGTTTGTATTTTTGCATCTTTTATTTTAGAGTTTTTGTGCCATTTTTTGATTTTTATTGTGTTTTTGAGTTTTTGTATTTTCATCTAGTCTAACAAATCTAATATTTCAAATCTCAATCTAATGAACCAATTCCTCCCAATTTGACCTTCCTAAACTAGCCGCATGTATTTCGGAGTATGCAAGTAGCAAGTGTGGATTATTGATACCCCATTGATCCCATCCTGTCAAGTAGACAAGCCTTCTATTCTACCACATGATAGGGGTGTGAGAACCTCAGTTTGCTGTATCATCCTTTGTCTTGGTAATGGAACCAAAATGTTGGGCTAAATGCACAACAATCAGGACATTGGATGTACTTCTATTGTTTCAAAAGCTATAACTCACTTCAGTGATAATCTCTCACCTTGTCTCTCGACACTCCACTCTAACTAACCATGCCCCCTTCTCTCTATCCCAAGAAAGCAAGAATATAAGACTAGCTTTGAGATGTACTAAACTCACCAACTTACCTTCCTGCATTATAGTTTGAAAGCTTGAAGGCTCAAAGATGGTTCCATGACCCAAACAATATGATCTCATACTATTGCTCCTTCGTATCCACCACAGAGTATACCAAGAAGTCAAGAAGTTAGTAAATAAGAGAAAAGCAAGAAGATGACAAAAGGTTGTACTTTCCCTCAGTTCCTCACTCAACACATCTCACACATATATACTCTCTCACACTCTCAACGATAGACTCAAGATGATAGAATAGAAGGATTGAATGGTTGCATTGATAGAGCTTCTACAGCATGGATGTGGCAAAAAGGTAAATACAACTAAAACCTCCCACCAAATTAGGGTTCGGGGTAGGTCACTTCTTTAGGATGGTACCCTGCCAATTATTCATTTCTATTGCTTTTTGCGATGGCCAGGTTATGCTAATTCCATACGGATTAATGTGTTTTAATGTTTCATAACTGTAAATTAGAGTTTGCACCCTTTTTGGGTGTCTTACCCGCTTTGTGAGATCTAGGCCGATCAATTCTTGAAATATACTTGATCCTTAACCTAAATGCACCTAGCCTAGCATATACAATGTCAAATACATATGCACAAACCATGCAACAATTGCCAGTGTGACAAATACAATGTGGGAGATAAATACAACATGTATGGTATTGTGAGGTAGCTGGATCTCACAAAATATTACAGCATAATAATCTGATGTCCATGAAGTACATAGACGCTATAAGTACCCAAACTAATAATTGAAGCTCAAAAAAGAATAACACGAATTTGACATTTGAGCTTTAACCTTCTTTAACTTTAGCCTTCACAAAATAATGTTAACACTCACTCTCTTTTGTCGAATCATTCTTTCACCTTAGTGGATCCCTCAAATGGTTAAATATGCTTTGTTTCATGATTTGGTTCCTAAGAACACAATTACTTTTTTTCCTTTTGAAAATGTATTGAATCATTGGGGAGGGGGGGAGGGATGAAGTCCTCTTATCCTACCTACAACTTGTTGTATGTAAAACTAGGAGGAATACCAAGTTTGGATATAGACATCTATGTCATGAGAGCTCTTCTAAGTTTCCATTTCTACTAGTGCTACCTTAATCTAACAAGGGGTTTCCACTCAACAATTACCTTAATCTTGGTGATATTAGTGGCTATGCTAGTCTTTAACATCACATGTGATCCTCTTTGTGGAGTGCCTCCTCTAAAACCCAGAGGAGTCCTCTAATAGTCAATTGAAACTACAAATACATGTGCAACACCATCCAATCACTCTTAGGAAATGATAGACTTAGTTGGCCATGGTAATTTTGCTTCTACTTCGTAGGGGAAGTGTGAGACAGTCGCCTCTAATCGTAGTCTATCGCAAACTTAAGAAGGATCACTTTGCAACCAATAGAAGGTCAGAGTGTGCTTACACCACACTTAGTTAACGAAAGTGGAGCTATCTTTTAAATTGCCATGGCCACTATTCAACCACACTTTGATATCCTAAAATGGTGTTAAGCCAGTTCTATCCTATCAATTTGGAGGGGGGGGGGGTCCTATTCAAAGTGCTCTTAGTGTTTAGGAAAGTTACTTGGATTATTGAATCCACCCAACCATGGACTTGTGATCATTGGGATGAGGCCTCCCACTTTCGTTGATGGGTTTGTTTTCGTTTTTTAATTAAGCAAGGCCTACCTTCCTTTTATTAATCCATTACATTGGGCTTGTTAATACATCCTTTAAACACATGAATAAACACTTTGGACAATAGTAATATATATTTAGAAAAAGTTTCATTATAGGACCATCACTCCCTCCAAAGTGGTAAAAAACTATTTCACTTATGATGGAATCTTCAAACCCCAGTTAGGTTATATTCGATCACACTCCTTCCATGGTCATAGGAAATTTATGATCTTAAGGCCTCACTAAGCCTCATGAGCCTCTAGATTCATCCTAGATTATGGAGGACACTTACACTCAGTCTTCTACCCTATTGTGTACTCAACGATCATAAAGCACTCTTACTACTCTCACAAGGTGAGTTGTTTGGGTACCTTACAAGATACTCATGACTCATTGGTGTTGGGATCCCAACTGTTTATACCAAGATAGCCTCTTTTCCATTTTTATCACAAGCATGGATTTTAGGGTAAGGTAACCATCATATACACACATCCAATACCAATGCACACTACAAGCCAAAAGCACCACATCAATAATTTATGACCATATTGTGCATGAATTTACCCTTGTTATTTTCTTGTGTTTCCTTCCTAAAAAGGAAAAGTCCATCTAATGCTTGTCTCAAGGTTTCTTGGCTCTTAATCAAGTTTTTAGGCAACATAATGTTTAGAAACAAGAGACTATTTTTATTGTGCGTTTCTAGCACTTTCGAGATTGCTTTTATATTTTCGTAAACATGTGCATGACCATCCACAATAATCCAAAGAGATAGAATCATGGAATTTAAAGTGTAAGTTAATAAAAAATTATATTTTGTAATTTACGCAAACCAAATTTTTCTTGTTTGGCCAACTAGCATTGCGTGGGATTATAAGGATCTCGGGTTGGTGCATGATTGTTGCTATTTTGGGTTAGAAGGCTCCACTGCTTTCTTAGGTTGCACTTGATCTTGGAGATATACCTCATCTTTAGCCATGGGTTCATACATGATGGGCTTATCTACGATCTCTCTATGTTGCTTTGGGGACATGGGAACTAGTCTTTAGGACATTTTTTGCTCATATGCATAGAAATGACCTCCAAACACTGAACTTTTGTTGCACATAGTAGAGAAAGAGTATAACAGTGCCCTAATTTCTTTTAAAAAGTGTATTTTGAGGTCACTTGGTCGCTCACATGGTTTCTTGGGATTATACTGGAAACAAGGGCAAGATTAACTAAGTTTGGAAATAATTTGGGTGTAAACAGTTGTAACGTTAGTTGTTTGGGGAAAGACGAAGAAGGAACATTAGCAAACATGCACTATGTCAAGGAATTATTGCATGATTGCAGGTGTCACAAGAATGCACAAATTCCTTGACTAGTTTCCACATTTGTGACCACCAAAAATATCTTGAAACTAGCTCAATTGTCTTGTTAACCCCAAAATGCCATGCTAAGGGGAGATCATGCCTTATTTTGAGTATATCCACTTGCAAAGGACTGAGAGGAATATAAAAGAGTCCTTTATAATAGAGCAGCCCATCAATGTCCTAGAAATCCCTGTGAGTTTTTTCTTAGCCTTGATGTAATTGTCTCCTTATGTCCTTGGTGAATGAGTCTTTTGTAATTTCCTTCTTGACCTTTGATAAGAATCTAGTGTCTTTTGAGAATTTGCTAATATTTACTCTTAACTTCAATTGCTGAGGTTTCAAGATTATTGAATTCTATTGATCATGGGCTTTATTACCTTCTTTTGGTGCCAGGTAGGATCTTTGAGATAAAGCATTTGGCTTCCCTTAGTGGTGGCCAAGCCGATAGGTAATAGCAAATCAAATCTAGATAGGAAACCATTTGATGTTGCTTGGTGGAGATTCAAGACATGAGAAGTCATAAAATATTCTAGATTCTTGTGATCAATATAGATAACGGTCTTATGAGGGGGGGCATTCAAGTATGTGTCACTAGGTCTCTAAGGAGTCCACAATAGCTAGAAGTTCTTTATCATGAATTTCATATTTGATCTCTACAGCAAATAATTTTCTCAAGTGGAAAGCTACTAGATGAACTTGATTGTCATCATCGATCAAGGATAGAATAGATCAAAGTCCCTAATTCGAGGCATCTGTCTCCATGATAAAGGGCTTCAATGGATCTGTCGGATGAGAATGGGTGTTGAGGTGAAGGCTTGCTTTAATATTTGAAAATCTTGTTCAGCCTTTTGATCCCATACAAACTTGTCCTTTCTAGTTAGGTTGGTTAGAGGGGAAGCAATATTAGAGTAATCCTTATTTAATAAAGATTTGATAAAAGTTTACAATCCCAAAAATAATTGAACATCTCGTATAATGAAGGAATCTCCCATTCTAGAATAGTTTATACCTTCTTAGGGTCCATACAAATTCCCTTCTCAGAAATGATGTACCCCAAAATCTCAACTTTCATTTGATAGAAAAAACACTTTTCCATCTTTGCATACAAGCCTACTTTCTGCAACTATTCAAGATTATTTTGACATGATGCTCATGTTTCTCTTAGTCCTTGGAAACAATCAAGATGTTATCCCAATAGATCACAATAAAGTCATCCAAGTGTTCTTGAAAGATATCATTTATCATATGTTGAAAAATTGCTAGAGCATTCATGATGCCAAATGGCATGACAACATATTCAAATGCCCATACCTTGTGTGAAAAACCATCTTCCATTCATCACCTTCCTTTCTTCTTTTATATCCATCCATCATGCCCCCATTCAAGAAGGTTAATGTGTCAAATGAGGTAGGGCCCTCGAATGTAGCAAGTTTGTTGTCGAGCACTTGGCGCAAGGGAAATGGCAGCCAAGGACACCATCCATTCCAACTCGCAAAACTAGGTATTCTTTGCGTAGATATTTGTATGTAAATTTTGACATAAATTTTATTATCACTAGAAATCAATTATAAAAAATTAAAGTAGCAACCTAAGTAATTGATAAATTTTAAATATAAATATATGCTTAAGTAGACATACGATTAACAAATCAATAGATGTTTTATTTGGTATTTATTTAGAAATATTATCCTTAAAAAACCATAGGATTTATTCAAAACTAGGATGTATATTCTACCAAATTTTTAATGATTAAATGAGATTCACACGTGTAGATCAATAATTTAGAAAAAATTAAGATGCTAGTAGTCTTGCATGAAGCATGAGCTTAACATTAAAAATAATGCATAAATAATTCATTAAATTCTTAATGTATATCTTACATTGTTGTTATTCTATTTTGAAAAAAATGTGTTGATACTTACTCTAATTGTAGATTATTTCTCTTGCATTCAAGGGAATAAATTTCAAAAGAAAAATAAGATATATTATATTAATATATAGAAAATTTTTAAACACTCTAGAGATTAAAACGGAATGATTGCATTCAATCACATATTGAAAAATAATGTAATTTTAGCTGAGTGATGTTTGGAAAATTTATTGAAAGATTGAATACTAGAATTTCTATTTGATTGATATCACTACTTAAATTAGGAAGTGTAGTCACATTAAAAATATTGAAAACCTTTTTTCTTATTTAAATATAAAATACTATTTGAGAAGGATTGTTTTGTTATTGCTTGCACTGGATATTTATGTGTAACTTACATCCAAGAAAGCTATAAAAACTTTTGCATATGCCTTGATATGGGGCAAGATTGAGCAGATTGTACTTCCCCCAAGTGCAACTGTTGGGGCTTGGTTTAAGCCAAATTTGGTTTCACCTATGAGCATCGAACCAACGTTTATGTAAGAAGGTCCTATTTGGAAGATTCCCTTCCATGGCAATATGTAACTAGGGGGCTTTGGTTGGAAAAGAGTAATTGCATAGTTGATTCTAAAATAAAGAAGAATTTCATACGTATATGGTGCAATGAGCTCTAATAAAGAGAGTTGGTGCCCTCACATAAGATGTAGTGTTATTCCAACATTTGAAGGGCTTTGGCTTGTGTTAGTGTAATAAAAGTGAAATATATATAAGGAAAAAAAGGTAAATTATATACAAGGGTTCATGTTTTGTAATTTTTTGCATATACCAATCGTAGAAATTTGGATTGCACTCCAACTCAACAAAAGAATTAGGTTAGTTGATTTTGTAGCTAGTCCACAAATATAAGAAACCATAACACTAAGAAAGGATGGTCCTACAAAGTGACATGCAATGTATAACTCCTTTGTAATCAAAATTTTGTTAATCAATGGGTGATATGTCAACTCTCATGGTAAGTCTAGATTTTGAACTAGTGTTAACCCCAACACGAAGAAAGCAAAAAGAAGTGGAAAAGACGCAGGGCAAAGGCGGAAAAAAGGTAGCCCGACTGAAGAAAGAAAAGGAGAAAAGGCCAAAAGCGCAAGGGCAACCTTAAAAGTCCAAGGAAAAGGCAAAAGGGGAAAGGCGCATTTTAAAATAAAAAGGCGCACCCTGAAATCTTGTAAAAGAGCGCCGGGCTCTCACACGTGCAATTTGTAAATGTAGACGGGCGGTGGAAAGGAAGCTAGGAAGAGAGAAGGACAATGGGAAAAAGGGCCTAGGCTATGGCCGGCCATGTAAAAAAGGAAAAAAGGGGATGACCGCCCAAAAGGGATTTAGGGTTTTGTATATAAAGTTGAAAAGTGAATGAGAAGCTCATTCTTGTGTGTGGCCAAAAGTAGCTCTCCTCTTCTTCTTCTTCTTCTTGTTCTTGCTTGCTTGAGCTTGTGCTTGAGAGAGGGAGTGTGAGAGTGTGAGGGAGTGAGTGTGTGAGGGTGAGGGACCGAGGAGGAGGAGCTCTCCATCTTCTCCTCTCTTCTTCTCTTCTCTTCTCTTCTCTTGTCTTGCTTGCGGCAATGGAGCTTGGAGTGTGGAGCTCGAGGATGGAGCTTGCTTGAAGCTCGCACTTGGATCGTGGAGCTACCGGAGTGCGCGGGAGAGGAGGTAACTCGAACTGCATCAAGATAAGCTCACTACACCCGTAGATATGGATGGCGTGTCGGCTATGTGAGAGGTAGCCATTAGTGCTCGGCTTGGAACGCTTGAAACAATAAGCAGTCTGTGGGTCTTGGCAGTTGAGCGAAAGCTCCCACATTTTGGTTCCGTTGCCAGGACCAACGGATTCAAGCCTTGAGCGCTTGCACGCTTCGAATCGAGCACTGGAGTAGGGTTTTTCCCAAACCGATGCTTGAGGTAGATAGGTAGGAAACGAGGGGGTTGAAGATGGTATTCGATCTCCTTGGCAAGTAGGTTTTTTCTTTCTGAGATTTATGTTGTGGAATGGAGTAGTGTAGGTATTTACTTTGTGTTTTGGATGCATTTAGGATAGGAAAAAACAAAGAAAAAGAAACAAACAGTAGGGTTTTCTGTTGTTGTATAATAGGCTAAAATAGGGAAACAGGGGACCAGATTCAAGTTCTAGGTGAGAGAGGGACAGGGAACTAGCTGTGAGGTTCTGCAGTGCTGGGAAAGGACCTTAAGAGGCCTGGGAGGCCAGGACAGACCTCATTTCCTTGGTTTGCCTTGTGAGAGAGAGAGAGAGAGAGAGAACTTCTGGTTCACAGGGCGAGGAAGCGCTGCCCCGATTTCTAGGCGCCGGTGATTCGTGCTGCTCCAGGTGAGTCTGGTGTTTTCTAATAAGTGCCCTAATCAGATCTAGAAAGTCTGTGGTGATTGTGTGCACCAGACAGTGAGGAGGGGACAAACGCGCGGGAATCGCGCCCGCCGTCGATGCACTCGGACCAACTCGCTGTGGTCCGATTCCCAGAATCGGACCACCCGAGTTCGGAGTCAGACCGTCTGATTCCTAAAATCGGACCAGCTCGATCGGACGTGCCACGTGGCACTCGGACCAACCTGTCCGATTTTGAGAATCGGACGCTCGGGCCAACCTGTCCGACTCGGACGCTCGGACCACTCGGACGCCTTAACTCGGACACTCAGACGAGTCCATAATCGGACCACTCACAATCGAACCAGGCTGTCCGAGTCCCAGAATCAGACCAGCCAGAATCGGACCACCCTGTCTGATCCAATTCCCAGAATCGGACCACTCTGAAAATCAGACCACTTTTTCGATCCGACTCCCAGAATCGGACGTGACCAAAATCGGACCATTAGGCCGATCGGACCCACCCAAAATCGGACGTCCGATTATGATAATCGGACTCTTGAAAATCGGACGTCTGAGAATCAGACAGAAAACTGTCAAAATCAGACAGGTATCTAGAACACAGATTTTGATACATCTAAACCCCGAAATTGACCCCAAGGGCTACGTCGAGCCAAAGGCACATCAGAGGTCTATCACTGGGCTGAAACTTAGAGCACGTAGTTCAAAATTTGACTATAAACGGTCCTCCAAATTCTGCATGGCTTTTACCGTAATGGCCCTACAGGCCGGGGGGGGGGACTGCCCCCTCGGACCCCCGCAGAGGGAGCTCTGCCCCCTCCGCACCTCCCCCGAGTAGGTTGGAGAGAAAACGCGCGCCATGATAGGTCCTCCAAATTGGGCCCTAGTGTAGTAATGGCTCTACACGAGCATGGATTCTCACTTGCAAAAGAGCAACCAAAAGCCCATACCCGGACAGAGAGAAACAGAGACCCTAGAATATCAATGGGCCAATCTAGCCATCAAGGGCAAAAAGGCCACATCACGAGAACACAAAGACATTGTGTTCAAACCGTGTCTAGTCAGAGCAAAATGCAACTTCAACAAGCTACAAATGCGAAGATGACTAGACATGACACACTTGACGAGAGATGTACCTTGAATAGCACTGCACTGACGATCCAAGACAGCAGTGGAGAATCCACATCTAGTCGTGCAGTCGAGAACTTAAGGGCATCTGTCAGAAGGCTTAAATTTACAAGCCAAGACCCGGAAGATGAAGACATAGTACTACCTGCTTATCTTAGGGTCAAACTCACCGCGAAAAGAGAGCATACTATTGATACTCTAATTGATGAAGGAGCAGATTTTAATATCTTGACCTATGAATCATGGACCCTACTAGGCCAACCAGAGCTCATACCATGACTAGTGCAACTCTTAGCCCTTATGGGGGACACCCACAAGCACTCATAGGGAAGTGCAAAATCCTTGCGACAATTGAAACGGAAAGCTTGCCTATCCTATTTCACGTTCCTCCAAAAAGTGCTAGCTGCAGGAAAGAAACCCTCCTAAGAAGACCCTTCAAAAGGGCGACCAAGTGTGAGGCTGACTATGTAGCACAGAGGATACACCTGACACTACCGGGTGTGAGGATAGTCACCACCTTTAGCAAGGGTGACCTCATCGAACCTCAAGGGAAAGGCAAGGAAGGTGATGACATAACAGTCAAGCCTACAAACAAGGGCAAGGACTTATTGGAAGAGTTGATACAAGCACAGGTCGAACAACGAGAACCAGTGAGTGAGGCCATGCCGGAAACAAGAAGGTCAAGAGACAAGGCCAAGGATAGGGTTTGGACTCACAAATATTGTAGAAGACCACGAAAGAAGCCCAAGCCTTATAGGCGAAGGCATCGATGGAGAGCTAGCACAACGCCGCGATGGATATCCAAAGTGTTGCTTCGTGCTCAAGGGTATTATGCAGGCAACCAATGGATTTGGGTACCAAAACCCCCTGCTAAACCTCCTCTATCAACTGAAGGCTAAAGTACCTCAAAAGCATGGCACAAGAGGAAATCTAAGAGAAAATCTAGGTCTCAAGGCAAGAAACCAGACATGATTGTTTGAAGGAAAGGGCCCCAGCCTAGCATGCTAAATAAACAGATGTCATACGTAGCCATTGAGCAGGCACAAAAATCGTTAGTGCCCAAGGAGCCTTTGATTTCCCAAGGGGAGAACAAGCATCATAGGCACAACATGGCTCAAGGCAAGGCTGATCGCTCAACAAAGCAAATGGCACAATCGTCTAATAGCCTCGAGCAAATCATTCAGCGAGTGCCAAGTCCACCTAAGAGCCCTAGATCTCCTACATCCTCTTTTCCCAAGCAAACACATGAAGCACAATAGCAGTCGTCAATGACGACTGCTCACTCCCAATCTCTATCTCCATCAAAGCTTACGAATACCCAAGAGGGGGACATGACACTAGCCATAGCTCTTTGCCCAAGGATATGCATGTGCAACCCAAAGTGACCAGGTCAACTCATGCTCGATCCACTCAGATGAATGCTCAAAGGGCAACAAAAGGCATGACCACTTCCAATCGACCTAAGGACTTAACACCGCAATCCACCAAGGTGGCCAGCCCACCAAACTAGCTGCTACTACTTCCAATCAGGGATCACAGCAGTCACAGCCCTTGGCTGTGACAATGCCCCATGTGGAACGTGTCCTTAGTAGTTTACATGTGGAGGAGGTGTCGCAACCAAATCCCTCGGCAACTCCAACACTTTCAAAGTGCCTAAAGCCTAGGACAGAGGAGTCAAACGCAAGGGAGTTGGTTGAAAAGATAGACTCTCCGAAAAGGGCAGCAGTGGTGCCCTCACAGCCGGGCAAGGCTATTTAGCAAACCACGGCTATGTCCCATAAGGACACACTAGAGAAGGGAAATGCTGAGGCCCGACCAAGCACATCAACGTCGATATAGCTCGGGGTCGTGAGTCGTCGAGAGAGGCACCTTCATTGACCAAGAAAAAGAGGAGAAAGCAGAGAAAACAGCAACAGTTGCAGGTGGTTGTGGACCCCAAGAACATTGAGACGAAGGGCAATGGAGAGCTGATGAATAAAGCATCGAGTCCATCCACCAATGAACACATTAATGCTTCTCCTAATAGCGGTGAACCCTCAGACACATCTGTGTGCTCTGAAAAACCCGAGCAACAGTTGCCATCAATAGTTGCTTGCAATACTCTATCCACTGACAATAGAACTCACATTGATCAATCAAGAGTGGATATAACGCTGTCACAATAGGGTGACAAGGTCCTACCAGTCACACCCGAGAAGAACCATGACAAAATAGCAGCAAAATCTCAGGAGCAACGTGAGAACCCCACGAGCATGAGAAATCCTAGCGTTGACCAATCTTGCTCATCCACGCCTGAGCCCCAGCCATGCTAAAGCCTAAGGAAACTCTTAGAACTTTGCATGAGATAGCAACCGAGAAAGCCCTCGTTGAACATAGAAGTGTCACAGAATGCTTAACTGAGTTGGATGCTAAGCTCAAAGTGGTCGCACGTGTCTACGTCCTTGCGGACATGGGCACAATCCCCAAAGAGCAGCTCGGAGATTACTTGACCTTTCCTCTAACATGGGAAGAACAAAAACATCTTAACGGGCACTACGACAGGCTCCTGCATGAACGCATGCGACTCATCCCTGACGAGGAGGCTGACGAACTGCGCTTAACCGTCACGTTCAATGAAATGCTCTGCCGACCGAATCTCGTAGACATAGAGCAACTAAAGCGATTGTCAGCAGGCCAGAGTCAATTTGAGCAGCGTTGGTGCGAAAGCCGTGTTGTAATGGCCGAACTAGGGGCTCAGATCATGACAGTCTCAGAGGAGCGATTGGCCAAGTGGCGGTCTCAAAGAGACCCAACCTATGTGGCACCAACTTCCCTTTGAGTGCTGACTGCCATTCGGGGTATGGACTTAGCTGGAGCTAGCCAAGAGAAGGCTCTGTTTGATAAGGTTCTCATTGAGGAGGAGTTACATATAGCCAGTAGACTCGGACAAGGTTCCATGCTACTCGATGTGGCAAAATATCTATCGATATTAAGTAAGCTACCACGAATACTAGATGTGTGTGCCACGCTCCGGTACAACCCCGAGTTCTACACTTGGTTCTTATCCTCGTGAAGTGACATGGATTCATAAATATGTATATAAATAAACACTGATTTTTGTGTCACCATGTATAAACAATATCAACACACACAAGCAATGATAGTCAAGCATAGGGAGAAGAGTCGGGTTGGACAGGCTAAGCTCCTCAGGTCCTCCTCTCATCACACTTTTGAAAGTTGTGTGACCAGCCCCACCTCCAAGTGAAGGGCATGCAACCCATATTGCTGCCATAGGAGGCCTTGACCAACAACTCTGATGGTGTAGACAGGGTGTAGTCCCTTCCTATACACCTTCTTCCCTTTTTGGTCTATCCTTCCGAGGATGTACCCTGTCCCACTCCACGACAACCAGTCCATGCGACTTAGCATAAACTAATATCCCCTAATGACTGGAGGCAACGCGAACATCAGCATGGGGACCATTCCTCTACAACAATCACCGCATGCCTCACCCCTCCCCTTCTTGTCATATGCGCTTCATAAACCACACTAAAATCCCTTCCATGCAAACAGTGGTACCCTGTATCAAGGTTTAACCCTTGAAGTGCGTCTTGCAGGTTTCCTTTTGCGGTGGAACGCATGGAGGATCAT
The DNA here is from genome assembly GCF_053477565.2 of Lygodium microphyllum. NCBI lineage: Eukaryota > Viridiplantae > Streptophyta > Polypodiopsida > Schizaeales > Lygodiaceae > Lygodium > Lygodium microphyllum. Next base: position 16,787,280 of record NC_141142.1, read on the forward strand.
GGAGATCTAGCATGCAAAGACGCTCTGCGCACAAGGCGGGAGCATGTGGCACGCGCCCCTCCACCGGAGCGCTATGTGCCCACCATCAAGAGGTATGCCAAGAAGCGAGGCCCTAAGCGACATTGCCCAGGGCGAAGGCCGAAGAATCCTCGAGTCAAGAAAGTCGAGACTCGAAAGGCGCAACAGGTGGCAGCACTAGTGGTGTGCACTCCCAGCTCCTGCTTGGGCCCCAGATGCTCAAAGGCAGAAAGGGCAGCTCGGGAAAGAGAAGAATTTAATGAGTTATTTAAAGATATTCTGGAGATGATAGCGGGCCGGGATTACACCATTCATATCCTGGCCGACATGTTCCCTGCTCACCCCCACGGGAGCCCCACACCAGCAGAGCCCCAATCACCCGGCCATCCAGACTCACCCCGCCTCGTACAAATCGAGTAGCCCATAATGCATAAAGGGCTTATCAAATGATAACTGGCCAGGACTTTTGGTTTTTAATGGTTAAGTGTTCCCGACTTGTTAAGTGTTGACATGTTCCTGACTTGGATGAACTTATTATATCTGCGTTTAATATATGCTACGTCTTTAGCAAAAGAAAAAGCTAATCAAGCGCAGGTGATAAATGTCTAGTCAACACCATAGAATTCAAATAAGTGATGTCTCCTTGCATTGCACTAGTTTATTATAGTTGCGGCATACACAATGCATATGCTCTCATGAAGCGACAAGGGGATGCAGGATAATACAGGTCCTTGTGCGAAAATGTTCAATGCCCAAATCACCGCAACACCCACAACCCCACAATGAGCCGTGGCAAAGCCACGCTCCCGAAAGCACCCTTGCTAACTGCCCACATTGCATGGCCCACAAAACATTCCTGGGCCACGCCCCCTTTCTGGGTCAAGCTCTATAGTTGGCTCATGGCAGCCGTTACCTCAATTGTACCCACATCGCATGTGCCACAAAAAGGGTTGCAATATCTCAAGTGTATCTCCCCCTTTCGCCAACTGCTTCTCTAACAACGAGGCTAGGGCACCATCATCATTGTACTATTCATTTTCTGAGCCTTCGAAGCTTGACGTTTTCCAACCCATTGGAAGGCTGATAGCCTCAACATATTGTAATGGTTGTACTCAGGAAAAAAAAGAAAAAAGAAAAAGAAGGAAAAGAATGGAAAAATAAGAAGCACCCACGATCACAGCCTAGCACCTAGGGGTCCTCAAATTGGGTACGTCTGGTGACCTTGGTCGACCGGCTTCGTCCCTAGTCCCCCAGCCCCTTACACTCCCCCACAATTGTTCAGGGCATATCAAGGGCAGGACATACCTGGGGAGCTTGTCTCGCCTAAGGTTAGATCTGTCACCCTGACCCACTTGCACAATTTTCTTTTGCACTCTGCCTTCGTACCATTGCAATCAATGGTGATAAGCACCGCATGATTGGCCATGAAAAGTACACCGTACTCATCAAGCAAGTCCAATAGTTTCCAGCCTACTAAAAGTGCGGTGTCCTTGTTTTCCATTATGCTACATCGTGCAGTCACAATGCAAAGGATGTCTCATATGCCTTAACGCGTACTCCTTCTCCACATGGACAACCTTGCTTCATCCACGAATTGTTATGAGAAACTAGCCCACGGTCTTCTAACTATGTAATATCTAAGTATGCACGAGCACTCACATAATAATTGCACCAAAGTATCTCCACAATTTGGGTCCTCAAGTACAGGACAATACTCTAGGCTTGCGGCTTGCTTAGAGTTCGACCTGTCTCCCAAACTAATCAAAATATGGCTTGTGCACGATGAGAAGCCTAGCACTACCCCTTAAGGAGAGACCACATGTGAGGTTTTCCGATTGCAGGTATAAGGTGTTGTTCGCTCTTCATCAACACTCAACTCTGAATGCTTATCCCTTACTATCCAACAAGCCCGCAAAAGATCATCATGTGCCAAATCCCCAACAAACCAACCCTTGTACTAGCCATCAATGCAATCCCCAACACAAAATTGCCCTACCGCCAACTCAACAACCTTCCACCAGCCACCTTGGCCACCAACAGGCCCCCAAAACCTTCTACCACACCACCACCAGCACTCCTCCACGGAAACCACCGGCGTCCTTGTCACCCACGTCTTCGATGCATGCTACAGCCTGCTACCTACGACGATGAGTGCCATGGGACTGGCACTTATCTAGGAGGGGGTAATGTTAACCCCAACACGAAGAAAGCAAAAAGAAGTGGAAAAGACGCAGGGCAAAGGCGGAAAAAAGGTAGCCCAAATGAAGAAAGAAAAGGAGAAAAGGCCAAAAGCGCAAGGGCAAACTCAAGCATACTGCTTTTAGACACTATGTCGGTGCTAATAGAAGATCTATATACATCACTCTACTACAACATATCAGGTAATGCAGATGCATTTTCAATGGTGGTAGAAGTAGAGGGAAGACGAGGTTTTGTGTGCCATTTAGCCTTGCAGTGAACCATCCATAGAAATCAGGATTGTATTGCAATGAAGCATGGCCATCCAAAAGTTGTGGGTTATGTATGAGGTAGAAAATATATCTAATGACACCAATCATCATGTTGCTTTGTCCCAATTGACTTGCAATATGTAGCTCTTTCTTTGAAAGGAGTTTGTCACAAAAGGGATTTAGAATGTTATCTTCGTGGACAGTAACAAGCTCTCTTAGAGATGCAGGTTCTATATATGTGCAACTCACTTTGGCCTTTTGCACCAATGCTACAAGTTCCTCCTTGCCTTGGTCATTTTCTTTGTGATGTCTCCCATGAATGCTAGATAACACCAACAAATTTGTGATTTCGTGAGCATGTTAGAGGCCTTTCTAAGAGCTTCTCATCCTCAATAGTCTAAATTCCAATGTCGACATAAATATGTGCATGAGTGAGTGAAGTCAATAGTGTTTTATCTAGTTCCCTGGAACTCGAACCTTGGATTGATCCTGATGTTGCCCCATATTTTCTAAAGCCTTCGTGAGAGATCTCTTAATTGTCTTTAAATGCACTGGAGCTTCTAACCATGAAGAACAAGACTTATGAATTATTGGATTCACTATGCTCTTTGGGCTAGAGTTAGTATTCAATTGTGAGGTTGAAGCACTAGAGGATTGTTCCTCAACTGAAGCGCTAGGTTTGGACATAGCCAAAGGCTATGACTGTGTGGGTTCCATCTCAAAAATGGAAGTAGTAACTTTAGATGCAATGGATTGGTCAATCTTATTAGTCAAATATGACTATACACTAGGATCCTTGGACTGATGAGAAGTAGTCATGGACTTAGAATTTCTAAATTTGTTTTTGTGACAATGCTCGTAGAGGGAGATTGTTGATCCTTTGGCGTTTTCTCGGCTATGATCTCATATATTTGATCTTGGTCTCACATAAGATGTAGTATTATTCCAAAATTTGAAGGGCAAGATCAAAATACTCGATGTTGGGTGGACTCGATAAGTTGGGCGATTTCCTCATTAGGAAATGTTAGGACAAGAGTTGGGCACACACTTTATATAGGATTCAACCTTAGATCTTGGTCAAGTGTCATTTTAGGGAAATGGAGATGAGAATTTTGCCTTAGGAGTAGAGGAATAGAGCTTAGCTCCCCCTCATCTCTCACTCGCTATGAACCAAGTGTGGTGAGTGACTACTCTCAATCCTGTAGGGTCACGATGTGATCGCTAGGATAGAGTGCTAGAATTCTATTAGAGATTATTACATCTTGTAGGAACCATTCGTTCCTCATGGATCAAGACCAAGCGCTTTGCAATAAGGGCCACCTAGCCTGCTAATTATTATAGTGGAGTGAGGACAACAACAACTGGGATAGACCATGGACAACTACCAAACGTTACCTTTTACAATCAAGTAGTGGATACATTACATGAATTGAAGCTCATAGTGGAAATTATATATAGGAAGAACTATAAGTGTTGCACGAACTATTTCCCAAAGTATATCGGTCAGGAACTTAGTGCAGTTTTGCTTTGAGAGAGGAAATACTTCGAACCATGGAAAACATTTTCACTCTTGCCAAATTTCAATTAGCCAAGGTCTAAGACTACTTTGGCTAGAATATGATTATTAATCCATTCATATTGATTTAGTAAGCCATACAAAATATGATTTATGGAGGATACAATGGGATGGGTGTTTATAGTTAGTTCAATTTTTCATATTCTATTAATGTCAAAAAAACACTGTAGTACAAGGAGAGGGCAAATCAATTGGATTATAATCAGGAATTTATTTGTCCCAACAACTCTTCCTCGGGTGCTCTTGTTCTATTTAAGAAGAAGGACATGACACTCAGATTATGCATCGATTACATGGGATTAAATGAAGTCATCATTAAGAATAAATATCTCATTCCCTACATTGATGAGCTATTGGATTGATTGCAAGGAGCTATGATATTTTCTAAGATTGATTTAAGGTCTAGATATAATCAAATCCAGATAAAAGATGAAGACATACCAAAAACGACTTTCAATACTAGGTATGGTCATTACAAATTCATCATAATGTCTTTTGGGCTGACCAATGCTTCTGCTAACTTTAAGAGGCTAGTCCAAGATATTTTTCACCCATACCTAGATGAATCTAGTCCAATGCTCCTGCCAACTTTAAGAGGCTAGTCCAAGATATTTTTCACCCATACCTAGACCAATGCTCCTGCTAACTTTAAGAGGCTAGTCCAATATATTTTTCATCAGGTTCTTTGATGGCACTCATCTACTCCAAGACAAAGGAAGGATATCCAGGCCATCTATTGTCTCGAAAATCCTTTGTGAGAATAAGTTTTTGCCAAAAAGGAGGTGTGTACTCTTCAAGAAGACAATTGAATACTAAGTATTTATCATCTCAAAGGAAGGCATATCAGTAGACCTTGCACAAGTCAAGGATGTTTAGGATTAGTGGCCACCCTAGAGTGTTAGAGAAATCCAAGGATTTCTAAGTCTCACAAGGTGGTACATGATTTTTATCAAAGATTACTCCTTGATAGCAACACCCCTCACTAAGCTGCTTATAAAGTAAACAAAAATTACATGGGCATCACAAGATCAATAAATATTTGATCAATTGAAGAAAATTCTTACTATTGGCCCCATCTTGAAGTTGCTAGATTTTATAAAAGAGTTTGAGGTCATTGTCGATGCCAACATTATGGCCCTAGGATGTGTTCTTACTCAAGAAGGGCATCCAATGGCATACTCTTCTCGTAAGCTTAAGTCTTACGAGAAGAACTATGCTATGACCTTGAGCTTTTAGTAGTCACTTATGCCTTGAAACTATGGCGTCACTATTTGCTCAAGAGAAGATTCACTCTTATAATAGCTGACAATAGTCTCAAGTAGATTTCTACCCAATCTAATCTCAACATGAGACAGAGGCGATGGATTAAAGTTCTCTAGGAATTCGACATTGAAATAAAGTTTCAACCTAGCAAGGACAATGTTGTAGTTGATGCCCTAAGCTAGAAATCATTCTTAAATTTTTTACTAATGGAAGAACCCACTAGCATGGGATTTCTTGCAAGTCTCGATGCCTAGCAATCCCATACTTGAGTTTATAGTTGTTGAAATTCCTAAGGACCCTAATTACCTTGAACTAAAAAGATCCATTCAATTTGGGGGAAATAGCCAAAATGCAAAATCCAAGTTCAAGCCTTACCACATTGAGGGTGAACTTTTGTACTACCAAAATAGGGTATATGTGCCTAATAATTGGGACCTCAAGAAGAAGATTCTATGGGAGGCCCATGATAGTCTGATAATTGGACATCTCGGCTATGCAAAGGCTGTAAATGGAGTAAGAAAGAGTTACTATTAGTGAAGATTAAAGGTTGATGTATTAAGATATATAACTCTATGCCTAAGTTGTCAGTGGAATAAAGGCTAAAACAATCAAACTCCCCAGAGAGCTCCATCCTCTTGACATTCCTCGAATGAAATGGGAGTTAATTAGTATGGATTTTATAATTGGACTTCCAAATGTGCAAGGAGATTATGAGTCAATCCTAGTACTTGTGGTGGATATATTGGCAAAGGTTACTCACATTATTCCTATGAAAACTACCTTCAAAGCATTTGATATCGCTAGGTTATTTCTCAAGAAGATTTTTAGATTGCATGGGTAGCCAGAAAGGATTGCCAATGTGACAGGGATTCATTATTCATCTGTAAATTCTAGACCTATCTCTTTCAAGCCATTAGTACACAATCCTATTTTAGTACTGCTTATCATCCTCAAATAGATAGGCAAATTGAAAGTGTCAATCAAGCGTCAGAAGACATTCTAAGAGCCTACTAATAGGGAGCCCAAGAGATAGATTGAATATTTACCTCTAGTAGAATTTTCCTACAATACTTCTTACCAAGGAAGCATTAATTAGTATGAGCCCTTTTTAGGCATTTTAGGGGCAATATTGTTTGTCTCCTCTCAATTTCTCATATCCAACCTTATGGGTCGAAGCATCCGAGAAGATGCTAGATGAGATGGAGGGGCAAACCAAAGTAATCTCCCAAGACATTAAAGTAGCACAAGACCGGTAGAAGGCCTATGATGATCCCACGCGGACTCCTTGAACTTTCAAGGATGGAGACATGCTATTCCTAAGATTTTGGCCAAAAAAGAGTTTCCTATCCCTTGGGAAATTCAAAAAACTTAGTCCAATATATTGTGGGCCCTACAAATTGTCAAAAGTCTTGATAGAAATGCCTATAGATTAGAACTTCCACCTTATCTCAAAATTCATAATGTATTTCATGTAAGCCTTCTAAAAACCTTATGTTCCCAACCTTGACCATGTCCTAGATGATGGATAAATTGTAATGCCAACTTAGGGATTTTTGGAAGTTCAACTTGATAGAATCCTAGAGATCAAGGAAAAACCTCTTAGGAATCCTACTCTTTGCAAGTACCTTATCCAATGGAAAGACTTCCTCAAAGAGGATGCCACATGGATCAAGGAGTCCATCCTTAGGAGAGATCACCCCCAAGTTTTTCTCAAGACGAGGACATCTTGATTTTTCTAAGGGGAAGAGGATGTAATATTCCCAAAGGCAATATATAGCCACATGATTTTTGCAAATCCCGCCTAATATCTTAAGTTTATCGAATTAATCAAATAATGTTTTTGGTCTTGCAATACTACTTGTGCATGAGGAGTATGTAACAACACACCAAAAATCAACTTTATATAAGCCATATATGTACTACTTTGGGATCAAGAGAGTGATGCACATAGACTCACTCTTTCCATACTTGTTACATTCAAGTGCTTGTTGAATTGAGACTTGCTTTGAGGTGATAAAATGTAGCCACCTGCTTTCAATGGATGGTATTCTAAGTTGTATTGAAAATGTAGATTCTTAAAGTAATAGTCATTCATTAAATCTACTCTTGAGAAAGATAAATACTAAGAGTTTGGGGTTAGGTTTAAATTACCATATCATTACATGTATTTGTATTTATATGTTCCTTAATTTTATTTAAATCCATATTTGTATTGATTCAAGACAGTCTATACGGACATGCACACTTCATGTTCCATGATGTATGGACTACCAAAATTCATATCTATATGTGATAGAATTTCCCTTAGGTTTGGCATCTGTTTTCTTTTTCACGAATCAATGTCTATGTATATGCCTACTTCATGTGCCTTGATTGTATGAACTTTCAATATATTCATGTCTACATGTCTTTATGTGATAGAAAATTTCAAATGTGATAGACTTCTTCTTTAAGACTGGGGTTTCTTTTATTTCAATTTGTGATAGCAAATACTTACATGTACCATGAATTGAAATAAAACTATTCTTAATCCTTTTAGAATACTATGTATGTGCAATAAGTTTACTATTATATGTTCCTTAGTTGTATTTTTGTTGTTTATATGTCCACTGGTTCATGAACGTCTATATGCATATGGCAACTTCATATTCCTTGCATTTTTAAAATTTCAAAAGACTCATTGTATATTTCTCAATGGATTTACAATAATGTGTATGTGCAATTACTTATGTCTACATGATCCTTACTTATATTTATGTATACATCTATTGATTCATGAGTCTATATTTCTTATATGTGTATATGTTCATTAATTGTATTCATGTCTATGATTGGTTGATGAAAGCATACATGTGTCCATCGTCTACATCATCTTTTTATCTACTTACAACACCATTTCAAATTAAAGAACTTCATTACATTATTTGTTTTATCTACTTACGATAGTCTTTTGAATTATGATTTCAAACTTTACACTGCATAGAACTACAATGAATTTGCATAAGGGACTAGAGATACAAAGTTATATTGTTGTACATTTACGATTTTAATGCCATTTAGTTTTGCAATGTCATAATCCCTTCCCAGTGTAGTTAATACAAAACATGTTGTAGCTTTGCGTTTTTAAAATATGTTACATTGCTTTGTACGTAAAATGTCTTCGTATTATGATCTCATTGGATCGAATGATGAGGACCAAGATCAACATGAAGATTTGACATCCTCTCAATCCACCCAAATTTCCCAAACCATGCCCTATAGATTGCCGATTGCATAGTTCTTTGGTTTCTCTTCTAGACCATTTGTTCCATTCCATTCATTTGCACCAAGTGCTCCATGCCTAGGTTCTCCTAGTGCTTCACACCGGTATTCTCCCAATGCTTTGCACTGGTATTCTCAAAGAAATGGTATTCTACGATGCTTTGTATTGAGATTTCAAGGCATGTTTCAAATTGCAAGAGGGTCCATGGATGCTTGAGTCACAAAGAAACCAATTTGTGAGAGACTAATGCTTTTCTGCGAGTTGAGGATTTCTTTATATTCTCCACTTTTGGTGCTTCGCATGGGTGTTATGGTAATACTTCAAAGTGATTTTCTTTCGATGCTTTGAACATATTTTATCATCTCTTCAAAATTTTATGTTCTTTGTGTGTGTGTGTGTGTGTGTGTGTGTGTGAGTGCGCACGTGCGGAAATTTGTTTTCCTTTCCTTTCCCCCTCTCTTTCCAAATGTGTATTCCATGGGTGTCTGTGTATGTTGCTTTTTCTCTTTTCGTCCCCCTCTCTCTTTCCAAATGTGTATTCTCTCTTCCTCTCTAGTTTTTAAATTATTTTTCTCAAAATTTTTAAATTGTGTGTGTGTGTGTGTGTGTGTGTGTGTGTGTGTGTGTGTGTGTGTGTGTATGTGTCACTGTTTCTATCTCTATGGCTTATTTTTATTTCATTTCCCCTCTCTCTCATTATATATATATATAATATTATAATAATAAAATAATAATAAATATATAATGTCATTTAATATATCATATGCTAATATAATACACCTATATAATATCTAAGCTCCTCCATGATGGGCTTGCTCGTACATTTTGTGTGTATGCATGTGTGTTTGTGTGTGTACACACATGCATATGTGTTGTGAAAGCAAACAAGAACATAATGGTACCTACACATGTGCTCTAATGGGTTATACTAATAATGCGTGAGATGTACATGCATGTGATATGTATGAGGGAAGAGATCATACGAAATATTGAACTTAGGTGAACATAAGGGTTTCTTTTGCAGGACCTTTTGGAAGGAAAGTTTTGTGTGATCTTTTTGATTTCTTTAATGGAATATTCCAAGCATAAAGGTAAAAGGTTAGGTAAAATATAAACATAAGTGTCACTCTTGGGACAATTTGAGGGCTTTAAGATTTTGTTGTAGAGGACTAAATTTCAAAACAGTGAATCATGATCTTCCAATTTTCTTCATTTGAAAAAGTACATAAGGCTAGTAATAGTGCAAAGTAAGAAATCTAGGGAACTATTTGTGATTATCTACAAAGTTGAATGTTGATGGGTGCTACTAGATTAGGAGAGAGTTGGTGCCCACATAATCTTCAAGTATGATTTAAAAATGCATGTTAGATTGTGGAGACTTATTTTATGAACCTAGAAGATAAGGGTAATAGATTTAATAGAGATTTAGTTATTTAAAGTTGTTCCTTAAACATCATGTTGATTGGAACAAAAGCTCTCACTTTAGGTTCCTTGCAAGCATTTTATGCTCAACTAGTTTATTTTGAATAGCTACAAGGGATTTTTTAAATGCATGTTCACAAGCACTATTACTGGTTCCAAGGTAATATTCCAAGCAATATGATGAGCTTTTCATACTATTCAATGAGTATACACAAGAAGAAGTTGATGAAATCGTTAAGTTACATGCCAATATTTATCATAGGTGTTTTCTTGAAAGCTATTATGTCGGTTTGCTTTAATAGGCATTGTAGAAAGGTAATGAACACATCACTAAATGCTATGAATCACGTTGATTTTCTAGTTGATTCTAGTTTGTTGTCTTTTAGGAAAGTATGTAATATTAATCATAGGCAACATAAAGAAGTTATGTTGAGCATTCTTAAATCCCATGGATCGTGCTACTCTTTGCATTTATTCTCATTTGATTATCTTTTGAAATGTTGGATAGAGCATTTTAACATTTCTTGATTTAGGAAACAAAGGAAAGGTACTGATGTTACTACTTATGGAATAAATGTAGATAAATAAGGCACTAAGGGACTAATTGAGTGGGAAAGAAAAAGTGGTTACATAAGCTTTGGATTGTGTGTGAGAGGAGTAGTTTACTAGGAAGGTGTGTGATAAGGTGCCATGTGGCAGGTTAGTAGATGGGTGCTCCAAAGAAGAATGGATTTTTCAAGGAGGTTGGAATGCTCTAGATAGACTTGAGGACCTGTTGTTATGTAGGATGGGTCAAACGTGGCATACATTGTTGACTCAATAATGTATCATTGGTCCTAAGAAGGACAATTGAAACAATGAGCAAAAAAAGCCTTCAAATGTGATTTTTAGTTCAAAACTTTCTTTTACAAGCCATTGTTCTAAGTATGGTGGCTTAAACTTTCTTTGTTGTTGCCTTAAGTTGCCTTAAGCAATATAAGATTGGATCAAATCCCAATCAATTGGATGTGAAAATCTTTCCATAGCCTCCACCATTGTTATAGGGGTGAAATATTAGGTTTGATTTTTCATCAACTTACTAGGGTCCTAATGTAAGGCCATGTAACAATTTTCACATCCAATTGATTGGGATTTCAGGCAAGTGAGATCTTATGTTTTACCAGTAATATATATTCTAGCCACATAATGGGAAAAATATCTATTAGGGTCATGAGGGCTTTATAAGCGTTTTGTTGTGCACGACTTAGATCCCTTCCAAAAACGTCACTTAAATAACTATGAGATAAAGAGCTTGGGCAACATGAGAATCGAAGGGCAATATGAGAAATAGAGGTATGTTGTGTCACTAAATAAAGCATCAAGGGAAAACCTTGTTGAAGGTTTGGAAAACATGACAATAATATTCTAGCATAGCTTTGGGTGGCTATGAGATAAATACATAATGCATTTTGTGCAAGTCTTCTCTAGCTATTGTCTCTTCACGTAAACAACATTGATGGTGCTTTGTGTGGTGGTGTTGTTAACACCATTCATGTGTTCTCTAAGCTCATGCATTCTTATTGGCAATTACACAAGTGTCTAGATGGACGTTAGGTTTCATGCTCTCTCCGTGCTTGTTTTGGTACTCTTGTTTTTTGAAAAGGAAGAAAAGGATAATAAGAAAACCTAAATATGCCATCTATTTGAAGGTCCAAAAGAGCACTTTGACACATGTTTAAAAATACGACTAAATGGAAGCATTATTATCCACAATCGAGAAAAGCAATGCAAGGTGTGCTTGATATGTGGAAGTGTTTCTAAATTGTAATGCTTCATTTTACAAGAAGTCATTACTTATTAAGCTTTTTGAGTTTTAGTTTCAAGCAAAGGAGCTCTTGAATGATGCATCAAGGAGGCCTAGGTATATGGGGGATGCCAATTTTCTGTTGAATGGTAGATTGGTTCATAAAGAGGAGATAGATTAGCTAAAAGTAAGTATGTTAGACACTCTCAATGTGGCAACCATGAGAAAATGTGTTAGTCACATGGCTACTAGGTCTGGATGTTTACACCCAAATTGTTGGTTGTGCCGTGCTTGGGTCAAAAACTTGACTTTGTTGGAGTCTTGTAGGTGAAGTGAACATGGTGGTGTGGCATTTTGCCTCATTATACACTAAACATATGGCCATCTTCACTAGACTAGACTCCAGGCATGGCACAATCCTAATTGCGGTAGAAAAGAACTAACCATACTAATAAAAAATATGGCACCTCTACTTTTGAAAGGCTGGCTGGTCCTCAAGACTCTAGGAAAAGAATTAATCACACTCATCTCACGAGGCCCCTGCGAGCGACCCGACCCTGTTAATCAAAATGGGGTAGGCCTATCGAGAGAGAGGGGCGGGATAATGATCGTTCACGCGCGAGACCCGGGGGGGGCGGGGGCGGGGGCGGGACCGCAAGCAACGAGGCGGCGAGGGGAAGCCGCGAGAGAAGGTGCGGGCGAGAGAGAGAGAGAGAGAGAGAGAGAGAAAGACACACACACACACAAGATTCGACCGAGAAAGAGAGAGAGAACCGGGGGGAGAGAGACCACGTTCGCGTGAGGATGAACGTGGGAGGGAGCCTGGAGGGGCTAATATCGTCCCTAAAGTTGACAGCATGGCCGCATAGACGTCCGGTGCCCAAATTTGGGGCAAATGAAGCCTTCTTAAGGCAGCCGGCCTCCTCTCTCTCTCGACTCTCTCTGTCTCTTTTTAGCGCGACTTCTCTCTTTTGCGGTCTGCCAGCCAAATCTGGCTGCAGGCTACTTGTTTGATCAAAACCCTCATCGTTAATTAACCAATTAAATAATAATATTTCTATTTTTCGTTACTTCAAAAAGTGACAGTGAAGCTGGCTGCCACTCCCACGTGTGCGTCCCTGCTCGCATCCCGCATCCTCCTTCCCGAGCCGGAGTCGCCCGGACGGCCCTTTTAAATAATGATTTTTCTTTTGTTATTTTTGCGCTTCGGGCAAGAAAAAAAAGGAAATAGGGGTCAAAAATCTCTAGCGCGCACATACAACCATGGACACCACCTCTTCTTTTTTATAAGAGGCCGTGGTCTTCTCCTTCTTCCATCCTCTCTCTCTCTCTCTCTCTCTCGTATCCCTCCCTCCCTGCCTTGCAACTACTCTCTGGTCTCCTTGATCCTCTCTCTCTCTCTCTCTCTCTCTCTCTCTCTCTCTCTCGATCTAATTGCACAAAGAAAGTCCTCAAGCTTCCATTGATTGCCCATCTTGCTTCTCATTCAATATAGCTGCCCCAACACTCTCAGTTAATCTCACATTTGCTCGCGCACACGTGCACACGTGCACACACACACACACACACACACACACTCTCTCTCTCTTTCTCTCTCTCTCTCTCTCTCTCTCTGTGTCTGCTGTAATCTCACCATAAGGCCTAACCCAGTCTCCTCCCATCACGCAACCCTCATCATAACTCTTACTCCATCTCTCACACTGCTCCTGTGTGTAGTGAGCCGAGGCTTAGGCCTCGGCATCTTGCCGAGCTCTCCTTTGATCTTCTCCGAATTCCTTCTCTATAAGAAACTAATCGGCAATTTGGAAGGAGACAGATCGATCCCTTATTTTATCTTCAATGGCTCCCCTTGTATTCCATGGCTGCACTGACAACATTGATTCCTCCATGTATATTAGCTGCTTAGACTCGTATAATCCACACCTTGAGTTTGATCACCAAGCTCCCATTGCTATGAATAACCCTCCCAGCTGGTCTCCCTCCAAATCCTCTTCCCTGTATAAAATCCATGCTTGGGGAGCCCCATACTTTCTTGTGAATGCACAGGGCCACATGGCTGTCCTCCCCCATGGCAAAGGCACCAAACCCAATGAAGAGATTGACCTCACCATGGTAATCGAGAAGGCTGTCAGGCCCAAGTCTTCTGGTGGACTCGGCCTCTCCCCTCCTCTGCTCATCCGCTTCCCGGATGTGCTGAAAGACAGACTGGAGAAGCTCCAGCTCGCGTTCGACCGCGCCATCATGGCCACCGCCTACCGCGGCTGCTTCCAGGGCGTCTTCCCTGTGAAATGTAATCAGAACCACCTGGTGGTCGATAACATTGTGGAGTTCGGAAAGCCGTACTCCTTCGGCCTGGAGGCCGGCTCCAAACCGGAGCTCCTGTTGGCCATGTCTGCACTGTGCAAGGCCAATCCACAGGCTTTGCTAATATGTAATGGTTACAAAGACCTGGATTATGTGTGCTTGGCATTGCTAGCAAGGCAAATGGGCCTGAATTGTGTGATTGTCCTAGAGCAAGAGCAAGAGCTAGACACAGTCTTGAAAATGAGTGGCCAGATGGGCATCGAGCCTGTTATAGGCTTGAGAGCAAAGCTCAACACAAAGCATGGTGGTCACTTTGGTGACACATCAGGAGAACAAGGGAAATTTGGTCTATCGTGTCTGGAAATGGTCCGGGTGGTGCAAAAACTTCGGCGGGCCAGCAAGCTTTCATGTCTCCAATTGCTTCATTTTCATATTGGATCCCAAATTCCTTCCCTTGTCATCCTCAATGATGGAGTCAGTGAGGCAGCACACATATACTGCGAATTTGCTCTCATGGGGGCCAATATGAAGTACATAGACATTGGAGGTGGCCTTGGGATAGACTATGATGGCACAAACTCGGCAGACTCGGACATGTCAGTGGGCTACAACATGGAAGGCTATGCAAGGGAGGTTGTGCAAGCTGTAAAGATGGCTTGCTCTCTGAAAGGGGTGGATCAACCCACCTTATGTAGTGAGAGTGGGAGAGCCTTGGTTTCACATCATTCGGTTCTGGTATTTGATGTGCTATCCTCTAAAGAGAAGTGTGAGAAGTACAATGCTGCAAGAGGAGTTGCCCTAGCAGAGCCTATAGAGGGCCTGCCAGAAGAGTTGAGAATTCTCCAAGAAAATTTGATTGTCCATGCTCAAGCTGTCCAGTATGAGACCGCTTTGGAGCATGCGAAACAGTTGAAAATGAAATGCATTGAGCGGTTCAAGCGAGGGCAGTTTAGCTTGATGCAATTAGCCTCCATCAATGACATCTATGATGTTGTGTCTACATGGGCAGAGCAGAAGAGGCATGAGCACTACTCCATCTTTGGTTTATGCAAACCAATCAGTCCTGATACCATGTCCTGCTGTAAAGAGGATCAGAACGAGGTGCAAGGCTGCTGTGAGGTCAATCATACGGCAGTTTATCACATCAATTTGTCAATCTTCAAATCGATGCCAGATACATGGGCAATTGGGCAACTTTTCCCCATTGTTCCCCTGCAGAGGCTAGAAGAAGAACCCAAGGTGAGGGCTATATTGTCTGATCTGACATGTGATAGCGATGGGCAAATATCAAGGTTTGTAGGGAAGGGGGAGTGGGGGGGGAAGATGAACTTTTTGAAGGTTCATGAATTGCAAGAAGGCAAGCCTTATTATATGGGCATGTTCTTGGGGGGTGCTTATCAAGAGGCATTGGGTGGCCTACATAACCTGTTTGGGTCACCAGCAGAGGTGCAGGTATGGAGGAAAGGGAGTGGAAGCAACTGCTGGAAGGTGACAAAGGTTAGTGATGGGCAGACTTCAGCTGATGTGCTGAGAACAATGCATCATGAACCTGATTCAATGCTAGAGAGTTTGAGGCTCCAAATTCGAAAATCTTTGAATGATGGGCGAATCAGTAATGAGGAATCGGCGATGTGCATCTTCCATACCCTCTCTTCCACTCTACGCTCCTCCACCTATCTCACAACCAACCACCTCAACTCCTCTGCCCTTTTCAAAAGCTCTCTTGCCATAAAGACACCAAACTTGGTGAGCAGCTTATCTCACGCCCTTCCTCCACTTGAGCTTTCCTACTGCCTCTCCTGATGCTACATTATACCGGTGCAATTAACTACAATGAGAGATCATGCTGATACCAGGGAAAGCTCTCTTGTTCTCTCTCTAGTCACATACCAGATCTGTCCTACTTACTGTTTAGAGCAGGATTTTTGCAAATTTTTTTCCCTCTTGCTCATAATAGTAAACCATGTTTCCCACCTTCCCCCCTCCCCCGGGACATTTCCTGAATAAAGTCACCCATCAAAAACAGAGCCCGTTGTTGTAACAACTTTGGATAGAAACAAACCAAAAACTCTTCCGATGAAAAGCTTTCATTTTCTCAAACATGATGGCTGTAGCATCATGCTGCTCGTATCTTTTCAAGTAAACTTAACTAGCAAAGAGGATGTCATGGACAAGGCAGACATCGCCAAATTCGGAGTTAAGAGTTGCTAGGATGGAAGAATCGATTCCATAATATTAAAAAAAAATATGGAAGTAGTGGGCTGGAATGGGGCTTTCAATGATATTAAGCATGGAAGCATGTGATGTTTAAAGGTGTGAATGGAAGCACGCTTGAGACGGCCGAATTGCAATTGGAGGGGAAACAAACAATTCATGAGTGACATTAAAGATCCTGATCAGGTAGCTCACTTGAAGGTCCTGATCAGATATAGCCGGGTAGAATCATTGGGCAAAGGGTTGGTGGTTATTGATTGTGTTGCTACCTCTCTGGGCAAGATGCCGTGATGTAATGGCACAAATGCAAACACAAGATGAGTCTGTATCAATTGAAGGTGGCAGCTGCAATAGTTGGCCTGATTGCTCTTTACATGTCTAAAAGGCATGTGGGGGGTGTTGCTGTCCAATTTCATTATAATATCATTTATCTGGTTTTGTTATTTGCTATCAAAATGGGTGATTGGGTAGTCCTGACTAGGAATGTTAAGCTGATGATGATTATTACAACGGGGCGGCACAAATGGTTATCTTGGGGGGGGGGGAGAAAGAGTTTGCAGAATCAAAGAGTCCCTTTTGTGATGGACAAAGCAAAAGAAAAAGGAGGGGGAGAGGCGAGAGGGCATCATGATTATTAAATTATTAAGGATCGAGGGCACTGTTATTGTTATTGTTATTATTATTATTCATTTACGGGGATGTAAAGAGAAAAGGCTAGGCTTGTAGTCGTGTGTGTGTGTGTGTGTTGTCTTAATTTCAAAGGGATCACGGGTCAATGGCATGCCGCCTCGTGAGTCATGACTTCGCCACGGGTGACGGTATAAACTTTGCGCGCGTGTGGAGGTCCAAAGGAGGAAATTTCTTATTCGTTAGAGATTCTGATTTAAAGTTTTTGGATAGAATTAGTAAAGAAAAAAAACCCGGGTAGATATTTATTCTTAGCTGCCTGGGCTCTTCTTTAGATCTCCTAGCAACCCAACTTTTTGCCCCCAACCACCAATCAAAGCGTTCTCTCCAAATTTAATACTTCAAAACCCTCCTCCGGAGGCCTTCCTTTCCCTTCACAATATTGGAAAGGTTAGGCGTTGCACTTTAAAATTCCACTAGCCTCTAAAAGTGCAGGTAATATGTTGTTTTCTAGGATTGCTAGGCTTCAAGTCTCTAGCCCCAGCCCCTTACGAGATCCACCCATTCCAAGAGGAATATATATGAGTGCTATCGCCGTCCAACCTTGTGCCATGAATGGTTGAGTGGTCACTCCACATGGAAAATTTAGGATTGATAGGTGCAAAATGGGTCATCAATTTATGCTAATGTTCACACAATTCCACTTGAAGGAAGTAGGATATTATGTTTTGGAAGTTATGTGCAACAATCCAAATTGGTCTTGTTAATCTTGTCTCGTCGTTTTCATTTCTTTGATTTTGGTATCTCCTAGAACAAACGAGAAGGCAGGTGGAGGTTTCCTTCTTGACATCCTTTTCACACTCCATTCTCTTTTTGGCTTTATTGATTGCTCAATTCCCCATTGCCGACCTTACATTTTCCCTCAAATAGCTATCTTCCAATTGAGCATGCCAGTTGCAATTGTACATATGCCTTGCTATTTGTGACAAGCCAATAATTGTATGGACTAGTACTCAATTACCACAAGTAAGAAAAGGCATATACTAGATTTATTATGTGCTAATTATATGGACCCTAAACATCTTTGGACTATTATAATGAGTTTCCCTACATTTGAAATCCCCTCTTCTATAAACCCATGCATGTACTTGTGTTTATTTCAAGTGAGCCTCCCATGGCAATTCAATGAAAACAACTATTTGGCATATCTTAAAAGCCTTATTTTCCTTCCAAGTGTAGGGATTTTGTGAATCTCTCATAGATTGGATTTCAATTTGTCTTGCATTCACCATCGCATAAAATCATCAATCCCAAGGTGTCACATAATCATTGCAAATCTTCGAATTCCTTAGGTGAATAATAATACGTTGATAACAACTTCAAATGGTGAAACAAGAAAGAAATCTATGATAACTCAATGCAATGAAATTATGCAAATATGAGCTACAATACATGTGAAAGAAGAGTTTCCATTGAGTTTCACTTTGTATTAGATGCCACAAATGTGATTATAAGAGATCAACTAGTTACAAAGTTAATCTCTATTAAAAATAAGCTTGAGTCATAGGTGTCACTTACATGGCATCATACAACTCCTTTATTGCTAGATTGATAAAGGCAGGCATTTGGAAGATATCATTTAATTTTCTTGTCTACCAATTAAACTAGGGAAATTTTAGTGAAGGTAATGAGTAACTAGGCTACATCGTAAACATGTTATTCTACAAATTACATGTGTCTATATGTCAAAGGGAAAAAAATATGATTTTTAATATGCCTCTAATATGCCCACACATAAAAATTAGTGAAACTTTTTTTTTGATTAAACATCCCTAATATATTCTATCATATAATAGGATAATTTCCTATAAAATATACTAAATTGGTGCATCACAGTCAAATCGAGCATGTGCTTGTCTCTAGCTAAAAGAATTGAGCTCGACCACTAAAGTAAAGAAATAAAAGTTCATTTAAACTTAGTGCTCAATCTTAATCTAGAACATATTGATAAATCAAGTTAGTTTAGGAATTTTGGGTCAACCATGAAATAGGGTTGATTAAAATTTTTAACCTTAATTTTCTAGTAAAATTAGACAAAAATTTTCATAAATACTGTTAACTTATAATATTTAAGAAATATTTTAATACGTTTTTGAAATATTCAAATTCAAATCTTGGAAAAATTATAGCAAGACATAAAAAACAATAACCAAATGAATTCACTTGTGCCCAAAAATGGTAAATTTATATGTTTAATGATAAGCTTATAATATGGGGAACAATATAAAAATTTATGGACCAAATTGACTTGAATCCAAACATGAACCATATGGCTATATGTGAAATAATAAGACACTAAATCATTGCTACAACACAAGAGGATTTATGTTCCGCATCAAAGTGTTTTAACAAAATTGTTTTAGGCAAAGAAGAGCTTATAAGTTCTTTATATCCCCAATGTGATTGATGCTTCACGTTCACTCATACATATTTATAATGTATGGCTCAATGTCATTAGCTTAGCTTCTTTTTTTTTGGGGGGGGGGGGGGGGGGGGGGGGATTTGCTTTGTGTTTGCGTTAGCTCTTTGACTCACCATCATATATCAAACTCTTCATTTGTTCTTTGGATCTTTTACTCCATCCTCATGCTCTCCAACTCTTCAAACAATTATTGGATGGTGGCCCTTGCCTCGTCCCTCTTTATCATAACTTGCACTAGTAGAGTCCA
This sequence comes from Lygodium microphyllum, assembly GCF_053477565.2. Lineage (NCBI taxonomy): Eukaryota > Viridiplantae > Streptophyta > Polypodiopsida > Schizaeales > Lygodiaceae > Lygodium > Lygodium microphyllum. The sequence continues at coordinate 16,806,928 of NC_141142.1, forward strand.
TGTGTCAATATAAGACCATGGTGCAAGCCATCATGTTGCTCCTAAGACATGTCAATGTGGACAAAGCAAACTATCACTCTATTTTGTCTCCTCACTTAAACTTAAACATGAGCTTTACCAAGGCTAGCATTAGCATTGAACTCACATTGAAGGGCTTGTTGTTCCAATCCGCCTTTAAGTGGACATAGTTGTCAACATATAATTGTTATGCAAGGTATAGGGACAATTGCTTTTGTTTGGCATTTCATTCTAGATCTCCATGGAGCATTACGGGAGGGCATTCAATAGACCCATGTGCTACTAGTTGAGAAACTCTAGTGGGGTAGTATCCTTGCATGTGCTCAATTGATGGAAAATGTATTGTGGAAATTCTTTGGGAAAAGATCTCAGACCTCCTTCAAGGTGACAGGGGGCACACTGGCACAACGTGAGTTGTTAGAACCCTCGATCATGCCAAAAGATTTGACATTGCCCAACTTTACGAATGACTATTCCATAATTCCCTTGGATTCTATATCATTGATATGATTGTCTCCTTCAAATTCAACACACTAACACTACACAGACAACTAAAAATATTTCATTAAAAAAACTGGTCCACTGCATGATTAAGGTTGAGTATCAAAATAAACATGTTGCAAATGTGTATAATAGTTACAAAACCAATATTGCACCATCTCATACTTTTGATGTGTTCTTTGGGCATTTCATGTGAAAGTGAAAGATGGAAGTGATCATTTTGGTCAATTGATTGTTGCAACTTGCATATAGATTGCTATACTATGAAAATTGAAATGTCTCTAATGTTGATCCATTTAGCCTCTATATTTGTGAGGGCTAGGCCACTTTGAGGACCAATCCACTTCAAGGCTTGAGCACATATTCTTTCTAGTGCCTCATCAATGGTTTTTTGGACCCTTCTACTCCATGGCTTTGCAAACTTCAATATCTTGGAAATGATAAAGTTGATTGAGTGGTATCCTTAGGTCATGTTGAAAGGCAACGGGGATGGAGATGACATACATTTGTGTTGTGACATGTCTCCCTAGTTTCACATCCTCTCTAACTATGTATAAATAGCATGGATAATTCTTCATCATAGTAGGTGCTAGATGTGCCAAACTCTAATGCCAACAACAAATAGCCTACTGGATCTATTGGTGAAATGAAGCATGATGTTCTTTGTGTCTTCTTTGAGTGCAAGAAGATCATCAATTTGAAAAGATATAGATATTGTACATATCATTCCCTAATAAGCAAAATTTTAACAACTGATCTGCCCCTCCAAACCAGATGGTATATAAATCATAGATATTCAAGATATATTTTTTCAAGCCTAAGGATATTGGAGATATTAGGGGTGATGGGACTTGCCCTAACAACAACCAACCTGTTTCATGGGCAATAAATTAACTGCAACCCTTGCAATATAGGGGTGTAGAATGACAATAAGATCTCTTTAAACTTTGAGGGTGAATGAGAGTGGCACATTAACAATAGTGATTGTTTGAGACAGAACCTTTCATCCTAGGCCTACTTTAGGATCATGCATGTTGGTATAGAATGCAAGTATGGTAAGCAATGTGCTATAACTTATCTACCATACACTAATTTTCTTTTTAATGGACAATATTATAGTAGCCTATAATCATATTGGTGTATGATGTAAGCATACTGAATCCAAATGTATTAATCTACTTGTAATTCTACTTATTCTTACTTAAACTTAATTTTTTCATATCTTTGTTAATTTATAATTTATTTCATAAATATAAATCATTCATATAATATTAATGTAGACACAAGCATGTTACTAGTTCTACAAGTTGAAATTATTTTGATTCTATTACTATTTTGATGGCTCACTACAAGGATTTGAGCTTATAGCGACGGCGGGTAGCGGCGTCGCTACGGTCCACAGGGGAAAAAAATGGGCCGAAACCGAGCGCGACTTTATTTCTCGTTTTCGCGTTTTGTGTTTTAAGAGCAAGAGCGAGGGAGAGAGCGACCGTCGTGAGAGAAGGAGAGGAAGAAGACTTGCCGCCGCCGCCACCGTTGCCGTTGTTCGCGAAGGAGAGGAGGAGCCTTCATCTCAAAGAGGAGCCGCCCCACACTCGCCATATCTCATCGGTGAGTCTCCCTCTCTCCTTCTTTTGCTTGTTTAAGGTTTAAATCACTTTCTCTTTTGCTTGTTTAGGAGAGGAAATGAGAGAGAAAGAGAGGGAGAGGGAGAGAAAGAGAAAGATTGGGAGAGGGAGAGGAAGGGGGAGGACATGAGAGAGGGAGAGAAAGAGAAAGAGAGGGAGAGGGAGAGGAAGAGGGAGGGAGAGTGCATTCTCTCTCTCCCTCTCCCTTTTGCTTGTTTAAGGTTTAAATCACTTTCTCTTTTGCTCGTTTAGGAGAGGAAATGAGAGAGAAAGAGAGGGAGAGGGGGAGAGAGGGAGAGGGAGGGAGAGTGCATTCTCTCTCCCCCTCTCCCTTTTGCTTGTTTAAGGTTTAAATCACTTTCTCTTTTGCTTGTTTAGGAGAGGAAACGAGAGAGAAAGAGAGGGAGAGGGAGAGGGAGAGAGAGGGAGAGAAAGAGAAAGAGAAAGAGAGGGAGAGGGAGAGGGAGGGGGAGGGGGAGGAAATGAGAGAGGGAGAGAAAGAGAAAGAGAGGGAGAGGGAGGGAGAGTGCATTTTCTCTCTCCCTCTCCCTTTTGCTTTTGGAGAGTGTTAGGATATATTGTGAGAGGGAGAGGAAATGAGAGAGAAAGAGAGGGAGAGGGAGAGAGAGAGAGAGGGAGAGAAAGAGAAAGAGATGTATACTCAAATGGATAGCTTTATGGAGATGTATGTCTACTCAAATGGATAGCTTTTGTCTACTCAAGATGTAGTCCACCTGTGTGTGTATATATTGGAACGATAACATATCCATGATTATGGTAATGGTATGCACTTTGCTTTTTTAATGGGTACCATTACATCGACTCCTTAAGAGGGCTAAAAATTAGTCATACACTTTATAAAGTCTAATTAGGAGATTTAAGATGCATGATAATAGACTTATCGATAATGGTATGCAATGTGCTTTGCCATGGGCCACGTACATTGGTGACTCTTTAAGATGGCTTAAAATTGGTCATATGCTTCATAATGTCCAAGCAGGGGATCTAATTGTGATATGCATAATTCATTGTTTTTGTATTAACTTTATAGGTATAACAAATTAGTAATCATGCCAACTAGTCAACAGAAGGACTAAAAGAAAATGATACCCTAGCTAGTGGTCATTATGGTACTTCATCAAAATGAAACCAAAAGTATTGCTATAGAAGAAGAATCCCTTAAATTGAGCATAGGATATTTTCTTCAAATGTTATGACTATGAGTAGAATTGATTGGAACAAATTTTATAACTATAGTTAATAAATTTCATAGATGACATTAATTTTTATACATGGACCTAGGACAAAAAAACCACATTACTAAGATGTTTTTTGTTGAGACTAATTTATTATTAGACTAAGAGATCCTCAATGATGCTCATAAATGGATTACTTATACTCAAAGCCCTCTAGTGCAGTTGTATAAGTAATCCTAGTAGAGCCCCTCTAAGATACTCAAAGCACATAACCTAGAGACTGTATCTAGGTATATAAGGTATAATGGTTGCACAAGAAGACACCTCAATAATTGACTGATCACCACTAAATCCCAAAGAAGAATCGTGTTCCATCCCCTTCAACTCTATATTCACCTCGTGAAGAACTTCATTAATCATAGCATCCTTGTCACCAATCTTTTTGTTGCAATGATGAAGTAACATATTCATCACTTTTCCTTTTAGCATCTAAGGCATTATCCAATCTTTTAGTCAAGTCCAAACATTTAGTCTTCGACTCATGAACCTTATGAACCAATGCTTTTTTTTTTCAATAATGAATAATTATTTATCGGGACAAACAAATCCTTGAGCATGGTATATGGCCGAGATATAACATCAATAAATCTCTCAACTCCTATGTCCCATGCATTCTTTACATCAATCAGTAAAGCATTTCTTATATCTTGAAGTTTAGATTTCAACACCATGGATGCATCAATATCAATCTCAATGTTTTACAAAATTTGCTTCTCAATCTCTTGCAGAGGCTAAAACCTCTCAAGCAAGAGCTTATGGTCAACTTGCAACTTGACATACATCTCTGTAAAGCTATCCATTTGAGCCTGGTTTGTTGTAATGTAGATAAGATGGAAAACGAAGGTCTTATTGTTCAAGATCGCGAGGCGTATCTTAATCAGCGTGTCCCATGTCCTTGCTCTCAATGCAAGTTGGCAATTCGACGAAAACGCCGATTGTCTATAGAACACGTACGACGATTTGGCGAGTTTCAATCTGAGATAATTGATCAAGCGATTGCGAATTTTCAGCAAACGGTAATTTGAAGTTAATATCAATCATGCATTGTACTCGCAAGCTAATTGAAAACCATATACAATAAGATTAGGTATTGTTGGCAAATTTTCTATCCAAGGAGGTGATGTCTCGTCCCAAGGGAGAGTGCACCCTTTGTGGCCAATTAGAAGAGTTCGTGGGCGTGCGATGGATGGAGTGCAGGAGCCAATCCACCACTCGCAAGGCCAATCTATACCGTAAATGCCAGAGGAGACAGACAACCTTCTAGACCTACCTACAATCTTGGAGCGTGAGATGGAGGCAATGATCGATGCATTGATTCCCATGGATGTCGAGACTTCTGATCCGCTTAGAGAGGAAGCATCCATACCATTATATGATGGGTGCCGAGTATCTCGGTTGAAGACACTGCTTGCACTCTTAAGTGTGTAAGCAAAATATGGGTGGAGCGATACGAGTGTGACCGAGTTATTCAGGTACCTTGCACATAGGCTTCATTGATTTTTTTTTACACTATTATTACAAACATTTGTGCTTTTTCAAGGTGTTTTATGATTTTTTTCAGGTTATTGAAATATCATATATTACCACCTGCAAATACCATGCCTGAGTCTCGTGATGATGCACGACATGTTTTACGGAATCTTGGCATGGACTACAATAACATCCATGCATATATCAACGATTGCATACTGTTTCGAGAAGAATACGAGACTATGGAGACATGTCCAAAGTGTGGTGCTCACAGGTATCGACAGGACTTGCAAGGGCAAACCATCCCTCAAAAAGTTCTCAGACACTTTCCGCTCATCCCCCGCATAAACCACATGTTTCGTACGTCTGGCATGGCGAGCTTGACAACGTGGCATGTGCAAAATAGGTCCACGGATGGAGTTCAACGAATATCAGCGGATTCGCGCGCATGGAGCCACATTGACTATACCTTCCCAGGCTTTGCGCGATAGCCAAGGAATCTTCGGCTCGGTCTCGCAATGGATGGCGTGAACCCATTCGGTCTGCGCTCAACTTCTTACAGTGTGTGGTCTATAGTCCTTGTCAACTATAACATCCCTCCATGGCTTCTACGAAGAAAGGACATCTCATCCTTAGCTTCCTCGTCCCAGGCCGCTATAAAATAAAAAATATGGACGTGTATCTTTGTGCATTAGTCGATGAGCTTAAGATTTTGTGGGAGGAGGGGGTCACTGTGCAAGATATGAGTAGGCGCGATGGTCGGCGGTCAGCCAATATTCGAGCCATTCTCATGTGGACGATGCATGACTTTCCGGGATTGGGAGAGTGCTCAGGTGAACAGGCCTCCGTTCTCGCTGGTAATATCTATATTTTATCTCATTCAATCAAGTATTCACTAGGTCGTGGTGTTGGAACATGTCTGGTTACCTCAAGTTATCATGCATGTCCATTGTGTGGGCCACAGTTAGACTCCCGAAGGTCACAAACCATGAAGAAGATGGTATATCAAGGACGCGCTGCTTTCTTGCCGGAGAATCATGAACTCAGGGAAGGTTTCCTTGGATGATCTCCAACACGTATGAATGCCGCAAGCTGGTACGAGCTGAAAATGGTCCATGCGGAATCACATCCAAATGGATTGTGACGGTTCTCAGTTTTCTACGAGTTGCCATATTGGACCCACTTACAGGTCAACCACTTGTTGGATCCCATGCATATTTTCAAGAATGTGGGCAGCTTACTATGGGACCACATCATAGGAAAGAGAGACACTATAAGGGCACGAATGGATTTGAAGGAGGTAGGTAAGATGGAGGCGCTTTGGCCGCAGTCGAGTGCTGATGGTCGCATGCAGCTTCCTCACGCTCCTTGGGTTTTGTCCACTAAAGAAGAGCGCATTGTGAAGCAAGTAATCAAGTCTATCTGCACTCCGACGGGTATGATGCGTTCTCTCAGGTCCGCATTTTCTAAAGACGACCAATTGTCGGGGCTAAAATTTCATGATTGGCATAAAATATGTCAGGTTTGTGCTACGAATGGATTGTAATTAGCATGGGCATTTTGCAATTTGGAAAGTGGCCATTATTCATAATGCTTTCTCATTTGTGGCAGTTTGTCCTACCGATCGCGATCGCAAGATGCCTTACTCCAGAAATTCGTGGGGCCATTTACAAGTTGTCGACTTTGGTGCAATGGATCTCACAGAAGAGATTAAGACGTCCTCTATTGAATCCGTGAGGCGGGGAGTAGTAGAGACGGTCTGTCTCTTTGAGAAATACCTATCCATTAGCATGCTCACGATACAAATCCACCTTCTTGTGCATCTTGTGGACGAAGTGGAGATTGCTGGACTTGTCCATACGTGATGGATGTTCTTCCTGGAGCGCTTCATGAAAACCCTGAAAGGCTTTGTGCGACAACGAGATCGGCCAGAAGATAGCATGGTTGAGGTTGGTTGGTGTCAGAGGCGTTAGTGCATATTTCACAATGGCTACCAACGGTGGACCCAGACAATGAAATACTATGGACACTGAAGGACGATGATAGACTGACTGGAGATGTGGTGGTTGGAAATGGGGTAGAAAAAAGAATGGATGCCTCAATGGAAGAGAAGGTGAATCGGTTTTGTATGTTGCACCATGCCTCCATGGAGACGTGGCTCGCCAAGTATCAGATTGCAAGTCAAGATCGAGAGGAAGCGCGAGTTGAATTCCGACGTAGTACGCGTCATCGACCGATTCGATATCTCGAAGGCATGGAGGAGATGCCGCGATTTATGTCAATGCGATGGTTGCATGGAGCCTTGACCGCAGCATCTAGCGAAGAGACAGAGGCCTCAATGGAGTGGGAATTCGGATGTAGTCCGAAGGTGATGAGGGGTTTAGAATCTGTCGTATCTAAATTTTATATGTGACATCTAATTTGAGTGTTTCAATGTACAGTATAAAATATATAGTGTGGCGTGGTCGCGTTGACGGCATTTTCGCGTGGAGCGTATTGACAAAATGCGCTCCACAATGGACTGTGGTGTCATGGCAAGGTTCGAGCACGAGAGTCGGCGACGAGCAACAGATCCAGACACGGTTGTGGATGAGATGAAGTATTTTGGGAACTTGAAAAGTATTATTACGGTGGATTACTGTAGCTTCTCCATGATACTATTCGATGTGTAGTGATTCAAAGTGGTACTTGGAGGAGCTGGAGCAACAGTTCAATGAGGTCCATCGGGATTTCTCGAAATAGATTCCGAAAAAAAATGGACGGATTTGCGCGACATCTTTGTGTTGCTGGCCCATTGTGAACAGGTGCATGGAGTCATTTGCTTGCGAATTGTATTACGACATGGTTTATGTCACAATGGTTAATCACTCTCTTGTACGTGTTTGTGAACATGTAATCTTCTATCCAAACCCCCGACAACCTCGCTGGTGGTATGTTATACCTTCAACTCTCCGAAGTGCGAGAGTATATGATCAAAGCGATGTTCCGAACATAGATGAAGATAATATGCAAATAGAGGGGTCGATATTGCAAGGGGTGGAGGTCGTCGAAAGCTTGGAGCCAGCATCAGCTAACAATGATGGAAATACAGGAGTCCAAGAATTTTTTGAGAACGAGGGGGACTCATTCTTTTGTGGTGACATGTCTATCGACCTTCTAGTGTATGTGGAGTTGTGTCAGGAGATTAACATGGGACCATAGGATACTTCATACTTGGAGCATCCACTTACTCAATTCGTTGACCAATCTCTTATAAAGATACATAAGATATGCATTTTAAGAGAGATTTTTTAAAAATGATTTATATTACTGTGCTTTGTATGATTTAAATTGATTATTCTAACATCACTTTTTATCTGTGCAGGTGACATTTTCAGGATGAGTCGAGGGATGAGCGATGAGGAGTTGCAGGACATCTTCGCACGCATGTCTCCAGACTAGCTCACGAGATTCAGAGAGATGGGAGACCAGGAGTTGTCTCGTTCTTCGTCAGGGCGCTCTGCTAGATCTGCTTCAATGCGATCGAATACTTTGGCTTCAAGCAGACGATCTCGAAGCTTACGACTTGGGCCAGAGGGAGGGAGTGCATCGGGATTAGGGGGATGCTGCTGTGGAGACACGGATGTGGTGTCTCTGTCTCATCGTTCAGCTAGAGCTGTGTCACCTCCAGGATTTGTCACACCTGTGGGGACGTCTACTCTAGTTACTCCGGCTTTTGCGCAGCCATCAGGTGGCACCCCTTTGGGTACCACTCTGAGAGAGATTACCCCCATCGGTACACCGGATGTAAAGGGGTCTTCTAGATATGCCCAGGAGCGTGGACGCAGATGGGAGAGGACCCATCTTAGGCAGACTCCTAGGGGTTATGGATATCTGGTCAATAGTAGGTCAGGAGCCATAATCATGAATGATGAGGGGAGGAGGGTGATGGCTTGCATGAGAGAGTTGTGCCAACAAGTTTTTCGGCACAACGTCCTGGATCATTGGAAGAACATATCGGAGGGGAGCAAGGACTATATAGTAGCATCCTTGCACGAGGAGTTTCCCGTGCCAGCCGCAGTAGATAGATTCTCTACGGGCTGGATGATGGATTGCATGCGTGCATACATGTCACATAGATGATCCGACGCACATAAGGCAATCAAGAGTGGGACTGCAAAGCCTGAGTGGTTAGATGCAGACGACTGGCGCCGATTGAGGGAGGAAGCTACAGATTCTCTAGGACGTTGGAGTCAGCAGCGCGAGGCGGCGAGGGCACGACTCAAGGCCGGAGTGGTCCATCATCTTGGGAGTGGCGGCCATAGGACATATTTGGAGGACTTTGTAAGTTTTTCTTTTGTTTTGCTTGTTTGTTTTTTTGAAATATTCTTTGTACTGACAATCATGTTTCTAACAGTTAGCATTTTATTTTCTTTGCAGTACTCCATTACAAATCACGATCCGATAGGCCTTGAGACTTGATATGCAGAGAGGCATGGTCTCAATGCATTGATCGACCGATTGTATAAACACGGCAGCCATGTAAGTCACTCATCTTTCTTGTCCGTAGTTACCATGAGATATTTGAATGCATTATTGTATGGTGGATTGATGTGTTGTATCTTTTTCTGCAGAGTCCGTTCGATGCTCCTTTGCGGCGGGACGAGCTTTCGGGGGACGAGGATTTGTAGCTCGCCCTTGGATCCTTGGAGCTCACACACCTTTATTTTTTAGTTGGCTGATCTATGTAGACATTTTCTATGTATTAGTGATATCCTGTCATGATTGTACCAATTGTTTTTTATGTGATCATGTATTTATTTCATGTATCAGTTTTATGATTTCAGTATACATTCTTTTTGTTTGCAAGCGCTTTGTATACAGTAGTGCAGAAACTATTTTGTATGGCTCTCATATAGCACACAGTGCTATATGTGCTGCCCTGCCACAAATTTTTTTTTATCCCCGTTACCGTCACTATTAGTGTCGCAAATTTACTGCTCACGTCGCTATTGCCATTGCTATGCGTGTCGCAAATTTACTGGTTGCGTCGCTATTGGCATCGCTATTGGCGTCGCTATCAGCGATGCTGATAGCGACGTTTCTATGGCATCGTAAATGTGACGCTGATAGCGACGCCAATAGCGACCCTGATAGCGACGTTTCTATGGCGTCGTTAATAACGACGCTTTTTGCGATGACGGGGGCAAATTTTATTGTTTGTATTTTCGTCGCTTTAAACGTCGGTATAAGGTCTATATCTTGTAGTGGCTACTTTTTATTTTTAAACTTTTTAATAAAAATTTTGTAGACGTAAGGATGTTGGTGTGCAAGATGTAGGCATGCTACACAAATATGAGTTACCTCAATTTTATTTAAAATTTTAGTATTTCTTATTGTATATTTTTTAATTTGGATTATTGTATATACAAGTATGTTTGTGTAGGATGAAAACATATTATACTAGGAGGTGCTAGCTTGTGTGTATTTTAATCTTTTATAAAATTATAAATATATATTTAAGTATACTCTATTTCTACTAATGTTATCATTTACATAAGCATGTTGGTGCAAGAACCAACTACATTTCTTTTTTATTTATATTTTGTCTTATAGATATAGGCTAAAGTTAGGGCTTTTGCAGCTACTGCAAACAATTAATATTAGACAATTGATAGTAGGAGGTTTAGAGAGGTAGACTAACAATGTCTAGACAAGGCAAAGTAATAGCACATGTTTTTGGTAATCATTTGACAGAAATTAGGGGCTAGGAATCAATTTATGTATGGGGTGCTATGTCTATCTTATGATATAGTAGCAAAAACATAATAATACCTATCTTATACATAAAATGTGAGAGTCTTGACTAAATTATATATAATTTTAAAGATTTAGCCATATAGAAGCAATTTAGATGTGTAACGAGTATTTTTTGATATGAATCAATAAGAATAACCAATAGTCAAACCTGTTAGTTAGAGAACATATATGATGAACCCAATTCTTATAACATCCATGATAATTCAGACAAAATAATTAATAAGGTTTGAACTTCACAAATTCTAACTGTGTATGAACCACCATATTACTTTGACTCCTATTCAAATGACAAATTTTACTAAGAAACCTTCACATGTATAGAAGCATTCATTGAATGTGCCTCTTTTATCACCAACTAGCAATGTTTGATGAGAAGTGCAATGTATCCTTTCTACCCCTTAATCTTATTTGAACAAATAAAATTTTCTAGAATAATAACAAGAGAAAGATGTAAGAATATAATTATTAAATTTGATTATAAAGAAGAAGAAGAACAAGATAGCCACACAACCCTCAAACAAATCAGTAGGGTGTGCATTAGTCCAAAGGAAAATCAACTTAATGAGGGAGAAAATTTAGGTGGTTTAGAATATATTTATAATATATGTTACAAATTTCCCTTGGGACTAATGATGTGAACAAGTACATGGATAGTCCAAGAAGGGCAATATGTTCACCAACCCTACGAAAAGCTTCAAACTTCTCATAGGAGAGGACCTTTGTGAATAGATATGCCAAGATATGTTGCATTGGCACATAGACTAAATTGCATTTGTTTGTTGCTAAAATCCACTTCCTAGATATATTTAATTACAATTCACTTCCCAAGATAACTAGTTTCTAAGTGCTTTCATCAAGCTGACTTTGGTATATAAAGAAGGCAGTCACCATGTCAAAGTCATTCCTCAAGCTAGCTTGGCGCAACTAGATTCTAAATGCTTTCCACTTGATTTGAGGAATCCTCTCCTACCTTGATAGGACCACGTGAAGCCTCTGATGACTTTCGCAATTTTGAACCATCCTGAGAGATTGAAAGGTAAAAGTGAATTGACATACATTGTAGTTGAATGCTAGCATATTCTTAACAATAGTTGCTTTCCTAACTAGGGAGATCCATCCATTTCTTAATAATCATTTGAAATTTGTCAAAGAACTCAGGTTGAATCTTTTCTTCAAATAGATTTTGATGCCAATATGTTCTCTTAGGTACCTAGCTAGCTGCCTAACCTTCATGGGCCTAGAATCCTAGCTCAACAATCCAACTTTCAAGGTCTTTCCAAGATTAAAAGAATAGGTTATACTTAGTGTGGTTGACTTTAGAGGTAAATAAATATGAGAACTTAGCATAGATTCTAAGCAAGTTAAAGACTGATTCCTTTTTTGCCTCTATGATAGAGGCATTATCATCACAATAAAGAATTGCATCACTATTTGGGAGCCATCCAAAAGGGGCAATCCTTTAATAGTGCCAGCTTGTAAAGCTAGGTCAACTTTCCTAAGGAGGGGATTTGTGATCAAGGCAAAGAGTAAAGGGGCCAGCGAGCACCCTTGTCTAATTTACCTCTTCAAGGTAAAGGGCAAGGAGAATTGCCCATTGATGTTGACCACTACTGATGCATCCTAAAAGAGAGAGGCTACCCGTTTGATAAATACCTACCCAAATTTCAATGTGATAGTAAACACATGATGAAGGCCCAAATGACTCTTCCATAAGCTTTATCCTAGTCCATGTTGATGAGGATAAAGTCTAATTGAATGCTGAGAGCCATGTCCATTGACAAGATCAAGTTCATCATTGCATATTGGATTAGTCTTCCTTTGAAAAAGCCAAATTGTTTTGGATAAATGATTCTTGCAAATAGATTCTTGACTCGAAATGCAAGGGCTTTGGCCATAACCTTATAGGCAATGTTTAACATGGTGAGCGGGCACCAATTTGTTGGTTTAAGGTGGTCATGTGACTTGGGGACAAGCTTGATCACCCCTACATTCATTCCTTTAGGAAGCCTTTCAAAGGATTGGGCATGGTTCATAAATGCTCCACACATATGCCATGTTTTTTGGAAGACTTCAATAGGGATCCCATCCGCCTCCCTTGGCATTTTGCCTCCTTTAAAGCTAAAGACCACTTCTTTAATTTCATCAAGAGAGAATGGTCTATCTAAGAGTAGTGTTTGGGGGTGACCACATCTTTAGGCTTGAAATTGTCAACTTTTTCAAGAGCTCCAAATAGTGTTGCCGATTGTTGTTTTGACCAATTTTCATGTACTTTTGAGAATCCATTTTTTGTAGAAAATTAATTTCTACCTTATACTTGTTCCAAATCGTTTACTCTACTATCTTATAATGTTGGGAAATTTCCATCCAATTTTGGTATCATATGCACATGTTATTTCAAAAATAGTGAAATAGAAATTGAGTTGCTAAAGTGGCTTTTAGCCACTTTTGTGGCAAATTACAAGATTATTATTAATTGTACCTTTGTTGCTTGAACCATGCTCTCTTAGAACTTTCTAATAAATCCATCAATGTCTCTAAGGCACTCTTTCATGGTAGAATCATATGGGGATTCTTGGAGGGCCACCAACATAGTTGCTCTTGCTAGGACAACAGAGTCTACTTCAAGGCTTCTCTTAACCAAATGAATTTCTAATGTGATAAATATTTAGAAACATGGTCAAATCTTATCCCCTTACTTAAAGGGGAAAATTTCCCTAGATACTATATAAGCAATTCCCCCCAAGTCCCACCCTGAAATATGGGGTTAAGATTTAGCCACTTGGTCAAATCTTTACTCCTAATTTGAAAGTGGAACTTGGGAGATTCCCAAATTCTCTAATATGGTATTTCTTCTACTTGCTGCTAGTCAGACATGATAGTTACTTGGCATATCATCCACATGTAGTCAGACATGATCATTAGTTCCCTTGCATCATCCCATACTTTGGAGAGCTTATCATATGTGCTTGTCATCAAGGAAGGAGGCGTTTAATGTGAAGGGGGAAGGGCCCCTATGGCCACCATTGAGGAGGATTAGTCTAAATGAGACTAGAATCGGAATATGGCTAGAGATGATAATACCATGCATGGTTTGATAGGTCATTTTACCCCAACCCACCATGTGCTATGAGATACATAGAATTTTTCAAGACACAGACCTCTCTAGGTCACGATCCAACATGCTAGTTATGCCATGTGAAGTTGAGTTTAGCTCCATTGGTTGCGATCATGGCCATATCTTGTAGCCCACATGCTCCTTCAAATAGTTGCCAACTTTCTCTTTCTTCTCTGAGCATTGATACTGATCCATGTTACCGATTATGCAACCTGCATATCATGTTCTAGTCGCCCCCAATCACTGCATTGAAGCCTTGAACCTGCTACTTGAGGAAAGCCCATTGGTTTTCTCTGGTTGATGAGTAGTTGGATGTGTACACGGGGCATATCATGAACTCCTATTTTACTATTGACACTTTGGCATCAATGCTGCTATTGTCACCTACATGAAAAGCCAACTTAGGATCCAATTCGTCAGATATCAGAAGCAAGGTACCTCCTTTGCCCCTTGCCACAGTATCGAAGAATGTGGTGTTATCGTGCACAATAAAAGCCTTGCATATGCAACTTTATCGAACTTGATCTCTTGTAAGCTGATGATTTATGGTTTGAGCCTCTTGACTAAGCCAAACATGATGTGTTTTGTAATGTCTCAGGAAAATCCTTGTACATTCAAAGACTAGAACTTGAGTTTGGGTGAGGGAAGGGTCCCCTCATCACATTTGAGGTACTTTAGCCAAGAGTTTATAATCATGAATTGGAATATAATAGCTTTGATCCATCTTGCTTGTTTCTTGAGAGAAGGGTTGTTACTAACTTTCTTAATTCAGTGACACATGGATCAATTGCAAAAGCAACACGTAGCTAGTAATCAAACTTCTAGAGCCCACATTGATGGATTAACTATCTATCCTCTCAATCAATGTTTAGGACTTTTGAGCTTATATAGCCATAGTAAGGCTTACAAGCCTTGCTCAACACATAGTTTTTTTGTTTACTTTCCTTGTAACTCTCCCCAACACGCGTCCTTCCCCTTGTTTCAATCGATGCTTTCATGCCTGAAGTGATACCTTTTTCTCTCCACATTGAGATGATCGCCGTTTAATGTTTGATGATGACGTCTGCCCTTTGGCATCGGAGACGACTATTTGGTTGGCTACCTACATCCAACTTCCCCCCGTCTTCTGGAATTTTCTCTTCCTTGGAATATTCTTACTCATTGTAATTTCCTCTCTTCCGCAAGCCTCCTTTCCCATCCATCACCTCTCATGCTTCTCCTCACACTTGCATCTTTTTTGGGACTCCTTGCGATTGCGTCACCACTAGGGCAGTAGGGTCTATTTATTTTTTTGCAGGAAGCTATAAAGATGTATTAATATTGAAAAGAAAATTTTACAGCTGATTGGTTTGAGTACTGCTTCAACCCTGGGAAGCTACCGTTACTTAGATGGACACATATTCAGCTATACAAAAAAGGCCCTAATAGCATCATAACTGAAAATCCTAATAGGCCTTATTCAATGTTCAGCCTTTTTCTTGATATCCAAAAGAATTGCTGCCAAATCCACATTGGAGGTTGCAGTTTCCAGTCCCTCCTTTAAGCTGTCTTCATGCTGCTTGAGAATGGTAGCTGTGTCTTTCTCAACCTGCAAAAAGAGGTCAGATTTCAGGCCATGTATAGGATCCACATCAATGTTTTCAAACACTTTCTTGTTCCTGCTTAGCCAAATGTGCCACAAGTAATAGCTTCTGATCCAATTCCAAATTGGGGGAGGGAGACCATAAATTTCCCCTAATAACACCTCCTTCCAGGTAAGTTTAGTGGGGTGATACTTGAAGACAGTAACCTACAGAAAACACTAGATGTTAGCATTTTTAGTACAGTTAAGGAAAATATGTGAAATTGATTCTACCTGCTGTCCACACTTTGTACACAGACCATTCCCCAAACCAGCTTTGAGTGTTCTCTCATTAGTCCATAAACTTTTGAGGGTAATGAGCCACATCAGACAGGACATCTTTGGTTGAATAGAGGGAGCCCAAATGTTATTAAACCTATAGCTCCACTGTGCTACTGCCCAATTAATATGCCATCTATTATTCAGTTTATTGCAGAGTGGAGCATTGCTATTTATCAAGTCAGGCAGGGGTAGTAGCGGTTTGTCCCCCAATAACCTGATCCCCCTGTGATTAAAGTGGTGGTTGAGATTGCTCATAACCGGCATGTTAGAATCCCACAAGAGTACCCTTTCAGTTATCAGGTCCAGTTCCTGTCTTTTAAGTTTGAATGTCTGTTTTAGTTGTGTCCCAGACATCCACTTTTTAAGGGCTGGATCCCATATGTCCCTCTAGCTTCTAATTCCTTTCTTGAAGAGCTTGTATGCTAAGTTTAGCTGGTTATCTGGAATCGCTCCCTTATGGAAGCTGAACCAGATAGAGTCCTTGGAACACCAGGGCAGAGTGAGGTTGGGGTGGGGAGAGGGGATTAACAGGTTTTTGTACTTGAACTAGGCCTCCCAAAGTCCTTTGGCCAGGGATGAACAATCTTTAGGTTTCAGATTGGCAGGACAAATAGTTATTGTTAGTGGGTCTAGGCCTTTCCATTTCGGGCAGCCCTTAACCAGAAATTTGCCAGTGGCTGCCTTGATTAAAGTAATACAGCCCTCTTCTTCCCTTATGATGCTTCTTGCTATCCATTTGGCTGCCAGTTTGTCAGCCATAATGCTGAGATTGGGAAGACCAAGACCACCTAATTTCTTAGGTGTAGATAGCCCAAGATACTTTAGGTACCTTGAATTGTTCCCCATCTCCACTCCAAAGAAAGTTCCTCCCTAGTTGCTATAGTTGCTTCATTCCTGCCTTAGAAGGTTTCCAGCAAGCCAAAAAGTAGATTGTGGATGGAATTAGTATGTGTTTAAGCACCATGCATCTTCCAGCCATATTGAGCTGCAGCCCCTTCCATTTTTCAAACTTACCCCTGACTTTTCCCAAGACCCAGTCCCATCTTTGTTTCATTGAGATTCCAAAGCCCATGGGTATGCCTAATAGTCTAAAAACTTTACCCGTTTCCAGCTCCTTGCATCCTTCAGCCAGGAGCCAACTAGGACAAGGACTAATTAGTGTTTTAATTCCTGTTTTGTTGGGGTTGATCACAGAGCTAGAAGCCTTGCAAAAGGTTTGCAAGCAGTTCCAAAAGGCCACTAATGAGACTGGATCATTATTGACCATACTATTTGTATCATCAGTAAACTGGTTGAGAACCACGTCTATGTTGTTGGGGAGTTTGATACCTTTAATATTTTGCCCTTATCAATCTCAGCTTGAATGAGCCACCCTAGAGCATTAGCTGCAATGGCAAATAGCAAGGGAGCGAGAGGGCAGCCCTGTCTGATGGATCTCCTCAAGGGAAAAGAGTCAGTCATCTCTCCATTTATGGCTATTTTGGTGGAAGCATTACCAAACAGGGTACTAACATATTTGATGAACTTCCTCCCTAGCCCCATATCATGGAGGGACTGAAGGATAAAATCCATTCTAACCTATCATAAGCTTTGTCAAAATCAATCTTGAAGAATACAAAATCTTGGTTGGTTCTTTGGGCTTGTTCGATGCCTTCCCATAGGGCAATTATTGAGTCTAGGATGTATCTCCCTTTAATGAACCCCTTTTGTTCTTTTCTTATCCAGTGGCCAAGTTGATCAGATAACCTTCTAGCTATGGCTTTAGCAAAGACCTTATATGCTGATGTGAGACAAGTGATGGGTCTCCAATTAGCTAGGAGCTCTTTGTCGTCCCTCTTATGGATTAGCTTGACTACCCCTTCATTGATTGTGTGAGGCAAGGCTCCAAATTTTAGGGATTCCTTCCATACCATGAGAAGGGGCAGAATAAGAAAGTCTTTGTATTCTTTGAAGAATTCATTCGGAAGGCCATCAATCCCTGGGCTTTTCCTTGATGCTAGAGAGTCAATGGCATCACTGATCTCAATAGCTGAGAGCTCCCCATCTAGAACCTCAGCCAAGCCTGGAGGGACAACTTTCCTCCTGGCCATCACTATCTTAGCTTTAGCAGTTGTCTCTTCTGGTGAGCTCACTCTAGGGGAGCTAAACATTTTTTAGAAGAACTCCTTGGCTATAAGGAGATTCTCACCATTGTTTTGTGCATGTATACCATCTTCCTTTCTCAGCATAGGGATGGAGTCTCTATTCTTTTTTTTCTTAAGGACTTGGAACATGTATTTGGTGGGTTTATCTGCTTTGCCAGCCCACCATTGCCTGGTGAAGAGTTGTATGTCCATATCTTCTTTTTCTTCAACAGATCTTAGTTCTTGCTTGATTCTTTGTAGGTTAGGTTGCAGTTGGCTCTCCCCAGCTTCTATCCTGATCTCCAAGGATTTATATGTTGAGTGTTGTCTAGCTCTATGTTCCCTAACCTGCTGAACCTTTTTAATGTTTACATCCCTCAAGAATAGTTGAGTGTCTCTAATGGCTCTAGTCCATAAGTGCGCTGGGGAGACTATTTGCCGGAAGGCCAATGTCCAGATTTCCTTGATGGAATCCCTAACTGCCTTGTTTTGGAATAGTTTGGGGTCTGTATGAAACCAGCCATCCCTAATTATTTGGGATGAGTTAGAGAGAGTCAGTTGTATAGGCTTATGGTCAGACATAACTAAGTTATCGAGTACTTTAACTTTAAGATTGGCATAGGAGGCCAGCAAACCAGCAGCAACATAAAATCTATCAAGTCTAGCCTTTCGTAAAGAGGATCCACTTGATTGTTAGTCCAAGTAAATCCTAGTTGTTCACTAACATCCGTGAGCCCATGATGGGCTTTAGTTACCAACCACTTACTCCTTTCAGTTCATGCAAGACGTACTTTTTCCAGATACCTGTCTTTGCATGTTTCAACCATATTGAAGTCACCTGCAATAATGATGGGGCAATTGATAACCTGAAATGAGTCCCACAGCCTGCATCTTTCAGAAGAAGTATTAGGGGCATACACTGAGACAACAACAAATTCATCCTGATTCTTAAAAAGGACTGCCACCCAGTGATTCTCCGTATCTATAATTGTTTTACAAATTAGATCCTTAATTTTGATGGAGACACCTATGCATGTACCTCCTCTCCTATTGGTGTGGTTTGTTATGAACCATACATATTCCTTAGACACTGACTGTAGATTTTTAAGAAGAGGAGGGCTTAACACTTTAATTTCCTGTAGGCAAATAACGTCGGGGAGGATGGCACTAACTTTGAGCCATTCCCTAAGTATAGTTGCCCTTTTGGGGTCAGTCAACCCCTTGATGCTATAAGAAACAATTTTTAATTTATTCATTATCTAGATTTATGTTTTTTTTGGTTTCCCTTTCTTCTGAGGTCCCTTTGTTTGCCCAAATGGGTTACTAGCACTTTGTCCTACACTTGAGTATCTTCTTTCGGTGTTTTGACTATTACCTACCTCTTTGGTTGGGCTTTCAGCAGGGATAGGGCTGAGAGGGGGTTCTCTTCCCATTGGAAGTTCCTCTTCCTTTGCCTACCAGAACTCGACATCTTCATTCTGTTCGTTGAGGTCAAACTTTAGGTTTTCTAGATGTATGACATTATCATCAGACCTGGTGGTCTGGCCCTTGTTTTCTCCCTGAGTTTCTTCCACCATTACCTCATCAGAGACTAGCTCTGTTGTAGTATCCTCACCCTTTTCCCCATTTACCCCCTTTTCACTATTCCCTTCCAATGTATCCTCTAAGTTCATGAGAAGAGGGGAATATATATTGTTATTAGTTTTTCTACTCTTACTATTAGTGTTTTGTTTCTGGGATGAATGATGTTTGCTCTTACCCTTCCTACTGACCGATTGGAACCCATCATCTTGAGGGTGACCGGTTTTAGGATGGGGATTAACCTTGTCGGGTTCTGGACTTACTCTATCCTTCCATTCAGGGCAGTCTCTAATGAAATGCCCCATTTTGAGGCACTTGAAACAGGCATTAGGGAGATTCTTGTACAGGACAGGTTGGTTCTTCACAAAGTTGCCCTCTGTGTCGGTAATAAGCAAAGAATCAATTAGGGTTTTACTCAGATCTATTTCTATTAGGAGCTGGGGGTGCCATCGCGGGTTAATGTCCGTGTAGGGTCTTTGCCCTAACAGTCTACCTAGGGGGGAGGCTAAGGTTTTTAGAAAGGGGTATAAATGTAACAACATGTTCGGGAATTCGACCCAAATTGGGATGCAGGTCGGCTTGAGACCAGAGGGGTCGAACTTTGGTGACCACTTGAAAAGGGACAATGGAGAGCTTCTAAGCATCCATTGCCCATGGCTGAGGAGGGTTAGCACTGAGTGCTCGTTTTCAAATAGGAAGAAGAAGTAGTTGTTTGGGAGGTATTGAATGGCAATGGGCTTCTCCCCAATAGGTTCCCAGTTTTGCTTAACCCAATTGTGTAGAAAATCCAGGGGGGACGTGCCCCATGACACAGTCCGATCAGCGCTCTTGACTGATAAGAGATGGTGAGCTTTCTTAACTCAATAGCAGGGACAGTGAGACAGAATTGCTTACTGACATACCTGTTTGGTTGGACGATTGGCCAGGTTCCGGAGGTGCTTTGGAGGGGGCGGCGGCATCCTGCTGCCCTTTTTATATTCTTGCTTGAGCCTTATATTCACTTCGTTGAGGAAGACGCGGTTGACTTTGAGGAGTTGCAAAGTCGTCAGCTCCTTCAGTTTCTTGGAGACTCGGCCTTTGGAACACGGGGCTTCCAAAATTGCCACCTGCCAGTTGTCCTGCAACGCCTCCCAGGTGGATGGATCCAAATCCTGAGGACAATCCATCTCCTCGTCTGCCTGCATGTTGTTCTACATGCTGCCCAATAGGTCTGAGACCTACATGCTGAGCGGGGAATCCATTAAACAAAGGGTTACCCACTACTTTCCCAAATGCCCTTTGTATAGAAACTGCCATGTCTGGCTCATGATGGTAGAGAGATGGGGGTGTCGTGTGCATGATAGGCAAGGACATGGTGCCAAACTACGGCATAGTCTGAGCAGCGTTCTGTATCTGCATCTCCCGTAGACAATACCGCACCTGCCCTGACGGGCGGCACGAAAGGAGACGGAGAGCCCACCAACTATTATGAGTGCCTTCCTTGCACATGCAACTCGCCCCATCGAAGCAGCAGCAAACCCTAACCCTCGGCCAAAACGCCAGAGAGTGAGCATGCGAGAGCGAGCCTTGACGCTTGGATTTTCATAGGGTCTATTTATTCTTTGGCCTTGGGACATCGTCTATGATCCTGTGTTAAAGATTGGAATTTATATGGAAGTCCTCACTCAACTTGTGACTAGAGTACCCTTTGGCAAGATCTTCAAATTCCCCCTTATTTCACACATTCCTTTGATTCATTAGATTATCAATTAGTAGGCGATGATCTAGTCCTCAAGGTTCTATTTTTCACAATACCCTCTCTTTCCACACACACACACACACACACACACACACACTCTCTCTCTCTCTCTCTCTCTCTCTCTCTCTCTCTCTCTCTCTCTCTCTCTCTCTCTCTCTCTCTCTCTCTCTCTTTCAAGGGAAGTCCAAAGAATTATTCAAAGTGCCATGACGGATTAGATACATATAAATTTTTAGTAACTTAAAGAGCACTTGATAAACATGATCTAATATTTTTCAACAACTTGAAGAGAACTTTATAAATATAATATTGACCCTTCAATGAATGCAAAATTTTCATGAGATCCCTTACATTAAACAAAAAAGCATAAGTCACTAGCCGTATCCTTTATCTAGTTCTTTCATATAAAGGCATGTTTCTTATGGAACATATCTTCCTAATCACACCAATTCCTAATCACAACAAGTCAAATCTGATCCAGGAGTTTGATATATACCTCATTTGGTTCCCTAGCTAAGCTTGCTTTTTGAACAATGAAACATGGAGCCCCATCTCCCCCATAAGCTTCTTAAACTTACAAAGCCTAAGTTCACCAAAAATAAAAAAACAAGTTCAACCTACTAGATGGAGTTTCTCTCCAAAATTTATTGGCACTCCTTTTTCATGCAAAATGGAATCATTTGGAGACTTCCTCCTCTAAAAGAGTACATATCTCAATAACTAGTTGCCACTCCAAGTTGTATGGTCCATGAAGTCTCCATTGATTATGAAAAGAGGAGGCCAACATTCCTTATAGTCCAAGATGGTCTTGCCCCTTCTTCACTAAGAGTATGCTCTTTCTTCAACCCTTGGACTTAATGTCCAAAGCACCACTATCCCATACATCACACCACCTCCTTATCCCTTTAGTGTAGCAACCCAATGCACATTTTAAGTCTTGCAATGGGGGCATGAGCAAACATATTGCATCATTGCACAATGTGACCGGCTACAAAAGATAGGAATCTCTATGTCTACTTGCCCTCCCTTGCCAGGCAATACCTTTAAGGATCAAGTTACAAGCATTAACCTGTAAGTCATCAAGGATGTTATGGATTTCAACATAGAAGATCTTATCTTCCCAATTTAGCTTCAAGAGTGTGATACATGGTTGAGAGGATCCCTAATCCACTTCCACCTAATCATAATCCATGGTGAAGAGGACGAAAACCTTCAAAAGGTAAGAAAACATCCATCTTCCTACTTTTTCATGAAGGGACTTCAACCTCAATTCCGCCTCTTTCTTTGGAGAAACAATTTGGTACCATGAGATAAAGTACCATTACCATAAAACAAAAGAAACCTCCTAAATAGTTTCTCTACTTGCATCTAGTTTGGTTTGGAGAAAATGTTAATAATTTTCACAAAGAAAAATCATGAATGAAAGCACTAATTTTGCAATGGTGATTCTACATTCCAAATTATAGAGACTACATGACCATTCTAGCGGATTTGATTACTTACATTTGTGGACTAGCTATGAAACCAATTGACTTTGATGCTTTTGGTGAGTTGGAGTACAACCCAACTTTCTATGATTGGTGAATTCATAAAACTACCAAATACTGACCATTGTATATAACTAACCCTTTTTTCCTTATATATATTGTATTTGGTTGCATTGACAAGAGTCAAAGACCCTCTAACTTTTGAAACACTAGAACATCTTTTGTGGGGGCAAGATCAAGGTATGAGATCACAACTTTTGCTCATGGTACAATAGTGAGATTTTTTTTTTGGGTAATTCTTTATATCTTTTGACTTTTCATACACTTCATGGTATTCTCAAGGTTTCACTAAGTGAATATAGGCAAATAATAGGTGACATTGCAATGCAATGCAATTCATGTTTCAAGCCAACATCATCATTAATATAATCTTTCTTTGAAGCTTCCAAGATATGGCAACACCATGACGGTGCCAAGTCTAGCACTCTTTATCCCTTACGTGTATCTCACTTTGCAGTACCGCATGTATCGTTATGGCATCATCACCTTATGCATATGTCATTAAAGGGAATGAAAATGCTTACCCATTTGTAATATATTCCGCTCCTTGACTATAAATGTTTTGATTTTTGTGATCATTGTCTTTACGGTAGGCAGATACATAGTTCATATAAGAAGTCTAGCATTATGCACATAGGTGAGTCTCTTGCTCTTATTCATTTTGGTGTTTGTAGACCTATGTCCTACAAGTTGTTAGGTGGTGTGAAGTATCTCATTACTTTCATTCATGGTTACTCACATAAGGTCTGGGCATACCCCATAAAATAAAAGTCAAAAGTCTTGGCTACATTTCAATGTTAGCTTATTTTTGTTGAGAACAAGTTTGAGTATAGACTAAAATGCCTACAATATGACAATAGGGGTAAGTATGTATCTAAAGCCTTTGAGAAGTTTTGTGATGAGAGGGCTATTAAGTATTAGTTGATTATCTCGTACATCCCACTCTAGAATGGTGTGTCTAAGCACATGAATAGGATGATTTAGGAGTGAGTCCATAGTATTCTTAGTCACACAGGCTTACCACAACACGTTTGGGTTGAGGCGGTTATTACTACTGTACATTTGATTAATCAATCCCCACGCACTACTCTTGACTATCAAGTTGCTGAGAAACTATGGTCTGGAAAACGATCATATGCTCATTTGCATATCTTTAGTTGTGAGGCTTTTTGCCATGTCCTTAAGGACAATCAAAATAAGCTAGATCCTAAGTCCATAAAATGCATCTTTCTTGGTTATGGGGATACAATTGAGAGGGGCTATCACCTATGGGGTCCGTAGGCTCAAAAGGTTATCTACAGCCATGATGTTGTTTTCCATGACAAGAAAATGAATAAGTAACCTGAGTAGTTAATTGAGATATGTAGAGTGATATTTTAAGAGAAACCTCTTGGTATTGTATAGTTAGCTAGACAGCCTACAATAACTAATGCTCTAGTAGCCCATGACCATGATGTTAGATAAGATGTACAAGCCCCATATCCTATTTTGAAGTGGTCTACTAGAGATAGATGTCAGCTTGATCAGTTTGGACTCTCTATGGATTATATTATGGTGACAAATGAGTTTCGATATACAACTCAAGCATATGGTTAAGGAGGTGTCCTTCCTAATGATCATCCTGTCTATACCCACCTTTTGCAAATGATAACTCCTAATGTGGTGGAACACTCTATTGATGCCACTCTAGTAGTTTACAATGAGTTAACAACATTTGGCTTTGCTATGCAAAAAGTGTTCTAGTTTAACAATAAAGAAGCTTCAGAGTTGCTTCTAGGCTTAGGATTCAAAGTCACTAAGGTTGGACAAGTATCTAGATACGTAAGCTACCTAGTGGGCATTTGAATCATAATGAAGAAAAGATTAAAGTGGTTGGTTAAGAAATGAAACATGAAACTCTTGAATTTAGGCAATCCTGCAACAATATTTTGGGCTTGCATTGATTTAAGTCACTGTACATTAACATGACCAATGCGTTTACAAGGACAAGATTTCCACGAGTAATTTGCCATGATGAATCCCCAAAGGATACAAGATCAACTATATCATCCAAGTGTCTAAGTAGAAAGTAGACATGTAGTCAAAGCCAGAACATGGCGTACATCATATAAAGCAAAGATATTGCTTGAGGCAAATCGCAATTGTACATCTCTAATATCAACAATATCCAATGCCAAGTCATTACCCAATCTAGCAAATCCTATCATACTATAATAGGATTGGAACCACTCTCAATGAGGGGTAATATGAAATGAAGCCCCTAAATCAATCAACTAACACTAAGCATCGGTGGATGAGGTATCACTCAATTACGAAACATCAAGAGAGGAAGCTAAAATTATGTAATCATCATCAAAGTCAATTTACATGAAATTAATTTCTTCAATCTTGACATTGAACTTGGTAGGACAATGATGTGATCATCATTATTTTCCTACACTTGTCCTTTCCCTTTTCCTTGTGCTTATCACCCATTTTATGTCACTATGATGGGATATGCCCATGCTTACTATAATAATGACAAGTCAATGTGGACCCACGGCCACATGACTTATTGTGAGACTATCCATGTGACTGAGAATGAGACTTTTGATCGTCTCTTCACCCACGGTGGTCATTACCACTCTTACCATTATTACTTATAACTATCAAAGTATGAGTGTTGAGAGTGGAAAAAGACTAAAATTTTTATTGATTTTTGTTGTTTTTGAGGTCTGAATGATTGACTTTTGATGGATTTTGAGTGATGATTAGTTGTTTTGGAAGTGTTTGAAAGTATTTTGGATTATATTGATTATGTTTTGGAAGCTCATGATGATTTTCAGTAGAAATATGAAGCTCCGTGATGTTCTGATAGGTTCTGTAGAGGTTTTTATTGGTTCTGATACCTTCTGTTTAGCTTCTATTTTGTTCTGATTTTCTTCTGTATGAAGTATGGATTGATGATTGATGAAGGTTGAGGTCTTTTGAAAGCTTATTGAATAGTTTTTGATAGTTAGGAATGGTTTTAGTATGAGTTATGAGGTTTTGATGTTCTATGATAACATTCTATTAACCCTTTGTAGACCTTATGTCTTTGCTCTATTTCTGTTCCGTAAATCCTCTATAGATCTTCTTGATGACACCAAAAGAAGCATAAAAACAAAGCACAAAAATATCCATGCATATATCACACTTTCATCTATTGTGAAGGGAATAATATTTACATTGTTCCAAAATCATTAAAATACACACTTACATGAGGGGGCCACATCCACATCCACATTTACATCCATCATAAATAAATGGTATGCACAAAAGTGTTACGTGCATGCATTTGTAAAGGGTAGGAATACTCAAAATTAAAGGCCAAAGGCCTTATAATATCAAATGTATCAAAGTTTCAAAGAAATAATAAAATATGAAGGGATGTGCTTTTTGGGAAAGAGGTGGGGTGAAGTGCATGAGTGGTTATTTGCCTCTTTCCCTTCCCTCTCTCTTCTCCAATCGCATGTTCTCCCTTTTTGGTGGTGCCAAAAATTTATTCTCTCTCCTCTCTCCTCTATCCTTTGTGCATAAATTCCTATTTTCCCTTTGTTCTTGCATAATGATTGAAGCTATGGATGAAGATGACGAATTTGTTTATTATTAAAAGAGAGATTTATGGTTTCTTTTCAGTTTTGAGATTAATGGCAGAGCCATACACATATTTTTTGTGTGCTTTGTCCTTGGTTTTGTGGTTGATTATGTTTGTGGGAGGGTTGTTGTCATTTTTGGTGTCCAGCCGGGGGGAAAGAAGCTGATCTCAACAACAACTTGAGGGATGTTTTGATGACAAGAAATCTTGATGCAACACTAAAT
The DNA here is from genome assembly GCF_053477565.2 of Lygodium microphyllum. Taxonomy (NCBI): domain Eukaryota; kingdom Viridiplantae; phylum Streptophyta; class Polypodiopsida; order Schizaeales; family Lygodiaceae; genus Lygodium; species Lygodium microphyllum. The sequence continues at coordinate 16,833,447 of NC_141142.1, forward strand.
TGAGAAGCTGGTGACACACTCATAGTGCAGAGAAGAAGAGGAGAGAGAGATGAAAGGAGGAAGAGAAAGAAAAATAGTAGGAGAAGAAGAAGAAGAAGGTATTTGTGTTAGACATAGAAGAAGAGTCACATCCCATCAAAGCCTATCTTTGTAGGATCATGATTGACACCTTTCTTTGAGTTTTGCATAGCTCTTTTGCTTTCAGAGGAGACAGAAGATGGTAGAAATTAGTGGCAAACCCAATTTGTTGCTTATAAAGAATACATAAAGCACATGTTAGATATTTTTGGCCTTAATTACAAGGTCAACAAGAAAAGGGACTGAAAAGAAGAAGAAGAAGCATCCAGAATCGGAGAACAGTTGACACGGTTTCACAAGCCAGGGACATTGGGAATCAGAAAAAATGTAAAAGAGAGAGAGAGCTTGCTTTTCTTACTATGGAAACAAATTTTGAGATGCTGAGTAGAAGTTTAAAGAAGTCCCTACTCTGGTGCATTGCTGCCTATTGTTGCTTTTCGAGAGAGGGGAAAATATGAATTGCACATGCACACACGCCATCGTCGTGATCATCATCATCCTCATTATCAGCCACACAGAGAGAGATATATTGATAGAAAGAGGGACATGCAGGGCGTGTTCTTTCTCTGTGTATCTATTGGATGTTGTTGTCTATATGCCACATTCCTGCAAATAAGAAGAAGTATGGGGTAGCTCCTGCAAGAGATCAGAGAGGCTAGGATGGAACATGGAGAGTAACCATTAGTGCAGGCAGACAGAAATTCCACAGAGAGAGAGAGAGAGGCATGACAAGTGAACCATTATTGTAAAGGAGCAACAAAACATCAAATCTCAACAACGAAAGGCAGCCTATCATCACACTTTCTGTGCTAACCATGAAGAAAAAGACACCATCCTTGCTTAGCCATTGGAAAACTGTAGATAGATAGAGATTCCAAAGAGAGAGAGAGAGAGAGAGAGAGAGAGAGCATAGTTTGCTTGTCATCATCCCCTTCAACAACAATAGCAATGCTTTTCCATCATTATTCCTCAGATTGATGCATGTAGAGAACTTATTGTAGGGAGCTCGCTCGACCACAACACTCTGTCTGATAGACCCCTCTTCATCGAATCTCTAGCAAGGAGAGAGAAAGAGAGAGCAACCGAAGAATACAAATGCAGCAAAATAGAAAAGAACAAGCACAAAGAGAAGATGATGAAGAAGAAAAAAGTGAAAACTTCAGTTGTAAGAGAAGCTGCACCTTTGCTGCCCAAACCCAAACCTTAACCCCGACAGACAGACCGACATGATGAAAGGGCTTATTTGCACCCATTGTGTGACATGCTTCTACTTTTGTTGCAGCCAAAAGAAGGACAAGACCAGGCAGAGGACCATGCCCCCTCGTAGAAACCCGTGCCTCCAAGAGAAGCCATGCAATGAACGTAGCGGAGACTACAACTGTCATGGCACTGGAGAGAGAAATGCATCAAATCAGAAGAAGAAGAAGAAAGACCATGCAGGTTGCCACAAATCTTATCCATCCCCTTCAGCAAAAAAAAACCAGCACAACACAAATTGGAGGAGAAGATGATGAAGAGAAGAAGAAGAAGAAGATGTCATTAGAAGAAGGACACCATAATGATATAGAAGTTGTGGAGAAGCGAGTCAGAAAGTTGCAGAGAAGAGGATGGCAAAGATGGATTTCAAAATGTCAATGGAGAAGACAGGGTAGATGATGAGGAACTAGACAGAAACATTTGCTTGTTCAACCTTCTTTCCCCGATGCACCCCGGGTAGAAACAAGAGTATAAGGAGAAGAAAGGAGAAGCATCATTGAGGAGAGAGAAGGCATTTCTTCATCCAACCAGGATTGTAGCGTAGCTCCTCTCCACCTCGTCTCCTCTTCCATGGCAGCATATTGTGGCACCTCCCACAATTCCTCCCCTCCTTTGTCCTCCTCCCCTACCTCTCCCCGTCAGTGACAAAACATGTCCCTTTTACTACCACACCTTTTGTGCCCTCCTCCTCGTCTATCTAATAGGCAGCCTTTTTTTGGCACGATCAATGGATACTTCCAAAAATATGCATATAATAACATTACCTAATCATAATTTTTCACCAAAAAAATCAATATAATATTTTTCAAGAGGTTATCCCCACGTTTTATCTTTTGATTTCCCACAATCCTTGAAAAAGAGACAAGACCCAAGCATATCACATACACTCTAGTGACAAGATTGTTATTCCAACACTGTAGCCATTTCCTTGTACATGTCTCTCCCTCTTGCCCTTCTTGGTGCATCCCTTTCTTTCCCAGCACATTTCATCGTGCTCTACCTATAAATCCACTTCTGTTAGTCCATCTAGCATAGTAACAATCACAAGGGAGCATAGAGATAAGGTTTTTTAACAAAGGAATAACCTTGGAAAAACCAAAAAAAAAATCAAAAGAAAAAGAATAAAAACAAAACAAAGCCATAACCCCACATGCACTAGTATACTCCACCTAGTCAAACACATGAAGTCAAATCTACAAAACCAACCCCTTCTTCCTCAAGTGCCTTTGGAGTTACATGATAAAGGGATTCATCCTTATTTCCCCTATTAGAATGGAGAAGTTATACTCATGATGCCATGTTGAAGATAAATCCCTATATTTTGAAGACAACACAAGTTTTTCAGTGTGGGAGTGTGACATAGACAGTAGTTCCCTTACTCTGGTGGTCATGGATTTGGAGTCCCATACCCTACCATGGCTAGGCCTTGTGATTGAAGTTGTTTACTAACAATTTTGGAAATGTTTTGTGTTAGATAGTAGTTCTTATTTGATAAGGTTCGCGAGGACGCTTCACATTTTAGTATGGGAGGAATATGATGACACCAAAAGAAGTATAAAAACAAGGCACAAAAATGTCCATGCATATATCACACTTTCATCTTTTGTGAAGGGAATAATATTTACATTGTTTCAAAATCACTAAAATACACACTTACATGAGGGGGACCGCATCCACATTCGCATCTATCATAAATAAATGGTATACACAAAAGTATTATGTGCATGCATTTGTAAAGGATAGGAATACTCAAAATTAAAAGCCAAAGGCCTTATAATATCAAATGTATCAAAGTTTCAAAGAAATAATAAAATATCAATGGGTGTGCTTTTTGGAAAAGAGGTGGGGTGGAGTGCATGAGTGGTTATGTGCCTCTTTCCCTTCCCTCTCTCTTCTCCAATCGCATGTTCTCCCTTTTTGGTGGTGCCAAAAATTTATTCTCTCTCCTCTCTCGTCTGTCTTTTGTGCAGAAATTCCTCTTTTCCCTTTTGTTCTTGCATAATGATTGAAGCTATGGATGAAGATGATGAAGATGGAAATTTTGTTTATTATTAAAAGAGAGATTTATGGTTTCTTTAAAATTTTGAGATTAATGGCAGAGCCATACACATAGATTTTGTGTGCTTTGTCCCTGGTTTTGTGGTTGATTATGTTCGTGGGAGGGTTATTGTCACTTCTGTAGGTGTTTTTTGGAATGTATGTGTGACTTTGGAAAAGTTTTCTAACTTTTGAAAAGAATGAATCTAAGTTCAAAAGATCTAAAATAAATGGAAGAAGTAGCATCTGAATATTGAAAAGTAGTGAGCTATGAAAAGACACTGTAGTGGCTCTGGTACCCTTTCATACCTCCCATACCTCTTGGGAGGTGCATCCACGACCTAAGAAGGATTATTATGAGTGATTATTAAGTATTGTAGTGAGGAGATGATGTACTATTTATTGATTGAGAGAGAAAGAGGGAGTCAGAGATAGTCAATTCTATCAAAACAATGTATCTGTCTATGAGAGATTGAGAGAGAACTATGAAGACAATGAAGATGAATACTATGTGATTATTTTTTCATTCAAAAATGGTGTATTCTTTTGTGTTTCTTGTTCTATTGATGGATTTGATGAAGATGTTGAAGATTATGGTTGATTCTTTTAAATCTGTGGGAGATATCTACTATGATGCAGCGTGAAGATTTGTTCTTTTCCTTGTTGTGGTTTTCAAAAGAATGAAATAAAAGCTTGTCGATGTTACAACATAGATTTTCTTGTAGTAGAAACCCCATTTCCTTGGTGTTCCTCTTGGGGCTCCATGTTTTTGGTGCGCAGCTGGGAAAACTTGCCATCAACAAGCATCAAAAGAGGCTAAAAATGAAGGAAATGGCATTACTAAGAAGAGGAGAATTCAATGGATGCTTGCAAAGTTCCTTCTTCCACTAAAGAGTTGGAGATTCTTATTGCCAAAGCCACTTTCTACAAGAAGTTCATCCCACAATGGTGGAAACATATTATCATCATGATGCAAGCTCTATGTGGTGGACTATTTCCTCTTTCAATTGAAGCAACAAAGACGCACATCTTGGTAGCAAATTGTTTGGGAACAAACTGAAGTGCAGAAACAAAGAGAATGATCATCTATGGAAGATTTGGCATGCATTGAGAAGTTTCCAGACATCATCAAGTGGGAGATAGTAAAGAAGCTTTAGGAGTCGTGGTCTATGGAGGTTTACAAAAACAAGAAAGAAAAGAGTTGAAATTTGTTCGTGGACGCTCAACAGTAAGACATGTGGGATGCTTGGTATTCTGACAATCTTCTGTTTGTCCAATTAGAAACCCACTGGAAGTTGGTAGATAGAGTGTTTTTCACAACATACACTATTGAAACCCTCAGAAGCTAGCATTATTATAATGATGGCACAACAACGATCCTAAGAAGAATGAGTTTTGATACTTTCAGATGAAATATCTCCCCCTCTGTAGTGGTTTGAAAGTTGAATTCAGAGATGTAGAAAAGAAGAAAGTAGAAGAAATGTTGGTCAGAGAGTCCTCTAGAGATTGAAGCCCCTCTAATTCTATTATGTTGAGTATAGACCTACTGGTTGGAGCCAACCCCCTAATGAATGTCGCAATCAAGAGGCAAGTGCTAGAACGAGTCCAGAGGTGCGTGAGAAGAGAGAAGGCAAGAATCAAGGCTGAGAACGAGCTTGTAGCAGAAGCCTCCTTTGACGCCTTAAAAAGACTCTTTACAAAAGTCCCCATGGCGACTCAAGGTCCCCTTCCTAGTCAGATTTGTCTTGGAAATATTGATGACAAGCCAACAAATGTAGTTCCGTTGCCAATTTTTAAGGGAGAGTACAATGAAGACCCCGATCTTCATGTAGCAGAGTTTATGGTAGCATGTGTGGCTAACAATGCCAGAACCCCTGAGCATTGGTTAGCAATCTTCCCCGCCACTTTCAAGGACACGACGTTTCAATGGTATGAGAGACAAGCAGCTAGAACTTTTGGCACATGAGATGACTTGAAGTTGGCCTTCCTTACTAAATTCAGGCGTGAAGGTTTTGAAGAGAGGATGCGAGAGGAGTTCATGAACCTAAGTCAGTCCTCTAGAGAAAGAGTAGAAGCTTATGTGTCGCGAATGGAATCCATCCTGAAGAGATGGACCAATCATCACTTGGATGAAGGCATCTAGAAAGAAGTATTCCTCAAAGGCTTACAAGTAGAAGTTTGCAAGTTCATGGAATTGAGAAGGCCGATCAATCTGAAAGCTGTAGTGGAAGGTGCAAGACTGTATGACGAAGTTGAAGCAAGATTGTCAATGACCCTAGGAAGAGGAGTCTTACCTCCTCCCATGCTAGGAATGGTATACTCACCAAATGCAGTCCTAGGGACAACTCCCTATCCCTATCCCCATATGCAAACAGTGCTGCAATACAATGCACCTAATCCACAGTGGCCATAGACAACAATGCCTCAAATGATGGTTCAACCACAATAGCATTGGTCTCAAATAGTTCCTCCAATGGTAACTCAACAACAGTGGAACTCTACCAATTGAAATCAACAAACCCAAGTCTCAACAGGATCTCTGAATCAGAACCAGAGCAGAGAACCCTCTAGATCAACCCAACCAGTGTATGCAGTAATTACAAAAGCTTCCCAAAACCCTACTACAAGTATACCAGGAGGTGAAAATATGAAGGACTACCTCTCCAACTCAGTTGCTAGCATTAAGAAAGAGCTTATGGATATGATTACAAAACAACTACAGATGTTGAAGGTGAATACCATTGATATATCCACTCCTGTGGGAGAAGGGAGAGATGTGATGCATTTTAATATATGGTGCAGAAAGTGCCATCAAGTGGGACATTTAGCCATTGAATGTACCCAAAAATCAACCATTCCTGGAGCCTTTCTTGTTCATACTATTCGAGGAAGAACCATACAGAGGATATCTACTCTCTGAAAGAGATGCACGAACGGAGACAGAAAGATGAAAATGTGAGATTCAACTTGCTGGAATCCAAAATGACAATGCAAGACATTGGATCAAAGCCTAGGGAGTTGGTCCTAATTTTGGTCCAATGAGATTTTCCTCTCAAAGTTACAGAGGACGATAGTTTGCTGGCGGTGGTCAGAGATTAGAGGTGGAATCTTACAGATGTGGAGAAAAGGGTCATATCTCATTGAATTGTCCAAACCCTAGAAGATTTGTGGATTACAAGCCCTTATGCAGCCGATGCAAAGGAGAAGGCCATACTGCAAAAGATTGTCCAAGTCCAGTCCCTGTGAAATCTACTTCTGATACCCAAGAGAAGACCCAAGAACCTGCTTCCAATTTGTTTGAATTGGAAGTGGCTGCAATAATGCGAGCCAAGAAAGAAGAATCCGTAGTTCCAAAAGAGAATGTTCCTTCTACCAAGACTGTGAAGTTCAACCTTCCTCGGGAAAAGTAGAATAATGCAATCCAGAGTAAGGAAGTACAGAGCATGATAGAGCCACAGAGAGCTACAGAGACAGTTGCAGAGACAAGACCGGAGGTCCAAGAAATAGAGGATGTAGAAGTCCCTCCTCATGAAGAAGAAGTGCATGTGTTGCCACTCCTAGAAGAAAAAGGGAAGATAAAAGTGGGCATGGCTCCATTTCCCAGTCAATTGGAAAAGCCTGTGGATCCTATCAAAGAGTATGATCTAGTCAAAGACCTAGATACCTTTGAACCAAACCAAACATTTTGACAGTTAATGATGTTGTCTTCTAGTTGTCGAAAAAGATTCAAAAGCATATTGACAAGAAGATGCAGCCTAAGGATTGTTTCCCCAACAACAATAAAGTCCAACAAAGCTTCAGACCCTGTGAAGGAAGTGGATGTGGCTAACGCCTTCCTAGTTCCTGGAACCCCAGGGATTAGTGTATGGATAGAATGATGCTTTATTTCAAATTCATTGATTGATGGATGCTCATGAGTAAACATAATGACGGATGTGACAATGAAGGATCTAGGTTTGCAAGGAAATTAACCTACACAATGGCTTATCAGATTGGCAAACCAAAGCAAAATCAAAGCATTGGGCATCTTCCCATACGTAAAAACAACCCTGGAAGGAAGAGACTATTGGATGATATATTTGATGATCAAACCAAATTCTTACGGGACCTCATACCCTCTGTTGTTGGGAAAACCTTGGATTTTTGAAGTAAGAGCCAGGACAGACTTGTTCAAAGGCACCCTAACCCTAGGCAAAGGACCCAATAAAGTGGTGTTGAAATTGTATGGATCGCAAAAAGGCAATGGATCCACATCCATTGAAGTAACAGACTCCTCCAATGAAGTAACATATGGTACATCAGGAGACGAAGAGGCTGTTAAACAGATCTTTCCCAAGAAAATAGAGGCACAGTCCCTAGGCACTGTAAGCCAACTACCTCCTGCCTTAACTCGAATTGACTTTTGAAATCACCTCAAACTACCTCCTGCCTTAACTCGAATTGACTTTTGAAATCGCCTCTGACAGCGAAATAGAAGCATGGATGTAATGTTCTCCCTGTTATATGGCAGTCACAGAGACAGAAGCTGAGACAGAGGTAGAAGCAGAAGCAGCCACATAGACGGAAGACCTATTCTTCTCCTACAGAGCCTCTATAGAAGCAAATACGGAGCCTCTAGAGGAAGAGAATGAAAATGATGAGGAAGAAAAAGAAGCAGGTTATGGAAGTGCAGATGAAGAGTTCCTCTGATAGTAGCAGATGATCTTGCTGATGTCCCTATAGTGACCTCAGAGGCTGAGGATCTCGGGGTGTTAGATGGAATGACCATGATTCCGTTTGGATTGACCAATGGATCACAAAGTATGCACAATCTGCATAAGCAATGGATCAAAGGTATAAAAATTAAGTTCACCAGTGGCTCTTGTCGCACTGACCATTCATTTTGGAGAAAAGATGATGATGATGTCCCTTGTCAACAGAAGCCAGAGCCATCAGAGCCACGACTTATAGAAGGTCCATGCTGTGTGACATTCTTGGATGCATCCATTGAAGATGAATCCCTAAGTCCAGAAGAAATCACACTCACACAGAAGCAAACAAAGCTTTGATACCCTTCTAGCAATCCCAACAGACAAATGAGCCATCTCTTCAGAAGGAGGGCACCAATTTTAGTGGAACATCAGATGATGACACTACTCCCTTTAAGGAGTCAGATCTCTATCCAGAAGCAATCCATGTGCTCTATTTCATAGATGAATCCAGCCCTCATTAAGTTATTGATTTCTTCCATGACAGCTTGGGCATGTTTTGGATTCATAAGGTATGGTCGTTGTTTCATTGGCACTGCATCAAGGGGGCCATTGGTATGTTATGCATCACCACTCTAGGATTCACACCTTTGAGCTCATCTAAGGACTAGGTGAACACATCCACATACTCTTGCAACGAGTAACGAGACTAGTCTCTTGGTCAGGGTGTTAGCTACAAACATCGGTTGAGGCTTCTGGCCTTCCTCTGCCAAGTTGACTTCCTTAATCTTGGTGGGTCTCTCGATTGTCTCACTTGTTTGTTCTTGTCTCTTTGCTCCCAAAAGGACCACTACTCTATCGCCCTTCTTAAACTTCATCAAGCGTCTCGGTAGGTCTTGTGGTTTCTTTTGATGTTCTGCCTCCTCCTTCTTCGCTTGTCCTTTCCTTTTTTCCTTCAATCATCGGTGACTTAGGTGAACTGGCAAGTCCCCCTTGGTACGTTTGGTCCTAGGGGGTTGGGGTATCTCCGGGTCGCTCTTTGTGCTCACCTTCGATTCAGAATTAAAGTCACAATCCTCACTAGAGGAAGAAGATTTTCCTAGTAGTCAGGACCTCGATGGGTGCGTCTGTCCTAAGCAAGGGTGTTCTTAGTGATTGGGCTATCCCTGCTTGTTCATAATCAATCACTCCCACATGCTCCAGCCAGGAGCGAGCGCATTCCATCTACATGACTCCCCTCTTGATCCTGTGAGTACTCCCTTTTTGGGGCGTGGGGTTGGCCTTGAGCTGTCATATCACCCTTCCTTAAGTGTCATGTTCTATGGTGTTTACCTCCTCCTCGGTGTCCTCACTACTGGAGTAGCAGTCCTCATACTAATCATCAGAGTCGGTTTCTCTTGTTCGATCGTCATCCTCTAGGCTCTTGTCTCTAGCTTGCCCTTTGTCAATAACTAAGGCCCAATTGTACATTAAGTTTAGGTCATGTACCCTAGTCCATCTCCACTTAGGAGTGTTCAGGAGGTCTCTGAGGGGCTTGAGATTAGTAGTGGGATTTCCAGTCAACTTGCCTGCCAGATACTCGAGGGTCTCTCATGTAGTTCTAGCTTGTTGCTAGGAATATGGGAAGGGATAGGTCTAGCTCGGCTGCTTGAGCTCTTGGCCATCATACAGAGTGGCACCACGGGCTCCTTCCTTGAGACACTTGTGGTTTTTGCAGTCTGTTTGTACATCTCCTCCTCGTCTAAGAATGGGAGATCAATGGTTGCTAGTACGTGCATCCAATCTTGCTCTTCATCAGGACAAGGGATGTATTTGGTCAGGGGTCCGTGAGACTTCCTTATTGGTGTGTCACCCTTGACATGGCAGAGACGACATCCAAGTCGATAGGGGTTGTCTTCCAAGTGTCCATCTCAACCTTTACCACTTCCGTTCGGTTCCCTAGGAACATCATACCATTGCCCCAGTCTTCAATGACTCGAGCGTTCCTCATCCAGGGTCGTCCTAGCAGAATATCGTGGTCCACTTCCTTCATGATGATGAAGTTAACATAGAATTGGACACTCGCAATCTTCACTGGCCAAATTTTAAAGACTCTAAATGGCCTTACTTTCATTCTGTTAGCTAGAGTGATGTTGAACCCGTCAGTTTTGATGGGTGGGTTTTCCCAATCCTGGAGCACAGTATGGCTCAACACACTCACTCTCGCCCTGGTATCTATGATTCCTTTTCGTGTGACGTCTCCTAGGGCTAGGATAGGCAAGACTGCATGCGTTTGAGTGCCTTTCCAAAAGGCATTAATGTGTAGTGACTTCGGCACTGAGTGTAGTGTCAAGTTGGGCATCTGTGTGATTGCATCATGATCCTGCAAGTCAGCAACAGCATGCTCCAGCGGTTCTTCCACCCAATGTTTCAATTCCTGCCATAGCGTGGGGTGCTATCTGATGAGGTCTCCTAAACTCAAGGTCACTGGGGTGGTCATTAATGTCACAAGGAGGTTGTTGGTTGCTTGCCTCTCTCCTAGGTTTGTGCTCCTTGGCCACAGGTCTTGACTGACTAGCTGGTTAGTGGTGTCTAAACTTGGCTTAGGTGGTGCCACCTATGGCATGGGTGCGGTGCGTCTCTCGACCTTGGTCGTGCAGGTGAGACTGGCATGCTTACACTAGAGAGGTCCTTGATCTCGTGCTCTAAGATAGGTTTAGCATCCTTAAGGTGCTCCTCGGCTTCTTTTACCCACTCCTTGACTTTGACTATTGCCTCAAGTTGGCACCTAGGATGGGGATACTACTCTACCTTGGCAATCCCTTTCTCTATTGTCTTTGGAGCGGTAGTTTCTGCCTCTACATCCATGACCTTCTTGCTGCTGCTAGTCACTAGCGTTGTCACGTCTCAGTCTTATTAGTGACCTTTGCGTTAGTCTTTTTCCTCCTTCTCCGTCTACTCTATTTTCCTATTGAGGCTGCATCTACATTGATGGGCCCTGGTAGTGATATTCCTACCTGCTTTATCTGTGCTCTGATCATGACATGCAGCGGGATGGGTGTGTCCTTGCTGTCAAATTTCTTGACTTTGAACATCCCCAAGGGCACTAAGGGCACATTTACCGGGTTAGGGGATGGCTTCCGTCTAGGGAAATCAACAAAGAGGTGAGTGATGCCACACTCAACACATCTGAGGTCGGCTTTTTTCTTATTGAATTGTTCTCTCTATGGATAACGTGATGATATGTGGCTCGGGTAACTGCAAGTCCACACTAGATATCAACGATGTGAATCCCCTTTCCCTACCTCTACCTAACGCCATCATTGGTACCGATTGATAGTCCATCAGGACTGGGTTTCCCTCTTGGTCATATGAGATGTAAGGGCTTACGTAGGCTTCGTCTTCGTTAGGCTCCTCCATGTAATGGATTGGAGCATCACTTGGTGGATGGGTCACATAGGGTCCTGGTGGCCGAGCTATGCCTGTCGGGTTGATCTCTATCTTAAGGATGATGGGCTTTGCATCATTTTGTGCTAGAAGCACTAGCTCAGCTCCCCTTCCAAGGAAATTTGGTGGCCTATTCCCCAGGTACGACGGGTTGTACTACTCGACATAGGGGAATCTCCTAAGTAGCCTACAGTGCATGGCATTGTGGCCAAATCTACCAGAGTCTGCGCAAGGCCTAGACCTAAGATCTTGGCACTCGGCCAAGAGGTGGCTGCCGCCACAATGCACGCATTTGATGCGTGGTCACGTTGGTTTTCTCACCAATTCCTGTAGTCGTGCTAACTCCATCCTCACCTCGGCTAGCTCCCGTACTCTTCCCCCTGTCCTGCATGCTAGGAGTTGATTCCTTGTTGGAGGTGGTGGTCCCCTCTGAGGTCCTCTGATTGGAGTTATTGTAGTTTGAACTTCGAGAGCTCCTCTCTCTGAGCTGTTCATCCACCCTAATTACTTCATTTAAGACCCTTACCAGCACGTCTCACTGCTGGCTAGAGTTACATGCCAAAGCCTTGTACAAATCCTCACTACGAATTCCATTCATGAACATGATGGAGACTGATGTCTCGTTGGGTCGCTCATTCATGGGGATTCTCTTGAAGAGGTTGCGCACGTGAATGGCATATTCTCTTATGTCCTCCTTGTCCCTTTGACTAGCATTCATCAATCGGACTATGAGGTTATCAGAGTATCTTGCTTCCAAGAATCTCTTAATGAAGAGATATTTTAGTCGAGTAAAGTTTGCTCGCTCTGCCATGTCTAAGCTGGTATATCATGTCCTACCCTTTGCCTAAGCAAAGTCCAAAAGCTTGGGAGCATTGTGCTAGGTCCGTGGTGAGACTGTTGGCCTCGCAACTTGCTCAAACTGCTCAACAAAACTGAACGGGTCACTACTAGGCGGACTTGTCCAACTGCTTAGCTATCGCATGGATTTTTGATTGGCTCTTTGCCCCCAAGTAATTCCTAGGCTTGAGAGTAGCAAGGTCACTAATGCTGCTACACCCTATTCAGTAGCAGTTGTGTTGTCAATGAGGTGCTTGGTCACAAGCTCGCTCAGTGTGAGGTCTGCCTCTAGTGCTTTCTCTTTCTCCGCAATTGGTCTTGCCTTGTTTTTGCTCGCTAAGGCTAGCACGCATCAAGCCTTGTACACATATATGTCTTGTTGCAGCTTCTTAGTTCTCTGCTCATGGTTCTAGGCAGCTATGTAGTGTAAAGCTCTCCTAACCGCTTTCCTCTCTTCCTCTAGGCTTGCCACCACCTCCTCTACTAGCCTCCCATTGACTACTATCCTGATCAGCATGTCGTATTCGTTAACCATGTCTTGGGGGACTGCAACTAGGAATTCACGCATGTCTAGCTTGTCCTCTCCTGGGTTTGTGTTTTTTCCTGACATCATTCCTGCTTTCTGCTCCACGAGGTTGTCAATCAGTCCTAGCAGCTTTGGTAGCGCTTTTCCCTCAATCTTGATGTCCTTTTGGTCCCACCGCCATTTTCGAAGGTCCTATTGATGAGGCTCCAAAGTATTTGACTATGTTATGGGGTCTCCTGCTATTGGTGTGTTCCTTGAGTTATTAAGTCTGACTACATTCCTTGTTATTGAAAACGGTCCTCAACTTATGTACACTCAATGTTGGGTGTTCCGTTGTGCACGATGCAAAATCAGGCTTTCTATCCTTTTCTAGTGCACTTTTGTGGAAGAATTACTGTGTGGGGTGCATCAATGAAATGATCACGCAATTCTAGCTATCCCCTCCTTCATTTTTACGACCTAGTATGGCTCTGCGCGCAATCTCTAGTTGCTCCTGAGGGTAGTACGGGAACTATGCTGCTCCCTCTATGCTCTATCAAGGCTGGGTCATAGTCAAGAGGTCAATCCTTGGGCTACAAGTCTAGTTGCCTATGTGACCAGACTCTATCAAGGCTGGGTCACAATCAAGAGGTCAATTCTTGGGCTACAAGCCTAGTTGGCTATGCGACCAGGCTCTTAGAGTCTACCTCTAAGTGGCATAGTCATGGTTTCTTCTAGTTCATGGATTTGGCGAGCTAGGGTGGGTTTCTTGAGGTGTTCGGGAATGCGTTCCAATAGGTCTTTCCTAGGGATGGTCCTACTCCTAGTTCTTCTGTCTTCTACTCAATTGGTCCGATTCCAAGAATCGAATGGTCTGACTGGTCTAGTCTCAACTATAGTTTTCAATCCAATTGTGTTACATGGTCCGGTTGATGGACGGTTTGATTGGAGAAGGTCGTTCGATTGGATGGGTGGGTGTCTGCACCAAGTGTGTCCAATTGGATGGTCTAGGGGTCTGACTCTTGGCAATTGGGTGGTTTGATTCTTTCGATCGGATAGTATGACTGCCCCACTCTGGGAATCGGACCAAGACACGTTGGTGTGCGACTCATCGATGGTGCAACGCAAGGACTCTTGGCCGATTTCTCCTAGCGCTCGTCACAGCCCCTGTCATACCTTCTAGATCACATGATTGGCATGTAAAGCGCACTTGAATCAATCGAAAACACCAAAATCAATGTGCATGAGCTCCTCTATGATCAATAGGTCTCTCTCTCTCTCTCTCTCTCTCTCTCTCTCTCTCTCTCTCTCTCTCTCTCTCTCTCTCTCTCTTTCTTTAATGCGAAATGAGGTCTTCCTTGCCATTCTTGGCCTCTTGTTACCCTTCCCAGATCTGCATTCACCTTAATATTTCTCCTCTTACCAATATTTGACCCAAGGTTTCATTTTTTGCCCTTCTTTTCCCTATTTCAGCTTGTTATACAATACCAAAACCCTATTGCATGCTCACACTGTTTTAATCCTATCCTACCTAATGCAATCAAAAAATCACTAGATAGCATTCATGCTTCTTTAGCCTACTCATCCATGCATCCAAGCCCAAAAATACTTGTTTCTGATTATTAATACTCCTAAATCCCCTATCTACCTCAAGCTCCGGTTAGGGGATGAAACCCTTACTTCGATGCTCGATTCTAAGCGCTAAAGCTTGAATCCATTGGTGCCGGCAACACAACCAAAATGTAGAGGTGAGCACAAGCTCTATTGCTACTAAGACCTATGGATCGCTTATTGTTCAAGCGTTTCAAGCAAGCACCAATGGCTATCTCTCACATAGCTGACGCACCGTATCTCTCTCTCTACAAATGTAGTGATCTTACCTTGATGCCTGATTGAGTTGCTTTCTCTCTTAAACACTCCGATAGCTCCATGATTCTTGATGCAACCTCAAGCATCCCCAAACCTCCAGCTCCAAGCTCCATCCTCCATAGCACGCAAGACAAGAGAAGAGAAGAAGAAGAGAGGAGATGGTGGAGAGCTTCACCTCCTTGATCCCTCACCCTCACACACTCACTCCCTCGTACTCTCACACTCCCTCCCTCAAGCACACACAAGCAAGCAAAGAGAAGAGAAGGAGAGGAGAAGATGAGTCCACTTTGCCACACACCAAAGAATGAGCTCTCATTCATCTTTTGAACTTTAAATACAAATCCCTAAATCCCATTTGGGTGGTCATCCCCTTTTTGCATGGCCGGTCATAGCCTAGGCCCTTTTTTCCATTGTCCTCCTATATTCCTAGCTTCCTTCCTACCGCCCATCTACCTTTACAATTTGCACGTGGGAGCTCAGCACTCTTAAAATAAATCATGGTGCTCTTGCACTTTTTTACAAAAGTATTGACTTGTGATTTTTCTTGTGTGCCTTTCTCCTTGATTTAGGACTTTTTTGCAAGTCTTGTGTTTCCATATTTTTATTGGCATGCCTTCGTCTTCCATTTCACTTTTGCCTTAGCCTTGTCCTCTGCTTTAGAGTTTCCCAATGTTCCACCTTGTTTGTCTGAGGGTTGATAGGCACAAGGCACAAATTTGATAGAGCTGAAGAAATCCACATGTTGGAGAGTGGTGGGTTTGTTTTACAAAAGGTGGCACAAGAGGTGGATGCTAATGAGGGCTCATGTAGATATCGAAGAGGTATTTCACAGGATGCAGAGAAAAGGATAGACTCAACATTGGCTCTAAATACAATTTTGAAGGGCCACACAGTGATGAAGCCCTTGAAGCATGAGGTTTTCAAACTAGAGACACCTAACTTAAGTACTGTGCAGGAGTGTTATGATGTGCACATTGCAAAGAATCCAATATGTAATTGTTGGGATTTCATGGACCTATCAAAAAAGGAAAAGTGTATCTAGCATACAATCACCTATACTATGTGTACCTCTGAGTGTTTGGAATGGATGCAAATGCCAACATGTTTATACACCAATCCACACTCACTGAAGAAAGCTTGCACATTGCATTTGTAAGCATAAGAACTTTTCCAACACTACCTACACTATGACTATCAATGCAACACGAACACTACCTCTTACCACAATTGCATTTTATTTGCTAAGAAAGTACTGTTATACAATTCAGTTGGATAGCTTGTGTCAAAATTTTGACAAGCCTTTGGTGACCTTGTCTCTCTTAATTTGTCAAGAAAAAGAAATATTTCCAAAGTTAACACAATATAAATGTACATTTGGATTTCTTGTATGAATTATCTTGTATCAAATTCATTAGGAGAAAAGAGGGAATGGAGAGAGTGGTGGAGTGAAGGGAGCTATCAATCCATTGCAAGTAAAATTCTAAAAACACAGAGTGGCTGCACAAGCATTCACATATTGAGAGAGAGAGAGAGAGAGAGAGACATTTAAGATTTAAGAGAAGTGTTTGTTACAACAACACACGCCATGATTTTATGTGAGGCCTTATTATACAAAGTGGACTGATTTCATGCATGAGAGAGAGAAAGTGAGACAAAGAGGGAGATAGACACGGAGCGTGAGTGAGTGACTAAGATTTATATACATACATATATATAGGGGAGAGAGAGAGAGAGAGAGAGAGAGAGAGAGAGAGAGAGAGAGAGAGAGTGTGTGTGTGTGTGTGTGTGAAAGAAATGGCATGTGCAACCCTAAACTGAGACAAAGTAAAGTCATGGAGCAATTTGAGAGAGAGAGAGAGAGAGAGTGTGTGTGTGTGTGTGTGTGTAGAGTAAGAGGAAGAAATGGCATGGACAGCCCTAATCTGAGAGATAGTAAAGACATGGAGCAATTTGAGAGAGAGAGAGAGAGAGAGAGAGAGAGAGAGAGAGAGAGAGAGAGAGAGAGAGAGAGGTGGGATGCAGTGTACCATTCCGAGATGATTGCATGAATGTTTCCGCATTACATGCTAGAGAGAGATATATAAATATCATTTACATGAGATAGAGTGCTATTTGATCGAGTGTGCTAGAAAGAGAAAAAGGAAATACACATGTAGATAGAGAAACTAAGAAACTAAGAAGGAGAGACGAGATAGAGAGGTACACAGAGTGCAGGTAGTGGCGATGACAGAGATGGTGGTAGTGATGGTGGAGGTGGCCATGGTGGTGGTGGTGGAAAAATCTAAGGATGGAATAAGTGGACTATGTGGAACAAGAAACAGAGGTTACCCAGAAAAGCTCGCTTAAATGTTCACTCAAAAAGCTCGCCTCTTGCCCTTCCCCGCATAGTCTTCTGAAACAAGCATGACACTATATTTGATAGCAAAACAATCCTAAATCATAGTGAATACAATATTTGACCGAGATAACATTGTGAAGAGGAGGAATGTCCACTAACTCCGAAAGAGTGGCAGTCAAGTCAACACATCTCCTCTCATAAGTGAGGCACAAATTTGTAATTACAACATGTTGAAAATTATTCAACAATAAAACTAAATCCAAATGTGAGCAATCAATTGATAGAATCCAATTTGCAAACTGCCAGGCATATCTTGCAAGAAGTGGGATATGTATGAACAACTAGCACTCCCTAAGCAATGCAATTGATACTGAGAAGTGTCAAACTCAATGTGTGAGAGTGGGATACATCCAATAAGCATAATGGTCATGCATATAGTAGGCCTCAAACATAACAAAAGAGAATTTCTAGATACACAACTAACTGAGCAAGTGTAAAGAAGCTCAATACATAGCCAAGCAGGACAAATACATCGCTGATAACACACTAACAGAGATAGGTGCTAGCTCAAATCATGAATCAAATCAATCCACAAGGCAATAACTAGATCAAAAGAGCATATATATAGCTCAACCAAGTGCCATGGTGTCACTGAAATAACTGCAGATATCCAAAGCTCTATGTAACATCCAGATGTCATGAAAGCTCCCATTGGAAAAAATAGTGAATGCCAAATGATAAAAAGAAGCTCAATAGATCATAGACATGACCTCCAATCATCCAAAAAATACATCAATCATAGAGTTGGGAGCATAACATTTGAGTAAATCTTCATGCTTGTAATGTCAACGATGGAACTAACTAAAGCATAAAACCAAAGTGCCAAATCAACCAATGTGGCTCAAAGAAGAGCCTCAAATATGATGATAGATATGTCCAAGCCCATATATCAATGGCAAGTAGTCACATAATCATATGCTATTCCCAAGAGCTCAAGGAATTCACTATATATAAATAATTTATATCACATGCATTCAAGGTCTATTTATAGATACCATTATCTATGAGTTTTTCCTGAATTAAATACAATCCTTTTCTATTAAATCTATAAATAATATCCTTATACGACACCCTTCTATATGTAAAAAATGTATAATTTTAGTATTTTAAAGTCCCTCATTTTGAACCCACATGATACACACATATATTTATCAGTGACCCTCTCGAGCCCAAGAGGCATGTAAGCCATCAATACATAAGTCTTTCAAGTAAAATGCTTGTTGCTCACTATGATTGTAGCAAAGAACCTTGCTTAAAATTGAGCAAAGTAAGCTCAAACCTATCAAAGAAGCACCTCAAGACATGTATCAAGCATCCCAACACTAATACATAAAGGTATGAGTATCAATGGATCTCAAACAATGAAGGAATGGTTGTCCTTAGGTGTATTACAACAAACTATCCTCTTGCATGTATAGAAAATGGCTAAAGCTAGTGACATCCAATGTGTGCTAAACCAAAGCTAGGAGTGCTAGGGCAATGCCCAATTATCATCCAAGTGCCACATGAGCCAAGGAGCAAGCAAGTGAGTTGTAAATGTTAAATATGTAGCCTAGGAAACAGTTGTAGTCCATGCTGGCTTAGGATAATGCATATATTAATGTTGATCGCCACTATGGAGCACTCATTGGTGCTCATTTAGGTCTACTTAATGCAAGGTAAGAGTCCACACAAGTTAGGAAGACACCTATGAAGCATAGGGTGATGCATACCTTCTTGAGGAGTAGCCATTAAATCTTGAGTTGTAGGTTTCAAATCTAGGTTGTTGAAGTAATCATTGATGAAGTTCCTTGAACCAATGCTCTGATATCACTTGAAAGAAGAAGCTCGAGTGAGAGCATAAGCAAGCAAAAAAACCAATGGTGTGAGATATGGTAGATGGAGCAAAACAACAAGAGAGAGAGACACTGTATGTGGGAACTCCAATAGTCACAATGTGTGATTGGTCTCACTTATTCTATTAATCACTGAAAGAATAAAGAATGAAGTGACAGTGAAGGGTACCTTCCACCTATAGTGTACAAGTGTGCGGGTACTATTAGTGTAGTGAATACACAAGTAGTGTAGGCACATGCACCTTTACCCCCAACATTTCTAAGTCCATATTGATGAGGACAAAGTCTTGACTCTTCTCCATTGCATTGTAAAGTTGTGATTAAGGATGCATCAAGGATTTTCCTATAATTTACAATACCAAAATGAAATTGATGTAACAACTTAGATGACACTATATTATATGTGGAGTGCAAGAGTATTGGATAATATATTTGGGAATAAAGTTAATTTTTGATGTGCTCATATGGTGAATATTGTTTTACCAACAATAAGGATTCTTTAGGATCCTACACATGCTTGCAAAAGATGGAATTTGAGTCTATATTTCAAGTAAGGTTGCACCTATTTTGGTTACAATTAAAACCTTTCCAAATGATTCATAAATGAAGCATAAGCATATGAAGTAGAATGCAAGATTGGTACTTTCTAAGAGTAGGCCTACTAGTATTGGTTATGTGTATTTGCCTAGCATTTCACTTCCAAATTTGTTGTAAACATTAGAGTATGGATAATATAACAGAATTTTAGAAGAAAAATCCCAAGAAGTCATGGGGAGATGACTTACCAATGCAAAAAAGACTATATGTTGTCAAACAACTTTTGTGGCTTATTTTTGTCAACTATTGGTAGAATCCCTATATGATTACTTCAAATTGGATTTGGATGGACCAAAATCATACATCTTTTGTTTGTTTCAAATGACCCATCACCTTAAAGTTCTTTTTACTATATAATGCAGTTTATAAAAAGAATGATTTTAAAATAACAGACAGCATTTATATGCATCAAACATGTGTGTGTGTGTGTGTGTGTGTGTGTGTGTGTGTGTGTGTGTGTGTGTGTGTGTGTGTGTGTGTGTGTGTGTGTGTGTGTGTGTGTGTGTGTGTGTGTGTGTGTGTGTGTGTGTGTGTGTGTGTGTGTGTGTGTGTGTGTGTGTGTGTGTGTGTGTGTGTGTGTGTGTGTGTGTGTGTGTGTGTGTGTGTGTGTGTGTGTGTGTGTGTGTGTGTGTGTGTGTGTGTGTGTGTGTGTGTGTGTGTGTGTGTGTGTGTGTGTGTGTGTGTGTGTGTGTGTGTGTGTGTGTGTGTGTGTGTGTGTGTGTGTGTGTGTGTGTGCGTGCGTGCACGCGCGCACGTATGCGTGCACGTGCACTTGTGCATGTGCATGTGTGTGTGTGTGTGTGTGCACATACATGCGCTACCTATATAACAAACTATAAGATACTTACAATATACAATCATGTATTATTTATATACACAAATTCATATCAATAGTTACTATAATAATTATAGATGTATTGTCTCAAATATAATGTTTCTAATATATGTAGTACAAATGTGCCTAATAGGAACATATATACATGCATGTGTGTGTGTGTGTGTGTGTGGGGGGGGGGGGGGGGGGGGGGGGGTGATACACACATCCAAAGTAATCTTTATGTATGTAATCTTACAATAAACCATGTCCTAATATGTATTATGTATTTTTTGAAAGAGATATAGGTATATTACAAACATATCTAATGCGCACAAATGATTGAATCCAACATTTTGTGTGAGAATATAAATTAGCATGATAGAGGGAGTTCATCTATTTATGGAGGTTGTCTCTGAGTGAGAGAGAGAGAGAGAGAGAGAGAGAGAGAGAGAGAGAGAGAGAGAGAGAGAGAGAGAGAGAGAGAGAGAGAGAGAGAGAGAGAGGGGGGGGGGAGGAGATGAGCATCTATGAATGGCCTAATTAGCAAAACAACTACCAAAATTAGGTTGGCTACATAGAGGGGGACCCAATAGGCTACCAAACGAGCCTCTCCCCAAAGCTCACACCACAAATTCTCTCCCTAAGAGATAACTAAGAAGTACCAAATTTTGCAATCATCTATATCCTAAACAAAGTGTTCATAAATATTTATCCTGGTGCTTTCTTGTATATTCTTTTTAAATACTATCCACTATATCTTTGGAATCAATTCCTCCATTACATGTGTCTCTCATTCTACATTTACTATATCAAGTAGCAAAGTTAACTTTGTTTGTGAAATGCATGATAGTAAACAAGATCATGGCAACTTGGCCGCTTCTTCAATTTCCATGATACCTTGATTACACTTAAATTTCAAGTGCTACAAAGTGAATTTGAGTCAAGGACATTTTGTATCTTATCAATGCTTTACTAAACTTGTAGAGACCTTGATTACCCTTCCTATTAAATCGCTACAAAGTGAAAGCTTATCATCTATAGCTAGTGGCTATGCCTCATGGGCTAGGCATGAACCTTGTGGATGCATAGTTGATGGATGTTTTGGAAGGTGTCTCATATAGGTTTGTTGTCCTAGTGTGCCTTATGTTCTTGGTAGAAGAAGGCACATGCAAAAGAGCTGCCAATAATAGCGTCGTCACCATTATTTCATGCTTTGTTAAAAATTTATAGGTCTAGTATTTTGCAACCCCTTCCCCCCCCCCCCCCCCCCCCACCCCACAAAAAAAAACCATCTTGGACATCAATAGTACAAGTATTGTTACATCCTAGCAAATAATTTATTTTTCTTAACTAGTCACTCCCATCTTTAATATAATATTTCCTTTGTTATTTTAGCCATGAAAATTGTAATATGCAAATTACAAACTTAGATAATTTTGGCCAAAAAAAGGCATTCCCAACACTTCTTAAGTAATAGGAAAATTCCTCAAAGCCTTATATCTACATTTTTCATGTAGAAAGCAAGAAACTAACTCTAGCATCCAATAAAAATGGAAGAGGGTTTACTTTTAACCCAAGGACAATGTATCTTTCTTGAATTCCCTATTTAAAATGTGCCCAAAGATTTGGTGATCAAAGTCTATCTACCATCCAAACTTAATAAATTAACTAAGGCATATTCATACACACAAAAACATATACACAAATATACTCACACACTAGTATACTCATCTAATATTGGATGACATATGACAATGCATGCTTTATGAGAAAATAACTTATTGTAGTTAAGAAATTGCATATTTACTATCATTCTTTGCATTGAATTCTAGGTGATCTTGAAGAATGTAAGCTTATCATCATAGAACCAAGACCCACACATAGACACATTATATTACATGAAGCCTATAAGCTTAACAAATAGAGAAGACCTTGGGTCAATACAACACTTTTATCTATAGCCCCAGCCTTTATGTTAATATTTCTAGCACTTCAAGTTGGCGTAATTGCAACAATCCATCCATCGAGGACCCACTTTGGACAAAAGAACACCATGTGGAAGTGGGTTAGCCTTTCTATTGGCAAATAGGAGATTTTCAAGTCATGATACACAAGTTTTCATGAATGATCCTAAACACAAACAGAAGTCAAAATAAGATGTCTCTAGGAGACAAATTTCACACATGTTTGGCAAGAATAAGACATCTTCTAGTCATGTAGGCATGTGACTAATAGTATATAAAGGCATCCTTGTTGACGCGGCAAGGAGGGCCACTAACCTACCCTATAAACATTAATCTCTAGCTTTTTTAAATCTCTTCCTCATTCAACCTAGATATGTGCCACTAGACCAAGGGACTCCATGCACATGCACACACAAACACACACGATGTATTGTTCATATAGTATTAGATTATCAAATACATAGAAATATAGCAAAATATCTAAGTGCGTATATTTTTTATATACATATATGTATATATGTTTATGGAGCTATATATATAGACACTTGTACATACATCACAGGTGCCATATGTCTGCGCATGTTGAACACCATTATGTAGTTTCAACATAAATCTAGAAATTGAAAGGATATAATAAAAGAGTATTTGTGTATGCATCAATAGATAACACACACACACATCAATAAGGTACCATTTCTCCCCTTTACACCTATCATGAAGTACTATACTTTGAAGGAATTATATTATAACTACTCTCACAATAATGGAAAATAATTTTTTGGCATTACTATTGGAAAATTATTGGGCCCCCATTTTGTAATGAATTTCGAGATTCCATTTTGCTGGTATTTATGAAAGTTGTTATTATTTGAATGTTGAAATGAGGTGCTAGGAATAGTATCTCTAGTGGACACACTAATTTTTTGGAAAATGTCTTGTAATAACATACACACACACAAACATTTTTTGTGAAACAACTATTTATTATACCATTAATGTATAGATATTGCATAACAATTATTGCAACAATTGACAAAATAACCTATGTGTTTGAAATGGTTAGATATACTCAATGCTCACCCTAGACTTCTATTTTAGATGAGGTCTATGTGACCATATGGCATAGAAATGACCTTTGTGGGTCTAGCCTTTGGGTTACATAGAGTAGGTAATACAACAATGACTCAAGGCATACTACGTCAAGTTGCAAGGTGTGGATATTATCAAGGGCTCCTATTTTGGGGTCCAAGGACCACAAAAGTAGCCCTTAGTTAGGGTTCTTAGGGGTACCAACAACAACCCTTGACAATGAAGGGAATATTCCTTAGGTGACTAGGGAAAGCTCATAATATGGTGTCTTCACATGGGCTATAAAAGGAATAGCCCTCCAAAGCCATCATGGATTTATCTTTCACTCATTTAGATTTCTTCCAACTAACTTAACACTAGTCTTGTAATCTACCACAAAAGTGGATGTTAGCTACTTTAGTGGTTCATGTCCTATTTAACTATATTTTAAAAAACATGTGTATATGATATCACGATTAGATGGGACTTTCCAATATTATAAGATAATATAATAAAATATTTGAAACAAGTTTCAAGTGAAATTTAATTTTCTACAAAAATTAAATTTTCAGAATTAC
Source organism: Lygodium microphyllum (assembly GCF_053477565.2). NCBI lineage: Eukaryota > Viridiplantae > Streptophyta > Polypodiopsida > Schizaeales > Lygodiaceae > Lygodium > Lygodium microphyllum. Next base: position 16,857,401 of record NC_141142.1, read on the forward strand.
ACGAAAATTGATTAAAATGCACTTATAAATGTTATTTAGAGCTCTTCAAAATGTTGGCAATTTTCATGTAATTACAAATCTCTCAATGGACATACATACTATATATATCAAATTATTTTCCATGAATCTTTTAGCTTGATAAAAAAGGTTTTTGAGATGGTTTTGATTAGGAACATTACAAGTTTTCAATTTTCTATGAAAATGGTTTCAAAGATGGACATAAAGATATACACTTCCTAGCTTGTTTTTCCCTTTCCTTTTTTTTTTCAACTATTATTTTGTCTTGATCTCATTTGTGTAAAACCACTTCTTCCTAATACTTCTCATTGATGAGAAATTAAATTCTTTGTAGAGGGTCCAAATAGACATAAAAGTGGTTTTTTTGCTACAAGACTACTATTAAGTTTCTATTCTCCTCTTATTGTGTACTCTCTATTCCTTGCTCAATTTATGATGTGATTTTTACAGAAACAAGTGTTTAGCTATATTAAAGAAATGGGACAATCAAAATGATAATATGCCAAATGAGTAAAAGCATTTACCAAATCAGTATGATGGAAATATGGATGCAAGTAGCAAGAAATTCTATCCAAACACTCATGAAACATTGGGCAATACTAAAGGAGATCTGAAACAATATCCAAAGTATAAGGATACCACGTGTGGTGGCATGAAGCAATGCAATTTTTTCCCAATCTTTGGCCTATTAGAAAACCCCAACCATTCACTAGTAAAAGGAGCCTCTCTTTTGTTGCCGAGTTCTTCCAAATTTTTCTTAAGTACTTTTTTTTCACATAATCTCGATGATTTTTCAAGTGCCAAATCATTCCCAAGTTTCCCAATCCAAGATGGTGGTAGAATCTATTAGTTAACAAAGGTTTGTTGGGGAAAGAAGGCTCAAAGAAAGCAAACCAACCCATGTTATTACTCTTAAGTTTCCCATCTTGAAGTCTTTGAGATGTATAAAGAGTGGTAATAAGATGATAATGTTGTAAAAACAATTCTCATTTTTCTCCAAATGGGTTGATGATATGTTTGAAGACCATAATCATAACCTAAACTTGGAAACAAAAGCACAATTCATGTTTATCAACCACATCTTCAAAGTATCTGTCACCTAGTTTGCACAGATATTATAGCTTGAATAGGTGCTTTGATAGGCAATGGTAATGAGAAGTTGTTAGAAGAATGCAACATAGCCTTTATAACCAAGAACCCATTCACATAGGACACCATCACAAATATCAAATGGGCACCAATAGCACACTCCCAATAGTGAATAACCCAAGATGGAATAGGAGGCACCACTTTGATGACTGATAAAATTGATCAGATGTTATGAAAGGTTCAAAACACCTCCCATTAGTGGGGAAAAGGGACAAACTCCATCTTCCTTGTCTCTAGGTATATCACTTGCATCATTTTATCATGAGTGAGTATGTAAGATACATGCATATGCTATATTTTAACAAGATGGCTATTATGCATAGGACATGCAATACATATGGTGAGGTGAGAATCCCTCATGGATTAGATAAGGTCCAACAATAATGATCATAGAGAGATCAAGTAACCACATGGAAAGTTTCTTCTCTAGCATACACAACTTCTAGCAATAGCTTAGCACAATCATCCACAAGGCCATAGGCCAAACTATCCCTTTGTCACTAAATTGATTGCTTATTACGCATTCTCTATTTAAAAATTTTATGTCAATAAATTAATGACTCACTTTTCTTTAAGTGTTGATGATGATCTAGCATGGCCATGAGACCATTTAGAGACCAGTATTCCTAGTGCATCACTTAATGGGGTGATCAGAGCACTATGACGGGGATATCTGGTACAAGAAGTACAAGTTATGAAGGGGGAAATAAGTGTCTGCGAAGTGTAAAAGTGTACACAAAAACCAATGAGTTACACATAAATGAAGATGGATTGAGTTATAAGAAGAAGAAGTGCATTAGCATTATGTATATGTATTTATATGTGCATCCGGGGACGCCTAGGAACGTTTACTTGTGTGTAATGAGCATTGCATTCCTTTGGGGTCATCCTCTCCCTTACAAGTCAAGGTTTAAGGTCTTTTCTTTTATTAAGAAAATGGAAGACCACCAAATCTACAACAAGGTTATCAATATACTCCTTCAGACCTGAATCCTTCCGTTGATCTGCATGTCGAGCTCCTTCTTGCCTTGATGCAAACTCCTCTATATACAGTATGTTCTGAATGACAAAGTTAAATCAAACAATATATTTAGCGACTAACCTAGAGTTATCATAAAGTGATGAAACTTGACGGTAGAGTGCCTCGAGTCCCCCGGAGTCCACTGGTGAAATCTTGGCCAAAAATGATGCATGCAGCTGCCATGTCCGAAGTTTGGTGTCTAGGGCAGCTGCAGACATCATTTTTGGCCAAGATTTCACCGGTGGACTCCGAGGGACCCAATGCAAGAAAGTGACCCCATACGCCAAACTTTGGACAAGGCAGCTGCAGGCATCATTTTTTACCAAGATTTCACCAATGGACTCTTGAGGACCTGACACACCCTACTATCAAGTTTCATCGCATAAAAATATATGATAGTTAGAAATCTCACATTCTCCAGATCATCTTGTATCTTCATTTCCTCGTGTGTCAGGAAGGCACCTCTTTGGGCAAGGAATCTACAAACTCCTTAGTAGGAAGCTGGGGCCTTGGTCCGAACAAATCATGCTGTAGTGCTTCAAATTCAACATTTGGCACAAGGTAATCGTCTTCAATCGAGGTAATATGCTCCTGTGCTGCTATGATAGCACTCATTGTATCTAAGCTTGTGCCATCATATCTTCCAATCTTTGCCATTGTTGGATGCACATCCATGTAATCATAATCAATTAGGTCTTTCATTGAATCCCTGACTAGGATAGAAAACAACTGTTCTTCCTTCATTTGCAAGTATTGCAGTACATTTGATAGAAGCAAGTATTGTACACCGTCTATTTCAATGGGTGTCAAGGAGGCAAGGTTGGGTTTGTCGACTTGTGGTTGCTCTGAAGAAGATGGCATCATGAGAGCCAACCCTTGCTCTGCCACCACTCGATATTCCTCTTCAACATTTATGAGCTCTTCAATCGGTTCTTCTCCTGTGTATGTGATAGAAACAACCTGTGGAGTTGTATCTTCATCGCTCTCCTCCTCTAGGGGTATATCCAATGTAAGGAGGTAAATTGCCAATGTGCAATCACACTCCACGAGATCCAAAGGTAATGTACCTAGTGCACTTCCCATGGGAACAATGCATACTCTGTGCGAAGGATCCACATGGGCCAGACACCTATTCACCACTTTTTGGTGATTCTTCCCTGCCTAAAATACCATGAGCTGTTCTAGAGAGGCACCCAAGTCATGTCGGATCCCTCGATGGAGTATGTGCATGTAGCAATGGTGCTCACAAAGTCTTCCAAAACCTGAAGGGGGGATCCAGCGATGAGAGCACGCTTTCAAGGTTGAAGTTCTTAGAGAAAACCTGGAATATCTCGTCACCCTGGTTGGCAAAGATAGTCTCGTGGATCCACTCATCAAAGTGTGTGCGAGCATCCATCGTAGCAGGTAGGAGGGATGTGGTGGATATAAAGAGATGAAGAGAGGAAGTGTGAAATGAAACAATGAAACAAGAATTAAACTAGTTCTACCTTAAAAACCTTAAGTTTTAAACCATTAAGGATTGTTCACATACGATATTTAGTTATGGCTTTACTTACGTCTTTGTAAAATTTACATGTATATGTAAATGTGTTGATGTGGAAAGTGTATAACAAGTGTATGATTTTGCATAAATACCATAATTTTTAAATATTGCAAGTTTGTAAGTGGCAATATTCTATTGGCCAAAAAAATACAAAAATGTATAGGTGTTGGATATTACAACTTGTGGTGTTGGGATTCACTCACGTCTTGATCAAGGCACAACAATTTACCCTTGAGCATCCTCCATCTATGATACTTGAACACTAAGCATAAAGTTTGTCGTGCAACAAAGTACCTATAATTGGAAAGGAAAGTTAGTCGATTCATTCCAAAGTAAGATAATAGTCAACTAAGAGAGAAAAATTTTACCTGAAATCCATGTCCCTTGTTGTGACTCAACACTCCACTATGTCAGGATTGTGAGTTACTTTTTATGTCCAAGTTTTGCCTAGAATCCTTGTTACATAATCCGCTGATGTATTTTTTATGACGTACGTGCTTTTGATACGTCTCAAACCCTTACATTCCTTGAACATGCGTGCAAAAATTGCAATCGGTATGAACCAACTTAGATGTACATTCTTTGAGCCGGTGCTTGGCTTCATAGAATTCAACATGTCTGTTGAAACTTTTGTGCTACACATGTGCAAAATGTCGCTACTACACAATGGTCATTCTATGCTATTGAGATTCAATATATGCATAGACTCAAGGGTTCCATATTCTCGACTCCCCTTAGGCAATATGTACTTGGAGTCATAGAAAAAAACAAGGTCCTCTACAAACTGCTTAGTTGTACGCCCCTCAAAGAGCAATCTACCAATTTTGAGGTGGTAACACTTAAAAGAACCAGTGAAACTCTCAACATTTTGCCATTCACAGCAATCCAAAGGGTATACTTCTGTAAATATGAGACAAGTTGTTACATAGGTATCATGAAATTTCTCATTCTCAATGAGTTGCAAATACTTACTATTTGCAATGTTTCATTGAAAGGGCACAGTGGGCGCAATATGTATTTTTTTTTGCATGAATACATGTTGTACAAACGCCTCTGTTACAAGGTGGGAATCAACATTCCTTTGTTTGAGAGCTAAAATTTTACCCTTCCAGTGCTTTGATACATCTGTAATTGCAAATGCTTTCACCCTGAAAGCTCCCTTCATACTTGGACACATATGTACCCAAGATGAGCAATGATACATATCAATGATCCAATTCCCTTCTTCATCTTTTCTGTTACATACTTCTATTGAGAGAATGCTTGTTCTTCTCTTAGTCATTATAACCTATGCACTAGATGTAAAGAAGTATGTATTAACCCCTAAATAATAGTCATTTTAAGTATGTCCAATAATCACTAATATTCCATACAAATCAACATGGCATTAAGAGATGTTTACACTTTTGTAAACAGACATAAACATTGATATCAAAATGCATGTGGATATATATATCAACACAAAGTATAGATTTAATTTCAAGGCATCACTTTAATTATACCATTTACATGAAATATAATGAAAAGAATAGCACAAGAATACTCAAAGAATTTCACCAAAATAAATTTTATTATAATGAAGAGGAGTCTGATTTGACTCAATACATTGTATAAAATGTGGGTATTATAACGTAGTTGTTACAAGGATAGCAGCCACATGGCATGCGAATCTTAATAGGCACATTGGATTGTTACCTGAGATATTCTAAGACTCAACACATTGTGTGTTATATGGATGATATAATACAATAGTTTCATGGATCATTGCCAATTGGCATGGAGATCTAAATGGACACATAGGACTAATAAAGCAGAGGAGTTTTGAACCATCGATTTCCAGTAGATCCATATCATCCAACACAAAGGAATCACTCACCACATCAAAATAGTCGATCGAGAATTATATGCTTCACCTAAACCTTGTACAATACCTGCATGTACAAAAAAACACCTGCATGAATCCCTTTTAACGAAAATACTTACATGAATCCCTTTTAGCAAAAAATATCTAGATAACTGCATGAATAGAAGCAATACAAAACATGGCCAATTTACCTATAAGCTGAGCTGCTGAAGATAAGATTGAATCATTGCTAATCAAAACCCATTGAAAATGATGGATATAACAAAACATCAATCCCATCAAACATAAAAGTCACTAACTAAATGAATAAATTTTGGCACCACAAAATATGGTAGATTTACCTATAAATTGAGCTACAGAATCTCTGCTCTACCTTGTGTTAAGCGCTGCAACAACAATTGATCCTTAAGTTATAACTAGCATCAAACCCTATCGTAAAGATAGTAGAAAAGGGATAATGCAGAGAGGAAGAAAAAGAGAGTGTGTGAGTATGCGAGAGAGAGAGAGAAATGAGCACCTATCCAATCTTGCCCAAATTGATCTCTGCAAAAGACAATAGCAAGAGTTAGTATTTACATGAAGGTATACTGAAAAAACAATAGAAAAGAGGAAACATAGAGAGAGAAAGAGAGAGGGAGATAGAGATGAGCACTTATGCAATGTCACCCAAAATTATCTCTGCAATAAAACAACAACAAGGGTTCTAACATTATGTTATATTGAAAATATATCAACAAAAAAACAAACAAACAGAGAGATTAACACCTTTGCCTCTTGCTCCAAATAAACTCCGCAAGAAAATAACAATTCGAACCAACATCAAATTTGATTGAAAACACAACATAAAAGAGAAACAACACATAGAGAGAGAGGGGAAGAAAGAAGAGAGAGATGAGCTTGCCTCGAGACCTAGAGTTTCTCTTAGATTTCCTCCTGTGCTTCGTTGCTTTTGATGCAATCTTGCCTTCAACTGATAGAGATAGTTTAGCAAGGGATTTTGGTACCCAAATCCATCGGTTACGTGAGTAATACCCTTGAGCACATAGCAACGCTTTGGATATCCATCGCGGCGTTGTGCTGACTCTCCATCAATGCCTTCGTCTATAAGGCTTGGGCTTCTTTTGGGGTCTTCTACAATATTTGTAAATCCAAAGCCTATCCTTGGCATTGTCTCTTGACCTTCTTGTTTCAAGCATGGCCTCACCCACTGGTTCTCGTTGTTCGACCTGTGCTTGTATCAACTCTTCCAACAAGTCCTTGCTCTCATTAGTAGGCTTGACTGTTACATCAACACCTTCCTTGCCTTTCCCTCGAGGTTCGATGAGGTCACCCTTGCTAAAGGTTGTGACTATCCTCACACCTGATAGTGTCAGGTGTATCCTCTATGCTACATAGTTAGCCTCACATTTGGTCGCCCTTTTGAAGGGTCTTCCCAGGAGGGTTTCCTTACCATATTTAGCATTATTTGGAGGAACATGAAATAGGATAGGCAAGCTTTCACTTTCAATTGTTGCAAGGATATTGCACTTCCCTATGAGTGCTTGTGGAGGTCCCCCATAAGGGCTAAGAGTTGCATTAGTCAGTGTCAGATCTGGTTGGCCTAGTAGGGTCCATGCCTCATAGGTCAAGACATTAAAATCTGCTCCTTCATCAATCAGAGCGTCGATAGTATGCTCTCTTTTCGTGGTGAGTTTGACCCTAAGATAAGCAGGTGGTACTATAAGCAATGACGGGTCTTGGCTTGTAAATTTAAGACTTCTGACAAATGCCTTTGAGTCCCTAACTGCACAGTCAAACGTGGATTGTCTACTGAGGTCTTGGGTCATCTGTGCAGTGCTACTCAAGGTACATCTATCGTCAGAACTGTCATGTCTAGTCATCCTCGCATTGATAGCTTGATGATGTTGCATCCTGCTTCGACTAGACACAGTTTGAACACAATGTGCATGTGTTCTTGTGGTGTGGCCTTTTTGCCCTAGATGGCTAGATTGGCCCGTTGAGGTTCTAGGGTCTTTGTTTGTCTTTGTTTGGGTATGGGCTTCTCTTTGCTGCTTTGCAAGTGAAGATTTATGCTTGTGTAGAGCCATTACTACACTAGGGCCTAATCCGGAGGACCTGTTGCAACGCGTGTTTTCTCTCCAGCCTACCGGGGGAGGTGCGAAGGGGGGGCAAAGCCCCCTCTGCGAGGGTCTAGGGGGGGGGGGGGGGGAGGGGGCAGTCCCCCCGGCCCGAAGGGCCATTACGGTAAATACCATGCATGATTGGGAGGACCTCTGGTAGCTAATTTTTGAACTATTTGCTGTGGATTTTAGCCTAGTGATAGATCTATGATGTGCCTTTGGCTCTATACGATTTTTGGAGTCTATATTGGTGGTGGCAACTCAGTTTTTGGCCAAAATGGAATTTTGAAACAATTGCAGTTTTTGGGTCGAGTCCCAAATTCGTCCGGCCGAGGGCCGAGGGCCAAGTGGGCTGAGTGGGCCAAATGGGCCGAGTCGGCCGGGCCGAGTGGATCGCTCGGACAGGCCGAGTCGATGTTAGGGCCGAGTTGTCCGGGCTAAGGGCCGAATGAGTTTTTAGGCCGAGTCAACCGGGCCGAGTCAAGTGGTCCGAGTGGTAGTGGGCAAAAAACCTACACTACTCCATCTCACAACATAAATTTCAAAAAAGCAAAAAACCTACTTGCCAAGGAGATTTAATACCATCTTCAACCCCCTCACTTCCTACCTATCTCAAGCACCGGTTCGGGAAAAGCCCTTACTTTGATGCTCGATATGAGGTGCGCAAGTGCTCAAGCTTGAATCCGTGGTCCCGGCAACGGAACTAGAATGTGGAAGCTTTCACTCAACCGCCAAGACCCACGGACCGCTTATTGTTTCAAGCATTCCAAGCTAAGCACTAATGGCTACCTCTCACATAGCCGACATGCCAACTATATCTACGGGTGTAATGAGCTTACCTCCATGCCGATCGAGTTACCTCCTCTCCTGCGCACTCCGGTAGCTCCACGATCCAAGTGTAAGCTTCAAGCAAGCTCCATCCTCAAGCTCCACGCTCCAAGCTCCATAGCCACGAGCAAGACAAGACAATACAAGAGAAGAGAAGAAGAGAGGAGAAGATGGAGAGCTTCTCCACCCCACGGTCCCTCACCCTCACACGCTCTCTTCCTCACACTCTCACGCTCCCTCTCGCAAGCACAAGCTCAAGCAAGCAACAAGAAGAAGAAGAAGAAGAGGAGGAGAGCCACTTTTGGCCACACACAAGAATGAGCTTCTCATTCACTTTTCAACCTTATATACAAAACCCTAAATCCCTTTTGGGCAGTCATCCCCTTATCCCCCTTTTTTACATGGCCGACCGTGGCCTAGGCCCTTTTTCCCATTGCCCTTCTATCTTCCTAGCTTCCTTCCTACCGCCCGTCTACATTTACAAATTGCACGGGTGAGAGCCCGACGCTCTTTTACAAGATTTCAGGGTGCGCCTTTTTATTTTAAAATGCACCTTTCCCCTTTTGCATTTGCCTTGGACTTTTAAGGTTACCCTTGCGCTTTCGGTTTTTCCTCCTCTTCTTTCTTCAGTCAAGCTACCTTTTTCCGCCTTTGCCCTGCGTCTTTTTTATTTCCTTTTGCTTTCTTCGTGTTGGGGTTAACATGCCCCAAACAACCTATGCAATAAAAACAACAATAATAGTAAGAAACGACATCAAACCATATTAAAAAAATAGCAAACAAGAGAAAATACAAAGAGAGATGGACACCTGTGTTTTGCTCAAAATCTGGAGTTGCATAGAGAAGAAAGTGCAGAGGTAAGCAGAATGCTCAAAACCCTAATTACTCTCAGCAAGGAGCTTCAATGGAGACGAAAATTCACAAGTATAGAGAAGAGAGGGAAAGTGGTGTGTTGCTCAACTTTTGGGTCAAACTGATTTTGTGAGAGGTAAAAAAACCAAAATTGAAAATTCTCCAAAAAAAGGGGAGAAAATATGAGGTGAGAGAAACTCAAATTTTGTATACTATTCATTCTCCCTTTTTTTAATCCCCCACTACTCCTTTTTTAAATAGAAAACCCAAGATTTGGAGAGAGAAGATTCACCCTCCATGGGTGCCTTCCTATTGGACAATCCAAAAGGCCCACATCTTAAACTATATTATTTTTAAGGGCCCATTTGTGAGTTCATTTTTTTCCTAATGTGTGTTCACCAGAATATTGCCTTAGTCGGCGATTTGTACTCAGTCATCCACCTTTTAGCTTGATAATTTTAGGAAAGATCTTTACCTAGCTTACAATCACAAACATCTTATTTCAAATGCATTATACATAAACTCTTAACAAGTTTACTTCCAAGAAAAATCTTTTCTTTCCAAAAATAATAACATCGAGGCAATTTAGGATAAGTGGAAAAATAACTATAAGTGACAGAATAACTTAGTGGAAAAATAACTTCGAGACAAATCAACATAAGTGGCAATACCTTCCACTAGTCTTCTTGGATTCCCTCTTCCTTGAGGATTAGTTTGGATTGAATTTAAGCAAGAATTTCATACTTGAGGATAACTCCTTTGGAGTTTCATGGGTCTTTGCCTACAATAAAAGAAAATCTTGATTAGTTTGATTACGAGTAATATCATTTGGCAATTGTATCTCAATGTCTCTTATATACTGAGGATTAGCATTTGTGATTCAGAGATTTCATTTTATCAACACAAAAATTAGAAATATTAAATCTTTTAGGGACACAGTACCTTCCTTGTACTTGCATAGGTTCATCTTGTACAGACCCAAGTTAACCCTTGGAATTCGTGGTTAAGAATTCCTCAAAGAAATTATATGCATGAATCGAATAAAATCTTTATTTTTACATGCAGCTTTTGTTGCCTATTCATGGAATAAAGGCCCACTAGCTACTTTTATTTAAGAAGATTAGTACCTGAAGATCCGTAGTATGGGTGCTTGGTTGATGGTATTCGTGGCTTCGTTTGTAATCCTCGTACTTGCCGTTCCATTTGTAGTACTTGTGTCAGCAATGTTATTGGTAGCTTCTGCCTCCACGACCTTCGTAGCTTTCTTCTTTGGAGCCATGGTCTTTATCGCAAGAGCGCAAAATAGGGGAATTTGGTGAACGGGGTTGGGGGTAATTAGATTGATGGAATTTTGATTGACTGGGGGGGAGAAGGGGGGGGGGGGGGAGGGGAAGTGATCACCAAGGATTTTAAGAAATCGAGAAGAGTCTTGATTCCATAGGGAGGAATAGAATAGAAGGGATGGAGGAATTGAAGTTGAGAGCTCGTGGAGTATCCTCCTTGTCTTCTTGACGAGAAATTCATGTGCTCGCACTTCTCTTGCCTCACTCCCTCTTGTTATATACTCCTGAGAAGGGCCTCTCCCCTCTTACTCAAATTACTCTCAATGGCTCCCCATGCCTCTTATTTATAGCTAAATTAGAGAGGAAGGGTTGTGGCTAAGAAGAAGAGTTCTTTATGGAGGGGCTCTTCGCAAAATCAACAATCTGGTGCTCAGATCACAAATTTGATGGTTCCATTGGCTCCGAAAGGGGGGTAAAACTCCCAAGATTCTTGATGCTTGGTTAGAAATCTTCTAGATCACTCCTTCTCCATGTTCTAAGTGTTGTTTATTGCCTATAAACTGCAATCGCGACACATGTGATTTGGCCAATCCTTTTTTTACATTAAATCTCCAAAATTGACTGAAAATCCCACTTTCTTTTTTTTAAAACATGACATCATGTTCTAGAAATTTTCATATATTTTTAGGATATTTACAATAAATAATATCTAAAATATGCCAATCTTGTCCAAAAATCTAATATTTTTGGACCATCCATATTATACACATTGACACTAATGACTAATATGGCTCATAACTCTCATTCACGTGGTGACTTAGTTGGTTTGTTCTTCTATATTTAGTTGTTGGCATGCGTGAATTTAGTAATTCACTAAGGACACCCATAATGTTTGCTACCAAGGATCTAGATGCCTTATAATGATGAATTGTTTGAAGAGAATCGGAGCACTAATAGTAGAGTTTGAGAAGGGTGACAAATATGAGTCTAGATTAGTCATAACATCAATTGTTTGAAGAGAATCAGAGCACTAATGGTAGAGTTTGAGAAGGGTGACAAATATGAGTCTAGATTAGTCATAGCGTCAATCATGATACCATTTCTTATCATCAAAGGTACGCTTTATTCTCCATTGGTAGATCAATGGATGTACAAGAGGCTAAGGTGGATTCCCTTGGAATCAAATAATGAGATGGAGCCAATTTTTGAGCTCCATGTATTATTTCCATATGAAAACTTAGAGCTTATAATGGCATTGTTGTGCTTGAAAACCATTTGAGTGCACATTCACAGTATGGTGGTTAATGCTTTTTCTCATGGTTCATTTTGAGCCAATAATAGATGTCTTGATATTATTAGTATTATTTACATGGATAATTTGGTTGTGTTTACTTTCTCACTAAGCAATGTTTGTGTGTTTGTATATTAATATATATGCAAAGAGCTCTCCACATGTCCAAAGTGAAGGGCAAAAAATACATTTATATTGCAAGATGGTTATTGATTTGTGATGGAAAAGTGATTTTACTGTTTGTCAAATATTTCTCATTGATTCACAAGAATAGACTTTATACGATTTTTAAAATTTTTTGCTACTTTGGTTTCATGTTTTTGCTATTTTAGTTTCATATGTTTGTTTTTTTGGCATTTCCACTTTCTGTAAGTGTAGCGTTAAGACTTTGCAAACATGTCTAACTTATTCGTTGCTACTACATCTCTGATCAAAAGAGATGTGGAGCTCTATATGATGTTTTCTAAGGAGGATGTTGTGCTTGGTATGTATGATGTGTATAGGGAGATTCATGAACCTTTAGTTGCATATCTAATATCAGTATTTCAGTCATAGTTAGTTTTGATAGTGCATCAAGAATGACATAGATTCGTTTTTCTGTAGTTAACCAATTATATGCTAGAAATACTACACATAGGAAGATGCTAGATAAATTCAAATAAATCCATCAAATTACTATGAGAAGAGTGTGGAAGAGGTTAAAATAGTTTGAATTGAGATATAAGAATGATCTCTCTTGGGAGATGTGCCTTTTGTTCTTTGCACAACAAGGAAACACTAGGTTGAGGGTGCATTATCACCAACAAAAGCCTCCAAGCTCTCCCATGCTTCCAATAAGGTAATTGAAGAGCTTTGCACATGGCAGAAAATTTTGTTGACCCACCTACATATCCACATTCATATAATCTCCCTATCCACCTCCATCCTCTCCATCTCCCCCCCATCCCTCTTTCCCCTCCCTCTCCACCACCCTAGGCATATCCATATCACTCTCCCCCTCCCTCCCTACCTTCCTCTCCTTGTCTCTCTCCACCTCTATATTCCTCTTCCCCCCTCCATATCTCTCTCCCCACCTCCCTCTCCAATACATATCCTTGTTCCCTCCATATCACTCTACCACAGCCTCCCTACCCAAAAAGTACACATGATTAAAATAAATTAATGTAGAGATTGTGTAATTGCATCATAACTACAACATATTGTTTGTGACTTCTCCCTCCTTCACATGTGACCCTCAATACATATAAAAGAAAAATACTATTATTGACATTTATTATAGAAATAGAACATGATTTCAAGCTCAATACATCAAAGCTATTGGGTTCTAATATAGTTATCACCATGGAATTGATAGGATGGTTGGATTTTGCTTCCCACCTTAAACTAAGCTCTCCTTTAAGTTGTTATTTTCCCTTTCTATGTTGTTCTTTCTTAGCCCTTTTCTTCACTAAATGGTTCACCCTAGGAGGTTTTCTTCCTTTCATTAATATTTTGTATTTTATTGATGTTGCATCTTTCATAGTTCCCTCACTACCGTTTGATCCCTTGCCCTTGGAACTGATCCTAGGAGGATGTGGTGGAGAATTAGGATATTCTCAAATGTCAACATGCTTGCTAAGAATTATCTTGATGCTTTGGTTCTTACAATCCAAACATAGCCACTCTCGTAAAAATCTCATGTGAACTATGTAATGAAACATGGACATAAGCCAAATTTTATTTCAGTTTGACAAAATACCAAAGAAATAACTTATAATCCTTCTCTTCTTTGAAATAATAATCTTTTTCCCCCAAATGATCCATGCATTTGACCCTTCATCCATACATAGAGTTGTGTGGTTGGCGAGGTACTTGAAGTTAAATTTTTATCTCTTTTGAATGGGGGTAATTCTTCTAGTGCAACATAAAATCCTTTGAAAACCTCTTTAAAATTTTATGTTATTGACCACATAAAATTAGAGGTTCTTAAATGCACCAAAACACTTATAGCTTGACATCCCTATGAAACCCATAGAGGTAATTATCATGAAAATCTTTCTAAATCTAGGATCAAAATAGTAACACATGCGAATTTCATGCCAATAAGCAAAATTAGGAGGTCAAAAAAATTTGTCTCATTTGGAATAGATTTATGAAAAATTTCACTTGAGAATACTTGATTTAAATATATTTGTTATAAGAAAAACTCCATGCTACTTATGTTTTCACTAAGATGAGGGACTCAATAATAAACATCCTCATTTCTTTTTCCATTGGAAGTGTACACAAAAACTGTCTTCAAGAAAAAAGATTGAAAATCAAGTCAACAAGACTCAAGCAACATGAGAAAGTAGACTTTTGAGATGTCAAACCCTATGGAGTGCAAATGGCACTTCCAATCAAATTGTAGGGGGCTTTTACACGCCATTATAGAAAATTCCCAAACAAGAGCAAGACCATCAAGATAATATCAGTACATGAAACCTAAGGAATGCATACCTTAAGAAGACCAAGATGGTTGTGCCATTGATCTCCTTCTCCTTTCTATACAAAAGTATGGTGTCTCCAAGGTAAATGGTCAAGTACTATGGGATTTTCTTCACCTACTATCCACTACCAAACAGCTGCCAGAGAATGAGTAGAAACCTTTGACTCGAGTTTTTATTTTGCCACGTGAGATTCTATTTGTTGTAATTTTCTTTACCAATTTGAAGGATGGCACCTTAGATATGAGCATATGGATAACTTTCTATGTCTTCCTTATTTCTCTAAGGCTAAGGCTTGGGGAGTCACTATGTTCACTATATGTAAACCCTTGCTACTGTGTGCTTTCAAGGCCTGATTTGAACATTCTTAATTGAAAATATATTAAAAATAAATTATACACTTTTTCTATTCAACTTGTGAATATCTCCATCAAATGATGCAAGTTTTGCATGTAAAAAAGGTCTTAAAAATGGATTTTGAAAATCCCAATGATAAACTCATGTGATAAACTTACATATTCACAAGTAACCCCTAAGCTTTAAGAGGATCTAGTTGTTGACTCATCCTTCTCTTAAAAGTATGCTAAGAATTTTTAAGTTGTACTATATTTGTCTTGGATGGTGTAAGGTGCCCGCCCATTGGCTATCCAGGCACGCTTTTAGCAGTATATCAAGAAACGAATCTAAGAGTCGTTGGACAGCCAATGGGCGGGCACCTTACACTTAGTATCAGAGCCAAAACTTCGTAATGATGCGTGATTGATTAATGTATGGTTCGTAGACATATCCTAAACTGAATAACCTGAGTGGTGTGACTTGATTGTCAAGCACCTCCTACACCCACAAATACTGACATGCAAGAGAAGAATTTCTTCTCAAGCAAATTAAGGCACCCCAGGTTGATGGAGAAGGAATAGACGTTGCAACAGAGGCAGAAATATGGATTGAGTCAATGGATGATTATTTCTCTACTTTGGGAACTGCTTCTACCAATCAAGCAATGATAGCCAAACTTAAGCTAGTCGGTTGGACTCGATTATGATGGAAGCAATGGTGCAAGGATCAAGGTATTTTCAAAGTCACTGTCACTTGGGCTCAGCTGAAAGATGCTGTACGCGGACGATACCTTCTGCCAACCTACCAGACTTTGAGGATGAATGAATTTTTTCAAGCTCAAGTAGCTAGAATTAACCTTGGAAGCTTACTACTCAAGTTTGTAACCCTACTAAAATATGTGCCACCTATGGATATTGCACAGCAAGTATCCAAGTTTTGCCATGGCCTAAACACTCCTCTAAATCACCGTCTTGAAGCAATGCGTCCAACGGACTTGCAAGACACATTATTATGAGCGAATCCAATCGTCCAAGAACTTAAATTGGGAAATTGTAGCAAAGATGACTCCTGATATTTGGGTAAGAGATGCCACACATGCGGAGAGATAGGGCACATGCATAGGAGATGTCTCTATCGTCGATGCTTCCACTGTAATGAGCTAGGACACATCCAAGTAGACTGCCCTGATCTAAGTCCAGAAGACATTGAGCCTCCAAGAAAACGAAGCTACACAGGTGCAATCTATGGATATATAGAGGAATCAGATGAAGACGAAGACCTAGAACCGATAACACCTCTTCAAGATGACTAGAAATCCTAGAAATTTTGTTGACATGAAATACAACTTGTATTGGAATAAACTTTACTCTTGTAACTACATTTAACATGAGTAATATGAGTTGCATCTATTTTGAGCCTAGAACTTGCAAATGATTAGAGATACTCTATCTAGGAATGACAATTATAAATTGCAATGAATTTTTATTTAGTCATTCCTTCTCAACTAATATAGATTGGGTCTCATCATAATCTCGAAGCTTGGAAGTATTCTTTAGTATTACAAGTAAATCCAATTGTCAATGGAGCTCAATCCTGAACTAAGAAGAGGACAATCTGGGAACGTGGTTTCTAAGATAAAGGACCACTCCAATCTGCTAAAAGAATCCTAGGACACTTTGGTCTAAAGAAGAAAATCCTACCAAGGACAACCAAGAATCTTGTGACCACAAGTGAAAAAGTTCCACGATGTTTCTATTACAGGGAGTTAGGTCATTTCAAAAGGGAATGTCCAAAGCACCCCAAACACCGATGCTCCGAGCGCCACAACATTGGACATAACTACATCAATTGTCCCAACAGAACTCGAAGAGAACTTGAGCTTATAAGAAATAAAGTTGTTCAAGCTCCAGTGATCTAGAATATACCAGGTGCTTAGGAAAAACCTAGAAGATATCCATGAGATGTAACTACAATAAATTTTCTCTTGTAATCAAGACTCTGATATATCAAAAACAATAGGTTGTTGTTTCAAAAGACTGCATGCCTATGAGTAATCAAAGTAGCACAGCGGAAGCGTGATGGGCCCATAACCCACAGGTTCCAAAATGATACAGGTTCATCTCGAGATGAGGACATCTCGATTTCTCTAAGGGGAGGAGGATGTAATATTTCCACGCAATAAAAGTTAGTTGGTTAGTTTGAAGGTTAGTTAGTCAAATAATAAGTTACTAAGACTACTAACTAAAGATTAACTAAGGTAAAAACAAACTAACATTAATAACTAATAATTTTTATTTAATTAAAAATATTTTATTTAGAAAAATTGAGAGTCGTAAATTTGATATTTTTCTCGGATTAACAAGGATCGTAGCCACCCTTCACATAAGTTACGACGTGAACGAGACTTATGAGCTATATTAATCACTAGTATTAATGTGTATAGTTTGGATGGTCCAAAAATATTAGATTTTGGGCAAAACTAGTATATTTTAGATATTATCTTAAAAAAAGATATGGAGATTTTTAAAACTGGATGTCATTTAAAAGAAAAGACAAATGATATTTTAGTTAGTTTTGGAGATTTTATAAAAAGAAAATAAAGAAAAATGACTGGAAAAATGGCACGCGCCATGATCGCAGTCTACAGGTAGTAGACAGTACTTCGAACAGAGAAAAGAAGAAGGAGTGAGTTGAGAGATTTCTAAGCAAGTGTCTTAGGGTTTTACCTCCCTCTTTTGGAGCCAATGGAACCATTAGATTTATAATCTAAGCATAAAATCATTGAACTTTCCAAGATCCACCTCCACAAAGAGCTCCACTTCTCAACCACAAAGCCCTCTTCTCTAATTCACTATAAATATGAGGCATGGGGAGGCACAAGGGAGCATAAGGAGACCTCGAGAGACTACGAGAGAGAGGTAGAGAGAAGGATACCCCTCCAAGAGATTGTGAGAGAGAGCTTGAGAGAGAGAGAGAGGGAGAGAGAGAGAGAGAAGAGTTACCTCGAGAGGCTGCACAATTCCCTCTATCTCGGTCCCCAACTTAGCCATCTTCTCTTACACTCTCCCATCTTGAATCTATTCTACCTTCTTAATCTCTTGAGTCTACTTGCGGGCGATGGCCCCCAAGTGAAGAATGTCACGTGCAGATGGCAATCCCATAACCAACAACGAAGCTTCAAACCAAGGCATCACTGTCAATCCAATTGTGGTACCGATCGTAAGTAATGTATTTGCTTGTTTTCATTCTCGTATGAGATACGTTAGGCCCCATACTATGATGCATGAGAATAGGTCATCGGAAGGGATAAATTTTATCTCACGTATTCAAAAGATTGAGCTTGCAAAGTGCATGTATTAAGGAAAGTTAATTGCCCCTAGTTGCATATGGCTTATTCGTTAATAGAGCAATTATAAGGGAGAATTGGTTAGGGGTTATGAATGGCATAGTCATGACATTAAAAATTGTGCATACAAGAGTTAAGTAAATTTTACATAGAATTGATCTTTGATCCCAAGGAGAAGAGCAAATATGCAATGGAAATATTATCGCAACTATTCTTGCATTGTTTGGCAAGAATACAATTGGTTTTTTTGTTGGATGATCTAACAACATCCTAAATGCTTTTACATTCAACTGGTTGTTAGTTGTTGTTTGGATGATTGTTCCAAGTACTTGTGATTTATGGTAAATGCATGACAAGGGTCTGTGATAACAAGTTGCCATGGGGATAAAGGAATGTTTTCCTAAAAAATGATATTAGGGTTGAATGCCTTATTTGGGCTTGATTCTTAAAGGATTTAATTAAGGAAGGATATTTTGCACAGGTGGATCACCTCCATGATCGCACCGCGGATTAACCCAAAGATGGCACTGCTTGATTCATGGACCGAAGGTCGAGTGGAGAAAAGGCCAACCACGGGAATGATGTTTCTCTCCTAGACAGCTTGCGGGTCAGGTGGAGCTCTGGACACCCCTTGCTAGGTCTTGAATGGAGTTGAAGACCTCCGTGGCCCCCAACGTTTGGGCATGCTGGGAGATCCTATTCTAGATAAAGGATTGAATTTGTGGTGCCATGTGATTTGGACCAGTTACTTCTACAAGGCAGAAGGGATACTTCTGTTGCACAGAAGGGATACATAATTTCTCATCTATGGGCAGGAGACAAAGATTAACTTGAAGATAAGTTAAGGAACTTGCTTGAACTTGTTTGTCAATAGATTGCTTTGCTCTGTTTTCATGTCTGTGATGTAAGTTATGCAAACGAACCCTATTCCCTAAAAGGCTTAATTAATAAAGTTGATTTTAAATGTTGCACATAAATGTTGTAGGACCTAATTAGAAAACTAAAGCTATTAAGGGAAGCGGGTGGGCGGAACCCCCGATGGGTCCATCCTACAGCAGGGTGGTCCCAGAGAACTGGGAGGCTTCTCACAAGATTTTACCGTCGTTCGACCTTTAGGTATTGTTAGGTTAGAACCCGGTTCATGTCGTTTTAGGGGACCATAATGGGACTTCTATGGGAGGCTTCTCACAAGATTTTACCGTCGTTCGACCTTTAGGTATTGTTAGGTTAGAACCCGATTCATGCCGTTTTAGGGGACCAGAATGGGACTATGCTCTATAGGCAGAGAGGTTGAGCGGCGCATCCCTCTCGTTTCCAATTCTCTTTGAACCAAGTGCGGCATGGGTCTGCTTCGGCTTGGGTATCTCTGTGTAAAGTAGGATGTCCAGGATCCGACGCTAGAATGCTGTTAGGAGACCTTGGCCACTAGGAGCCGAATTTCAGGTCAATCCTAGTGGATTCAGCCATGAACGTTCCATTGTGAGGCGGAGTCGAGAAACCCTAGGCGATAAAACCCGAAATATTCCATGGGAGTGCCGGGTAGCGACGCTTAGATTCGTTTCTCGATAGACCACTAAAAGCGTGCCTAGACAGTCAATGGCCGGGCACCTTACAGATGGAATTTTTGCCCCTGAATCTTTTTGTGGTATACTTTTGCATGAAAAAACACCTAGTATTACTTACTTTTGACATACACAAAAGAAACTTGCTTTCCTTTACCAAATTTTCTAGCCCTTTCTAGGCTCGTTGTGGTTATATCAGTCTCATTAGGGATCTTAATGCTTACTAGGATTTACTCGTGGCATGAATAAAAGCACCTTTATTTGTATTCCCTTTCCCACTTTTAAGGGGCTAGACACACCAAGGCTTTATTTAGAAACCTTCTTGGTAGAAACCTTCTTGTAGCCATCGCTAGATAAAGCAAATAAACATATGAAAGAATAGGAAAACCATAGATAAAGCTCCAAAATTGGCAGTCATAAATGTTTAGTAGCTTAGACCCTACAATATGCTATTAAGAGGGCAGCAAAGGCATTTGGATAGCATGTATGCATGTTGTGCACTTTGATGTATTTTAATCTAATAAAGTAGTAGTCACATCATACTAGGATTGAGGTAGCCATGTTAACATAATACTAGGATGGGAGTTCTTATGATAAATAACATGGAAGAAGTTTTAAAACTAAAGGAAAACAAGATCTATATTAGATTTGAGCAACATAATACTAGGATGGGTGTTCTTATGATAAATAATGGGAAAGAAGCTTTGAAAGGCAAGGAAATCAAGTTCTATATTAGATTTGAGACACATCTTGAAAATTAATAAAAGTGTTATAAGTATTCAAATACTTGTATTTTATGAGGATTATATTAAGACTATAGATGAGCTCAAATTTCCTTTTTGAATTATTTTTAGTACAAAAATCACCCCTTTGTGAGCTTTAGGGAGAGAATTATAGCTTTGTTAAGATCGTAATTTTCGAAAGACTACACGGTGCACAAATGGCTTGTCCATTCTAATTTGGACTTTGCTGTCAATATCCTTTTCACTTATTATTACAAACAAGGTGTGTATAGCTTTTTTCAATGCCCTTTTAAGGAGAACATATGCAATAATGATTTTAAAAACACTTTACATCAAGTGGTGTGGCAAGACTAATGGAATGAGATGTGGCATAGTATACATCAAGCTTAAAGGAGTTTATGGATAGGCATTTAATATCATTGGCAAGGCTAATGGAATGAGATGGAAAGAGTTTACATCAAGCTCAAAGGAGCTTATGGGTAGGAATTATGTATATTTTATTTAAAAAATTGGTTACTTCTTCAAATTTAGAGTAGTGAAATTTCAAGTTACAAGTAAGCTCTTTCATGGATCTTTGGAGTGCAAGTCATACATTTGGTATCTTTTGCATTCATGGCAATGTTAGGGATTTTAATTGACTTCCTAGAATCTATTTTACATTTCTCAACTTGGATCCAATTGTGTGTAAGATGGCCCAAGAGTTGAACCCCATTTTGTGTGTTTTGTTGGATCCTCATGCCTTCAAAACTAATTTACAAGGTTAATTTTCCTTGCATTTTTTTAAAAAGTAGACATGAAGAGTCAATTGATCCAGTAATAATTTATTGGGAGGCTCCATTTGCAGGAGTATTAAATATGTTAAGGAGGTTTTACTTTGAGTAGGAGAAGAATATGTCAAGGAAACTTAATATTTCTAACCTCAAGAAATCCAATCCATTGGAGAATGAGTTTGAATCACTTAGAAAGTCTTTCTATCTTTTCCAATGCTTGGGAATGATTTCCTTCTACTAAATGATATTCAAAAACTCATACATCTTAGAGAAGACTATTACAAAGTCATAACTATATGATCCTATGAAGAAGAGGAATTTTATAGATGATTCTAGTGAGGATTCCTCTTTCTTGGATATGCATGCTATTCACTTTATGGAAGACCTTGGTTGACCCTTAGTGCTCAAGGTTTTACCTTTAAGTTTCCAAGATTGCTCATAGTAGCTTCCTTTTGAAGAGGATTTTTTGGGCATTTAGAGAAGACTTGGAATTCAACATATCTCAAGAGAGGTAGATAGAAATGTTGATACAGAGGAACTAGTATGGTAATCCATCAAACTTTTTCACCAAGATTGATAAGTTGAATATTCTCTTTGTCCACCTTTTTTTCTATAGTCTCTATTATGTCTTTTGCAATGGATTCTCTTTTTTTATGTTTGTTGAAGCTATTCCAAGTACTTCTGAACATGTTCAAGAGCATTCTTCTTAGGACAAGCTCTACCGAGATGTCCCATTTCCCTACAAATGTAGTAATAAATTAGGAAACTAGGAATACTTAACTACCCCCAACCATAGTTCAATAAGGAATATATTAAGGGAATTTTTTTTCAAATTGGCTATTTTTGGAAGATCTTTATAGCAATAATCAAGATAGATCTTCCTCATCAAATATTAAAAAGTAGCCCTCAAAAAGTTGGATATATTTTTTGCCACAAATTCATCCTAAAACATTGAAATTGAGGTTTGTGGCCACACTTTTTCCTATTTTCTATACCATTCCTACTTTATCAACAAACCAATCACCCATCTTTACAATTGAGAAATCATAGGATCCCTTATTCTTTACATTATTTTAATTTCTATTTGCATAAACTAGACCAATATCACTAGTGGTTCCTTGTGTCTTCCCTGGAGAATACACATATTTTCCATTTGTCTACCCTAGAACATACACATGTTTTTCTTTGCTTGCACGGCACCACAAGTGTTCTTACACACATATGAAGACATGGCAAGGACCTCTATGGTGGTAACACCAACCTCTCCTTCTAGCTAGTTTAAGAATGTTAGAAAAGAGGCCCATTATGTGGATTCATGCAAAAGAGTTGGTATTTGAGGAAAACATGGCCTCTATGGTGATAACACCAACCTCTCCTTCTAGCTAGTTTAAGAATGTGAGAAAAGAGGCCCATTATGGGGATTCATGCAAAGGAGTTTCTATTTGAGGAAAATTGTGTAGTCCAAAGGAGGGTAAAAACCAAATCTCCATCACAACTCATAATACTACTAAGAATACACTATTTGTCAAAGTCAAAAGTTAGTAGGGAAAAATAAAAACCCTTAGGGCCTATGAGTTAAAATGATACAATGAGGATCTTAGTCATAGGTAGCATGAAACCATCTTTCAAATTCCTATTTATTTGGCACATTTGCCAAGGAATAAAAATATACACTAGCCATGAGTACATTGCATAGTCATGCTACTTAAGGCATAATTTAAAAAAACATTGTTGGTGATCCAAAAATCCTATTCTCAACATTGATAAACTTTCTTGTTAACACTCTATAAAGAACTTGAGATCCTCGTGAAAAGTATTTTCCAACTCACACAGTCATGCTTGTATCAATTTC
The DNA here is from genome assembly GCF_053477565.2 of Lygodium microphyllum. NCBI lineage: Eukaryota > Viridiplantae > Streptophyta > Polypodiopsida > Schizaeales > Lygodiaceae > Lygodium > Lygodium microphyllum. Next base: position 16,880,444 of record NC_141142.1, read on the forward strand.
CAACAGTTATAGCATAGTCCAAATCCATGGCATCTCCTATGTTTAGTATCTTTTGTGCTAATTTCCAATAGTTGTAGGATCATCCAAATCCATGGAATCTCCTACCTTTAGTATCTTTTGTGTATAGCTATTACTCCTCGTAGTCTAATCAAAGAGGCCTCCTCCATTGGAAAACCACATGAGATCCATGCCCCACGAAGAGACTAAGGTGCCACATGTTAAACCAGCACAAATTTCCAAATGTAATTGCTATCAAGATGTAGTCTCCTACCTACACTCTTTGGTAACACTTGTACATATGCAAATATATGTTTACAAATGAGTTTAAAAATAGAAACCTTTTCTTGGCTACAAGTGCACATTTAACTTTTGAAAATTTGCAAAGATTAGGGATGAGATGTCCTAGTAAACCACCATATGTTTCCACCACATAAGGAACTCAAGCCTTGCATGATGCATGCTTTATATGAATATTTACTTGACATTGTAATAATTTACTTCTCTAGATGTACACATGCCCATATAAACAAGTCATTGATAAATGATTCTAAAATAGCATGTAGTTCTTAGAACAATAAAATGTGGTTCTACTCTATGTACAAACATTAACCTCTTTGATTTAGAATGACGCATTGCTTATTACTCTTTAGTATATTAGAAGTTTGGTGGAGCCTAACTTTCATAATTTTCTAATATTTGGAAACTATGACATACATTCCTATTATTACCAAGTTAGAAACACCATGAAAGCTCACACTTGGAGTTGAATAAATTTTTTGGCTTGCCTTTACTTAATTATAAAAAATGGACTCTATTTTAAAATAAGATGAAAATGTTCTTGATAATTAGAAGCATTAACTATCAAAACATTGAAAAAGCTACTTTCATGACATGCTCACAAGTTTGTTTCATCAAAATTGAATCTCTATGCATTTTCTTAGATAAGATGACATCATCCTTGATACTAAAAGCACTTCTCACCATGTTTTAAATCAAGATTTTACTTAAACATCAAATCTATGGGCCTTTTCAAAACAGGATGTCTAGACTAAAATATCCAAACCTCTATATCTTATACTAGTATTAAGAGCCAACATCCACATTCCCATCTTAAAGCCATGTAGATGTATCAACAAGGATATCATAACATGAACTAGATTTGATACAATGTAGCATGAAGCATTAGTCTTGTAGCTACAATTAGGAATAAAACAAAAGATAATCAAGCATCCATGGAACTTAGGATAGCTAAATATTAATGAATTGGTGTGCCTCATATGGATGTATATACACTTCATGTTGTCATACCTATGCTATATTTGTGAAAGGATATTTGCCCCATCGGCAAATGTTCTAGAAATTTCACTACTAGTTCCATGAAACGAAAGATTATGTGGTATGGTTGTGATACTTTCACTTACCATAGACATGGAATGTAGTTGGAGCTCTTTAATTCCTATGACTCTCTCCTTTTGAAGGGGAATGAGCAAGAATGGGGAAATTTCTTGTAAAAATAAAAAATTATATAATATGTGTAGACAATGCAATGGCATGTTGTAATTAATTTTGAAAGTTGAATACCATCCATAATGTATTGTTGTTAAATAAAGTTAGGCAGCAAATTTAGCCAAAAACAAAGACCAACTTCTAATGTGGACATATAGTTCATCTTACATATTTACCAACATATAGCTAGAGCATAATGGTATACAATCAATAAATTTTTGAGAGAAACAAAAACAAATTTCTTATGTAATCAATAGCTTGAAACTTCCCACTCAAAGTAAAATTATAAGAAGGGATGGAGAGAAAATAAAACATATTTTGTGAGTATGCAAACTACAAAAGTGTTTGTGAATGTTTAAGTATATTTAAAAATTCTAAAATCTTTTTACTAATAATAAACATTTTCATTCTAAAAGAATTCAGTATATTTGTGAAGAATAAGCCAAACTATTCTAAATTGAAAGGGCATTGTGTATATAATGTGGCTTCCAATTTGGAGTTTTCTTAAACCATAGTCAAGGTAGATTTATCTACATAGAAATGCATTTTTTAGTGGATATTAAAATCAAATACTAATTTCTATATACGTGTAGGGATCACTTTATTAAATAAATGCTCATTAATAATAAGAATTTTCAATTGCAATGTAGGTTTAAATGAGGGAGTTCTTCAATTATAAAAGTGCTAAATTGTAAAGAGATGGTGATCTAACAAAAACTTTTTCATGTTTTTCTAGGACAAGAGGTGTTGATCTCTATGTATGTAAGGTGTGTTTTCAATAGCCTTTGGATGAATTATATATGCGTGGCTTCTTCAATTTCATATTTATTTAAGCTTATAATAATATACCCACATGTGTACTATTGTTTCACTCTTTGTAATATTGATCAAAAGCTAGGTCATGTATGTTATCAAAAGCTCAATATGTTTAGCACAAAGGTTCATATATGTATGTAGTTGCACATTTGATAGTTGCATAACCACAAGGTTGTTGATTGAGAATATACATCATTGTGATTTTTCTATCAAACATTGCAATTTGCATGGGTTAATTCACTCATATCAATGTGTTATTTACTATTTACAAAATATTCACCCAATCCCTCAAGTACCATGAAGTTAGTGACTCAAGCAGTCAATTTGTTACACTTTATGGAAAAGTTGAGAGGAGAATGGATGGTTGGCAACAACAATGTGCTTTTAACACCACAAGGGTCAATACATATTTGTCAAGTTGGTTGCTTTATTCTCAAGTTTGAAATGGTTGGTACTTAACTAAAATACATGATTATCACTTACAAGTAGTATTGGATTCTAGAACCAGCACTTTCAAAAAAGTTTGCCCAACTTGAATTCTAAACTTTTTGCAAGTCTAGGTTATAGTTTGTAGCTTGAAAATCTGGAATGTGAACTACTTGAGATTTTGGTTTTCATGCTTCTGATGCAAGTTATCCTACTTTTTGAACCTTGATTTTCTTGAATTCAATGTAAAGGCAACCCATCTTGGAATTCTGGGTTGAAACGTCTCTTATTCAAGTACTAGATATTGAAGCCTTGTACGGCAAGTTTATAATAGAAGATCCATTCATATGCAAAAATGTACACATACTTCTATCCTTGTAGTGTCTTAAAAGCCAACTTAGGCATTTTATGACTCGAGTCATGCTGGCCTTATAGAATTATTGTCTTGAAATAGCCAATGTAGGAACTTTACGACTCATACCACCATGGAAGTCTCTGAAAGGCCCTTGGATAATGAAATGTGAAATTTTCTACTGTTTGAAGTTTCATGTCTCAAACCATATGAGACAAACTATGGAAGTCTTAGAGACAATCTTGAAAGGCACTTGGATAGTGAAATGTTAGAATTTCAAATGTTTGAATATGCATGGCTGTTACCCACAATATGAACACTTGCTTGCTCAAAAAGCAACTTTCTTTGTTGATAATTCCTAAGAGAAACAATGGGCTTGAGCAATTACACACATTGAGCCAAAGTTTAAGGATAAATTATTGTTCACTCATACATAATTTAATTGGTCCAAAATTACTTCTTAAAATGGTGTCCAAGACCTTCAAAGTATTCAAGAATCGTTGAAAAGTATTCAAGAATCGTTGATTTTTTAGAGGCCTTAGCATGGTTTTCATTTAAAGGAAATCACTCAATTGAAACCATATTTTTTTTCAAGATGGACTTTTATTCATCGTACAAGGTAAGAGATAGTGATTTGGGTATGCATTAAAGGACCTTTGGTGTAAAATCAAGACTTTGCTAAACAAAATATGGAGATCTCTTCTATCCTCCAAGATTTTGAGTTGTTGGATTGAGCTTTCTAAAGATGGGAGCCAAGATATCTTCCTTGCATTGAAGAGTAGCATAGTTAAAGTGCATTTGAATATATTCTAGAATATGCATAAAATAGAATGTGACTGATAAAGCTCTAGTGAAGCAAAACTTCTACTTGGCCATGCCTTGTTACAACTTCACCTAATAAAAAAGTGATACTTTCTCTCTTTCAAGATGGGTGACCATGTCTAAGTTTGTTTGAGACTTGTCCACATGTAGAGATGTTTGAAGAAGACACAAAATATTGTCTTTGCAAATTTGAATAGGATGAACTTCCTAAACAATAACTTTACATTAAGCACCTTGGACTAAGACTGACGAGTACTCTTATCTCATCCCAATGCTTGGGCAATCACTTAAATTTACATAGATAGAATTATCTTGATTAGCCTTACATAAAATTTTAAGGTGGTCCAATTGTCCAATCATGAGTTCTTCTATGAAAAAGGAGCAATTGAGAGAGAGAGAGAGAGAGAGAGAGAGAGAGAGAGAGAGAGAGAGAGAGAGAGAGAGAGAGAGAGAGAGAGAGAGAGAGAGAGAGAGAGAGAGAGAGAGAGAGAGAGAGAGAGAGAGAGAGAGAGAGAGAGAGAGGGAGAGAGGGAGAGAGGGAGAGAGAGAGAGAGAGAGAGAGAGAGAGGGGGAGAGAGAGGGAGAGAGAGAGAGAGAGAGTGTGTGTGTGTGTGTACATGTGAACATGTGCAAGCATGCATGCTTGTGGCTTTAAGGGGTATGCATGTTTGTGTATGTGTGCACACATATAGACGTTGCATGTGTGCATGCACATATAAATGTGCACAGATGTGCACAAATATAATATGACTCTTGCTTACATTAAATAAAAGGAAACCATGTGTAAGAATCCCAATGAAATATTTTCAAATGTCTATTTTTGACATGTTCGGTTCCAAAGTAGCTTTTGCACATTCACACATCTTTTGGAATTTTAGAGCACCAATGGCTCTATATGCTATGGTTATGAGCTACACAAATAGCAATAACATCAATCAAATATGGGTTACCCTTAGGATAGACTATCACTTATGCAAATTTCTAACTACGTGAAAAGTAATGGAAATTTTTGAATATTGAAAACTATCAATATTGCATTTGCTTGTATTAATCTCCAAAAAAGTACAATCAACAATCACAGTTTTCGCTAAATTTCTCTTCAAATCATGATTTTCCTTTCAAAAAGACATTTATGGTTTCATGTAGTTTGCTAGAGATATAATTTTGGAATCTAAAAAAAGCATAGAGGAGTTCCTTTATTCTTCATTTAGATGGTTAAGAAGTTTTGGTGGATTGAAGAGGAAATTTATATGCATGAGGAAATGGTTCATTGGGTTAGAATGTTTGAAAGTTCTCTTAATTGTTTAAGAGCATCCTTTCCAGCAAACTAATGTTTTGTGTCTTCATTCAGTACACTTGTTTGATATCTTTACTAGTGCTAGTGTATAAAATGGAGATGGAATACTAAGGAAGATTGAAGAACTTGTCAAGCCTTTTAAGTTGATTCCAACATTGAGGACTTGATCTTAGGTTGGTCCTATGACTTTTGCAATGCATTAAACCTCCAAGAAGGCCTTTGACTTTGAAAAAGAATTAGCAAAATTAGTTGACTAGCATATTTTCCTCATTTATGGATTATACATCATATTTACTAGGTGCTCTGCATCGAGGTTCTCTTGACACTTTATATCGATATTCTCCTAGTGCTTCACACTGGAGTTAGTAATAGTTAGGGCACTTCACATCCTAAGGCATGTTTCATGTGGCAAGATGATTCATGCTGGTTGAGCCACAAAGAAACCAAGTGTGAGAGACACATTCAAGAATAGTAAGATAGATAATATTAAATAATATTACATAATTACATAGACAATAGCAAAAAGTGTAGTGTGTATCTCTCATAAGTAACACATAATAGATAAATGTTACTATGAACACACACACACACACAACTACTAAAACATTTTCTATAAAATGATCATATTATATAATAATACAATAATAATATAATAAATGTATAGAATAATAATATGTATTTGTATATAGTATATTAAAAATGCATGCAATATAATATATAATGTAATAAATGTGCACACATGCACATCCTAAACTCTATTTTATGTAATCTTAAATGCCATATAATATAGGATAAATGCATATAATATAATGTTACCACATATAATACATACACACATTATACAATGTTAAAACTAATGAGAGAGAGTAAACTCTATCTTAAAACTCATAAACTTAAATGTTAAAACCCTATATTAAACTCTATGCTAAAACTCGTTAGAGAAAGGAAATGCATATGTTTAGCCTCCATGAAACAATGAATCAACATGAAACAATGAGTCAATGTGACACACACGCTCTCTCTCTCTCTCTCTCTCTCTCTCTCTCTCTCTCTCTCTCTCTCTCTCTCTCTCTCTCTCTCTCTCTCTCTCTCTCTCTCTCTCTCTCTCTCTCTCTCTCTCTCTCTCTCTCTCTCTCTCTCTCTCTCTCTCATAGAGGGAGGGAGGGAGTGTGTGCATGTGTATATTTTGGGGAGGGAGAGAGAGAGAGAGAGAGAGAGAGAGAGAGAGAGAGAGAGAGAGAGAGAGAGAGAGAGAGAGAGAGAGAGGTGTAAGCTCATCTTTGACTGAGGCTCAACATACATGAACTTTAGGTGTGCAACTTGAGATGTGCATAGGGCAGCGCGAGGGTGATAGTTGGAGCAGGGCTCAATAGATGGATGACAATCATGTGTGCTTGGGGCACTCAAAACTCCAAATCCTTGACAATCTTGAGACAAATGGATAGACTCAAAGGACAAACCAGACTATGGAGGATATGTTGCATGCATATATCTTCCATAGACACTCTAATTGGGAATGCAATCTTCCTCAAATTGAGTTCGCATATAACAATGCTAAGCATTTGGCTGCTAGTTATAGCCCATTTATGCTGATGCATGTTTATATATGAGCTCCTTGAATAACAAATGGATGCCCAATAAATGACGAATACAAAGAAAACGAGAATGAATGAATAGGTACAAGAACGTCCACATAGGCAAGGAATGTGATACAAGCACATGGAGTGGTAAGGTTCTGGCCAACCATTGAAGAACCTACAATGAGGGAATTTCTTCAAGTTCACCTTACTAACTTTTACTTCTTGAAAACCAATGGTCTTTGGCTTCATGTAGGATTTGAAACATCCTATCTTCAATCACACTAGCTTTGATTGGACTTTCAGACCCTTAGTTCTTCATGATGGCATATCCAAAGTGATAATCATTACAACTTTTAGAAAGTTTGTCATAGTTGAGAAATAAGTCATTGTGTCTTTGGATACATCAAGTCCCAATTGCACACGAAGTAAGCTATGGGAATCCCTTGTATCTATTCAACACTCTATTGTCCTCTTAGGGGACTTTAATATGAGCAAGTCCCTAGTAGGTAGATTCAATGTACTAGGTAGATTATTGGAGAGAGAAAGAGTTTATTGGCTTAATCATAAGGTTCCAAACCTTGGTTTTTGGCAACCCTTACTCAAGTTTCATATGGGCAAACAATTGACGAGGCAACAATTTTGGTGAAGCTAGACTTGATAGGATGTATATCTCTAAAGGTTGTCTAGATTTATTGTAGAGTCCAAGTGCTTAAGAATATTGTGTTGTAAGAGAAAATGCATCCGCTTTAAGCTCTTCAATGATAGTTCTAAGATCAACTTGGGTATGCCATCTTCCAATGTGAGCATGTCAAAAAAGGATATCTTCAATATTTGATTTGAGTGTTTCTCCTTGGCCTCAACCCCTTCTATCTCTTGGTTCTATGTAGTAAAAGCCTCCCAATCCTTTCTGTAGAACCAAGGCTGGATGAGATGGAAGGAATGCTGCCTACATTGAAGTCAATGAGCTCAAGTTTACAAAATGCATTTCTGCTCTTGGTTGATGAAGGTACTATCAATATACATTTAAAAAAACACAATAAGAAAATGTGATCAAATTAAACACCGGTTAAATATCTCAACAATATCTACAATGGTTTTGGCAAAAGTTTAGCTAGGATGTTGCGACATCAAGCTTAACACGAGTTGACACTTAGGCATGGATGATTGTTTCCACATCTACATCATTGGCATGCTTGATACACATGTCAACATATGCTTCCAAGGATACTTTGTAGTTGGACATCAATTAGTCCACCTTATCGGTTATTGTATATCTATCTAGCCACATCATTGGTTAGTGTGTTCACATTATGGAATCCTTACACATTATTATGTGTGTTGTAATTTTCTCTATTGGGGAGGTCTTGAACATGCAACCACTCTAATCAAGTCTTCCTTTCCTTAAAAGATTGATTTGATCGAGCCTAGACAAGCTTCAGTGGGCCTTCATTCAACAGTCTCTCCAAGATATGGAACTAGGTAAAAAGTGTATTAATTATGTTTCAATGCTTTTTGGTAATGCTATGGCCAAAATGCCAATTAATATACATACCACCCCTTTCCCTCAGTGGAAATCCATAGTCAAAGGTTCTCTTTGGTCCCCCTCTTTTTTGCCATAGCCACAAATACCCTAGGATGGATGCCAAGTTGAACAGGGAAATATTTGGGGCATTTCCCTCCTTAGATCCAATAGAGACATGAAGCTTAATTTAGGGCATCAAGCTCAACAAATCACAATAAGGCTAGTTATGGAACCTTATTGAAGAACCCCCTCAATGGTTGCTAAATAGAGGTTGTAAAATCTGATGGAGAGTAAGCTCATCAAGCTCCTGGGTATGATGATGGGTTTTAGGGTCAGCCTAAATCAAAGGTAGTAATGGGCCATTACTAGGATATAGAAAAAGTGAGAAAGCTAGAGTGGGTTTTAGTTTTGGATGGATGTTAGAACAGTAGTCCTCAAGCAGATCATTATCCCTACTATTATTTCCCTTCTTGATTGTTGGTGTTTGCTCTCAAATCTAGACTCAATCAGTTTGGAGGCTCTAGTGGGTGGTCCAAATTTGGAATGCTCCCTACAATGATTGGGCAATCAAGATGCATCATAAGCAATTCAGAGTTAGTCATGTAACTTCCTCGAATAACCTTCCTCTGCACATGGCCATCTTTAGTCACATTGAATCTTGCCTCCTGCCATAAAATGTTGAGGTACTATCGAGATTAAGCCTTCACCCATGTGCTCTTAATTGGAAATAATTGTTTTTAGGTGAGTCCAATGGCCTCTCTCCTATACCACCCACACTCAAAAACTGCGCTCCCTCAAAACCAAGGGAAAAAAAAGCCACCACCACACTAGCTATTTGGATTATATGGTTGAAGGAACATAGTGGCATTCAATGGTAAAGGATTTGATGAACTCTTTAAATTAAAAGATTGTTTGTTTTGATAGGTTTTTGTACGTGAGGGGAACTTAGGAAAGGAGCAAGCTCCGTGAGCTCAACAAGACAAACAAAAATGAAATTTGAGATCTTAAAGAGCTCAAAGAAGAAGAAGATTTTGGGGCGAAAGTTTTTGTGGAACACACATGTTTACAAAATGTTAAGAAACAACGCATTTTGGTAGTGTGGAAATGTGAATGCTTTGTAATTTTTGGAAGTGAAGCTTCTCACGAGAAACCCCTCTTAACTGAAGCACTTAGCTCTCTCTCTCTCTCTCTCTCTCTCTCTCTTTTGTTTTGGGTGTGTGATGATGTGCATTGTGATCTACTGAAAGTGGTATGCAAGAAAAGGTGAAAGAATGTGTACACAGAAAAGCATGAGTGGATAGAAATTTCAAGGCCACACGTGAAAAAGGGTTCCGTGCAGAGAAGGCCATGTGGCAGAGCATGTGAATGTTGCCCAATCTACTCAAAAGGGAGCGGGGTCCCGGCCCCCGGGGGGGTCGCGCGAGGGCTTCTTGTTAATTTTCATACAAGATTGATGATATATAATTATAATTTATAACTATAAGGCTAGGAGAAATATAAAATCTTTAAAGGCGTATATCCCAAACAGACATCAACGTGCGAGAGCCGCGAGAGAGAGAGAGAAGGCCCGATTCCCGAGCCCCGAGGGCCGAGGGGTTCAGATTCAGGTACGGGAATCTCCAACCAAACATGGGGATGTGGAAGGAATCTGCGATGTGTGGGGAGTGGGGCCCAGCCTTTCGCTTCTTCTCATCTGATCCGAATCCCGATCCCGATGATGATGGGAGGAGGAGGAAGATTCTCCGCAGCGTCACCAGCATCTCATTCAAAAAATAGAACGCATCGAAACGATACATATCCGAGTGCGCGAAGACGCACGAGATGGGTGGGTCCCACCCCGCGCGCAGCCAATCATTTTTGGGACGGGGGTGCTGCTGAGCTGGACAGCAAGGCGGCTGCTGCGGGGCGATGATGACGAGAGAGAGAGAGAGAGAGAGGCCGCAGCGTCGAGGCGCGGCGGCCAGCCCGCCACGTAAGCGGTCACGCGCGCGGGCCCCCATCCAGCAGGCAACGCCTCGCCAAGATTCTGGGCCCCGCCCAATTGGCCCTCTGCCCTCTTTGAGTCTCGAGACGACTCTCTGGCGCCCTTGGGCCTTGGCCCTTCGCCCCATCCACACTTCGTATTTTGAGCCCCCCACCTCGTTTCCACCACCCCTTTCGAACGTGTGTGTTTGTAGGCCGGCTTCCTCCCCTAAACGTGCCCCCACTCAAACGTGACATGTCATGTCTACCTAGTACCTACTACCTAGGTGTTTCTAGCCTCATTCCAAGGGCCACAAGTCAAAAGTCTTCCCATTCCATGCCTAGTGCTTGTGAAAAAACCACAAGTTTAATGTAGAATGGATCGCAAAACTTTGGGGGATCTAAAAAAACTTCAAAATTTAAAGGAAAATATTTACAACCTTGAGTGTGCAAAAATTGTAGTTACAAAACTGGTAAAGACATGAAATTTGATTCGAACATCCCTCCAAGATTTTGAGGTCAAGGTGTTTGTATCTAATATCAAACAAAATAGCCAAATCAATTGACACACCACCGAAGACTTAGAGGTAAACGCATTATCTAAGCCACTAGCATGATTAAGGTAGGGTGGGACACTTGCCAACCTCAAAGTTAAAACCTCAATAGCTCCTCTTCTATCAGGTTTCACCCATATGTACCAAGTCAAATGGCTCACATCAATTAGTACTCAAGGTCAATTAAAACTCTCCATTTCGATCAAGTAACGATCTAACAATTGGTTCTATTTCAACCTAACAATCCTAACAAGTCTTTCTACAACTATGAAAAAGGAAAACACTCCTCCCTCAACCTTCATTGCATGCAAACCTCTTAGCTTGCTTTGCATATAATACATGCACCTAGCAAAATCAAATTTTTATTATAGATATATAGTACTACAACCACAATCAAAATGTAAAAATTTGATATTGAGCTCATAATACATTTTCAAATAATGTGTTGTCTATGATTTGACTTAGTTCTACAATATGCACAACAAGCTTTTTGGAATAACATGATGCCACTACTCATTTTGATTATGTGTACGATTAAGCATCAAGCTTTGAATAAATTGCACTAAAGAAAGTTTAGGATACCCATTGATCAAGTTAATCGTAACCTTCAATCAAGAAAAAAGGTGCATTTATAGCTCAAACTTTTAAGATGATGTAGAGTTTAAAGGTATGAGCTCTAGTAGTGTGTGAAATAAGAAAGAACTCTTCTATGTTTATATGTGCATGCATGCAAAATAAACTATTGTGCATATTATCTATTGTTTTATTTTATAAAGATAAAGTAGAATCCAGAGTGCTCATGATTTTGGGATGCTTATGGGAATGATCAATGTGCATCTATTTTATGATGTGTACCTTCTTATCTAAACCCAAAGGCCAACGTGTGTGACAATTTGTATTTGACTTATTGCTTACTTCTTTTGGTAGTTGCATTGTTTGTTTGCAAATGCTTTTAAAATCATTTGGAAAAGACTTGACTTTACTAGCCCAAGTTTCAAGAAGAGTCCTCAAAGTTGTAAATTGTAATATTTCTTTTCTTGAGAAGTCCAATGCTCATTCATAAATGAGTGCACAAACATCCTTAAGACAAAAAGTTCCCTCCCTTTTTCCATGTCACATGCTTAAAGCTAGGTCACACCTAGTGCTAATAGGGAAAGTGTGTAACCTTGCTCCCTATTAGCCCTTGGACGTGCCCTGGATTAGCAACACTAGTGGGAATTTCTTTCCCCCCCCCCCCCATGCCACTACCATAGTCGAAAAACCATGTGCTAGCTCAAGGCTTAAAACACTAACAAAGTGTTGTTCTTATTTTCCATTTCCACTTACAAATAGGTCAATATCCACCAATCATAGTTCTTTCTCTCTCTAGATTTTTGTCGCTACTATCTCGGACTAGCTCTTCCCTCACCCCACAATGCAATTGCATGTTAGTGGGGGGAGTGCGACTGCATGTTAGTGGGGGGAGGGAAGCCTTGCTACTAGCCCACAAGGCACAACTCTTATATTCAAATTAGAACATACTTCCTTTAAGCTTCCACTACAAACATCTCAAATTTTGCATGGCTTTATAACTGGCTTTTTTATTAGTTATTTTTCATTAAATATTTCTATAATGAATCGTTCGTGTGTGTGTGTGTGTGTGTACACACACACACACACACACACACACACACACACACACACACACACACACACACACACACACACACACACACACACACACACACACACACACACACACACACACACACACACACACACATAGCTTCACCCCTTGAAAAATGAAAGTGTCATAGGCTTGCATACAACTTCCCAACTAAAGTGGACTATATATTTGAAATATGATGGTTTTGATAAACAAGCATGTAAATGACACAATGTCAATAAGATTGGCTCATGTCCATGTATGTCATGGACATGCCATGATCAAGTGTATGAATTAATTCTTGCTTATGCCATATGAATCCACACCCCATGCAGACGCACCCTTAACAGGACATCCTCGAGCCAACCATGTGAACCTACCCTTGCCATGTCATCATAGAACATCCTAGAGGATATGCCACATCATCACCTACATCATCAATGATGTCATCATGGAACATTCTAGAGGATCTTTAGGTGCCCTCCAACACCTATAAAAGGAGGGGCTCGCCATAGAGCTCATTAGTCTTGCCAATGCCAATCTTGGAAGCTCAAGGAGTTGCAACCTCCAAGTAAGAAACTTCGATTTCCAATTCTAGTTCTTGTCTAGTCAAGGTACCTAGTCTTGTCTTGTCTTCCATTATACTCTTATTGTCTTGTCACCTTGTGATCTCGGAGTACGAGATCTTGTCTAGTATGTCTTGTATCTTGTTCATTCCCATCGAGGGAGATCTTGTAATTCTGATATCTTGTATCCATACCTACAAGCCCAGGTTGTGGGATCCTTCATATCCTATGGAGTCCTATTGTCAATATCTACGGTAATGGGTTGTGGGATTTTCCGTATCTTATTAAGTTAACACTGTACCTTGTGCCCCCTACCTGGGATTATCTTGTAATTAGAATTCTTGTAATAAATCTAGCATCTAGTCTAGTCTCTCAAGCATAGTCTAATGTTGCCATAATAGTTTGGCAAGACTACTTTCTAGCCGTACTGAGCACCATGGAGGCGACCCTTGGAAGAGTTGTGGCCTCCCTTCAAAACCTCCAACAACAAATTCAAGACTTGAATGAACGACAAGTGCAACTTCAAAAAATAGAACACCCTATATGCATCTAGGCCCTACGCTTCAAGAGATGCAAGACCAAACCTGAGACTTGCAGAAAAAAAAAGGAAGTGATTAGATCATTCTGCGTGTTTATCAAACCCTAACAAGAGAACCCAAGATTAGCATGCCAAAGAAGTTCAATGGTGACCATTCGAAGTTCAGGGGATTCCTACAACAAGTAAAGCTCTATATCTACATGCAATCGGATAGGTATCCAAATGATGCTTCCAAGGTGGGATTCATTGGGACTTTGCTTTGTGTTTAGGCTTTATCATAGTTTGCCCCAATCTTGGAAAAGAATATACCAATACTTCATAGCTATGAGGCATTTCTTTATGAGCTCACTTCCACATTTGGAGATGTAGACACTGGTTGAGTAGCAGAAACAAAACTTTGGAAGTTACAACAAGGTAATCGCCTTGCCTATGCTTATGCATTTAAATTCTGGCAATTAATCAGTGATCTCACTTGGCATGAGGAGTATTTTATCATCCAATTCAAATGGGGTCTTCGAGATGACTTCAAGGACTTCATGCTCACCATGCCTGAGGTAAAAACACTCAATGATTATATCATGCAAGCCATCCAATGTGATAATAGACTGTTCAAGAGGAAGCAAGGAAAGCGAGAAGAATTAAGACCTCGCCAATGGAACCCATCCCCAATCAGAGACCCAATTAGAGAAGAAACCAAGCCCGAACCGATACAAATAGATAATACTGTTGGGGGTAAAGGCACCTCTGCCTAGCTGCCCGTGTATTACTATACTGACAGTACCCGCCACTACACACTACAGTGTGGCGAGTGCCCATCACAGTCACTTATTCTTTATTCTTTTAGTGACAATTTGAATAAAGGAAGGCCCGGCCACACATTGTGGTTGTTGCAGTTCACATTCCTTATCTCTCTCTTTCTTGCTCTTGCTCTCCCGCCATAGCTCTTATATGCAAGCTTCAATCCTTCTCACCTTTCAATTGGTATCAGAGCAAGTCCTTTGCGAGCGCTTCCCAGCCTTCCCCGGCATCTACACGAGGTATGAGAGCTTGCTTCTCACTTAGTTCTCAACCATTCTTTAACATGAACAACAAGGTTTCATGAAGAGGCAGTCATAGCTTACATCATTGAAGCTTGTTCTCTTCACCTTTTGCTTGGACTTGTCCTAGGCTTGTGTAGGCCTATTGTAGGCCTTCATTGGGCTCTTGCTTATCCCCTACCCACCCTGATTTGGCCCCTCAAGTACAGCATCATGCTCACGTTTTATTTGCACATGTTTGTAAAAATAGCTCAAAAATCAAAATTTTTGTCATATCTTGGGCATTCGGAACCCGATTCAGGCAAGGTAAGAGTCTAAGTTGGGTTTTTGGCACGCTTCAAACGTGATGGTGATGTTGGATTCACCAAATTCTAATGAAAAAATATTCTGCAACAGATTTCAGGTCTGAGACATCATGTATTTGTATGCCTATGGCTTATGTGATGCTTCTACTTATGTCTATTGATACCGGATCACTTGTGGATGTTATGCCTCTTATGTGAGATGCATTTGGAGCTGATTTAGCTCAGCCATTGATAGTTTTGAACAATCCCGGATTTGGCCAAAATAGGGCAATACTTATCTCTTGTCTATGCTTACCGGGATTGATCACTTGATGCATATAGATGCCCAGATGATGTTGCTATGTATGGAGATGCTATGTTAATGGATTGCCATCATTTTGGTACTGAATTGAGGCCTGAAATACTTAGTCTGGAGCAGTGAATGTCTATTGTAAACAGTTGGGCTGAAGCTATTCTACTCATGTATGCTTATGCCTATGCTATTCGGGTCATGTCTTGGATATGTACATTGATGTATTGACCATCAAGGATTGGAAAAGAGTTCGACATTGCTTCTTAATCATCGGTTGAGCTTGAGCTCCGATTTCCATAGCATTTGGATATTTATCTTGGATGTATCTTGGCACTTATCGGTCTATGCTTGACCGCTTTGGACATGCACTTATGCTCATGTCACCTAACTATGTCAGTTACATTGTTTGAGCTTGGTTGCTGTTGGAGCTTTACTTGGGCTTGACATTCAATTGTCTGGAGCATATTTTGGAGATTTATTAGCTTGCCAAATTTTATTTTGGGATATACTTGATGTCTATGGATGCTACATATGGATGTCATACCGTCTCCATGTTCGGGATGTCTCATTGATGCTTGATCTTGGACACTTGTCACTGGTGCTTGTACATGCTTTGTTCGAGCTTTGTTGCTTGATATTTATGGCCTTTGTGACAGTGGGAGCATCTTTGGATGCTTGACAGACATTGAGCAGGTGATCTATTCTATTTGAGCCTTTGAAACTATTTGGGATTTCTTACCCTTTGAGATGATGCATGGTTCATATATATTGATTCCTTCCGATACTTATGAGCTGACTCTTTGACTTGGATCCCTTTCCTTGTGAGCTGACACCTACTTGTGTCAAGTCTTGGTAGTGGCAGGCACACTCTGCTCTATTGACTAGGGGTGTGCCTACTCACTGGCAGATATTTCATGACATGTTTGGGTGTTGGATTCATGCTTATCGACTGTCATATGCCTATGTTATGCCTGCATGATGCTGGTTATGGTCTTGGAAGTATATGATTGACCTGGGATCCGCTTCTAGCACAGTTAGCTCTCATTTACTAAAATTCATCATTTATTACAAGAAGCTACAATTTTGCCTTTTTGCATTGATTTGGGACAGCATGGCTGGTCATCATCTGAAAGACACAGCTCTCTTTAACATTGCCAAGTTGGATGGTACTAACTATGGGTATTGGAAGTCCCAAATATGGCAGGTTTTGGTGTAGAAGTTGCAGATTAAACCCTTGCGTTTCAAAGGTGTCAAACTTGAGGATATGGATGATGATGTTTGGATGGAAGTTGATGAGCTATGTAAGTCTACCATTATTTTGTCACTCTCAGAAGAGGTCCATCATAATGTTGTTAAATTGATGAGCTATGTAAGTCTACCATTATTTTGTCATTCTCAGAAGAAGTCCATCATAATGTTGTTGAAGATGAGAATTGGAGTGCATGGGATTTATGGGAGAAGATTTAGGAGCTCTATGAGTAGCAAAGTCCTATGTCACAGATGTATTGGCTGAAGCAGTTATGGACCTTTGCATGAAGGAGGGGTCATCCCTATCATCTCATTTCAGTTAGTTTCATGCTATCATGAAGAATCTGTTGTCACAAGGTATTGTGTTCAATGATAACTTGCACCCGTTATTTCTACTTGTCACCCTTCTTGAATCATGGGATGTATTCCGTACTGCCATATGCACGAACAAGCTTGATGGGATGAAAATCAAAGGTGTTGAGAGTGCTTTATTGACTAAGAAGTATGATCTTACATGTCATTATTGTGGGAAAGTAGGACATATTAGGCCGCAATGCCATAAAATGTGCGATGATAAGTGCAAGGAGAAGGGAAAAGATAAAGTGCAGGAAAAGTCTTCTGAGCGTAGCATAGTACCTGTAAAGTCTAGTGTGAAGATAGAAGAGGTTAATGTCACGCAGGCCACTGATTCAGATGATGACTACATACTTGCAGCTTCTTCATACGATGCCTTACAAACTTTTGAGATACATTCTATGTATGCGCAGTGCTGGCTCTTGGATTCGAATGCGTCCTTTCATGTGACACCATGTCGAGATTGGTTTCATACCTATCGTACCATGTCCGGTTCTGTGCGTCTTAGTGATAGGTCTCTTGACATTGTGGGCATTGGAGATGTTAGGCTGTAGTTTCCTTGTGGCAGCTCTTGTGTTTTGCATAATGTACACCATGTACCTGCGTTGACTCGCAGCCTTATATCAGCTGGTGAGCTTGATGATGTAGGGTATTTTGTGTCTTTTGAGACTCTGCATGGAAGATTACTCGTGGTAGGCTTGTACTTGCAAGAGGTGCCAAGTCTGGCAACCTCTATCCCTTACTTGTATCAGGAGTTACATTGGATCATGTTTTGTCTATGGGTTCTATTCCCCATGTATCCCTTTGGCGTGCTCGTTTGGGGCATATGTCTCTTAAAGGAATGAAAGTGCTCCGTGCTTTGCAGTATCTTTCGCCTTTTGACTCTTCGCATTTTGATTCTTGTGATCATTATTTGTATGGCAGGCAAACTAGACATATGCATAAAAAGTCTGGTAAGAAATGCATGGGTGAGTCCTTGGCTCTTGTGCACTTAGATATACGTGGGCCCATGTCCTGTCAGTCACTTAGTGGGGCAAAGTACTTTGTTACTTTCATAGATGATTACTCGTGTAAGGTTTGGGCTTATCACATAAAGAGAAAATCTGATGTCTTAGACACATTTTAGCATATTGGCAGAGAACCACTCTAGGAAAAGGCTCAGATGCCTAAGGCCAGATAATGGAGGTGAGTATGTATCACGTGCTTTTGAGCAGTTTTGTGATGAGCGGGGTATTAAGCATCGGTTGATCGCCCCTTACACCCCACCCCAAAATGGTATGGCTGAACGCATGAATAGGACCATTCAGGAAAGGGTTTATAGCATGCTTAGCCATGCTGGCTTACCGCAGAGGTAGTTACTACTGCAGTGCATCTCATTAACAGGTCGCCTAGTAGTGGCATTGACTTTCAGGTTGTAGAGGAGATGTGGGCAGGCAAGCCTCCCTCTTATGATCATTTTCATGTCTTTGGATGTGAGGCATTCCACCATATTCCCAAGGACAAACGCAATACGTTGGATCCTAAAAGTGTCAAATGCATTTTCATTGGCTATGGAGATGCAGGAGAGATGGGTTACCGTCTATGGGATCCGCAGGTGGGGAAAGTGATCCGCAAGTGCAAAAAGTGATCCGCAGCCATGGTGTCATCTTTCATGAGGACAAAGTGCATATGCAGTCTGAAAAAGTGGTTGAGGTACACAAAGTTATATTTTAGGAGGAGCTACCTGCTCCCGTTCAGCCCGCTCCATGGCTAGCTAGACAGCGTGTAGCATCACCTGATGGTCATGGCCCAGATGTTAGACATGTTGATGTTAGAAATGATGTCGGTCAGGTAGTAGAGCTTAGGTTGAGGTGTTCTACTAGAGATAGACGACGTCCTTACCATTTTGCGCCCTCTATGGATTATGTATTGGTTACAAATGATGCAGGAGAGTCTCTTACTTATGATGAGGCTATGTGCAGGGGTGATTGTCACTCTTGGGAGAGGGCTATCCAGTTTGAGCTTGACTCATTGCATAAGAATAAGACTTGGGATTTGGTTTCCTTGCCTCAGGGTAAGAAGGCTTTGCCATGCAAGTGGGTGTACAAGCTGAAAAGTACCCCATGGACATCCCAAGTCGGCATACAAGGCTCGATTGGTTACTAAGAATTTTATGCAAGAGCATGGTGTTGACTTTGATGAAGTCTTTTCTCCTGTGGTCAAGATGTCCACCCTATGCTTAGTGGCCTTGGTTGCACAGCTTGACCTGGACTTGTATCAGATGGATGTCAAGACGGCTTTTTTACATGGGGACTTGCATGATGAGATTTACATGGAGCAGCCTAAGGGCTTTGCAGACCCTAGAAGGGAACACCTAGTGTGCAAACTAAAGATGAGTCTATATGGCTTGAAGTAGGCACCTAGGGAATGGTACCATAAGTTTGATGCATTCATGCAGTCACAGGGCTACAGCCGCAGTGCTATGGATCCGTGCTTGTACACGAAGAAAGCCCGTGATGATTCTTTAGTGATTTTGGTGCTCTATGTGGATGGCATGCTTTTAGAAGGGACGGCTCATGAAGAGCTCGATGCTCTTAAGGCTCAGCTCAAGAAGAGCTTTGAGATGAAAGATCTGGGACATGCCTCTCATATACTTGGTATGCGCATCATGCGTGATAGATCTTAGGGACTCCTCTATCTGTCACAGAGGGAGTACGTACATAAAGTCCTTAAGCGCTTCCGCATGCAGGACGTTAAGCCTATTGGTTGTCCATTACCTTCTCATGTGAAGATTTCACAGGCCGATTGTCCACAGACAGATGAGCAGAGGTCTAAGATGGCCAAGATTCCCTATGCATCAGCTGTGGGCAGTCTTATATATGCCATGATAGCCACCCTTCCAGATATTGCTTTTGCAGTTGGGGTTGTGGAATATTATATGGCTACACCTGGCAAGAAACATTGGGATGCCATGAAGGGTATCATGAGGTACTTGAAAGGCACAACAGATATGTGTCTTTGTTATGGCAGCCAGGATATAGGAGTCATGGGGAACATTGACTCTCATTATGCAAGACATGCAGATAGTAGGAAGTCCACTTTTGGCTATGTGTTCACTTATGTTGGAGGGGCTATCTCTTGGATGTCTAGGGGGCGCAGAAGTGTACGGCCCTTTCTACTACAGAGGCTGAGTATATTGTAGCCATAGAGGCTTGCAAAGAGGCTATCTGATTAGGCCACTTGATTGCAGACCTTTGTATGACAGATGTTATGCCTACACTGCATTCTGACTCTATGAGTGCCATTCAGTTGGCCAAGAATCCGATCTTCCATGCGAAGACAAAACATATTGAGGTGAGGTATCACTTCATTCGCGAGGTCATTAAGGATAGGTCTGTTGACCTTGTCAAGATTCTAACTGAGCAGAATCATGCAAACTTGCTCATGAAAAGCCTCACTACCGAGTGCTTTGCCTTCCTTAGGATATTGATGGGCATTGGATGAGATGGTGTCTTTTTCCTTATCCTGTTGTATATGTGTACATGTTGTACCATCTTTTCTTTTCTCTTTCTCATTGGGGCAGATTCACCTTTGTGGGAGGTTGTTGGGGGTAAAGACGCCTCCGCCTAGCTGCCCGTGTATTACTACACTGACAGTACCTGCCACTGTACAATACAAGTGGCGGGCGCCCATCACAATCACTTATTCTTTATTCTTTTAGTGATAGTTGTAATAAAGGAAGGCCCTGCCACACATTGTGGTTGTTGGAGTTCCCATTTCTTGTCTCTCTCTTTCTTGCTCTTGCTCTCCTGCCATAGCTCTTGCATGCAAGCTTTGATCCTTCTCACCTTTCAAATACCAAATTCTAGCCCTTGGCCCCATAAGAAAAGCAAAGATGAAGAGAGAATCATCTATGCCTATATTGTGGAAACCCTAGACACATTGCCCTAAATTTCCCAAATAAGAGGGCAAGAAACCCAAGAGTTACTCCAACCACCCTCGAGTAGGAAAACGAGGATGTCTGATTGTGAATGAGACCATACAATCGATCATGTCTCTTGATTCCAACCATGCCCATGGAAACTTTCCTTGTCACAATTCACATGATCCTTCTGAGAAAGACCCTTTCTCTCAAAGCCTTGGTTGACTATGGGATCTCCACATGTTTCATTGATGATGGCTTTGTGAATAGATACTAGATTCTAGTACTCCAAAAGTCCAATCTTGCACCACAGTTGAAGTCGTGGATGGAAGACCTCTAGTATCTAGAGATATTACCAAGGAAACCTGACCACTCATGGTAACTCTTGGAGATCAAAAATCTTGTGTATGCTTTAATGTCATATCCAGTCCCACAAATCCAATCATCCTTAGGATGCCTTGGCTAAAGAAACACAACCTAGAAATTGATTAGATTAAGTAAAAGATTACATGTCGTGAAAATCAAGGAAAGTTTGTATATCTAGGAGCCAAAGCCTCTATGCATACAACAAGGTAGGAACCAACCTACATGATATATCATATACCAACTCGAGAATCTAGTAAGGTTGAGTTTGTCAAGCTACCAAGACAATATCAAGAATTCCAAGATGTATTTGATAAAAATAACGCAGATCTCTTGCCCAAGTACAGTCCATATGATTGTGCTATAGAACTCCACGAGGGGGTTCAACCAACTTTTGGACCCATCTACAGGCTATCCCATGATGAACTAGCTAAACTACGCAAGAACATTGATGAGAACTTAGCCAAGGGGTTCATTAGGCACTCAAAATTTCCTGCTAATGCCCCAATTTTGTTTGTGAACAAAAAAGACAGGTCACTTCGAATGTGTGTGGATTATTGAGGACTCAACAAGATAATAGTCAATAATCGATACCCTTTGCCATTTATACCAAAGCTCTCGGAACACCTTGGAAAAGCCAAGATCTTCACAAAGGTTGATCTATGAGGGGCTTATGATCTTGTACAAATCAAAGAAGGAGATGAATGGAAGACAGCCTTCCGCACAAGGTATGGTCACTTTGAGTATGTTGCTATGCCATTTGGTCTCACCAATGCTATTGTAGTGTTTCAACATACGATGAATGATATCTTCCAAGAGAATCTATATGATTTTGTAGTTGTACACTTGCATGATATCTTGATATTCTCAAAAGATCCAAAGGAGCATGAGCACCATGTTAATTTAGTTTTGGAAAAGCTCAGAGGAAAAGGACTATATGAAAAACTTGAGAAGTGTTTTTTCTATCAAATAGAAGTGGAATTCTTGGGGTACAATGTCTCCCAAAGAGGAATCTTCATGGACCCCAAGAAGATTGAGACTATTCTTGATTAATATACACCCGCATGTGTTGTGATGTTCATTATTTCCTTACCTTTGCCAATTTCTACATGATATTTATCAAGGATTACTCAAAGATAGTTACATCACTCACTAGACTCATAGGAAACTCAAAGTTCTCATGGATCCAAGAAGTCGAGAAGGCCATCCAAACCTTGAAGACTGCTTTCACCACCACTGCCCCAATCCTAGTCCACCCAGATCCTACCAAGCATTTTTTCTCAGAGACCAATGCATTAGACTATGCCTTAGGAGTTATATTGTATCATCATGGAGATGATGGTCATATGCATCTAGTGGCATTCCACTCAAGGAAGTTCTCCTCTCTAGAGATAAACTATGAGATCCATGACAAAGGACTCCTTACCATTGTAGATGCCTTTGATACTTGGCATAATCACCTAGAGGGTGTAGTCCATAAAGTTATCATCTATACAGATAAAAAAAATCTAGAATACTTCATGACAACCCACATCCTCAATCAAAGATAATCCCTTTGGAGCAACTTCTTATCTAGGTTTGACTTTGTCATCATCTATCGCCCACACAGGACGCCAACAATGCCAATCGTATGCTTTATCAAGAAGATCCTACCTAGTACCTAAGAAGAGAGAAGAAGCTTTTGATCAACAACGAGCAACACTACTCAAGCCAAAGAACCTCCAGCTATCAGCCATCCCTAGTTGTCACCAAGACGATCCTACCTTGATCCAGTTAATCCATGAAGCCTTGCTGCATGATGATTTAGCCAACAATGTCAAGAGAAAAAATCAAGAGGGTAAAGGAAATGAAGTTTGTGAGTTTTAGGAAACTAATGGATTGTTATACTATAAGGATCTACTTTACTAATGGATTGTTATACTATAAGGATCTACTTTACATCCCTCCAGGAAAGCCGAGACTTTAGGTACTCCAACAACACCATGACACCCTAACAACACGACACTTTGAAGTTAATAAGAACTTAAAGTTTATTTCAAGAGATTTTTAATGGCCCCAGATATGGAAAGAAGTTAAGAAATATATAAAATCATATGATACCTGCAACAAGGACAAGGTACCTTGTCACAAACCACATGGCCTCCTCCAATTCTTGGCCATTCTAGCGTGATCTTGGTCTTCTCTATCCATGGATTTCATAACGGATTTTCCCAAGTCAAACAAATATGACTCTATTCTTGTTGTGGTAGATAGGTTCACAAAAATGGCACATTTCATCTCTACCACCAAGACCATCATAGCCACAGCTACCACTAGACTTTCTCATATACATTTTTAGATTACATGGACTCCCAGATGACATCATCAATGAGTGATTGGGGTCTCCAATTCATATCTCTTTTTTAAAAGAGCGTTTGCAACCTCCTTGGAGTCCAAGTTAAGTTATCCATAGCCAATTATCCACATATTGATGGTCAAACATAATGGGTAAATCAAGTATTGGAACAATATCTCTACTGCACCATCAACTACCATCGGAGTTTGCTTATAATAATAGTATCCATGCATCTACCAAGCAAACTCCTTTTTTTGCAAACTATGGCTAGCATCCAAGGATGAATTTACATCTCTCCAATCAAGTATAGAACCTTGCCGCTTGAGATAAAGCTTAATGCCTAGCAGATATGCACCAAGAACTCAAGCAACAAATCCAAAAGACCACCTATCCAGATTGAAGATCATGAAGAATTTGAGGTCGAGCATGTCTTAGACTCGAGGATCTCCCGAGGTCGATTGGAATACCTTTTTCACTAGAAAGGACATGATATCAACGATCACACTTAGGAACCTGCAAGCAAAATATCTCCAAAGATTACCTCTAAAAGTTAAATAATTTCACAAGAGAAATCCAACAAAACTTGGACCAAACCTCCCAGCTGCTCCTCTTGGAACTCATTGCTAGAGGAGGGGGTGATGTCACAGACATGGCATGATCAGTGTATGGATTGATTCTTGATCATGCCATATGAATCCACACCCCATGTGGACGCACCCTTAACAAGACATCCTCATGCCAACCATGTGAACCCATCCTTGGTATGTCATCATAGAACCTTCTAGAGGATATGCCATGTCATCACCTACATCATCAATGATGTCACCATGGAACATTCTACATGATCTTTAGCTACCCTCCAACACCTACTTGCATCCCCATACTTAGGACATGACATATATATATGTAAATGCAAGAGGTAGGGTTAGAAATACTTGGCCCATTTAGTTGGTCAAGGTGGACCATCGTCGACGTGTTGGGGATCAGAGTTGTTCGTAGGAGGTACCATGACTCGTCATGGCACTTTTCTAGCATGAAAGGGACCATGCAACAACGCCTAGGGATGTACCATCATTAATGGCGAATTGTTAAGTTATTGGCGATGAAGAATATAGCACTCAGCTTAACAAGCACTCATGTTAGGATGACAGATCAGTCGCTTGCTCCACGGATCATGTCACTTAGAGAGGAAGAAAAATCCCTATCTCTCACTTGGTTGAGAATTTGACAAGAGGAATGATGCAGAGGAAGTATGTTAGTGTGCACAATTGATGGTGCATTAGTGCATTCCAACTCATTTGGCATAGGTGTGAGAAAGCAAGCCAGGGAGCCTTGCAGTGCAATGCACAAAATAGAGTGGCATTTTTGGTAGTGATAGTAGAGGCTCATTCCATGTGTATTGTTAACCCCGGCTCGAGATGGAAGAAGCAGGTCGAAGAACAAGCAAAGGCACAAGGATGGTCTCTAAGCCTCTAAAATTAAGTTAAAGGCAAAAACACATTTTTAAGTGAAATGCGCCCCAAAATTTTTGTAAAAGAGTGCTAGGCTCCCTCCTGTGCAAATTGTAAAAGGGTAGACGGGCAAAAACTAAAGAAATATGCCAAGTAGAAGGGAATGGAAAAAAGGACCTTGCCACAATGGCCGGTCATGTGAAAAAGGGGATGGGTGCCCATGGGATTTTAGGACATGTATATAAAGTTCAAAAAGTGAATGAGAGCTCATCCTTGGTGTGTGGCAAAAAGAGACTCTTCTTCTTCTCTTCTTCTCTCCTCTTGCTTGCTTGTGTGTGCTTGAGAGAGGGAGTGTGAGAGTGTGAGGGAGTGAGTGTGTGAGGGTGAGAAATCAAGGAAATGAAGCTCTCCACTATCTCCTCTCTTCTTCCTCTTCTCTTCTCTTCTGTTTTCTTGTCTCGTGCACGGCTATGGGGGATGGAGCTTGGAGGTGGAGGCTTGAGGATGCTTGAGCTCGCATCAAGAATCGTGGAGCTATTGGTGTGCTTGAGGGAGGAGGCAACTCGTTCGGGCATCGAGGTAAGCTCACTACACTTGTAGCGAGAGAGAGCGCGTCGTCTATGTGAGAGTAGCCATTTGTGCTCGCTTTAAATGCTTGAATAAATAAATGGTCTGTGGGTCTTGGTGGTTGAGTGTGAGCTCCCTCTACATGTGCCTAGGAAAACAAAAAATGTACCTTGTGCCAATGTCATAACATACCTCAATCCTCACCTCTCAGAGTTGAGTGAAGGGAAAATCAGCTATGCTCAACCCCCCCTGTCTCCTGCTCTGTTGATGAATACAAGAGGGCATCCCATACTCACATCCTTATCTAGTTAGCATGAAAGCTCACATCACTTAGGGTTTATCGATAAAGAGCAGCTTCATCTTGTTGATGATGTCAAATAGTGCTTGCTGATGAAGAGGCATACCCAAGGAGGTAGCCAATAGATCAAGTCTAGCTTGTATTGCATGTAGAAGAGATTGTCTACTGTGGGGGTTAGATGTAGATGTCTAAGCATAGGACACAACGCACCAAGGGGTGGCTTCAGAACTGCATCTTGGGGATTTCAATTAAGGAGTTAGTTGTTTTGGACTGCAAGGTATTGCAACCATGTCCACAGTTAAATTTATGTCCAAGGGTGTTTACCACCTTTTTTTGGAATGAGGCCTATTATGATAGGAAATTTCTTCTTTTTCTCCCATAATAGTTTTTTTTTCTTATTTCTTTTCTTCTTTTCTATTCCCTACTCCCGCAGGTGTTTCTATCTTTTCTCGAAGAGTAGGTCGGCATGACAAGGACTGAAGTTATTTTCTCTCATGACCCTTTTTTTCCTCTTTTTTTAAATTTTTTTTCCAAGTAAATGGTAGAACACCATAGGTTAGAATCAACATAGCCATATCAATTGGATTAAATAGGAGGGTAACCGCACATAGGCAAGATGTGGAGGTGAGAGGCTTAAACAATGATACCAACACATGAAGATGAGATTGATAGAGCTATCAATAGCAACATGAGAAGTAGTAAGGAGCGATGCCCAAGAGGGAAAGGGACTATCAACTATGATTGTCAAGACCCCTAGGGAAAGTAATACTTCTTCAGGTGATAACCCTTAATCAGGAAAGGATTCTTAGAGGCATCAACAGTTTGCACTTGGACAGAGCCATTAGGGTTTACAGTAAGTACCTTGTAGGGGCCAATCCGAAGTTATTGGAGCTTTTCTAGAACCTTACCAAAGTGTGAATCATACATAGGCAAGGACTAGGTCACCTTCCTTAAATTCTTTGTGCTTGATGAAGCTATCACAATAAACCTTTTGTCAATCCCATCTGACTTCCATACACTATAAAGCCATCATCATATTTTATCCAAACATTCAAAGTGTAAGAGGCGGTGTTGCATAGACTCAGTATCTCCCAAGTGCTTTGTGATAGCCACTCGCAAAGAGGGTAGTTCTAACTCGACAAGAAAAATGACTTACGTACCATACACCAATTAGAAAGGTGTCTATCTTGTAGCATACTTATCAGAGGTTCAAGATGCTTAGAGGGCCTTTGTAAGTCGATCATCCAATCAGGTGGTGTGCAACAATCGTTCTTGTTAGGATGATTGAATAGATAATGTGATTGGTAACTTCGACTTGGCCATTGGCTTTGAGATAGTAAGGTGTGGAGTTACGATGGCGGATCTTGTAAAGCTCTATCAACTCTTCCATAATCTTGTTTAGGAAATGAGTACATCTATCATTGACCAACTCTAAGGGACTACCAAAGTGAGTGATAATATTCTCAAACAAAAACAGGGTTATCATTTTGTTGTCATCTCGTTTGAGAGCTTTAGCTTCACACCACTTCGTCACATAGTCCATACAGTTCTACTTCATTTTGGTTGGAGGGTCAATTAGGCCCATAAAATCAATGCGCCACTTCTCAAACAGGTTTAGGGAAAGGATGGGATGTAGTGGAATGGCACTGGATTTGGTAGGCTTTCCCATCCGTTGACAAGAATTACAATATTTGTAGTCATAGAAATCTTTATGTAGTATAGGCCACCAATAACCTGCATGTAGGGCCTTTTTGGTTGTTGCTTCTCTTACAAAGTGTCCACCACAAGGCTTGTCATGGCATGCTTTTAGCGCAATCCCGATCTCATCTCCAGCAACACATCTCTGTAGCACTTTATCTTTGTCTCTCTTGTATAAAGTGTTGCCTTAGTAGAGTGTAGGGGGTTGATTCTACCAGAAGCTTCTTCTTCTCTCTGCTAGAGATGCCAAGGGGGTACTATTGTGTGGCCAAGAGATTGGCAATGTTTTCATACCATGGGGTTATTATTTCAATCAAAAATAGGGAAGCATCAGGGAGGTCTAGATCCTCCTACTTCTCTTCTTTAGTATGAGGGATCTGTGAGACAGATGATTGGCCAAAACATGAGAGTGACCAGCCTTAGTAATCACTTCAAAATCAAACTCCTGGAACAGAAGTAGGCATATCATCATTCTACCTTTAACATCTTCCTTATTCATCATGAAGGACAATGCATCATGATCCACATAGAACTTGAAGTGCATTGATGGTAGGTAGTGTTGAAACTTCTTTAAGGCAAACACCATTGCTGCCAGGCACTCTAACTCCATCACTGTGTAGTTCCTCTCTCAATCAATGACCTTACAGCTTGTGTAGTAGATAGGCTAATCAACCTTTGAGGAGTCTTTTTGGCATAAGACTGCACCTAAACCTTCTACAAATGCATTAGTGTGTGGAATTCCTTCATTCAATCAGGATGTTGCAAGGTGAGTGCCCCAATCAGACATTGCTTCAGAGTGTTGAAAGCTCCAATCAGACATTGCTTCAGAGTATTGAAAGCTTCTTCATAATCATTTGTCCAATTAAAATTTTCATCTTCCCTTAGGAGCTTATGCAAGGGGCTTGCCTTTATTGCAAAATGTGTGATGAACTGCTTGTACTAGCCTACATGGCTAAGAAATCCCCTCAATTGTTTGCGGTTAGTTGGTGTTGTTAGGGTTATGATATGGCTCAATAGAACTTCTAAAGAGACTCCAAAGATGAATTTGTCAAGGTTGAGGAAGATCCAATACTCCCGCCATCAATCAAAGCACTATTCCAAGTGTTTCCAATGCTTATGGATTAGGCTATAAACAAAAAATTCATCCAAGTATACCTCAATGAAATCATGTAGGTGATTTTGGAATGTGGCCATCATCACTCTTTGAAAGGTAGTAGGGATATTAAAGAGCACAAATGACATAACTCTATAAGCACAGGTTCCCCATTTTGTTGTGAAGGTTATTTTGGATTGATCTTCTTCTACTATGTTGACTTAATTATACCCGCTGAATCCATCTAGTAGAAAATAGAGCTCATATCCCACCACTGTGTCTAACAGTTGGTCTATGAAAGGAATAGGAAAATTATCCTTCTTTGTCTTGGAGTTCAATTTGTGAAAGTCCACATAGATCTACAACTTTCCATTCTTCTTGGGTATTACTATGATGGGTAAAACCCATTCACTATTGGCCACTGGATAGATAAACTTAGCTTTAAGGAGCTTCAACAACTCTTCTTTCATTAGGGCTGAGTAATTTGGATTCATGCAGCTCTATCTTTGCCTGACATGTTTGGCATCGGGCTCTATGTCAATTGATGCTAACACACTGTGGATCAATCCCCTTTAGATCTTTATACAACCATGCAAATAAGTCCAAGTTTTCTTTTAGTAGGTCATGCAGGACACCGACAACTCCTCTTTCGGAAGATTGGTATCCACTTCACGTGATGTTCAATGCCACATCTGCATCCACAAAAGTCAATTGCTTTTCACCTTGCACTTCACGAATGAAGGTCCCACGGACTGCTTTTGGGTATAGATTCGACTCCTTCAAGGGAGTAGCCTCCTTGTCTAATGCTTTGCTATAGGAGTGACTTCTTCCTTCCATGGGGACTCGGGCTAGCTCTTTGGGATGCAAAAATGGTATCATAACTATATCAAAATTTGGGGAAGAGTCAATTACTTCGTGACTCAAGGACTCATCTTTTGAGTATGCCTCCAAGAACATCGCATAATAGGAACCTTCCGAGTTTTTCTTGGGCTATAGGACCGGTGATTGTTGGCAAGGTGCATCATCATCATCCT
This sequence comes from Lygodium microphyllum, assembly GCF_053477565.2. NCBI lineage: Eukaryota > Viridiplantae > Streptophyta > Polypodiopsida > Schizaeales > Lygodiaceae > Lygodium > Lygodium microphyllum. Next base: position 16,910,006 of record NC_141142.1, read on the forward strand.
TTCTTGAGAAGGGTAAATTAGGGTGACAAGAGTCACTATTGAAGTAAGGCTTATTCTGCTCACTCCATTTTCTATAGAGGTTTTGCATATGATGCAGTTCATTTACTAGTCCAAAGGGTAGTAGAGTCATTCTATCCCACATCATGAGATTTTCAGCTTCAAAAGCTTCTAGGAGTTTCTTGTTAGTATCCTCTTCATATTGGATAGCTTTCTCCACCTCACTTCCATAATCTTCATCTTGACTTTCATCTTTATCCTCTTCAGACTTTGGCTTTGCCTTTGTAAAGGCTCTATAGGAGAAAAAAAGACTCTCTATTATATATTTTTCTTCTACTTATGCATCTAGCTATGCTTCTATTTTTTTCTCTGGCTCTACTTCTGTATCAGCTTTTATTTTTATCATTGTCTCTGCTTCTGTTGTCGTTGGCTCTACTATGGCCATGTAACATGGAGAACAATACATCCATGCCTCTATCTCACTGTTAGAAGTCATTTCACAATTCATTTCTAGACCCATCAGAAGGTATTCAACCATGGACAAGGACTTTGCTTCTTTTGTGCCATGCCACCATTGTTGAAAGGTTCTAACTAGTGTTCCTATCGAGTTCAACGAGAGAGGAAGGAGGGATTGTACTTGTTAGTCATCCTCTCTCTTGGCTTGACTTTGATTATCATAAGTACAAGTGAGCTAACTAATATGGCATGGCCTATCACTAAAGTCTGGATCTATACTTTATATTTCGACTAAGCTTCTAGAGGGCCCACTAAACATTCTAGCATTGGTGTGGCCATTAAAGATCCCCGATGTAGGGTTGTCATGGAGTGTATTTAGGACCCTCTTTTACTAATAATATGACAGAATATAAGGCCTTGATTATGGGGTTGAATGTAGCCCGATGTGGTGGTATCTGCCAATTATTGGTGAAAGGTGACTCGTAGTTAGTGATCAATCAGTTGAATGAGACCTATAGTGTGCATGATCCCATCTTTCGGATGTGCCATCGTGCAGCCTTGGATATGTTGCATATTTTTGAGATGGTGACTTGTCAGCTAGTTCCTCAATAGTGGAATTGCTTTGCAAATTCCCTGGCTAGTTATGCTTTTGTTGAAGATGTCTTTTTCAATTGTGGTCAGAGGGAGCTCTTACAATTATCTTCTCACATTAGCCCTGGACTACTTTGGGGTCTTCTTGCTAACACATCCTATTTTGGCCACCGATGGCTAGTTTGGGTCATGAGTCAAGTAGCAATTAAGTACCTTCCTATTTTATCATGGTTATATATGATTGTTTATCGTCATATTCGTCAAACACCCCTTGCTATTTATGCAGGTGGTTAGCTAATAACCCGATGCATTTAGTACAGGGCTTGAGGAGCCCTTATCCTTGATCGATCTTGTGCTTTAGTAGAGTTATGTAGTGACCAAGGGTTTGTTTTTGCAGTGCATTGCTGAATAGTAGTGGATTATCTTGTTAGGCCAGAGGGACATGTGTCTGTTTGGTGCGGGTGCATTTAATAGTTTTCTATTTTAGTGATTGCATCAGATAGGTTTGATAAAGGACCTGGAGGGATCCTCTTACTGTGCAAAAGCTTCTTGTGGCCCAATCCAGGTGACGTTCCTCCTTTATGAGTACTTTTCTTTTATATTGTATGTATTTATGTACTTGTGTGAGAATTTCTCATTTGTTGGGGACCGAAAATCAAGGCATGAAGTCCTAGAGTTAGGTGAGGTATATCTGGGGGAGGTTTGAGTAGTTGTCTACCTCCTGTCATGATATTGCCAGGCATTGAAGAACCATTTTAGAAGGCAATACTAGTGACCCTACTCTACTAGCCTACTAGGTAGCTATTCTAGGAGTCCCTGCTAGTGTGAGGCAGTTAGAGAAGCTTGTTGAAATAAAAAAAGAGAAAATTTTGAATACATCTGACAATCACAATACATAGGTGTGTAAAAAGAAGTTCTAGCCCCTAAAATGGAAAAGAAAAGAAAGGAAAATCTCAAGAGCAATTGATTATCACCTTGCGAAGGCATGGTAGGTTCGTGGGGTGCCTTGTCTTTCTTGGGGTAGCAGCTAGCTAAAATAAAGAAATAAGAAAGGTTGGAGCGAAAATAAAAGTGAGCGAAAAAGAAAAGCATTAAGTGTCACTTCGCGAGAGCTTGGTAGGTTCTTGGGTGCCGTGTTAGGACACCCGAGACCAATGCCGTGTTCTCCTTGGGTCACTCTACACTCAACTCCCTCCTTTTTACACCCAAGTATGGAAACTTTGGAAGGAAGTGTGTTAAAAGAAAATATATGATGACCAGGCTATAAGAGTCCTCACCTAGCAGGAGGGCCTGGTCCAGTTATCCTAAGTTAGGTCGGAAGTTGAGGCCACCACCAGGAATGATCTCTTTGATAGTTCTTTTCGTCAGTCTGTGTTGGAGCACTTTGGATTTCTGTCGGATTATTCGGGGCATATTCCTTGTGGAGTTTCATGCCTTGATTTTGTTAGGCGCGGTAGAGTGAGAGTTGTTATTGTGCTTTGTTGAGTATTATTTTTTGTAGTGGCTTGATGCTTTTTATGGTTGTTGGTTGTGCAGATCAATTCATGGGATTCGACAGAGGCTAAGTCACCCTATCCCATGGTGCCAATGAGAGTAAATTTTTAGACCCCATTTTGAAGCAAAAAGTGGCCCAAGATCCATAAAAGACCAATTTTTCATGCAAAATAAAATGGTTGTGGATCGATGAGCTGGAGTTTTCCTAGATGGAGTTCGATGTTAGGAACCCAATGCAAGTCTCGGTTCATCTATCAAAGTCCGTTTGACCCCCATTTAATCCCTGCAAGCTTTGGCATTATGAAGCATCTATGTGATTCGAGAGCCGCAAAGTGCATGATGGAGGAAAACTTTATAGATTTTGACATTGTGAAGCTAGCTAGCCAATCAGATCTCGAATTCGAGCTCATTTGCCCCTCCAAAATGTTAAAAATCACTTATGCCAAGTGTGAACATGAAAGGTGGAACTAGTTTTTTTTAGGCTTAAAGCCTTAAGCTTGTTTAAGCTTGGAGAAATGAAAAGCCACAAAATCATTTTTAATCTTGGAGGCATTTTTAAATCACTTTTTAATTGGATGAATCAAGCTTAGGCAAGAGACCGGGAAAGATACTCAATTTCTTCGCCATTCATCGCGACATATTGATTAGAAAATGATGCACTGAATCAAAAGATCAGATTTTAGTCTTTCTCTCTCCTATCTCCTCTTGTTGTATGTTTCTATGGGTTAATTTATGAGAGAAGGGGGTGGGTTGAGATGAAAAATTTTGATCATACGATGGTGGAGCACAAAGAAGTGTAGATTGGAGTTGGAAGGATCATCAACGGCTATTGAGGAGCATCAGGGGGCCTCCAATTTCAAAATATGTATGTCATAAGAGGCGCGATTTCATGAGTAAGTTGTAGATTTCGTTGTTTTATGATAAATTTTGGTTGAAAATGGTTGGGAATGATTGTATTTGGTTGCCAATGCTTTGATTTATCAACCATGTTGAAGTAATCAAGAAAAAACAATCGTATAATAATTCTATGCTAAACACGCAAAACCCGTGACTATGCAGTTTAAGAAAAATTATGTGTTTTTTAGATTTTGTCATGCATATAGTGTTCCTATGGGTTGAAATATAAAGAGAAAATTATTTTTAATAAGATCAATCAATTTAAACTAGTAAATCAGTAAATATCATAATTATCTATAAATAAATAGAAAAAGATAATTAAAAATAGATTTTTTGCATCTAAAAAATAGGAAAAAAATAGACGTATGTTTGTGAATGTATGGTAGAGCTAAAGAATGAGTTTTAGCCTTAGTTCAATCCTATATCTATGTTAAACTAGATTTTTATTGCTTTCATGAAAGAAAAATACATGAAAATATGCCTTAAACCTACCACCGAATGCATAACTTTAAATTGTAGGGAGAAGGGGATTGTTGAGTGTTTAAAATACATTGAATTATGATGTTTTTATGATGCATAGCATATAGGGTATTTTTTTTCCTAAAATTAATAGGGTCTAGCAGCACGAGAATGCTCGATACTAGTCCTAAGCAATGCAGCAATCGGGATTTAGAAGAAAATCATGAAAATAACTGTTTTTGCACTCTCAGGATGCTGATTGTTAATTAATAAAATTATTTGAGAATAATTGCATTGCACATACCATATGGTATCATCCTAGATACATAACAATCATTTTATGAGCGATGACCTACATTGAGAGTATGAGGTACCCTAAGCTGTAGGGTTAGAGGTTCAATTCCTTGGGGGATACTCAGTGAGGACTATCTATTATCTCCTGGATCAATTCATCAAAAGAGTGGAGCTTGTTTCTAACATGCTTTATGTGTTCACAGTGCATCTCGGGGCCACTGAGTTGTAGGAGAGCCGTAGTGGAGCCATAGTAATCAGTTGAGGGGTGCTCCCTTTGTATATGCTTATGTGGTGTATAGCACTGATATGTTTAGGGACTCCCTCTGAGGAGTGTGGGGAAGGATATCCATTGGACTACAAATCCGTACAAACACAAAGTTCTGTATCAAAGGTTAGGGTAGTATATCATTAAAGGGAATAAAAATTCTTACTCGTTTGCAATATCTTTCACCCCTTGACTATAAGTGTTTTGATTCTTGTGATCACTGTCTTTATGGTAGAAAGGCTCGTAGTTCGCATAAGAAGTCTTACATTACGTGCATGGGCGAGCCCCTAGCTCTTATTCATTCTAATGTTTGTAGACCTACACCGGACCTATACCCTACAAGTCTTTAGGTGGTGTGAAATATTTCATTGATGATTTCTCACATAAGTTCTAGGCATACCCCATCAAGTAAAAATAAAAAATCTTGGCTATATTTCAACATTGGCTTGCTCTTATTGAAAAGTAATTTGGATATAGGTTGAAATTCCTATGATGTATAAATGGGGGAAAATATGTATCTAAAGCCTTTGTGCAATTTTGTGACAAGAGGGATATTAAGCGTCAGTTGACTGCCCCATATATGCCACCTTGAAATGGTATGGTTGTGTGTATGAATAGCATGATTTAGGAGTGAGTTTGTAGTATGCTTAGCTAACCAGGATTACTGTAGCATTTTTGAACTGAGGCAGTTACTACTACCATACACTTGATTAATTACTCTCCATGCACTGCTCTTAACTATCAGCTTGCAAAGGAAGTATGATCTAAAAAAACTCTATCATATACTCATTTGTGTGTCTCTAGTTGTGAGGCTTTCTACCATGTTCCCAAGGACAAGTACAATAAACCAGATCCTACATCTATGGAAACATCTTTCTTGATTATGGGGATGTAGATGAGATGGGCTATCACCTATGAGATCCATAGACTTGGAAGGTCATTTGTAGCCATGATGTTGTTTTGCATGAAGAAAAAATACATAAGCAGCTTGATTAGGTTGTTAAGTACGCATGGTGATATTTCAAGAGGAGCTTCCTATTGTTGTACAACTAGTAGCTAGACATATTGCAGTAGTTGATGCACCATTGGCCCAGGACCATGATGTTAACTAGGAGGTATAGGCTCCATAGCCTATTTTGCGATAGTCTACTAGAGATAGACATCAACTTGATCGATTTGTGCCCTCTATGGATTATGTTATGGTGACGGATGTTGGTGAGACTCTTACTTATGATGAGGCCATGCATAGAGGTATAGTCACTCTTGGAAGAGGGCCATATGGTTAGAGTATGAATCCATGTAGAAAAATCATTCTTGGGATTTGGTTCCCTTTCCTAGTGAAAAATGTGCTTTGCCATGCAAGTGGATATACAAGTTGAAGAGTACCTCTAGATGTCACAAGCTAGACTATAAGACCACATTAGTTGCAAAGTATTTAAGCAAGAAAATGGTGTTGACTTTAATGAAGTCTTCTCTCTTATACTCAAAGATAAATACCCAACACTTGGTATTGGCTTTGCTTACACAACTAGATCTAGACCTTTATCAAATGGATGTCAGGATGGCTTTCTTACATAGCGACTTGCATGATGAGATTTATATGCAACAACATAAGGAGTTTGAGAAAAAAAGGCAGGGAACACCTAGTGTACAAGTTGAGAGAGAGCCTTTATGGCCTTAAGCAGGCACCTAGGGAATGGTACCACAAGTCCAATGCTTTTATGTATTCACAAGGATATGCCCACAATAATGTAGATTCATGTTTATACACAAAGAAGACCCATGATGATAGCCTTATGATTTTGGTACTCTATGTGGATGGTATGTTGATTGCTAGGAGTACTCATGATGAGCTGGATGCCTTGAAAAGTCAGCTCAAGAAGAGCTTTGAGATGAAGGATATGGGACAGGCCTCACATATTCTTGGGATGTACATCACACATGTTCACTCTGGCAATTTGATGTATGCCATGATAGCCACTTATCCTGATAGATATAGCATTTGCAGTGGGAGTTGTGGTATGCTATATGGCTACACCTGGAAGTGGCATTGGGATGTCATGAAGGGTATCATGTGGTACCTTAGGGTACTATACATATGTGCATATATTATGGTGGCCAAGATACAGGACTCATGGGGTACACTGACTTTGATTATGCAAGACATGTAGACAGTAGGAAGTTCACATCTAACTATGCCTTCACCTTTGTTGGAGGTATTGGTTCTTAGATATCCAAGGTGTAGAAATGCACATTCCTATCCACTACATATATAGAGTATATTGCAACCACCGAGGCTTGCAAGCAGGATCTTTGGTTAGGTCGTCTAGTTGCAAACCTCAATATTATTGATGTGGTTCCTACACTACATTCACATTCTATGAGTGCTATTTAGTTGGTTGGTCTTCCATTCAAAGATAGAGCACATTTAGGTGCATTTTCACTTTAGCAAAGAGATCGTTGAGTACAAGTCCATCGAGCGTGTCAAGATCTCAAGTGACCAAAATTTTATAGATCTACTCACTAAAAGTCTCTTAGCGACGGAGAGCTTTTCCTTCCTTGGGAAACTGATGGGCATTCGATGAGATGACATATATCCTTGTCTTGTTATACTTTATGTACATTTGTACTTTTCACTTTTTTCTTGTTCTCTCATCACACTAGGGGCACATCCACCTTTAAGTAAAGGTAGTTGGGAGTAAAGATGCATGTTTCTGATTGCCTATGTATTCGTTACACGAACCATATCCACACACTTATACATTGCAGATATGGCAAATGTCCATCACTGTCACTTCATTCTTTATTATTTCAGTGACATTTGAATAAGGTAAGGCTGATCACACATTGTGACTATTGGAGTTTCCACATCTTGCGTCTCTTACTCTTACTCTCTTACTTCTTCCACTTGTGTGCTTCCATCCAAGGCTTCTCACTTTACTAATAAGGCTAATATCTATATCATTTTGTGTCTTTTATATAATAAATATAATAATAATAATAATAATAATAATTGACTGCTAATAGAACTAACTAACTCACTAACTTGACTATATTAACTATCTCATACACTTATTATGTGATGGTGCAAGGGAGGAGGGAAATTCAATAACTCATGCATATTTTATTGTATGTTAATGTGTAGAGGAAAATTTCTATAGGTGTGCATACACAAGAAAGTTTTCTCGTTTGGATTTTCCCTTATAGTTCGTAATAATGAAGGTTTCATCCACATAGAAAGAGATCTATTTTTAAAGAGTTATTTTAGCATTCATGTGTAAACTTAACTAACTTTATCCTTGAAAAATTTCATGTGTCTCATGCACAATGGATAGAGGAAATATAAAATAATGGGCATGTTATACACACACACACACACACACACACACTCTCTCTCTCTCTCTCTCTCTCTCTCTCTCTCTCTCTCTCTCTCTCTCTCTCTCTCTCTCTCTCTCTCTCTCTCTCTCTCTCTCTCATATACACATACATTTTAGAAATTTTTAAAGATCATTGACAAAACCAAGCTACTCATGAAGACATGGGAATTTTGAGAGCTCTATCATTGAAACTTAAAGGAAGTATATTCTAATTTGAATATAAAATGTGATGTAGAATAATGATATGATTTTTAATTTTAAGGATATTCTTGTATTCATTATGAAGGAGCATTGACTCCTTAAGAAAAGAAAGATTATTACAACTTTAAGGACTCTTCTTGAATATTGGGCTTGTAAACACAAGTCTTTTCCAAACAAAATTTCAAATCATTTGCAAAAAACTACTGAAACTACTCAAAGGAGTAAGCAATAAGTCAAATACAATATCTTCACGCATGTTGGCCCTTGGATTTAGATAAAAAGGTTCAAATCATAAACTATATGCACATTGATCATTGACATAAGCATCCCAAAATCATGAGCACTATAGATTCTACTTTATCTTCATAAAATAAAGTGACACATAATAGTTTATTTTGCACGCATGCATACTTAAGCATAGAAGAGTTCTTTTTTACTTCAAACACTAATAGAGCTGGCACCTTTAAACTGTACATCTTCTTTAAGGTTTGAGCTATGATGCTGATGCATGAATTTTCTAAATAGAATCTAAAATGCAACTTTTTCCTAATTGAGGGCGCTGATCAACTTGATTAGTGGGTATCCTAAATTAAAAAATTGTAGGGAGTGAAAGAGAAAACTTTCTTTAGTGCGATTTATTCAAAGCTCGACACTTAACCATACATGTCATCAAAATGATTAGTTGTAAGTTGAAAAGTTGCTAGTCACATTATGTTATTCCAAAAATCTTGTTGTGCATGTTGTAATAGTAAGTCAACTCATAGACAATACATGATTTTAAAATGGATTACAAGCTTGATATAAATTTTGTTCATTCTACCTATGCTTGTAGTACTACACACCCCTTTTAAGAAATAAAAATGATATAGCCCCTCGATGCATGTACCATATGCAAAGCATGTTGACAAGCTTGCATGCAATGAAGGTTGATCAAGGAGTGTTTCCTTTTTCATGGATGCAGAAATACTTATTATAATTTCTAGGTTAAAATAGAACCAATTGTTAGGCCATTGCCAGATTTCAATAGAGGGCTTTGATTTATCTTGAAAATTAATATATGTGATCTAATTGGCTTGGCATGTATGGGTGAAACCCTAGAAGAGGAGCTATTGAGGTTTAACTTTGAGGCTCATAACTATCCACCTTACCTTAATCATGCTAGTGGTTTTGTTGATGAGGGTTATCTCTCAATCTTTGGTGTGTTTGTTTGCGATTTTGCTACTTTGTTTGACAATAGATATAAAAACCTTTAGTTCAAAGTTTTGGAGAGATTTTTGAATCAAATTACATGTGTTTCACCAATTTTTTGCAAAAAAATTTGTGAAGCTCAAAGTTGTAAAGATTTTCTTTAAATTTTAAATTTTAAAAAAATTGCAATTCATTTTACATTAAACCTATGTTTAGTGAACACTAGGCATGGAATGTGAAGAATTTTGATTGTGCCCTTAAAATGAAGTTACTAGGTAGGTAGTCATGATATTTGAGTGGAGCCATGTTTAGGGAAGAAGGCCTACAAACACACACATTTACAGAGGGAGGATGGAAACAAGGTGGGAGGGGGGGAGCAAGTGCAAGCTTAAACTTGTTGTTGTTTCTTTAAATGTGGGGCCCTTGAAATTCTGACTTTGGATCCTATAAGGGGTGAAATACCAAAGAAAAGATAATGTAGAGAGAGAGAGAGAGAGAGAGAGAGAGAGAGAGAGAGAGAGAGAGAGAGAGAGAGAGAGAGAGAGAGAGAGAGAGAGAGAGAGAGAGAGAGAGAGAGAGAGAGAGAGAGAGAGAGAGAGAGAGAGATTGGGTAAGGCTAAAAAATGTTGACTAGGTAGGGCCTGCTCTTTGGAAGGGGTTATCTATTCAAAGGGACGCCATTTTGCTCAAGGCTCACCTAACATCATTTTGTGTAGGTGGGTCCCACCAACTTGGGCCAAAGAGGCTATGCGTAATGTGTGTGTACATCTGAGTTGCTCCTACCTACATGGGGAGTGCCCCATGCTAGTAACACTATGAATTTTTTCATTTTAAAATTAAATTAAAGTAACAACTATATGAGAATTCCCAAATTCCCTAATATAGTGTTTATGTGTTCAGATTGAAAGAAGCTAGTGAATCTTTTGCTTGATAAACCCACAACCTCTTTCTAAGTCTTGTGAATTCAATGCACCTTGAAGTTAGAGGTGATGGATTTATAGTTGTCCTTGGTTTTTCATCTTTTTCTTGAAAATTCTCTTTTGATAAGTAGTCCATTAAGATTAAGCTGGTAAGTGCCTTGGAATTGCAAAAGTTTGTAACCAAATACTACCATCTTGGGCAATCCAATGAAATCTCATCAATCCCAAATGATCAAATGTCTAGATCTTCACTTCATCTAGTTGCATATGGTTATCTATCTTACTATCATCAACTAGTTCAACGAGTTTGTCTATATCATCTAGTTCTTTGATCACTACTATCCAATCTAGTTCTACCACATACAAATACATGTTTATACAAAGCCTTGAGAAATACTTTGATCAACTTATGTTTTAAAAGTAACCACTGAATTTGAATTATTCATTGAACTAAATTACTTTCAAGGCATAGATCTATTGTAAAAAACCTTCAGACTTATATCTTGTAGATTATGATTATCCATTGTATTTATTTTGTGCACTTCTACATTAATGAAAGCCCACTTTGGTGTACTAAACTATAATATCCCCCCTCTCCGCAACAATTGGTTTTTTTTGGCTAATCAAACAACATCCTAAATGCTTTTACATTCATTTGATTGTTGGATTGTGGTTTGGATTATTATTCCAAGTGCTTGTGATTGATGGTAAATTCATGGCACGGATCTGTAATGACAAGTTGCCATGGGAATAAAGGAATGTTTTCTGAAAGATTATATTAGGACTAAATGCCTTGTTTGTGCTTGATTCCTAAATGATTTAAGGAAAGGTTCTTTGCATGGGTGGATCACCTCCAAGATTGCACTGTGGATTAACCCGAAAAGGGCACTGCTCGATTCATGGGCCGAAGGTCGAGTGGTGAAAAGGCCAACCACAAAAATGGTGGAACCCCCGATGGGTCTGTCCTATGGCAGGGTGATCCCAGAGAACTAGGAGGCTTCTCACAAGGTTTTACAGTCGTCCGACCCTTAGGAATTGTTGGGTTAGAACCCCGATTCATGACGTTTTAGGGGACCAAAATGGAATTATGCCCTACGAGTAGAAAGGTTGAGTGGCGCATCCCTCTCATTTCTCTTTGAACCAAGTGCGGCATGGGTATGCTTGGGATTGGGTATCTCTACGTAAAGTCGGATATCCAAGACCCGACGCTAGAATGCTATCAAGAGACCTTGACCACTAGGGACCCAAGTTTCAGGTTGATCCTAGTGGGTTCAGCCAACGAACGTTCCGTTGCAAGACGTACACGAGAAACCCTAGGCGACAAACCCCGTAACATTCCATGGGAGTGACGGGTAGCGATGCTTAGATTCGTCTCTCAATAGACTGCTAAAAACGTGCCTGGATAGCCTACTAGGTGGGCACATTACATGAGCCCTTTGTCTTCAAAAATTAGAAGGGGGAGGGGGGGTTGAAATTTATACTACAACTAAAAAAATAGTACCAATGCAATCATAAAGGGACATAAATGAATAATGAAAACTTAATGTTTTTCTTAGGAGGTGAATGTTCATAGGTCTTTTTTCCTCCTAAATCAGGTGCCAACTCTATGGCAACCTTAGCCTTCTTCTTCAGAGTGGCACACTAATCAATGCTTTTCCTATTCTTCTTGTTCCTAAAAATTTTAGTGTAAACCTATAAATTTTTTTCCATAAAGTCATCCAATAATTCCATTGTTTCTTCTTTAGCTAGAATTTACTCATATGGCATTTTAGTTTTATCTCTTGCTACCTCACTTTAAGCATTGTCTTTTGATGCTCCTAGCTAGGCTCCTTCAATGCATCCTCTCCATTTCCCATTAGATATGTTGATCTTCCAACCCAATACTCTACCATATGATGGGGCTTTTGAATACCCTTTGTGGTCTTGGCAACTTGTATTTAGGACACACTTCAATCCCCCCCACAACATGAACTATCAATGTCAAGCTTTTGTAAAGACCTAGCTTGGGAGTGTGTTGCAAAAATGACAAAGAAATAGTACTTAACAATAAGTTCTTTGAGCACTTCAAGAGAAGAATGAAGAATATAATTTGAGATATCACCAATACTAGATCCAAACATTTCTTCCATTGTACTTTCTTCACTTTATGTATAGAAAAAAACAAGAAATATTTAAAGATTGATACAACAAAGAGAAATTTATTGTAAGGCATACAAACATGTATTAGTTGCACTATGGTCATTTACATGCACATCACTAAGTGCTACTACTATCAATGCATCATTCAAAAACTCTTCACACCCCCATGAAATATCTAATGGGAGGAAGAGGTATAGGTAGTTACAAAGCAAAGTGGATAATGTGGATGTTGATAGGAAAGCATGTATACACCTATAACAAAATTGCATTGTCGATATCCCATAAGCAATGTAGTCACCAAATGATGCATTGCTAGTGCCCATGCCCAATTGAATTGGTGTTCTAATAGGAAGAATATGCATTTTTATCCTAAATTTTTTTATTATTGTCTCCACAAATCAAAGATGTTGTATTGAGCTTTGCATTACAAACCATTGTTATATCAACAATTGATGCTAAATACATGGTAAAGGAGATATTTGATATAGAACCAAAATCTTGATTCTTCAAAATCAACTTAGCATGCCGCAAAAATGTATGTGCACCTAAGTTAGTAGGTTAGTCAAAGGATGTGCCAATTATACCATTGTAAAGTGCCAGACTTTCAATAAAGGGTCTCCTCTTAGCCACATCTGTTTTGAGCCATTTATCGACCTCCAACTCTTCAATTTCTTATTCATGTTGTTTTGATGACATATTAGCTTGATTACACCCTTCATAAAAAGTACCCATCCATAAGAACAAGGCTATCTTCTGTCCATTTGCACATCTTCAATGTGAATCCACTTGCAAAAGGAAGACTCGCTTCATTATTTAGAGGTGCTCCTTGAGATATCTTATAGTATAAAGGATGCACTTCTCAAACAATTTTGGTCTTATTGATTTCAAATGGACCTTCTCCCTCTAATACCATTTATGTAGCCAAGATACAACCATCCCAAGTCTATGAAATCATCATTGCAAAAAATAAGTCCAGGATCTTAACCAACTTGGCTTAGCCCATGTTTTGATTCAAAGTCCTCCTTCATAAAACAAAAAATGTTTTAAATCAATAACACTAATCATGCTCCTAACCACCTCATTACAAAAAAATGTATATAAAATCATGTTTGTATACAATTAAAAATAACCAAAAGCTTTACAAAAAAGTGATCTCTTTTTTAAAAAATTGTGTGCAACACTTCTAGTGATGCTCTACCACTCACAAGTGATGGGCAACCATTCCAAAGTGGTATATAACCACTGTAGGTGTTGGTTCTCGCTTGTTAGTGGTGCAAAGGGCTATAAAGTAGAAGCCCACCACTTTTTAGTTTCTCTAGTACTTAAAAGAGTGTGCTACCACAAAAATTAGAGCGGGAGCAATAGTTTTGATATAGTGGAGCATTATATTTGTAGTGATGGAGCACTTCAAAGCTCTTTGAAGTGCTTCACCGCATTTTAACAATGGCTACACACCACATTGGAATGGTTCTCCACCACTTCTTAGTGGTGGAGCACAATGGAAAGCTTTCAACTTAATGGAGCACTTGAAAACTATTGCTCCACCACTTCCAAGTGGGTCTCTAGAGTTAGTTCTCACCACTTCAACAATGGCTTCCTTACCATCTAACAATGGTTGTACACCACATTGAAATGCTTCTCTCTAAATTTCATTGGTGTATCACCATTACAAAGTGATATTGCACCACTAGAAAAAGTAGTAGTGAACCACTTTAACCTAGTGGAGCACCACTTTATTACCAACTGCAATGGTTCTACACCACTTTCAAATGCTTCACCTCAAGTTTATCAATGTATCACCACTACAAAGTGTGTTGTAGCACTAGAAAGTGGTGTTGGGAAGGACCACTTTCGACTAGTGAAGCTCCACTTTAGTGGTGGTTATTCAATGATATAGTCCCTCCCCAATAGTTTAGACTCATTCTTGACTACTCTAAGATTATATTTCATGTTTAGGGCTATCTTTTAATCATCTTCTAATGGTTTGTCTCCACTTTTAAGTACAATAGAGTGGTACTATACCACTAGAAAGATGTGAACTGCCAGTTTTAAGTGGTGGAAAAACCAATTTAAGTAGTGGAACACCATACTAATTGAGCTTTTATAGCCCATCGCATAGTGAACCACATGCTTTATTGTATCACCACCATAAGAGAGGTCATGAAGTCTACATCTGTCATCAACAACCTTCACAATCATGCTAATCTTGGCTACTGCAAAAATTAATAGTAAATTCTTATTCATGTTTGGTATATACAAAGCATCTATATATGTGAAAATACTACCATTAATAGTAGTCAACACAATTTTGCCAACTCCTTTAATAGGACAAGAGGAGTTATTGGCATATGTGATAGTACTACTTTGAGGGATAGGCTAAAAAGAAGTGAATAGATTGTATAGAGGAATAATATGCTTAGTGCACCACTATCAAAGTACCATACATCTAAATCCACAATAAACACGCAAGGATCATGTCAAGAAGGTCAGGTCATAACTACATTGTATACTAAATGTTTGCGATGTATCTTATACAACTTTTGTAGATTTTGACTTAGAAATATAGGCACCAAAATCCATACTAGCCTCTTTTGTACCCAGTTTAGAAGATTTCTTAATGACATGATCTTTTTTCTTACCGTTGTTGCAATAGATGTTACTCTCATTTAGCTTCTCAATCTTATTAACTTTCTTTGTCTGAACAACATTTGTGAATTTCTACTTACTAGTAGAAAAGAGAACTTTTCCTTTACTTTTCTAACTAGCAACAATAGCTTAATATATAACTTTTCTAACTGGCCATAAAATCTTGATTCATAACTTTTTTTACTAGCCACAAAAGCTTGATTTGTAACACATGCAATGGACTTTTTTTTACTAAGATCGTTCTTCTTGTAGTAAAACAAAAGCCAACTCATCAAATGAAAAACATCTGGATTGACGTTCATCATCAAATGGAGAATAGACACAAAACTCTGATAAGAATTAGGAATGCCATTAAGCATAGGCTACACAAGTGAATTGTTTGGAAAAATCTCATTTGCAACAATCAATTGCTCCTTAGCATATTTTATCATTGTCAAAAAACCATCCATAGAGTCACCTTCATCCATATGTTCACTTGTTGATTACTTACACAAGTAAGTAACATGGGTCTCATTTCTTCCTTGATACAAACATGTAACTACATGTAGCCACAAAAGCTTGATATGTAATACACACAATGGACTTATTTTACTAATATTCTTATTCTCACAATTTAAAAAAATCCAACTCATTAAATGAAAAGCATTTGGATCGACTTTCATCATCAAATACAGAGTAGATGCAAAACTTTGATAAGAATTAGGAAGGCCATCGAGAATAAGTTGCATAAGTGAGATGTCTAACAAAATCTCATCTATAGCACTGGAGTTCTCCTTAAGATCTTTTATCTTTGTCAAACAATTGTTTGTGGATTCAACTTCATCCATATGCTCACTTGCTAAACGGCTTACACAAGTAAGTAACATGAACCTCATTTCTTGTTGATACAAATATGCAAGTGCATCTAGTTGTCTTACATGAGCTAATGTGCAAAATGATGGTATATTTAATAGAAAATGTAGTTAAGGAATGAGGCTTTGCATCTCTAGCATCCCAAATAATTTTCTCAAGAATAGATGGTGGTGGTGCTTTGCACTAATTGTAGCAAAACTAGAACATGCAATATCCTCAATAGCACCTATTTTTATTGCACTTCCAGCTTTCAAAACACCAAAAGAACCTTTTTCAATTCCTTGCACAATGATCTAAAGCCCCTTTGTAATCAATACATGATACATCATATAAGTCCATTGTGGATACGTGGCTCCATCCACCTTGTCCTCAATAGGATAACATATGGAATACATCATTGTTTGTTGCCAAACCTTGCTATTGATTGATGCAAAAGTTATTTGTATAGAGAAAAATATGCACAAAACTAGCATGTGTGATGTAACACAGTATAAACTAGATTGTAAGGCCTTTTACTTGTAGAATTGATCATTGTTAAAAATTATGCCCAAAAGGATGAAATACTTGTATAGTAATGGTAGTAGTGTAAACATAGACCAAAAAAAACCTAATTCAAAAATCTAATGATGCCAAGCCCTCCATCGAGTCATCTCCCAATATTTGTTGACTCCAATTGGAGGAAATCAAGAAAAGTGTGTTTAATGACTCTACCTAAGAGACTCAAGCTCGCTCTAATGCCAATTGACAGATTTTGGATTGCAAGAATGCACCACAAAAGGTATATTGAGTGATATTAATAGGGAACATTTACAAGACTAAGTCTTCCCTAAAGTGAATAGGTATATATACAAGGTTAGGGGAAAAGATCCTCCTAGAGAGGGAAAAAAGTACTTGGATAGCACTAAGTGTGTTCACACAAATTATGGTAATACAACTATATGATCCACTTTCTAAACTACCCAACCACTGTAGAACTCTTGTAGTTCATCAAAACCCTCCTACATACAAAATGATCACTATCCTTTGCTTTGATGGTTGAAACTAGAAAGTTGTACATGAAAGAATAATCCACATCATGGATTAGAAGTGTTTGTAGGTGTTTCATCAATAATAAAGATGGTTTTCCTTTACTAAGTGAGTCATACATCTAAAAATTCAATATTCCACGTACTCTTGCCTTCTAATGGCATGATGGACCAATAGAAGAATCAATTTCTTCTCAAGCACATTAAATCCCCAAAGTTTGACAAGGAAGGTATACATATAAAAACTAATGTAGAAGTTTGGATTGAGAAAATGGAAGATTAGTTTCTTGCTAATGGAATCATCATAGCACATTAATCCATAATAGCATGAGGTTAGCTTACATAAAAGGATAGACTCTATTAGAAACAATGGTGCCATGATAAGGTGGCCCTCATCACTAAGTCTTCCCAAACTTGGGTATACATAAAGGCAACCATGCAAGGGAGATATTTTATATACACCCAAAATTGGCTACAAATAAAGGAAGTCATGCAAGGGAATACTTATACCCCTCCTAACAAACCATTAAGACCAATGAATAATGAATGACTTTTTAGTTTGAAGCAACATGGCCTATCCTTGGAAACCTACTATTCATGTTTTATAATTCTATGGAAATACAAACCCCCCTCAAAAAAAGGCATTAGTTTCTCAAGGCCTGAACCCACCCTTGAATGGATAGCTTGAAGCAATGAGGCCCATCAACTTAGAAGATGCCTTGATGAGAGCCTAGCTACCATTGCTAAATGCCCTCTCTAAATGGAGACTATCCATCAAAGACAACATTATAGTAGGCTTGCTTAGAGAGTGACAAAATGATTGTAGATTTACATAACTCATCCAGTTCAGTCCAATCCTCTACATCAAAGTGTTCGGATTTACACCCTCATGTCTCAATGACTTAATCTACTATTTTTGCAGTAGAACTTGTCAAATTTGTGCTTTCCAATAGCTATAATTTGTGCCATCCAACTTGTCAATATTGAAGATAGCAATGTCGTTTGACCCACCAGCCATAATGCAATAAATAAAGGCACAATATAGCAAAAAAATGAGGCTATAAATGACAATAGAACAACCCCAAAATCATATCCAAATCAAGGACTAAGCAAGAGGAACTACCAAAATGGCAAACTGTCCACAAACTATAATCAAGTAATTGTCAGATCCAAGTGAGTGCCCTCATATAGAATTCATAAAACTAAAATGGCAAGCTACTATAATAAACTATAGCAAGATGCCAATAGGAAATTGTAAGCAACCAAGAAAGAAAGACCACAAACAAGTAGCATTGAAAACTTTCACAGTTGCAATGTGTCAACAACCATACATGCGGTAGGCATAGACATCATGCACATAGGAGATCTCAGGGTAAAGAGAAAAGAACTGCCAGATGTATAACCCACTGAGCAAAGCTCAATACATAACCTAGAAGTATAAAAATATCGCTAGCAACACACTGATAGACATAAGTGCTTGGTCCAAAGTAAGTGATCAAATTAGCCCATTGTAGGATAATTGCATCTAATACATATTAAGAGAGAATGTACATGAAGTAAGTGTCACATGGTAAGTAAGCTCAAGTTCAACTCTGAATGCCCAAAGCTCTATGTAACATCCAAAATTTCACGAAAGATCCCACTGGAATGAAGAGTGAATGCCAAATGAGAAAAAAAAGCTCAATAGATCAGAGGTATTGTATCTAAGCATCCAAGATACATGTGACATACATCCAGGAGCATAAGACCTCAATAATCCTCAAGCTTGTATGTAAGAGCACAAAAGAAACCAAAGTATAAGTCCAATGTTGTAATACATGTAACCAAGGTCAAATCACGGGTCAATAGCATCCAATCAACATATCAAGACATGTAGAATCAATGCCATATATTAGGAAAACTATTGAAGTGCTTAAGAAGTATGAACCTACAATAGGCATGAAGTGCTTCAAGGTAAATACTTGATGTATAAACTATTTATAGCAATAAAACTATCAATAAAATGAGCCAATGCAAGCTCAAGATTAGCCCCAAACCATGTTAGATCAATGTTATAACATCCACAAGTTTCGAGTATCACATACATGTCACATGGGCAATGCAAATGACGCACAAGAGCTAAAACAATAGATGAAATGTCTATCTTGTTGCTATTACAACATGCTTTTCACAATATACAATAGTAACATAATTGTCAAAATCAAGTCAATGAGAGCTTGAATCAATCCCAGAAGCATGCCAATACATCCTCAAATTATTTAACACCAATGCATAGCCATATGAGCATCACTAGAGTAATATAGAAGCCACAATCTTTGAGAAAACATTATTCCAAGTATATTACAATAGGTTTGTTGTTCATATATAGCAATAATAGAGTTTGGGAGCTCCAAACACAAGTTTCCAATGTGAAAGAAGTGTCCAAGAGGTTGCCAAGTGTCAGAGATTATCAAATGCCACACAAGAGACATGAGATGCACTAGACTAATCAAGAAAGGGGTTGGACAACTGATCACAAATCATGCAAAGCTAGCTGCCCTACCTATTTGTCCTACTACTCAATATTGAGGCATAAATAATAATGTGAAAGGTCTTTTGCACCCCTGCCTCAATAGCTGGGAACAAGCTGGTAGAAGATAGAACTCAATGTATACCTCGGGGTGAAGAAGCCACTGCATGAGTAAACTATTGTAGGTACTATCACGAATTAAAGTAAGTGTCAGGTGATGCTACTCAATCTTAGCTCTGATATGGTTGAAGGGAGAAGCCCTTAGAGGAAGCACACAAGTGGAAGCAAGAGCTATGGTGAAAGAAGCAAGAGAGCAAGAGTAAGAGATATATAGGATGCTAGAACTCCAACGGTCATAATGTGTGACTGGTCTTCCCTTTTCCGAGTGTCACTAAAAGAATAGAGAATGAAGTGATAGTGATGGGTGTCTCCCACTTGTACAAGTGTGCGGGTATTGTTAGTGTAATGAATACATGGCAGTTAGGCACATGCACCTTTACCCCCAATGATTGGGAGGGCAAACCTATCTACTATCACATGAAGAGTCCTTCCATCACTCTCTTTGGTGCGTAGATCGAACGTTGTACGCTCACGTAGTGAATGCCGGAAGGTCCCCCAAGAACAATAGAACTCTACTTTTGCACAAGTTACAAGGTAAAAAGCATGAACGACAAGAGCAAGAGACCAATTGGGTGCAATCTCCCCCCATGCCTTGTGTGAGCGCTTCACAAAGCATGTATTTTATGTATATTTCATCTTCATGCTCAATAATAGCCCAATTTACAAAAATATATCAAGCTTTTAGCTTTTGAGTTTGCTTTTACAAAAATAGAAATAAAGCTAATGGACGGTCCCCAAAGAGTCTGGCACGCCCAATACAATGTCCAAATAGAAATAACATAACCATGCGCATGGGCGCATACAAAATAATAAATAATCAATGCCTCAATAAACATGACAAAATATAGGCGTGGCGCCTATCAGAATATAATCCATAGATCGAATACTCGCTATCCTCCAATGCTTTCCTCCGCCACTTCTGCTATCTCTATACATCAACTGAAGCATTCACAATCGTTAGTAAAATAATACAATTAAACCGACAAAAGTGAATACCTAGCAGTCTTCAGCTACATAAATAAATCAACTGGTTAGAAATAAATCCTAACCTTAATTTATTACGAGTGCGCACTCTAAACTCATAAACGTTTATTAATTTAATATACATTTTGCGCAATCACCCGCTATGGAATCACCCATGTACACACTAAATTAATGAAACGCCTGAAAAGGACAAGCGTCCCCATCAACTTCTCGCACAAAGAATCCACTTTGTGTATAAGCCCCGATCAACAAAGTTTACGGAATCCATCGTAAAACCTCACGGAATCCACCGTGGCACGGAATCCACCATGGAATATGCCTCCTGGCATCATAGCCCCGGGGTGGGATAGCAATTGACCTCAATTGCTATTAGCTCAATGTGGAGCTAACAGAGTGGGAAAAGCATTTAAGTCTCTAGCGTGCATCCATTGTGCTTCCTCTACAGGATGGTTCTTAAATTTAACTAGATATCTAGAATACCTTTGGCCAGTTCTAGTGGTCATAAAGTCAATGTCTATAATAGCTTCTGGTTTAAGTATTTCAGTCTCTTTCTCTAATAAAGGTGGGTTTTCATAAACAGGGTGTATAGGTAATTGGCCTCTAAATGGTCTCAATAAACTAATGTGAAATGTGTTGTGAATTTTCCAATGAGGGGGTAATTCTAACTTGAATGCATTATCATTAATTTTATGAATGATCCTAAATGGTCCATAGAATCTAGGGGCTAATTTGACAACTGGATGTCTATCTACACTTTGCAGTCTACGTTTTTCTATTCTCAGCCAAACATAATCATCAACTTTGAAATTCATTGCTTGTCTTTTCTTGTTGGCTTGTTTGGTATATGATTGCTAGGCTTTAGCAATCATATCTTTGACCTCATAAAAAATAGTGTTATGCATACTAGCAATATCATCAGCACTTTGAATTCTATTTGACAAAGATGCAACAGGTGTAGATAATCTATATCCATAAATCACTTCAAACGGTGCTTTCTTTGTAGATGTGTGTGGTGTATTGTTATATGCAAACTGTAATAAATGCAAATGTGTGTCCCATGTCTGTGGTTTAGAGATAGTATATGCACGTAAAAGATCTAGAATTGTGATGTTAGTGGCTTATGTTTGTCCATTAGTTTTTGGATGAAATGCAGATGAGAAATCAATCTTTATACCTAGGTTAGCAAACAGAGTAATCCAAAAGTTGTTACAAAATCTAGAATCACGATCTGAAATAATAACTTTTGGCAATCCATGGTTAGTAAAAACAGTTTTCAAAAATAACTCTGCTGCCTGTGATGCTGTTAAAGTTTTCTTACATGGAATGAAATATGCTTGTTTACTAAATCTATCTACTACTGTCCAAATCATATCATGGTTAGATTTAGTATTAGGTAAACCAGTAATGAAATCCATAGAAATTTGTTCCCAAGGTTTAGATGGAATAGACAAAGGCATAAGTAATCCATACTATTTACCATGATGTCTCTTAACTCTTTGATAGATCAAACATTCAGAAACAAAGTTAGATACATCAGCATCCATATGCTGCCAATAAAAATATTCAGTTAACATACGTAAGGTAGATATGATACCTCTATGACCTTGATATGGGGGACAATGAATTTCATTCAAAACAAAAGATTGGAATGGAATTGTAACACACAATCTCTTTTCATAAAACATAAATCCATCATTATATGACAATGAATCAATAGGAATGAAATTATTTTGAACTAATTTATTCCAATTACATGAAAAGTAATATCCTGATGATATGTATCTTTCATAGCAATCAAAGAATCAAAAGATATGACATAAATATTATGAATGGCAGGTCTTCTACTCAATGCATCAGCTACTACATTTTCTTTTCCGGGTTGATATTGAATGATAGGATGAAAACTTTGAATAAAGGAGGCCCATTTGATATGTCAGTCAGAGATTTGGGGTTGGCTAAGTAAATGTCTAATACTTTGCAGATTGGTCTTAATCATAAATTCTGAACCCATTAAGTAGTGTTTCCACTGTCTTAATGCTTGTACAACTGCTAATAGTTCTTTGTCATATGTGGAATATTTCAGCTCAGAGGGTTTCGGCTTACAACTAGAATATGCTATAGGATGATTGTCTTGCATAAGTACAGCTCCTATTCCTGATCCACCAGCATCGGTCACTACTAGAAAGAATGGTCTATTAAAATCAGGCAACTGTAGAACAGGAGCATGGGTTAATGCATGTTTCAGTAAGTCAAAGGATTTCTGTTGATTTTCAGTCCAATGATAAACAATTCCTTTCTTCAGAAGTTTGGTTAATGGTAAAGCAAGTAATGAAAAATTACGTACAAACTTCCTATAGAAACTAGCAAGACCAAGGAATGAGCGTAACTTATGCACGTTTTTAGGTACAGGTCAATTCAATATTGCATCAATTTTCTTAGGATCAACTTTAATTCCATCAGATGATACAATATGACCTAAATACTCAATTTCTGTTTTAAAAAATTCACTCTTTTCAAGATTTGCATACAGTTGATTTTCTTTCAATAACAGAAAAACCAATGACAAATGCTCATAATGTTCTTTCTCATTTTGACTAAACACCAAAATATCATCAAAGAAGACAATTACACAATACTGATATTTCAGAAATATACGGTTCATCATTCTAGGTGCACCGAATGGAGAACTGCTAGGTCGAATCAATCCTCTATTTAGTAATTCCTCAACTTGACTCTGGATTTCTTTTTGCTCTATCTGGTTATGCCTATATGGTGCTTTGCAAGGTGGTTGTGTGCCAGGGATCAAATCTATCTTATGGTCTTCTGGACGTGAAGGAGGTAAACCTAGTGGTAGGTCTTCTGCAAAACAGTCCTTAAAATGTGCAAGAAATTCTTTATGCCTAGGGTGCATATGATTTTCTTTTACTTGCAATTCATTCACCAAAATGAGATAGGATTTACTACTCTTGCGTAATGCACGTTTAGCTTGAGTATGCGAAAGGAGTGGAAAAACATTAGATGCATGCATACCATATAATGTAATAGATTTTCCTTGAAAATTAATATTTATTATGTGTGTGGAATAGTCTATATCTGGATTATACTGGTAACGCCAAGGCATACCTAAAATAATGTCACTCAACTGTAATGGAACAACTAAGAAATTTTTTCTTTCAGTGTATGAACCAATTTGAATCTCTAAGTCTTGCACTTCATGTGTACCATTATACCTAGTACCTAAGAATGCAGCTTTTATGCGATAATGAGTAGGTACAGTCTGTAATTTCAATTCTTTTACCAATTTTGCTGAAATAAAATCATGAGTGCTACCGTCATCATGCAAAATAGTATTTTCCTTTCCATGCACCAAACATTTCATAGTCAATAAAGAATGTGGAGTTGGCATACCTGGTAAAGTATTGGAAGTAGTAGTAGTGTCGTCCTCATCTTCAGTAAAATCAGGCATATCTTCATGTTCGTCTTCGTCCATTGCTCCAAGGTAGTTGATATGGGCAAGTGGCTTCTTTGAATGACAATTTGCTGCTAGATGTCCAGGCTGGTGGCATTTATAGCATACTATTGGCTTGGCTTTGGTTACATTGTTTGCAATGGTGGGAAGTCTAGGTACATTAGAATTTGGCTGTGGAATAAGCTTAGAATTTTGATTGACATTGGATGGTAATGCAGGTGGTTTTGCCCAATTTTTGCGGAAAGATGATGAAGAGAAACGACCTGGATTAAATCTTCTAAAATTGGAATTGAATTGTTTAGATCCATAGTTACCATTGGCTTGGAATTATTGTGGTCGTCTGTCTCTACCTCGTAGCTTGTCTTCAGTATCGTGAGCTAGTGAAATGGCGTCTTCAAGAGTAGCAGGCTTGAACATGTTAACTTCAGCGTAGTAATGTCCAAGGAGTCTAGACATATACTTGCGCTTGTGTGTCACTTCTGATACGTCTTCAAGCATGCGTAACTAGAGTAGTGCATTCCAAAAACGCTTTGTATACTGAGGAATAGGCTCACGATCCCGTTGCTGAAGAAGATCCCATTGCTTAATAGCTTTCTCATGAAATTGTGGTGGAAGGAAATTCTGCATGAGCTTCTTCTTGAAATGCTCCCAAGTAGCAGGACAATCTATGCTCTTGCGTACTACAGTCCACCAAAGAGATGCTCTGTCTACTAAATGATTAGTAACACACTTGATTTTATCTTTTTCTGCATAGGTTTCCTCATGGAAATAGTCATCAAACTGACTAATGAATGCTAGAACAGTTTTTCCTTCTCGTATGCCATTGAAAGTACGGAATTTAAAACTTCTTTTACTTATCTTGGATTCCTTGCAGATGGTTTGGCTTCAAGAGTTGCGTCGATGGTACGTCGAATAAGATCTTCAGCTTGAGGTTCTTCTTTGTCGGTAGACGCTCTTTGTAAATTTTCCAGTTGAGCTTGCAATGATTACCTAGCCCTTCGTTCTTCTTCCAATTGCATCATAATTAAGTCCAGCTTTTGCTCCATCATAGGCTCAGGTAGGTCGCCTTCCGCCATAAGATCATCCATATGTAGTTCCGTCATCCTGCAAAACTCAAAAGACCTTTCTCACTCAAAATCTAGTTAGCGGGATGAGCGTAGCTCAAGTTTGGGAATACAAGGCTTATGTGTTTTTGGGTATAGCTTTCTCAATCTTCAAAAAATCTGCAATTTATCCTTCTTCCTATGCTGAAAATGCTTTAGTAAACCTGCGTATGGGTAGAGTACCTTCCAATGAACAACTTTGCAGTTCGGAGTTTCTACGCAGGAACAATTCTTCTAGGAGTTTTGAGCACAAGTCAGTTTTGACTCCAGTTGACTTGTCTGACTTGCAGAGTTGCAAACTTATGTGACTTGCAAAGTTGCAGACTTGCAAAACTTAGTCGATTTATGGAACTTGCAGAACTTGATCAGAAAATACTTGCTAAACTTGATTTTTGTGGTGTGGCCTGGAGTTTATGACTTGCAGAGATGACTTGCCTTAGATGACTTAGCTTAATTGATTAAGCTTAGGGAGGCTTAATGAAGTGAAAACGGCGCAGATCGTGGGGGGGGGGCGTTTTTTATGGCGTGCGTGATTTTCGGAGGTCCTTTGAGGCTTTACGATTAAATTCTGAAGCTTAAAGCTTCTTCTAAAGTGTCTAAGATTTAAAGCTTAAAGCTTGAAAAGTGGGAAATTAATGACTTATCTCTGGTTGTCCACGACTTGATGAAGGAGATGAAGGAGTGGTCCTCCGCCTCTGTAGCCCGGTCCTTTGCGATCTAATGGCAGAAACATGGGTTCTTGATCGCCAGAAGTCTGCCTGTATCGACGGTTCGCGACGAGATTGACCGTAGAGCCCGATCGTTCCAGGAGCTCCGCCTTCGCACGAGATGGGTAGTGATTGGAAGCTCTTGATCTCAGCTCCGCTCTGATACCACTGGTCCGCAGATCGGACATTGTACGCTCGCGTAGTGAATGCCGGAAGGTCCCCAAGAACAATAGAACTCTACTTTTTGCACAAGTTACAAGGTAAAAAGCATGAACGACAAGAGCAAGAGACAAATTGGGTGCAATCTCCCCCTGCCTTGTGTGAGCGCTTCACAAAGCATGTATTTTATGTATATTTCATCTTCATGCTCAATAATAGCCCAATTTACAAAAATATATTAAGCTTTTAGCTTTTGAGTTTGTTTTTACAAAAATAGAAATAAAGCTAATGAACGGTGCCCAAAGAGTCTGGCACGCCCAATACAATGTCCAAATAGAAATAACATAACCGTGCGCATGGGCGCATACAAAATAATAAATAATCAAATGCCTCAATAAACATGACAAAATATAGGCGTGGCGCCTATCAGAATATAATCCATAGATCGAATACTCGCTACGGCCTTCGCAGGCTATAAAAGCTAAACCCCTTCACAGCCATCGATCACTCATCTTTCACCCAGTTAGAGTTGTTGTTCTAGCTAGCCTTAAGCTGTTCACCTATCTTCTGTCTAGATCGCCATCTAAGCTTCACAAAGTGGAAGCGCACGGGTGGACAAAGCCATCTTTGTATCAGTTGTTTGAAGTTAAAATATTTACTGATTCTCCTCTTATCTATTGTGTACTCTCTATCTCTTTCTCAGATTCTGTTTGCTGCGTCGTGTAATTTTTACATGGTATCAGAGCCCAGGGGGCTCTAGAGATCGGAGAGTGTGCAAGAGGCAAAGGCTTCAATAGCAAAGAGAAACTATGACCAATTACAGTGGGATTAGCCAATGAGAAAATCCAACATGTCAAGGAATTTCTTCAAGATCATTTTGATATGCTAAAAAAAGCACTATTAATTCAAAGAAATATGCAAATGAATGTAGAAATATGGTCACTTTTGAAAAAAGTGATAATGTCTACTTATGTTTTCCAAAACATTCAAGAAGTTTAAAGTCTAGACCATTTCTTAAGTTATCTCCATGGTATTGTGGGCCCATTTACAATCCTTAGGCATGTTGGTGAACTTGCATACAAATTAGATCTACCATCCTCTAGTAGATTCCATCTAGTCTTTTATGTTAGCCAATTGCAAAGGCAACTTTGTAATTATGATAATTGGACCGATGAGTGTTAATAGAAATTATTGAACCATCAATTCAACCTCATGAACTAGAATAAATCCTAGATTTCCATGAGCACTGTAAACATTATCATGTTCAAAAATAAGTTTGATCAAGTGAAAAGATAGACCTAAAGAAGGTTCTACTTGGTAGAACATTATTATACTTAAGAAGTGATTTCTCACTTTTACTTTTGAGGATGAAAACTCTTCCAAAAGGGGAGAATAATGTCAAGGTCCTTGGGTCCTTAGCATAAATGGTCTATGGGATAGCTCAATGTAGTGCTGATAGCAAGTAGTAGATCATTATGTTATGGCATATTGATGGGTTAAGGGATCAAGTGATAGTCTACATTAGGGCATAAAGGTATATGGACCAAAGGAACACATAATAAGAAATCAATGTGAATGGACTTACTAAAAGTCAATCTAAAAATAGTCCATAGATCTCCCTAGAGATACCAACGCGATGCTAAAAGAGGCTATGCTCTTGAGTGACTGGGAGATTAACTGAGCTTTTCATGACTTCTATGTTTGTCACTAAAGACAAGGCACCAATGCGTGCGTGACATTAGGCCTAGGACAAATTTCAATTGGGGAGGAGGGGGATGGGGGAGGGGGAAATTTAGTTACTTACAAATTTAAGCCTAGAACACATTGCAAATTCAGGGGGGAAATCATCCACATAGTTCCTTAGGAATTTAGGCCCTAGGGCACATTTCAATTTGATTGCATTGCAATTTGTGGAGGAAAATCATTCACATTGTATCTTAGGAATTTGAACCTAGGACACATTTCAATTGGGAGGCCAATTTAGGCCTAGGATGCATTTCAATTTGGGGGTGAGAGGAGCAAGGGAAGGTTAGTTCCTTAGGAATTTAGGTCTATTATAATACATTTCAATTTCATTGGAGGGGAGGCAACTTAGCTACTTATGATTTTAAACCTAGAATCCATTGCAAATTAACGGGGGGAAATCATCCAATCAAGCCATCAACTGCTACGTCCTGTTCATTGCAAGTGCCCTATAAGAAAGTAGCAAAAACTAATTAAATACGAGGAGAATGAAGACGAATTAAAAGGACCAAGCATAACTACATCCTAGCTTGCTAGGTCAATTGGATCAAAAATCCTAGGGATCCATGAGTAATAAGAGCATGTTCCAAGAAGATTGATTATCCAATGACAAAGGCACATCAAGGAGCAACTAAGGACAATTACACCCAATGCAAGATCAAAAGAGAATGACACTAAATGATAAGAACTTGAAGAGATAAAGTCAAGAGACTAAAGAAGAACTAACAAACCTAGAGAATAAAAAGTAAAGTGTACACAAGATAAGACCACACAAAAATGTACTATTATAAGAAGACTTGACAAGTTTTAATTGGCTATTGAGAGCTTGATACTCTTTATTGTTGTGTCTTGATGAGTAATGTTTAAGAGTTTTGAAGTAATTTCTCAAGTTACAAGAGGACAAGATGGAATCACTCAATAGGAGTCATCCTAGACCTAAAAGAAGGAACACAACTACAAATAGGAATCATCCTAGACCTAAAAGAAGGGCCAAAGCTACCAAGAGCAACACTATATCTTCTATAGCTACAAAGACAAGAACATCATACAAAAGGACAAGGAGATCCAAGGCATACAATCAAAATTATCAATGTAAAAAGTAAGTACAAAGCCACAATGGGCTCCCAAAGTGTTATTGCATGTTGAAGGGTTCTGTGTAGGAAATCGATGGATTTAGTTGCAATTAAAAAGTCACTTCTTTTCTATCAAGAAAAGGCACCTCAGTCTTCCATCACAAAAGTACAATAGCATGATGTGTTTGCTACTCTACCATAAAAACTAGTGGTGCCTAAGAAGTTATCTGGTAAATACAAGGAAACAAAGTAACCACATCCTTGTCATGTTGCTCAAACTAGTAGAGATAGTTTTAAAATGGATGTGATAGAGCCATCAACGGTTGACAAGCAATAACCCATTGTATTCTTTGGCCCATTCAAGTATCCAAAATCTCCCAAAACTTAAGAACCTTTATCATCCAAGCCAAAATAAAAGATCACATAGTAGTCACCTAGTGCGACTACTCAATCCAAGAAAAAGGATACACCAAGAATAGACAAGAAAATATCAAATGATTGAGACCTCCCTCCTAGAGTCCAAACACAGCTGGCAATACTAAGACTGAAAACACTTCCAATCGATATAAGGATCCAAATGTGCAGGTATCTTTGATGAAAATTTTTGACTAATCCATTGAATTCATAGTTGCTACTTTCAAATTTGAGGTGGACCCCACACAATCCGAGCCTTTGACTACAGCAAACCTATCACAATATCAACTAACCCATTCAAGCAGTGGTTACTACTTTCAAACTTAAGCCTGAACCCACACAATCATAACCTTTAGCTGCAACTAAACTTATCATTTCTGCTAAGAAACATGCCTCTGGTGCTTCTGCCTCACAAAAGGATACAAACTCTAAAACAATGAGCACCATCAACTTAATAGCTATCCAGTTATGCTCAACCTGGCCAAAGCCTCCAATGAATTGAAACCATGTGGTGGTGTGCTTGGTGGTGGATGCAAAGGAGTAGATGGAGTATGATCATTGAACCTTCAAGCTATTAGACTACTATGTGGAAAGGTAAGCTAGTAAGTTCACTACACCTCAAAGCTAGTATGAGGAATGCATGGTTGGTTAGAGTTTGAACTGTTGAGACAACTATGTGAGAGGTAGTTGGCCAAGGATGTTCAAGGTTTAGAAACAATGGAAGTCCATCAGTGTCCTAACTCTTATGCTTTTACCCCAACAATAAAAGCCTTAGTGAACCTATTTCATATGTTTGTTCCCATTTATCAATCCATTGTACATAATAATCATAGTGAAGTAGTATACTTCTTTTAGAATGATGTTTATCATTGAAGAGAGTGAAGTGAAAATTCTATTCTTATGCCATCATCATCCAAACTCTAGAGAATTTTATCTTATAATCGACAATTTTTGATACAATCAAGTAGCTACCAACACTTGACAAAATTATACCTACCTACTCGATTGATTAAAGTAGGTTTCACAGCTTTTCCTTTTTCCCTTGACTTTTTCCCAATGAATTAAGTAAAGAAGGTTTTCTCCATTTTATCTTTCTACTTCATGGCGTGTTTCTTCCTTTTGGGCTTTCCACTTGTAATATGGTATTGTGTGCGTGTGCGTGGGCGTGGGCGTGGGCGTGGGCGTGGGCGTGGGCGTGGGCATGCGTGTGCGTGTGCGTGTGTGTGCGCGCGCGTGTGCGTGTGCGTGCGTACGTGTGTATGCATGCTTGATTTAACGTTTTACAAGCACCTCACTTCTTGGAAGATTACTACTTTAGGATGACTTCTTACTTGAAAACTTTCTAGTTTGGGGAGTTGTAGTAAACCTAGGTAATATGGGATGAAAACTGTCTCTTAAAGTGCATGCTAAGGTCTCAAGTCATCCATATATTTTAAATTTTACCAAACTAAGGGCCAACATTTGGCATCGATTTCTAGTCCTATAGAGATTCATTTTAAATGGGATCTAGAGTATATCCTTAGGGCATAGGACCAACTAATTTATGTGTTTAGGTTCACTTAACTATCAAGCATTGATGTGCAATTGAACTTGTGTGAGTTTCTTCTTACATTCAGGCCATTATTTATTAGCTTTGAATGGTGCAAAGAATACCAAAGTTGTAAGATTAAAAAAATGTCAATTGATATTTTGAGGCTAACAAAAACTTGAAAAATAGTAGCATGTGTCATTTTGCATACTCCTCCTTACTCAAGGTGACCTTTACTTCATAAAATTCCACAAGTTCCATTCACTGTACATTATTCCCTCTCATTTTTTCGCTTTGCAATGTTGTTCCTCTATTTGCAAATACCCTTTCACATTGCAACTATCTTATTTCCATAATGCCCATTCATCTCTTTCTTATCATCAAATCTCCAATTCTACACTAGAAAGCACCCAACATCGCTATCTTATTTGCATTCTTCTCAAAGCCATTCTAATGGCATCTAGAAACTAACAAAGGTATCCTTCATATTTGGTATGTGCTATGTGTTCACAACACGAAGGAAGAGAATAGACAATGGGAAGGGGCAATGCTTAAGGACTATTCACATGTACACATAACCACAAATAATTGGACCTCATAGAGCAACAATTAACCATTTTTTATCCTAATAGACTGCTTCCCATGGAATTGAGTTAGGTATCAACCTTTAAACATCCTAATAAAGAGATATAATGATTTGCACGTTGTGATGGTGAGATTATGATGGTTGGAAAGTGCCTGCTTGACTACAAAATCTACTTTTATAAAGACAAATAGCTAGTGCCTATTTTATAAATTGTATGATACTTTTGAAATTAGCATTCCTTGCCTATCCTTTGATTCCATTGAATGGGCCATGCATGACTGAAGGAAATGCACTTACTAAGATTCAAATATCTTGAATGGCATGCAAATTCCATTGAGTGGCTCATGCTTGACTAAAGAAAATGCAACTACTATGATCAAAGAACTTGAATGATGTGCAAAACTTGTACAATCTTCAAGTTCTAGTTCATGTTTATTGATGTTTTAAAGCATATTTTCAAGATAATTGATCCATGTCATTAACCCTATATGTCTATTTGTAAAGACATAGGTAAGCAATTAATTCATAATTGTTGCTAGATAAAGATGGGGATAAACTAGACATTATACAAAGAAGATGTATACTCAATAGGATGTCCATCTCCCATACTACCTTTCACTTGCTTGATTGCACATTCATCATTGAACATGCACTTCTATTATCATATATGAATATCAATGCATGCAAGTGGAGAAACATGGACCAACAACCATTGATCTCAATCTCCATATGTTAGATGGCTTTGTGGAGATAGTTTAAATGAATATATTGTATGTGTAGTGAATGTCCTTCCTTGATAAAAAGGGTGTATTAAAGCTTACATAAAAATTTTGGGTTGTTAAGGTGGGTGATAGAATAGAGAAAACTTTCATGGTGTCAATGCACACACTATTATCCAATTGGACCATGTATCTAAATTCAATATCAATAGATAAGTGTCTTTCTTATTATTTGATAACATTGGATTTTTCAAGTTTATTTGAAGTTTATTTTTTGATTTATGTGGGGAGGTATCATTCAAAGTTTCAATGAATATTACTAGAGTTTCTCCAATGCATGTGACATCTAAGCATCGAATATTGATGGGCACCATAAGCATGAAGGAAGGGGAGCCTCAAATTTAAAAAAGGTGTATTGAATCTCACACAAAAATTTGGATTTTTTAGGTGGGTAAAAGAATGGAGAAAACTTTGATTGCGTCAATGCATGGGATCGATATTTGGTCCAATTGGATGATGTATCTCAAAATCCAATTAACAGATAGGACATTTGCATGGAGCATGGTTATGGGAACCCTTAAATCTACAGAAAGTTGGGGAAGGGTGACTTTTCTAATGGAAAATGTGTTTCTAGAGCTAAAGAAACTATAGAAACAACCTTTTTGAGAGGATTGCACAATAACTAGAGTATGGCAAGAAATCTTCTTCATCTTTGTTTTATTGAGCAAAATAGTAAGAGTATGTACTTTTTATGTTTGGTGATAACATGCTCCATGAGAGACTCAAGATAATGGGTATTCACACTCTAAGAATCTTGAGCCTTCAAACCATATGAGAAGTTAGAATTAAGCTCTTCTTTGAATGGGTCAAGTAGGAAATTAAAATGGGATAAGTTTATATGCAAAATCTAGTGGTTCCAACTATGGGAAGTATGGTTGGAAAATTGGGTAAGAAGGATGTGGCTAAACTAGCAAGTATTTTCAATTAGCAATGATCCTAAAAATTATATTCAATGAATATTTTACTAATATAATAATATAACTTTTCACGTCTAACATATGTTGACTCAACATACAATGAGTGCCCATTCAAGTTCAAAATGTAAAAATACATTAATGATAACATGTTGCTCAATTGAGCTCTACATATGAAAATAAGAAGATTTTATTACTAAATATTTCATTATGTAGAGATATACATCATTATGTGCAAGAGAATTAAATTTGGGATGTTAATATCATTAAATTACTTTTCTTTGTGTTTTATAAGGCTGTTGACAAAAGTAACATACTACAACAAGCCATCATGAAAGTTAATGAGACAAATTAGTTGAAACATATTTCTTGCATCTTTTTGTCAATTTCACTTGTTTTCTTTTTTTCTCAAAAAATACCACTTAAATTTTTGGTGCACTTAGCCTCCTCTATTACTTATTAGAGTTTATAAAGTACAATAATCTTCAAAATGGTTTCATCTTCAAGTAGACCTCATCCAAAGGATTTTGTTACAAAGCTTACATTGGGATGAAATAAAAAATGATGATATTTTGATGAATGAGAAGTTCAAGGATGGTTCATACTTGTACATGCAATCCTTAGCCCTATGAATCACACAAGGCTCATGATAGAATGATAGAGGGCAATGCACCCTCATTCCTTCATCATTTCATCAATGCAAAAGAATACGCTTAGTCACACACTCCAGTGAAATAAGGATAGGTCACTTAACTAGCCACACACACTAACTACAATTGAGTCACATCCGCTCATTTATTATGTCACACATGATGGTTCATAGCTTGGTTATAGCTGTCCTATAGTGTTGGTTTCACTGAGCTTGATTCCCAACACTCACTCAAGCTCAAGTCATCTATTGCACTCCAAGTAGCTCTCAGAAGTAGACAAACTTATCTCTACCAAGTGATTTGGTAAAGATATCAACTATCTAGCGTTCAGTCTTCACATGAATCAAATGTATCTTCCCTACAAGCACCATCTCCCCAATAAAGTGATAATGTACTTCAATGTGCTTTGATCTAGCATGGTAAACCATATTGCTAGCAAGAAGCACGCTACTCATGTTGTCACAATGCAATGTGACTGATCTATTCATGTGTATGCCCAAGTCATTTAGTAGTTTCAAGAGCCAAACTGATTCACATGCAGCTAATGTTGCACCTCTATACTTTGCCTCTATGCTAGAGAGAACAATTGTAGGCTGCTTTTTGCTAGTCCAACTGATCATACCAAGACTGAAATCATATCAACTTGTCGACCATCTATTATATGAGCAACCATCCCAATCTACATCAGAGTATCCTATCAACTCAATAGTCTTTCCAAACTCATAAAACAGCTCATGCTCAAATGTACCCTTAACATACTCCATAATCCTCCTAAGAATTATAAGGGAAGGATTTATTCTTTCAAGTCAAAAGAAGACTTGGTCGCAATGCAACGTGTCTATGAAATGGATACTACCATCATCGACCCTAGAAAGGGGATCGAGAAGTTTTCTCCAAGTTGTATCTATTTCTCCCTTCAAATCCGCGAGGGATTGACCTATGATAGGCTTTGATTGGAATATCTTATACCATGCAAGCATTAGGTGCTTGCTTTATTTATCTTAATCAACAAATTTGCTTTGTGTAATGAAGCATTCAACCAAGAAAAGAAATCTAACTAAAAACTGGAATAGGGATGAAATAACAAGAGAACTATTCCACCAAGACATCTTGCCATGTATTAATTATGAGAGTTCCCAAAAATACATGACAGCCATGGCTGATGCTTCATCTAGCAAGAAGGAAGCTAACAACAAGAAAATGATTCACAAATCTTAGTGAATGAGCCAAAAGATGTCTTCTCCTAGCCGCTTGCCTTCTTTATCCTAACCCCTCATTTCCAAAGTTAAGGGCACATTTACATAGGCAAGGGCTGAATTTACAAGGGCTGGAAATTACTAGGTATAGAATTAGCATGATTCCAAAGTATAAAAATATCAAAGTATTTTTCCTTCATGACAAACCATTCCCTCCTAAGATGGTTTTCTCCTCAAAACCAAGGATAAATGGACCAAATCTATGCTAAGGATGATAGTAATCATGCCCATGTAGCTCCGATATGATAAGAAAGCACTTTCCATGTAAGAGAGACCTTTATGTATACCAAACTATGAGTAAACTGGCTGCTGTCCAAACAAGGTTCATTTACAAAAACTATCATAACTTTTGATAGAGTGGTCCAAATGACACATATGAGGTATAGAAATGAAGTATACAATCCCTAGTATCACCTTATAACATCAAAATCAATTTTTGATAAAGTCACGATAGTTTTATTACCGATCGTAATAACGCACAACAAGCTGTCCCTACATAGTCCATGCACTGTTTGTCATGTATCATCCTATAATAACCAAGGAAAATCATTCACATAAGTGGATGGTTGCCAAGAAGATTTTTCTATAGGCAGACTCTTCCACTTAATGAGGTACTCAGTAAGAGTATGATTTCTGAGCACTTTTTCTCTCTTTCCAATAATGCTTTGAAACATCAAGTCCAACATACTTCTTAAGCTATGAAACATGAAATACATTATGTATTCTAGTGGAATAAGGTAGTTGGAGCTTATAAGAAAGCTCTCCAACTTTGTTCACTATCAAATATGGTCAATAAAATCTCTGAGCAAGCTTAGTGTTCCCACCCTTCAATGAACCATACTGTGTCTTGGGTACTTTAAGAAACACCCAATCTCCAACTTTGAAATCCAAATGTCTTCTCTTCTCATTGGCATAGGTTTTCATTATTTCTTGTGTTTTCCTTAGGTTGTCTTTGCATTGTCTCATGAGCATCTCCATCCTTTCCAACTCTTTCTTTGTTTGCGGGTTAATATCTCCATGAAACAAAAATGATGGAATTTAGACTTTATACCCATAAAGTGCTTCAAATGGGGGCATACCTATGCTCATGTGATACATGTTTTTATAGCAGCAAGGTGGATCCAACAATCCCATAAAGCTTGTTTGTCATGACAATAATGCCTAAGCTACACTTCCACGAAGTGATTGACTCTCTCCGTTTGCCCATCAATTTGGGGGTGATAGGCTGTACTACGAGTGAGAAAAGTACCCATAGAAGAGAATAGACTTTTCCAAAAGTTGCTCATGAATTTTTTATCTCTATCCGATACTATTCTCATTGGCATACCATGCAGCTTGAACACACTTTCCATAAATTGCTCAACCACTTGCCTTGCTAAATATTGTATTTTGGTTAGAATAAAATGGGTTGATTTAGTCAATCTATCAACAACCACATAGATACTATTCCATCCATGACTAGTAGTAGGTAATCCCATTATAAAGTCCACGGAAATATCGGTCCATTTGCTCGTAGGAATAGGTAAAGGCTAAAGGAGTTCGGCTGGTAATAAGGTGGAATCCTTATTTTGTTGGCACTTTAAACACTTCGATACATGCTCCTTGACGTCCTTCCATAAACCCTTCCAATAAAAACTTTTATGGACCTTGTCAAAGGTCTTGAAAAGACCCAAATGACCGACCATTGGTGATGAGTGCATCTCATGGAGCACTTTCAGCTTGAATTTACTATTAGGAACCAAGTACACTTTATCCTCAAACCATAAGAGTCCATTATGCACTTTGAAATTTGAAAATTCTTCATCATGTCCTTGCTATAATTTCTGTAAAATCTGGACAGCATGCTCATCCAGCATATATTCTTCTTGGATGTCGTTTTTCAAATCCTTATAAATTGTAGACATTGTAGATAAACTGCATGCCCACATTCTAGATAACGCATCAGCCACAACGTTATTCTTTCTAGTCATGTATGCTATTTCAAAATCATATGACTGCAAGGTAGCCAGCCATCTCTTTTGCTTGGGAGAAAGGTTGGGCTGTGAGAGAAAATACCTCAACACCCTATGATCGCTTTTGACTTTAAAATGTGTTCCATAGAGATAATGATGCCATTTCTTAATCTCATGTAGAATAACAAGCATCTCTTGCTCGTACACATGCATCTCCCTCTCTTTATCATCGAATTTTCTACTCTCAAATGCAATGACACCATGCTCCTGAACCAAAACAGCCCCTAAACCTCTACCACTAGCATCCACATAGATGGTAAAAGTCTTGGAAAAATCAGGGCAAACTAGTATGGGTGCTGAAACAAGCAATTGCTTCAGCTCATTAAAGCTTTTGTCGGCGATTTCGTCCCAAAAGAAGGCTTCTTTTTTTAGCTGATCGATAAGAGGAGCTGCAACATGAGCATAATTCTTCATAAACCTACTGTAAAAAGATGATAACCCAAGAAAGCCTCTTAAAGAAGTTGCATTAGTTGGAGTAGGCCATTCTTTGATGCATTGCACCTTCTTAGGATCCACTTTGATTCCATCTTCTCCCACTATATGACCCAAGTATTCAACTTCCTTTGTCATGAATGAACACTTAGTTGCCTTGGCAAATAGTTTGTGCTTGCTCAATATATCAAAGACCTCTTTTACATGCTGTAAATGGTCCTCTTTGTTCTTGCTATAGATCAAAATGTCATCAAAGAACACCAAAACTGTCCAAAATAGCAAAGGCTGAAGTATCTTATTCATAAGAGATTGGAATGTGGTTGGAGCATTGGATAAACCAAAAGGCATAACCATGAATTGATAGAGGCCTCTTTCCGTCCTAAAGGCTATTTTAAACTCATCCCCTTCCATGCGTATTTGATGATACCCCGATCTCAAGTCAATCTTGGAGAACACCTTAGCATCCTTCAATTCATCTAGGAGGTCATCTATTCTAGATATTGGTTACCTATTTTTTATAGTGACCTTGTAAAGATCGGTAGTCGATACACATGCGAAAAGAGCCATCT
This sequence comes from Lygodium microphyllum, assembly GCF_053477565.2. NCBI lineage: Eukaryota > Viridiplantae > Streptophyta > Polypodiopsida > Schizaeales > Lygodiaceae > Lygodium > Lygodium microphyllum. The sequence continues at coordinate 16,947,814 of NC_141142.1, forward strand.
TTCTTCTTTACAATAAGAACCGGAGAGGCAAAAGGCGATCGGCTTGCCTTGATGAGACCCATTTCTAATAGCTTTTTCACTTGGCGCTCTACCTCTTCCCTTTCCACTTTGGAGAGGTGATATGGTGGTTTGTTAATAGGCTTGGTATTGGGCAGCAAGTCTATAGGATGATCCACTTCTCTTTTGGGAGGAAGGGAAGTAGGTGGCTGAAAAATATCAACATAATCCTTCAACAACTTGCAGAGACATGGATCTATGTCATTGGTAGGAGGAGAGGGAATCTTTTGTGCAATATCATTACGAGAACAATCATATTCCTAAGGTTAAAATGAATCGTTTGTATACTTTCTTTGTCCCACATCCAAGATCTATGATCTTTCTAAGGATAGAAAAAATCTTTTGTACGTTTGTCCCATCTTTTGTGTCTTTGTGCCCCCTCCAAACCTTATCAACTCATATCATCATGAACTTCTTGATGAATATAGTTTAATAAAAAATCCAACAAATTTCTAACTCATTTATAAAAGTTTTAGCATGTCCCCACATTTTTTGGAATATTTTGTCATTAATGTTCCTACATACCTCCATTTTCAACCCAAAAATCAGATGTGCCCTAGGGTAGGTGCAATATAGTGGGATGACTCTATGCCTCCTAAACTAGTAGCACTTGTGGAACCTAATTTATGGACTTGCTTTTCTCTACTTAGATCCCTCTCGACCAAGTATCTCTCGTTTCATGGTAGTGTTGTGTGGCACCCCTAAAGCTCCAAAAGAAAATCCCTACACATCTCTAGTCTTCAAGAGGTCCAAAGACCTCATAGAAGAGACAATGATACCTCCCCTATGTGCCATGGTACATTGTACATATGTATATAAAGTGCTTCTATGTAGCAAGCTCTTTGTCAAACAAAGCCAGCATATCCTATCCTCTCCTGGGGTATTTGTCCATCTACATGTCTCTATCCTTAGTAGGAGGTGCACATCTCTCCAATAGCAACCTACATACTATGGGAGAGGTGCATGTCCATGTATTGTGGCCAGACAATAAATCCATTCTAAGAGAGATGTAGGAAGTGTCTCTAGTAAAACTCTCTCTTTGATGCAAACATGATCACTTAGCACACCTATAGATGGTGCAACAATGACCAGAACACATCAATGGTATCTCACATTGACACTCTCGTTGATTATATGATGTGAGTGTGCATGTGGAACCATGAATATAAGTGAGACAGACATGCATGAACACATATAAAAGAGAATCATGTCTAAATAATGATAGAAACAAACTACACTAAATGTGATAAACTAAGTCTCCTACACTAATGTCAAAGAGAGTGCACTGATACAGTAAGAGGAGATGGAGAGAGAGAGAGAGAGAGAGAAGCTAAACAAAACAGGACCAAATGTGATGTGATAAAGATGACTAATGCAAGGGGCAACAATAAATAGACCAAGACTGGCAAACTAGCCGACCTACAATAAATGCAAATACCTAGAAAATCTATCAATTGCCATCATAAATGGCACAAAACCTAGGATGCGTCATGCGAAGAAACTAAAGAAGTCTAGGTGGCCGAATGAAGCTACCGCTAGATGTTGAATGGGCTTGATTGCCTCCATGTCACATGTCAAGAATGCGAAAACTAACAAACATGGTCCCAAATGTGATAGCCTAGTGACAGTTATCAAAACTAAAACATGGTCCCAAATGTGACAGCCTAGTGACAGTTCTTACTTTGGACTTGTGATCATGAGATTGTCCATTCAATCCCATTGGGTGCATCACTTGGTTCAACACGCATGTTCACATGGTGTGTTTATGTAAGCCTAGGTTTTTGCCCATTTGAACACTCAATTCATCATCAAGCTTGGTAAGGTCACTAAGGAGGATCCCAATGTGATCACGCTCACTTGTTCATTTGGCTAAAATTTGGAGGGGAGATGCCCACCCCCACACACCCACCCTCTCTTTGTGAGCGCTTCCAAGTGTGTGGATCCTAAAGGAAAAAAAGGATGATGAGCATACCAATGCCAACACTCTAAACATCATCATCTAACTTAGACTAAGGCTCACAACCAAGAGATGGACTCCAACTACAACATGGAAACACAAAATTGGTAACAATATGAGAGTACCACACTGCCTTTTTATGAGGAATATGGTCCTTTACATTGAGCCATGGCATACCCTAACCAAAGATTTTTATGCATCTACCATGAACACACAAGCACAAATATTTAGTGATCTTATCCCCTAGCAGTACTACTTCATGTGCAAAGGCAACACTACAAAAATTTTCTTCAAGGCTATACAATCAACAATCAGTCCATTATCCTCACAAAGCAGTAGTGATAGATGTGAAATCTCTACAACATTGTGGCAGAGTTTTTTTTTCTTGAAACTTGTATAGAAGCCTCTGAATATTCATCATTTAAACCAATCAAAATGCCATTTCCCGAGTGAGATAAATATAAACACTTCAATGTGTTAACACAAGCTAGTGTACTCTAAATTCACTCTACCTATAGTAAAGGTCAATCAATTTCATTGTGCAGCGGTTGAAACTTCGGCTCACAATCGTGAGCTGTGGCTTCTAGTGTTGCCAAGTGCAACACTTGCTTGGGCACCTATGTTAACATGGTGTGTTCATGAATATCTAAAGCTACTACCCACTCAAAACATTTCATTTGTCCTTGCTCTCTTGACTACTAATTTGGAGGGGAGGGCCCCTTCCCACCATAAATGAATAAGTAAATAAATAGAAATCAATTTCATTTCGTGGACATAAAAATCATATGATTGTGCTAGTAAATGCAAACACTTGTTATAATATGAGTGAGAAATGCATATACAAGGAACAGAACAGAAAAGTGGAGACATTGTTGTGAGTGTCACCACACTGCTGTGTAATTGATTCAACAGCCTTCTTTGCATGGCTTGGAAGATGCCTTGACCATCTTGGGCTGCATCTTTTCACAATGCTACCAAGATTATTTTGCATAAGATATACATGCCTGTAGATTAGTTCGAAATGCAAAATCATTGTTCTTTGTGATTATTACGAGCTATGTCATATCAACATTGTGAACTTTCTCTCTACACCACCAAACACCGAAAATAGACTTTCTAAAAAGCTAAACCAAATGACACCAAACAGAAGCTGATTATAAAAAGACAAGGAGGTAAATACAGTCAAATTACTTGGGCTACAACCCAATTGGCAAAAGCACATTCTTCTTTGACATATGTAGCATTCTGTATATTTTATCACATAGCTTAAACTGCACATTTATTGCCTTTAGCTATGCATTCTAACCAAGTTTTAATCGGATTCTCACACAATGTCTAAAGTCTCTTAAATTTCAATGGGGAAAAAAAATACGTTCATTTTCAGCATGCAATGCAAGAGATTTGAATTTAAGTAATCGAGATTTTTAACAAAGCAGTTATTAATAGATTACATGTTGCAGGGTGAAGTCTCTACACTCTACGACCCCTATCCCACGAGAGCATGCCATTCCAAAAAACCAGCAATTGGTTTTACTGACTCTATGCATCCCCTATGAAAAGCATCTCTGAACGTACACAAATGTTGCCTTATGGTTTACTTCTTGGTCGCCTTGTAAAGAGCTTTTCCAAATCTTCTGTTGTAACATTGCTCCTGCACAAAGGTAAACATCAAACTAGAAGTCATACCCACTGCTGGCATGTACATAACCAGATTTTCTCATTATTTATCCAAGCTCAAGACTAGAACTTTCATAGAAATACAATACATGGAGCAAATCCAAAGCACACACGCTTTCTATAAGTGAAATGTTGCTGGAGTAGCTAAAACCTAACCCATATGCCAAATTAAGGAATGGACTCTACTTTGACCAGCATCAATTGAATGCCTTGCCAAATAGGTAAGGCAGACCTTGGCATCGGGTACACAAGAAGATGGTCTACACTCCTCCAGCCACATGTAATCTGACATAAAACTTTTGCATTTTTGTGGTGCTGCACTGCTTTTTTCCACTTCAAAACCTGTCAAACCCAGTATATGTGACCTTACGCTCATGGACCACAATCCCAAATGTGTCCACAATACTTCTATTTGCATGTGTTCTATCCTCTCCCAACCATTTTAAGAATTGTCATATGGTCCCATTGTGGTTAACGTTTTCTCCCCCATTTTCAAAACCTAACACAAGTTTAGTGTGGATGTGGCATCATCAATCTCAGATTGTCTCTACAATTGTAGCTTGAAGGTCCAAAGAGAGAGAGAGAGAGAGAGAGAGAGAGAGAGAGAGAGTCATTACTATCAGCTACTATCAGCCATTTGGTTTCGAGTGGTGGGGCTATCGATGCTTCCAAAGGATTGGGTCTTTGGACATTCCAAATTTCATGGAACCCATGGAGGCTGATATGAAAGTGCTCTTTCCTTTCTTACACTTCTGAGGTTGTTGGTATAAGGACCATGAGGAATGCATTCATCTTTGATGCTTCATCAGGCATGCAGAGTCATAGCCGAACTTCTTCATTGGCAACTCGACTTGATTGAGTTAACAAATATTCTCTCTAGACAAGATTTGCTTGCTTGGCAGATTGCAATTCCTTCTGCCCCCCTTTCCTCACTTTGCCTCCTTTGTACCTTGATTATGATGTCTCAAATTTTATGCACAATGGCCTAGAGCAGTCTTGTACCTTGTAACCATGTAATCTTGTATTTTTTTCATAATTAATACAATTACCTTTTACGGGGGAAGAAAGAGTCTGTGAAACACAAAGCAAGGCTTTTCCTAACCATAGAGTGGTAGGTGCGAAAGTAGAAAGCCAAAACAGCGCTTTATTCTTGGAGTTTAATAAAATTTTATACTAAAAAAAGTGCCACATCTGAAACTCCCAATAGCATACTCCCATAGTTGCATTCTACTAGAATTCGCTAATTCTATGGGTAGTGCCCAATGTTTTAGTTAGTTGGTTTGTAGTGTGAACACAACTACATTAATAAGTTGTGTCACCACTTCTAGAGTTAGTTGTAAAGTTAAATTAACTCTAATTGAGTTAAGGATAGGTATAACTTACTTAAGACCTATTGTACTTTCATTCTATCAATTCTAGCACTTGCATCTTTTGACTGTGGAACTACTACCCACTCTTGCTCATTGTCTTGTGTTCTCTCTCTTTGTCTCTTCCTCCATTTCCAACATTTGGTATCAGAGCAACTTCTATGCGCAGATTCCGAACAGCCACTGTCGACCGGTGCTGCTCCACCATACAACCAGCCAACATTCAGCCGAGGAAGGTTGTTGTTTTGGAGGAGGTGTTGCTACTGTTTTCAGCCTGCATGCAGTCCCATACACAGTCTCGCATGCAACTCTGCACACACAGCCTATCTCAACCCTATTCATAATATCCTCAGCCCTGCCCGCCATTTTCTGCAGATCTAAGAAAAAATAAACCAAAAACCCTAATGTTCCAAATTTGGGGGTTTTTGAAAATTTCTGCAATTTCTCATCCATCTTGCTCATCTCGTACCTAATTTCGAAGAAATTTTCAATTTCTCACTCCATGCCAAGACATTTGGGGATTTTCCACCGATTTTCTCAATTTCAAAAATTTCTCGAAATTTCTTTGAGGAAAGTTGGGGGCTTTTGGCCAATTCAAGTTCCCGTGCATAAATCTCCACTGGAGACGCCAAGATTGTGCAATTTCTTTGACATTGGAGTGAGCAATTCATGGCTTTTCTATTTTTTGGCTCCGACACACATCACGAAGCAGATTTCAGCTGTTGGCTACTGTTGACACGCATCCAAGGGGATGTTTTTGCAAAAATTCGGACTGTAAGGTATAAATGTCTTGAATTTTTTCAAAATTTTGCAAAGAAATTTGCGGTCCAACATGCACTCCAAGGTAGGACACAAGCTATACACTAGCATTTAATTGCTGCTAAAGTCAGATTGACCAAAAATTTTGGGAAAATTTCAGAAATTTCGGTGAGAATCGACATTATTGCTAGAATTTGTACTTTTCTGGACACACATTACAAGGTAGGTGTACTACAATAGTATACAACAATATATTGCTGTTATTATTGGGGCTAAGTGCTGATTTGGGTGACATTGTGCACACTTTGGCATTTGTGTAACAGTTCGGCTCTTGTTTGACAATCCTAAAGGATTTCTTGTACTCTCAGTACACACACACTATACTTCAACATCAAAATATTTGGCTGCAAATTTTTGCTCATTCTTGATAGTATGGCACATCAGGAAAATAATGACTTGAGCAGCATCCTTGGTGTCCTCACTCAAGAGGATAAGCTTGATAGCTCCAACTACCCGTTGTGGAGTTTTATGGTAAGCAACCTTCTTGTTGTGAAGGGACTTGTGGGACTATGTTACATGTAACTTGCAGTGACCAAGAGGTCTCTCACCTCAATGTCACAATCAAGGACAGGTTGTTGCTACTACTGTTGCCACCCCTCTTACTTGGGAGTTATCTTTGATGCAATTTGAGCAATTTGAGCAGAGAAATTTTGGGGCTTTTGACCATGTGAGTCAAATTTGTGCTCGTGGATGTATTTGGAGCAAAAATTGCAAAAACAATTCCCTTGCGAGGGCAGTGTCCAAGTGGCACCATTGCATCACCATGATGATTTGCATTGTCTCTTCCATAACCCCATGCATTGACATTTTGTTCTTGTAAACATGTGTCTTTGTGCAATTATCTCTTTTCGGTCAAAGAGTGGTCAACTTGGGATCTACCATATTTGCAGCAGCTCCCATGGTAGTCTTCCTTTGCTACCACCTATCTTTTTTGCTTCATTGCATACCCTCCATAGATTCCTTCATCATCGACATCGAGCAATGGTCAGCGGGAGTTTGTCCATTTTGTGATGTGTTGGTTTTGGCCATCCTTTTATTCTCCCCTAGAGACACAAATTACTAAATAGGACGAAAACTGATTGAAAACCTACACTTAAATGCTAAATCAAATCATAGATTATGAGCCCTCCACAAAGAAAAAAAGCAAAGTCCATTGTGGTTCCATTTGCCTTTGCAAGTCCTAGTAGACCTGGGTAGTCGACGAGCACTCTTTCTTCAATGCCTTGGGCTTTCTAGGGTGATTACTTGGGCTCCCTTGGTAAGATAACCATTGCCTCTATAGTTTTGGTGGACCATTGGAGAGTCGATGTACACCTTTTGCTTGATACCTTGGTTGCTTTGGTATGGGATGCCTTCGGGAAAAGAAAAGGTATGGGCTTGGGCTAACATAGTCCCTTTGTGATTCTAGTTTTAGGCCTGAGAGGGCATGTTGAGCCAAAAATGCATTACATGGTAATAATCCACTCAAAAGAGCCCCAACAAGCTTAATAAATGAAATTACTAAACCTTTCATTGAAAGAAATGTAATCCTAGAGATATTTGGTCCCATAAGCCAAATCCTAATTTGGGAGAACCCAACTATCTATAAATAGATAGGCATAGCTAACCCTTTCTAAAGTGGTTTTTACATATAAGTTTAGCTCATAAGGAGTAGAATGACATGAATGAGTTCTAAGGATCTCACTGATCCTATGGAACTAGGAACGATGTACTTGCTTCAGCCCAAAAAGAGCTTTCTACAAACGAAAGATCTTAAATTTATGGTCTGCAAAAGGAATTTCAAGATGTTGCTCCACATAGATTTTCTCCTCCAAATAACCATTCAAGAAGGCATTTTTAATATCAATCTGATAGAGCAACCAACCTTGATAAGCAGCTAGTAGAACCAATAGATGTGTTGGAGAGCTCAGCTGGGGATGTGTAGCAGCAGTTCGAGGAGAAAGTGAGAGTGACGGTAAGAGTCAGAGAGAGAGAGTGTGAAAGTACAATAGATTTTGGCATACCAACAATGTGTTGGTACACAGAGAATAAAATGTATTTATACTTAGGGTACATAAGGATGCATTCACACGTACAACTAAATAATGTGCGTGTACTTTACACGAAGGTCAAACGAGCCTTTATCCCAACAACGTTGTTGGAGAGCTCAGCTCGAAATGTGCAGCAACAATTCAAGGAGAGTGATGTTAAGAAGACTGCTAGGGTTTGCACTGAGGACACACAAAGTGTATGACCACGACAGAAACACAAAAGACACAAACACAGACGCAAAACTCAAACCCTAAACGAAAAACTCAAAACTCAAACACAAACAGAAGAAGGGAGAGAGAGAACACAACTCTAAACTAAATGAATGCTGTAAGTGAATGTAAGAGTGTACAGTGAGCTCAGGGGCAGAGCAATGTCAGAGTGTGAGGTCCACCGAAGACGGATCCCAAGTTTGTGACCACCAGTCGGAGTGTAGGAGTGCTAAATAGTGAATGGCAGCAGGCTGGTCACCAAAACGTAGTAGTCTGGAGGCTGGAAACTGCTAAACACAGCAGTGTACCACGATTGGGGGTTGGAAACTGTGCACAGTCTGCTGTAAACAGCAGGCTGAAACAGTGTCTGAGAGTGTCAGGGCCTACAATGTTGGAAACGCAAGCTGGCTAACCCTAGAGATGATGGATGGCAAGCTGAACAGCAGTCTGGGACAGTCTACAGCAGTCGCCAGCAGCTGAGAGCTGTCGCCTACAGCAATGGACAGGCTGAAGATGATGTGGCTGCAGTCGATGATGGCTGGACAGCAGATGGAGGCGGGCTGCAGGCTAGAAACTGGGCACCAACAGCAGCAAAGGGTGTGTGGGCTGGTGTAACTTGCAAATAAGGATGATTGTTGAATGGGAGCAGCCTGTCTATTTATAGATGTGGAATGGCGCCCCAAAAATTAGGGTTTCCACTAAACTTTCTCGAACTGCTCCCCGTTTTAGGGTTTCCACTGAACTCTCTTGAATTGCTTCCCATTTTAGGGTTTTACTCTAAAAGAGCATTTTTAGTATGTTTTGCAGTTGTTTAAGAGGCTAATTAGCAAGTAATGCATATTTTAGCTCAACATCCCCTCTCAGGCCCAAAACTGAGCCGAAAGGTTAGGCCAGCCATTGTGATGTTGATGTATCCCAAGGCGTCCCACCCCAAAGTAGCCAAGGCATTGGACAAAGGTTGCACGTCAGCTGCCCAATGGCCTACCGAGACTACAGAGGTGATGGTTATCGTACCAAGGGAATCCAAGTAGTCACCCCAGAGAGAACAGGGCATCGGACAAAGGGTGCATGTTGGCTACCCAGTGGCCTACCAAGCCCTACAAAGGCGGATAGAACGACATGGAACTTTTATGTGTGTATTTTTTTTTTTAAAATAAGTGTGGTAAATTTTATGGGATGTGGCCGATTGAGGAATAGTAACCCAGAAGACGGAAGTAGGGAGGATACACCCAACACATCACAAAATAGTACAAGCTAACCCATCCACTCAGGGTGTCGATGACGAGAAAAAGTAGGTGATGAGGTATCCATATGATGAAGAAGGATTGTGGTATGGTAACAACAACCGCCGGTGGAAACAGCTTAGAATCCGCTCAAGTGGTGCTCTGCACAATGAGATGCAAAGTATGCTACATGCTGAAGAATGCTCATGCAACAGGTGCCACTTGGACAGTGTCCCTCATGGGAAAATTGTTCAATTATCCAAGCGCCCTAGTACAAAGATGATGAAATCATGCAATGCAAAGGGTAAGGTATAACACAGGGAAGAAGCCGATGTCGAAGACAAAGTGCTGAAGCTTGTAGAATACCAAGAAGGGTAGGAAACCCCTCTTAACCTGGATGTAGATGCTGAAGAAGGAAGAGGAGCCTGATGTCGGTCTTCGTGTGGTGCCAAGAACCATAAGGAATAAAGAGGAGGAGGAAGCATCCCAGCTGGAAGAGCTAGGTAGAAGTCACCGCCATGATAGCATCAAGAGAGATGCTGCACGATCCGCCTCGGGAGGGGAAGTCTCCATGTTGGTAGAAGAGCAAAACTCCAAGGATGATGAAACCATGAAGGAACGGCGCACATCCCAAGTCTCCAACCTAGGTAGGACTGGGCAAACCTGCATGTTAGCCCTACACTAAAAACAAAACCTGCAAAGGAGATCAAAGTCTGCAATCACAGAGGTGAGTAGTGAGATGCTCCAAAAACTAAACTAAACTAAAATGAAAAGCTAACTGAAGGAACAAGTACAAAGATGCAAATGTGTATGTGTGGGTGAGTAAATGCAGCGGAAGACTTAAAATGTAGAGACAAAAATCCTATGGGCTCGACTCTAAGAGTGCGAAAAATGAATGCTAGACTGACCTAGGGTATCCGAAAGGACCTAGAGACATGTTAGTCTAAGAAGGTGGCCACCATCGCGTACGTCCAGTAGTAAGGGAACACCTGACAAGGTGGGGAGGAAGGTGAGATAGATGCATGAAGTGCAACGGGATTGGAACCTGCAAACCAATCAACCAATCCTTCAGGAGTAGAGAAGGATGGCCGCTAAGGCTGTCCGACTGCCACATGTCTAGCAGTCGCTGTGGGGGCTAGAGGAGTAGATGAGGTAGCAACGGAAGGCGTGTTAAAATATCAAGCTCATTTATGTGTGTTGACCGTGGACACAGCTAGTCTAGCCATAGTAGTTAGGTACATTAAATAAGTCGGTGCCACTACTGGTGTGAATGGTCTTATGACCTTAGGTTGTACTTTCACTATAGAGTGTGGAATGAATAATGAAGTGTGAGAGAGGAAGCATGCTGCTTCACTCTGTCTGACATCTATCTGCCTCTTTGAATTCTAACATGGTATCAGAGCCATGAATCGGCAAAGACTGGGTGCCTAGGAGTGTGGCATTGGACTTGCAGGAGCTGAAGTCAAAGGAAAGGTCATTCTTCTTCAAACAGGCTGAAGCCATTGAACAATGGAAGGTATGCAGTGTATTGTTGTTTGCTCAATGATCAAAGGCATTATCAAAGGCTTGTTTGTAGCCTTGAGAGGGATGTATTGAGCACCTGGAAGTGCCTCATTGTCATGGTTAGTAAAATCGTGAGCTGTGCTGCCCCCCCTACCAGTCTGCGCTGTTGCGCCAGATCTATATTCATGTCCTCCAGCTTCAAAACGAGGCATTAAGCATCTTGTACATACTCTATGAAGTATATGCTGACCCTGGGGTGTGACCTTGAAGGTCTGACAAGTCAATGGAAGCTTGGGTGATGAGGCATGGACTGTTATGCAGGTATACAGGTCTGAAACCGAATGTACACTGCTGAATACAGTGATTTACATCACTGTTTTGATCTCAAGTACAAATGGTTCATGAAGGTTGATGCTTCGGTCAGTGAAAACAGGTTGCCTATGTATACCCAGATGCTCATGTACTGACCTTGTCATTACGAAGTAAATGTATGACATGATTGGAAGACAGTTTGGGGCTGATTGGAACTTGATATGCTGAACTTTGGTTGATTGCAACCTGCAACTGAATTTGTTGACACTTGTATGTGCTGGTTATGCACTGTTCCGTGACTCTATGCTCTTGTCATGACTGCCAAGTGTACTAGCAGCTATTTGGGAGTTTTTGGGACATGTGTGACATGATTACCACTCAGTTTTGGACTTGAAAGTGCTACTGATTATTTACAGTTTACAGTTTTCAGACTGCATATATGTACCCTGGCAGTGAGGTTGCAGGAGTTCAAACCGAAGTGAATACAGAGTATTTGCATTGACTGCTTTACTCACAGGTTAAGCCACTTGGTGTGAGCTGTTTTGGACTGTTAGTGGGCTGAAATACCCTGGTTTTTTACTGCAATTAATTGCAGAAAACTGTCATAAACAGTTCCGGGCTGAAGTTGAACTGTTAAGAAGATCTTGGTTTGCAGGTAGTCAGGCAAGGTCTACAACATGGCAAATGCTGATAGAACTGATAATGTAACCCAGATTGTGGGAGAAAAGCTTGATAGCAACAATTATGCAATATGGAAGCTCCGCATGGAGAACTTTCTGATAGGCAAAGGATACTGAGACTTAGTGACAGGTGTTAAGGTTGAACCTGAAGTTCCAGATAGGAATCCTACAGCTGATCAAAGACGAGCGCATCGAGCTTGGACGGAAAGAGCTCGCAGAGTTTTACATTGGTTGTCATTATGTATCTCGGATGCTATGGTGATGCAGATCATGAACTGTAAATCCCCAGCAGATGCATGGAATGTATTGGTCAAATACTATGGCACAACTACAAGTGCAAGGAAGATACAACTGAAGCAGAAATTCAATAACATGGAGAGGAAGAATAGATCCATACAAGATTATGTCACAGAGGTTAAGACCATAGCAGATCAGCTGGCATCTGTTGGCTCACAGGTAGAAGATGAGGATATGGTCGCAGTGACCTTAAATGGCTTGGGTCCGGAGTACAAGTCTTTTGACACTTCAGTATTTGTCCGAGCTGAGATGCCTAATTTTAATGAGCTGGTTGCATTATTGATTCATGAAGAGGTGAAGCTTGGCTTAGCTACAGGGTCAAGCAGCTCAAAGAATAAGGATGCAGTTTTTTATTCGAATCAGCGTGGTCGTGGTAGCCATGGTAGAGGCTATGGATCTGGCAGAGGAGGCCAGCAGAATGCATCCTATAGTAATAGCAATCAGCAGTCATCAAATGCAAGAGGTAGTGGAAACTTTCGAGGCAGGGGAGATCTAACTCCCGTGGCAGAGGCTCATGGCAGCAGCAGCGTCAGTCAGACAATCCAAATAAAGATAAGGATTGTCACTACTGTGGAAAGTATGGGCATATTGCAAAGGATTGCTGGAAGAAGCAGGGAAATCAGAAGGGCAAGCAGCATGGACATTATGCTACGTCCAGTCAGGCAGATGACTCTGGTGATAGACTGTTTGCCATGCAGTATGTCAAAGATAAGGCTGCTGAAAAATCATCTCATGATGCAGTGTGGTACATTGACTCGGGGGCTTCGAATCACATGACCCCTCATGGTGATTGGTTCACGGATATGGTGGCTGAAAAGCATGGTTATGTATGCATAGGTGATGACACTCAGCATAGCATTGAGCATAAAGGCAAAGTGCCCCTTGTGGTCCATAATGGCAGAAAGAAAAATTTGCATGATATATTGCATGTCCCTTCAATTACGAAGAACTTGTTATCTGTTGGTCAGATGACGGAACAAAACTTGCAGGTTAGATTCAATAAGCATGGCTGCTTTATTGAAGAATTTGGCAATGGCTGCAAGTTGATAGCTCGTGGTCACAGGAACGGCAGAATGTTTACTCTTGATGCTTCTTTGCCAGAGCTGAATTCAACTATGTTTGCTCATGGTTCTGGCACTGTTAGGGATTTGGAAATATGGCACAAGAGAGTGGGGCATGTAAATTTGCAAAGGCTGCAAATTATGCAAAAGAAACAGCTGGTTACAGGGTTACCGAAGTTCCAATATTCAGATATTGGTCATGTATGCGAGGCTTGCCAGTTTGGTAAGCAGTCACGATTGCCATTTATCAGGAATGTACGACAAAGTACACGTCCATTGCAGTTAGTGCATTCTGATGTTTGGGGGCCAGCTCATAATGTATCTATGGGAGGTTCTAGATATTATGTATCCTTCATTGACGACTACAGTCGATATACCTGGCTTTACATATTGAAAACAAAAGATGAGGTCTTTGCTGTTTTTTAGCAATTTAAAGCACAAGTTGAGAAGGAGTTTGAATGCTACATCTCTTGCTTGAGATCTGATAGTGGTGGGGAGTATGTATCAAATGAATTTGATGATTTCTTGGCTGAAAATGGCATTCGTAGGCAGCTCACCTGCCGCTACACTCCGCAGCAAAACGGAGTAGCTGAAAGGAAGAATAGAATTCTGATGGAAGCTGCTAGGGCTATGATGAATGAAAAGCATATGCCACTTTACTATTGGGCAGAGGCTGTTATGACAGCCGTATACATTTTGAACAGGAATCCCACTGCAGGTATTCATGAGATGACACCGGTTGAGAAGTTGTATGGCTATAAGCTAGATGTAAGTCACATGAAAGTCTTTGGCTGTCTTGCTTATGTGCATATTCCAGATGAGAAAAGGAAGAAGTTGGATCCCAAAGCACATAAGTGTGTTTTCATTGGATATTTGCAGGAAAAGAAGACATACAAATGCTATGATCCCTCTACCAGGGAGACTTTGGTAAGCAGAGATGTTATCTTTGATGAGATGGGTTCTTGGTATGTATCACCAGTTGCAGTGCCATCCGATATGTCTTCCACTCATGTCTCTACAGTTAATTTGCAGCAGAGCACTGCTATGACAGGACCTATCAGTCAGACAGTATCCCCATGGACAGGGAGATTGAGAAGCTCACCGTCCACTGACACGGGTATGTCAATGAGGGGGAGACATGATGTCTTGGACAGCAAAGGAAAAGAGAAAGTTATTGAGGATGGTATGATGACACTTGGCAGAATGACTTCGGGCTATGAGTCTAGTGATACTTTAGACAGCGAACTTGGTATTCCGACTGTCTATACGCCTGGCACGAGGCAGAACAGGTACATTCCGCCTCATGAGAGAGGTGAATCGAGTAGTGCACCACAGCTTAGACGCTCGCAGAGGGTCAGATACCCTGTTGACAGGTTGGCATACAGTGGCTACTCTGCAAAGCATTATGCGTATATGACAAAAGTGATGGAGGTTAAAGAACCAAGTACATATGCTGAAGCAGTGAAAGATGAGAATTGGTGTGTAGCCATGGATGAAGAAATTAATGCCTTGGCTGAAAATAAAACATGGGATTTAGTACCACTGCCTGAAGGGAAAAAGACCATTGGCTGCAAATGAGTCTACAAAATCAAATGCAAGTGAGATGGCAGTGTGGAGAGATACAAAGCCAGGCTAGTTGCAAAGGGGTATGCCCAACAGTATGGACTTGATTATGAGGAAACATTCAGCCCTGTTGCCAAGATGGCAACTATACGCACTGTGATTGCCTTGGCTGCTGCTAAAGGCTGGAAATTACAGCAGATGGATGTTAAGAATGCATTTCTTAACGGTGACCTAGCAGAGGATGTCTATATGGTTCAGCCGGAAGGGTATGTGTACCCTGATTTTCAGCATTATGTATGCAGGCTGAAAAAGGCATTATACGGGCTGAAACTGGCTCCGAGAGCTTGGCATGCTAGGATCAGTAACTACTTGCAGAGATTGGGTTTTGCTGTTGGTAGGGCTGATCATAGCCTATTTACAAAGAAGACGGACAGTGGTTTAGTAGTGCTGGTCATATATGTTGATGATTTGATAATCACTGGTGATGATGACTTGGGCATACAACATGCAATGAAGATGCTGAAATTTGAATTTGACATAAATGACCTGGGAGAACTGAAGTATTTCTTAGGCATTGAGGTAATTCCAGCTGACAATGGGTTATGGCTGATGCAGAAGCTATGCCATAGAGATGCTGAAGAAGTATGGCATGGCTGAATGCAAACCGCTGGATACACCTCTTGATCAGAATGTCAAGCTAGACATGAACACTGGGGCTGAAGTAGAGGATGTGACTATGTACAGGCAGATGGTTGGCAGCTTGATTTACTTGACCATCACTAGGCCTGACTTGAGCTATGTTGTAGGGCTCGTAAGCCAGTTTATGCAGAAGCCTAGAAAGCCGCACTTGGATGCAGTTAGACGCATTATGAGATATGTTAAGTCCACTGTAGAGTATGGGCTGTTCTATGTCAGAGATAAGCCCTTGATATTGACTGGATACACCGATGCAGATTGGGCAGGTTGCTCATATGATCGTAGATCTACGAGTGGATATGCATTTGGATTTGGTAGCGGCATGATTAGCTGGAGCAGCAAGAAGCAACCTACGGTTGCTTTATCAAGTACTGAGGCAGAGTACAGGGGTACTGCATTGGCAGCATGCGAGATTTCATGGCTGCTCAAGCTTATGGCTGATTTGGACATACAGGTAGATACTCCAGTGAAGCTACTATGTGATCATCTGAGTAGTGTACACCTGGCTATGAATCCAGTTTATCATGCCAGGACGAAACACATAGAGGTACACTACCATTTCATCAGAGAGATGGTTCTCGCAGGACGCATTGATCTTATGCATGTAAAGACAGATGAACAGGTGGCGAATATCTTTACCAAGTCCTTGGGTAAAGATAAGTTCTGTGGTTTTAGACAGCTGCTTGGAGTTCAGATGCTGTCTTGAGCTTGAGGGGGAGTGTTAGAATATCAAGCTCATTTATGTGTGTTGACCAACATGAGCTGGACACAGCTAGTCTAGCCATAGTAGTTAGGTACATTAAATAAGTCGATGCCACTACTGGTGTGAATGGTCTTATGACCTTAGGTTGTACTTTCACTATAGAGTGTGGAATGAATAATGAAGTGTGAGAGAGGAAGCATGTTGCTTCACTCTGTCTAACATCTATCTGCCTCTTTGAATTCTAACAAGGCGTAGCCCCACTGGACTGTGAAGTCGCAGCGGTCTGCTGAGGCTTTTTCGGTGGAAGATCTTTGGCCTTGGAGCGACATTCCTCGTCCACATGGCCTGCTCTCTCGCAGTGTATGCAAAACCGATTTTTCTTAGGGAGTTGCTGCCAAATAAGTCTTGATTCTTTGGTTCCATCAGAGGAAGAGGAGTCGCCCTTTGATTGGCTTGCCTTCGCATCTAGCGAGTTCTTGCCACTCGTGGTTTTCCTTCCCGAAGAAGAAGCAACCAACCCCCTCTGCTCTGAATAAGACTGTGATGAGGATTTCTTGTGGACTTGATCATGCAGCCTTGCGTAACGCAAGAACTGGCACTCAAACTCATAGAAGGTTGGCAATCGAGGTTGGGAGATGATGTGTTGAATGAAATCGAAGTATTTTGCGGACAACTTATTCAAGAAGAATGTAACCTGATCATCATCTGACTTTGGAGAGTCGGTAATGGCAAACTCGGCAAGTAACCGCCTATAGTCAACTAGCTTGACTTTCAAATCATCCCCTTCCTTAAGAGAGAGGGATGGGTTGACTAGGCATGGGTATGGTAGCCATATGAGGAACCCAAGGAGCTGGGACGGAAACACGGTGAGTAGAAGATGGGAATCCCTACATAAGTGTAACCCAAGGAGAGTGTAAAGACGCACCATAAGCTGAGGATGGAAACCCCTGCGTATGAGTGGTCATGGGAGATGTGAAGCTGGGGATAGTGAGGGGGATGTCCATCACAGTCGACCCAGGAGTTATGGGTGTACTCATTTGCTGAAAGATGAGAGGCACTGTGTTAAAGGGTGGCATTCCCCCTAACGAAGTACCATGGTACAAAGAGATAGAAAATGGGGTGGAGAAGGAAAAGGTGCTAGGAGCGGAGATGGAAGATCCAACCCCTAGGGTGTGTGAAGCAAATGTGGAGTGTAATCCAAGATTTTGGAAAGATAATGAGAGATGATCAAGGTGTGATATAGAAGAGGGTGGGAAGGGAGGCAAGTGAGAAGTGTGTGTAATATGCTCAAATGAAACAGAAGCTGTAGATGTACCTGAATTTCGTCTGCTTCGTGAGCCCCCCTCTATTGAAGTTCACATACGCAAATCCATCCGGATCTTGTACCTCAAAAGAAGAAACAGGCGAGGCTTTTGATTCATGCAATACAAAAGAATTGTACAAACCTGACATTGGACCTAGCAGAGATAATGAAGATGGATCGTCGGACGTTCCGAATGCCGTATGTCCTCCGTGGAGAGGTGGCCAGCCTCACTATCCGGTCTGAATGTGGTAGCAAAATTGGTAGGAGGGGTGTAAACATCACCGTACTTGTTGCAATAGTACTCCTCAAAGTCCTCCTTTGTCATGTTAATGAAATCTGATGAAGGTGGAGTGTCATCCTCCTCACCGAGTCCATAATGCCGTCTCAGGGCCTCCAATGATAGAGAAGCCTGATAAGACATCATAGGAACTGGAGAAGAAGGTGTCTGGGACATTGTGATTCAGTTACGAGTCGTATTGTGTGCCTTGCACAAAGACTAGCTCTCAACAATATCCGCAGGATACTCTTTACAAGAGCATCGGCTCTGATACCATGTTAAGAAGACTGCTAGGGTTTGCACTAAGGACACACAGAGTGTACGACCACGACAGAAACACAAAGACACAGACACAGACACAAAGGGCAAAACTCAAACCCTAACCGCAAAACTCAAAACTCAAACACAAACAGAAGAAGGGAGAGAGAGAACACAACTCTAAAGTGAATGAATGTTGTAAATAAATGTAAGAGTGTACAGTGAGCTCAAGGGCAAAGCAATGTCGGAGTGTGACGTCCACTGAAGACGGATCCCAAGTTTGTGACCACCAGTCGGAGTGTAGGAGTGCTGAATAGTGAATGGCAGCAGGCTGGTCACCAAAACGCAGCAATCTGGAGGCTCGAAACTGCTAAATACAGCAGTGTACCACTGATTGAGGATTGGAAGCTATGCACAGACTGCTGTAAACAACAGGCTGAAACAGTGTCTGAGAGTGTCAAGGCCTGCAATGTTGAAAACGCAGGCTGGCTGACCCTGGAGATGATGGACAGCAGGCTGAACAACAGTCTGGGACAGTCTGGGACAGTCTGCAGCAGTCGCTAGCAGCTAAGAGTTGTCGCCTACAGCAATGGACAGGCTGAAGATGATGTGGCTGCAGTCGATGATGGCTAGACAGCAGATGGAGGAGGGCTGCAGACTGGAAACTCGGCACCAACAGCAGAGGGTGTGTGGGCTGGTGTAACCTGCAAACAAGAATGATTGCTGAATGGGGGCAGCCTGTCTATTTATAGAAGTGGAAGGGCACCCCAAAAATTAGGGTTTTCACTAAGCTTTCTCGAACCGCTCCCCGTTTTAGGGTTTCCACTGAACTCTCTCGAACCACTCCTCGTTTTAGGGTTTTACTCTAAAAGAAAAATTTTAGTGTGTTTTGGGGCTGTTTAAGAGACTAATTAGCAAGTAATGCATATTTTAGCTCAACATGTGACAGTGACAACAAGAGTCGGAGAGAGAGTGAAAGTACGATAGATTTTGGTGTACCAACAATGTGTTGGTACACAAAGAATAAAATCTATTTATACTTAGGACACGTAAGGGTACATTCACATGTACAGCTGAATAATGTGCATTTACTTTACGCAAAGGTCAAACGGGCCTTTATCCCAACAACCTCCCACTTAAATGTCTAAAGTGAACCGCTAATCAACACCCAGTAGTCGTATGCAATCCTCATGCTGAGCTTTGCTTAGACTTTTAGGGAGAACATCTACAGGGTTGTCATGTGTTTTGATCTTGGTCAATTTGATTTGACCATCTTCCAGAATCTGTCTGATAAAGTGATATCACACATCTATATGCTTTGTGCATGTTATACATGGCATTCTTAGACAAATACACAGCACTCTCGCTATCACATCCCAAAACTGCAATACCCATAGACATGCTGAGATCCTCAACGAGTCTGTTCAACCATATAGCTTCCTTAGAAGCTTCAGCTGATATGTATTCAGCTTCAGTAGTACTCAGTGCGACAATGTTCTGCAACCTCGAACACCAGGAAACAGTCCCACTAGTAACTATAAGGCATACCCGCTTGTGGATCTACAAGTATCCAAGTCACCTACCATGTCTACATCAGAATAACCCTGCAAACTAAGTGCATCCTACCCATAGCAAATACACTTTCTATGTACCCTTAAGGTATCGAAGAATACATTTGACAACCTCCCAATGTGTTTTGCCAGGATTTGACATAAACCTGCTAACAACTCCCACTACATGAGCAATGTCTGGACGAGTAGCAACCATAGCATACATAAGAGAGTCACAAGCTAACGCTAAGGGACTCCCTTCATAGCATTTTCTTCCACGTCATCTTTTGGGTTATTGGCTTTACTAAGCTTAAGGTAAGGAGGTAAGGGTACCCCAAAAGGCTTAGCTTCAACCATGTTAAATCTATCCAATACCTTTTCAATGTACTTTTCTTGAGATTAAAACAGCAATTTCTGCATTCTATCTCTGCGAAACCTCATGCCCAAAACATGCTCTGCATTCCCAAAATCCTTCATGGAGAAAGCTGATTTTAGGTGATTTTTTAGAGCATCCAAGCTAGTCTTTCTTTTCCCAGCTACCAACATATCATCCACATACAAAACAAGTATGATGGAGCCGCCGTCTGTATCCTTTCTCATGTACAAGCAATGATCTGCATGGCTGCGTGTAAACTCATGAGATAGCACAAAAGTGTCAAACTTTTTGTATCACTACCATGGTGCTTGCTTCAGCCCATACAGGCTGCGTTTTAGTTTACACACCGTCTGCTCTTTTCCAGGAACTACAAAGCCCTCAAGTTGTTTCATGTAAATTTCCTCATCAATGTCACCATGCAATAAAGTTGTTTCTACATCCATTTGGTATAGCTCTAAGTCCAATACAGCAGTGTGAGCAAAAAGCACACGTAGAGTGGTCATCTTCACAACAGGTGAGAAGACCTCTTGGAAGTCAATCCCTTCCTTCTGTGCATACCCTTTAGGAACCAGTCTTGCCTTGTACTTGGGTTTCCCATCAACTATCTTTACTTTGTAAACCCATTTGTTTGGAAGAGACTTCCTTCCTTTGGGCAACGACACAAGATCCCAAGCATCATTTGCATATAGAGATTTAATCTCTTCTTCCATAGCTAGCTCCCACTTATTGTTGAATTCGCATGACTTAGCTGCTTTGTATGTAAGAGACTCACCCTCATTTGTAAGCATCACATAATGCAAGGAGGAATCAAACCTCTGTGGTTGCCTTCTTACACGTGTAGATCTGCGTACCTAATGATCAACATTTTCAGGACTTGGGTCTATATTTGGAGGTATGTTATTTTCAGCATTTATTGCCTGTTATAAGCCATTCTCAGCATGCTGTTCATCCTGTATAGCACCTTCATTTTCATTACCAGCACCTGCATTTTCATAATCAGCAAGTCTATCTTGCTGTCCATGACCTCCTTGTGCTCGTATTTGTTGTCCATCATCATGTGGCTCAAATATAACCAGCTGATCATCAGTTTCAGCCTGTGGTACAGCACCATGAGGCAAGTAATAGGTGGCTGCAAACTCTGAAACTTCACCTTTTTCAAATCTTCATTAGAGGCTAAAGTGGCTATCAGCAATTTTGTCTCATTGAACACAACATTACGGCTGTGAATAATTTTTCCATAACTGTCTGCATTGAACATAGCCAAACACTCCAAGCAAGGAGTTACATGGAAAGAGTCACTAGAGTCTACAATCCAAGTCTAAGTAACACCATCATCAACTAACAAAAGTGCATCAATCACATCAGCCTTGGTAATCTGCATATCCTGCATGTGACATACAAGGGCATCATAATCAACTGCACATAATACATCAGCCTCTGTATCCAAAAGCTCCTCTATGACCACGCTGGAGGCCACATTGGCCTTTTCCTTGCCTTTGATTGCCTTAGTGTCATGAAAGAAAATACCTTGATATTTTCGTACTTTGGAATCATGCTAATTCCATATCTTGTAATTTCCAGCCCTTGTAAATTCAGCCCTTGCCTATGTAAATGTGCCCTTAACGTTGAAGATGAAGAGTTAGGATAAAGAATGCAAGACGCTAAGAGAAGACATCTTTTGGCTCATTCACAAAATTTTACTGTTCACTTTCTTGATGTTAGCTTCTTTCTTGCAAGATGAAGCATCATCCATGGCTGTCATGTATTTTTGGAACTCTCATCATTAATATATGGCAAGATGTCTTGGTGCAATAGTTCTTTTGTTATTTTATGTCTATTACAGTTTTAGTTAGATTTCTTCTCCTGGTTGAATGCTTCATTACATTGGTATCAGAGCATTAGTTTAGATTATGTCAGAAGTCATTTTCATGCAATAGATTTAGTTGCAGTGACTAGGGAGTGAAAACCGCAGTTAAAACTCATTCACAAGAGTTAGTTCTTCCATAACCGTGGCCTGACATGGAGAACTCTTACAAACCGTGACTAAGATGGAGGTTCTTGGCACGAACCAGTGGACAATGGCGGGCTCCAACCAATTCGGCAACTCGTGACTAAGTTTTGGATCAAAAATTGGGGTAAGTTGGACAAAACGAAGGTTACAAGACTTAGTTTGGTTCAAACTTGAGTTACTTTTCAAGAACAGGGATTTCTTCCTTTTTTCCTTCAAGCTTCTCTCAAGAATCCATGGCCAAAGGCTGAGCAAGATCTCTTGCCCCTGACTTCTATCATGCAAAAGGACTTCATAGCCTTGTCCTCCATCCCTCAAGCTTTCAATGGAATAGTAGAATGGCACTATATGCTTTATTTCTGTCAAGGAACACAGCAGTAGGCAGCAGCGTGAATTGCACCTGCTGCATATTCTTGCATATTTCTTACTAAAGATGAGCTATGGAGCTCAAGTTGCTTATGATTCATACTCTAAAGCACTTGACAAGTGATCTTCTTCAAGCTTTGACAATATTTCTCTCTATTGTGGACTCTTCTCTCTCCCATGGAACCCTGTTATTGATAGATTTGGACAGTAATTGAAAAGTTCTAAATTCTTGAAGCAAATGAAAGGCGTTTTAGTGGTAAATCATCATTGTAGCATCCTCAAGCATTTGCCGTCAAGTCTTCATCAACATTGATCCAACATTGGAGAGTTTTGATCCCACATTGATCAAGGGAAGGTAATGGACAGCATACACCTTCAATGTTACTACAATTATGGCTTCTCTCTTCAAATTTTGAAGTCTACACACTATATTGGAGCTTCTTTCATTGGTCCTTCAAGCTCTACAACAAGTAGAAGAAGAATTTTACCTATATCAACTATTCTTCAAGCTATTGGAGCAACCATGGAACTCAAAGAAGCTAAGGCCTATTTCTTTGTGGAGCATTCTTGAAATTTGGGAATTCTTGGATGGATTTGAAGCTGAAGTCAAGCTCTATTTGTGGGAGATTCCTTCATCAACAACAACACTCTTCTCCTACAAGCTTAACAGGTACTCTAATCATCTTTTAATCTCTTTAAATCCTCTTGCTGAGCTAAGTCCAATTGATGAAAGAGGGATTAAAATGAGAAAGAATCCCATCCATTCTATCAAATGCATTTCATGGGAAATCCATAGAGCTCTCTTAATGATTGATCATTGCATAATCACTCTCATTCACTGAAATAATCACTTTCAAGTGTCTCAAATTCTCATTTCATTTATCTAACCCTGATATTGAATTGTTTGCTCTTTTTTTTTTCTTTGACATGAGTGAAATTTTACCCAATGGTAAGTGAAATAAGAATTGTTAAGCAGTGAGTCACTACTGAGGTTATTCCTTACCTATCCCCATTTTAATTTCAGCCTATTCCATTCGAGTTCTTGCATATCATAAAAGAGCAATCAAATTCTTTTCATTCCATGCATTTCATGCTGATTTTTAGAGTCTAGCTTTAAACTGCCATGTATATATCCATGAGGAAAAGTGGATGCCAGGCGAGTTGGTAAGATAAAAAAGAGGTGACCCTCCCCTACTGACAAGGACCCTGAAGGGGAGCACAAACCGGCTTGAGAGGGAAATTTGCACACCCCTCAAGTCTCGGATCCCATGCATTTAAGTTCAGGTGCAGGTATCACTCAAGGAAACAAGAATTCAGCCTTCAACATGGTATATTCGGCATGGGATTACATGATGCAAAAGCAAATGTATGGCAACATAATGCAATGCAAGTGGCAAATGTGGACAGAGTTATGCTGAGCATTATGAAAGCTATTGTTGGCATTTGTTAATTGGAGGTTATTTTCAGTATTGGCAAAAGTTGCAGAAATTTTCAAGCAACTATAGTAAAATGTTTACAGTTTCTGTATTTAACTACTTTCAACACTTGATAGCTCATTAGAAAGGTAACTTCTCAAGCTTCAAACAGAGCCAAAGAGTTTGTTATTCGAAGCACTAGAACTCAAGATATTTGAGTTTTTCTTTTGTTGTATATACAGGACAAGAAGTTACTCATGGCAAGAAATAAGAAAAGGGATCCTATTTTGGAGACCATCAATGAAGCGCTGAGAGAATACCAACATGAACATGAACATGAAACCCCTCAAGAAGCTATACACCGTATGCATTATGAGAATAAAGAGGTTGATATAAGCTCCACTCATTCTCCTGTCAATCAACCAACGAATGGAGTTGAGATGTCCCATGCTTCCATGAACTCTAACAGCCTACAACAACTCTCAAATGATATTAAAGAGATGAAATCAAGCTTTGATGGTATGAGAATGGGTATTGACAAGTTAGTGGCTATCTTTAGTGAAAAGATGTTGCCTACAGCTGGTTCCAATGTTCCAAACCCTCCTTTGGCTGAAGAGCAATCCAAACCCTCTACTCCAAAGGTGGTAGGACAATTTGAGATTAGGAAATCGTCAAAGGCTAATGATTTTATTCAGCCCACTTCATTTCAGCCTCAGTCCCATCAATCAAAGGCCTATTCTCAGCCACATGGGCAAGATCCACACGATAGGGTTCAAGCAAGCTCTAGCCATAAAGAGGACATCCACGGTTACAATCCATTTTATAAACAATTCTATCCTCAACTAAATATTTGTGGGCGTGAACAAGGGCATGTGAATTCAACCCCAAACTCCTATGGACAGCAACAACACAATCCTCATACTTAAGTTCAGCCTAATAGGCCAAGCCCTTTATTCAATCATGGTTGGCCTCAACAAAACAGTGGGCAACAACCACCATTTAATACTCCTATGCATGGATAACATCAAGGGTACCATGGACAACATTCCAATATGAGCGACACTCATTGTCAGCCTCAAGGATATTATTTCCAGCCACAAGGTTATGGTATGCAGTATGGACAGCAAACCCCATATGCACAAGGAACTTGGAATAATGAATTCCCTAAGCAAGGCTCATTTGGTAACTCTTTTGGACAGCAGCACCACAATGGGCAGCCACCTCAATATGAGAGAGAGTATAAAGAGAAAATTGTCATCTCAAATTTCAAAGGACAAAATCCTTCACCCACGGAGTTGGAGGAGTGGTTTGACAAATTAGAGATGTACTTTTCCCTTTATCCAAGGCCCGAAAATGCCAAAGTGAAGTTTGCAGCCCTTCGTTTAGAAGACTATGCACATACTTGATGGAGATATATGACAAGAATTGGGCATGACTTTTTATGTTGGGAAGCACTAAAGAATGCTAAGATTGAAGTCTTTGTCTCTCCCATTGAAAAAGAGCGCTTGGAAAAGAAATGTTACGCCCTTAAGCAACGTGGTCTCTGTTGGGTATTTGATTCACGCCTTACTTACGCCTACGCTCATATGGGAGTGTCGGTGATCAGTAGGACACTGGGGCACTTTTTACTCTCGGTAGAAGAGGTTTTTTCCCCCCAGACTTATGGTCTTATTTTCGTATGTACTTATGTGCTTATGTTACACACATTTGGGCACTTAGTGTGTGTCGAGTGTGAACACCCCCCTACAACCCTAAGGTTTAAGGGTTGTACTTTGTACTTTCAGATTACACTCATTCAGTCTATTCTCTTGGGTGTCGTGCTTCAACTCTGTCTCTCACTCTCACACTGTCTACTGAATCTCCGCTGTACCTTGATCGTCTGCTCTCACATTTGGTATCAGAGCTCAGCTCTGAACTCATCTCCAGGCCGTCAGTTCCAGCCGCCAGCACAGCTCCACTAGCCTATCCCAGCGCGCCACCAACACGAGCCGTCAACATCCCAGTCACGTCACGTTAACTGCAAGCGCTGACGTTTGCCAGCGCAGCCTTCGCACGAGATCCGCCTGCAGTCAAACTCTGTCAGGCTCGTCACGTCACGACTGACATCAGTCATTGCTCACGTCAGCAGCTCGCGCGCTGTTCGACAGCGTAGTCTTCGTCAGACGACGCCCCTCAGACCACGCGCAGCCCGCTTGCCCGCCTGCCGCCGTTTTTAAAACATTCCGCCTGCAGCCCGCCACGTCAGCCACCAGCTCAGCCGTCTAAAGCGCCGCTGACTGAGCACTGCAACGACTGTCCTGCGCCCGCCAGTCAACGTCCTGCCCACCACGCGCAGCCTGCTCGTCTAACGACCACGTCAGGTAAAATTTTCAACAATTTTTTTTAATTTCAGCCCAGAACACAATTCTGGAAGCGGAGGTTCACACGCGGCAAGCACAGAACAAGTGGGGGGATAAATTTCATGCAAATTTCTGGACTGGATCGTCAAAAATTTTGGGGCTTTTGTGTATTTGGAGGATAGTTGCATTTGAACTGCTGATACAGTCACAGAAAGACTGTTTTTGACAGAAATTTTGGCAAAAATTTTGGGGATTTTGACATAACAGTGTTGCAGTGCACTGTTTGCACCTTGGGAAGCGTGCATTAAAAGACAGTTTTCTGACAGAGTACGCCCTTACACATTAATTGCAGAAACGTATTTGCTGCAATTTTTGGAAATTTGCAGATTTCCAATTAATACTGCTTAGACATTGCTCATTTTGTCTTTGGAAATTTGTCATCATGGCAAATCAGGGAGGTGATGTTTTTACGTATGTATCCAAGGAAGACAGACTGGACAGAAACAACTATTCCCTTTGGTCATTCATGATGAAGAATGTACTAGTGGCCAAGAATTTATGGGATTATGTCAGTGGAGAGGAAACTCGACCAAAGTTGTAGCTCCCGTTACTCCTCCTCCCCAAGGCCCACGTGGACAACGGGGACCTCAGCCCGCTCCACTTCAGCAACTTCCACCCAGAACTGCAGCTCAAAAAGCTTGGGATACCCGTGATGCACAGGCCTTGTCGCTGATTGCTCTGGCAGTTCAGCGGTCCATCATACCTCATATCCGTTCGGCATCTTCTTCACGAGATGCATGGTTGACTTTGGAGCATATGTTTGTAGGAAAGAATGAGACTTGGATCTCTTTCTTGAAGAAAGAGTTGGAAACTCTGAAGATGCATGAAGGTGATTCTATGCAGGATCACTTAAACAAGATTCAGGACTTGAGGGAGCAGCTCATGAATGTAGATGAGTATTTTTCGGATGCACAGTTGATATCCACCACCTTGAATTCCTTACCTCCTTCGTACTTGTCTTTTCATATTGTATTAAACCTCACCATGAGGATTGCTGAGCACCCACTCACTTTTATTCAACTGGTTAGCTTGCTTCTAGAGAAGGAGCAAACACGGAAAAATAGTGGTGTGGATGCTATAGTCTCTGAGCAGGCTTTTGTGGCAAGACAGAAAGGCAAGAACAGCGAGGTTAAAAATGCTCCACAGAGTTTTGGCACTTCGGGCACATCGCAGAATCAGTCACAAGGGGGGACGCAACCAAAGAAAGGAAAATGTCATTATTGTAAGAAGCCCGGCCACTATATCACTGAGTGCAGAAAACGCATTGCCAAAGAGAAGAAGAAGGAGTCAGGAATGTCTGTTTCTACTACTCCTTCCACTGCTAGTGAGTCCGCGTCCTTTGTTGTGGACAGGGACTATTGTTTTTACACTTGCAGTTATGACATCTCTTGGGCCGATAGAGCACTTAGCTCTACAGAGGATGCTGACACTTGGTTCTTTGACAGTGGTGCTTCTAGACATATCACATCTCGCAGAGATTTGTTTGCTTCAGTTAGTGCACCTCCTGTTGGGAAATCGGTACAATGTGCCAATAATGCATCATACCCTGTTCATGGTATTGGGGAGATTCAGCTCACAGCCATTGATGGCTCTATTCTCCGCCTACAAGATGCTTTGTTTGTGCCTCGAATAAAGAAGAATTTGCTTTCTATTTCTTCTTTGGCACGTTGTGGTATGCAGGTCACCTTTGATGATGACCGTTGCATGGTTCGAGAAAAAGAATGCATGACATTGGTCTTGACAGGATCTTTGTGTCATGGTTTATATGAGTTGGATGCTCTTTCAGTAGATCAGTCAGCATACTTGACATCCACTCTTACTCCTGCTATGATACAGGCGGAGTTATGGTATGCTCGTTTAGGGCATGTAAACTTTGGCAGCTTGATGCTTTTACAACGTACTCAAATGTTGGATGGCTTACCTCTCTTGGAGAGACCTCCTGAGCACTTATGCGAGGGATGCATTTTGGGAAAAATGCATCGGTTCTCATTTCCTCGTGATGTTGCTTTCAGGGCAACAACCAGATTGCAGTTGGTGCATTCAAATGTTTGTGGGCCTATGCAGACCATGTCATTGGGTGGTTGTTATTATTTTGTGACATTCATTGGTGACTTCAC
Organism: Lygodium microphyllum; assembly: GCF_053477565.2. Lineage (NCBI taxonomy): Eukaryota > Viridiplantae > Streptophyta > Polypodiopsida > Schizaeales > Lygodiaceae > Lygodium > Lygodium microphyllum. Next base: position 16,976,038 of record NC_141142.1, read on the forward strand.
ACGTTTTTGCTGGGTCTATTGTTTGAAAAAGAAGTCAGAAGTGTATGATGCATTTTTGGCTTTCAGTGCACTTGTTGAAAACCAATCTGGATGCCACATTAAGACTCTCCGTTCGGACCGAGGGGGGGAATACATGTCCTCTATGTTGATTTTTTTTTTGCAGCAGAAGGGCATAGTACATCAGTATACTACAGCTTATACTCCACAGCAGAATGGGGTAGCAGAGAGGAAAAATCGGTCACTCATGGAGATGGCCAGATGTATGCTGAAGGCGAAGAGCTTGCCTCATAGTTTTTGGATGGAAGCAGTCATGTGTGCTTGCCATATTTTGAGCAGATGCCCTACCAAATCCTTGAAGACCATCACACCATTTGAGGCTTGGAACAGCCGTAAACCTTCGGTTGGTCACTTTCGTACCTTTGGGTGTCTTGCCTATGCCCATATTCCACAGGTACTTAGAAGAAAATTGGACAACAAGGCTGTTAAGTGCATTTTTATGGGATATAGCAATGAGAGCAAAGGCTACAGACTCTATGATCCCGTTACTAAAAAGGTTTTTGTCAGCAGGGATGTTGTTTTTGATGAAAAATCAGAATTATCCTTGGCTGGTTTGGACACATATCAGGCTGCCCGTGATGTTTTTGAAGGGCTGCTGCCCATTACTTTTGGTGATTCAGCTGGAGGTTCACAAAATGAACCTAATGTTCAGCCAACTGCTCCTATGGAAAGTGCAGAAATTCAGCCATTGGCTGATCGGAATATTCAGCATCATGCTGAAACAAAAATTCAGCAAGAGCTTGCACACAGCCAAGATGCTAGACAGCTACCTAGATGGTATTTGCAGACTATGCAAGATAGTCCTTTGGATGCACCCATGGCTGGTCGTACTAGAAGGCAAACTCGTTTGCATGATTCAGCACATACTATGGAGTTTATTATGGCAGCAAGTACTTTTGATAATGAAGAGCCTGAATGTTATGAGGATGCACAACACAATGTGCATTGGATGGCAGCCATGCAAGCTGAATTAGATTCTATTACTAAGAATCAAACTTGGGATTTGGTGTCCTTGCCATTTGGGAAGAAAGCCATTGGAACAAAATGGGTCTACAAATTGAAAAGAAAAGCAGATGGATCCATTGATAAATACAAGGCACGGCTGGTAGCTAAAGTGTGACATTAATGTGACATTAAAAGTGATATTTAATGTCACATTAAGGTCATAAGTGTGGAATGTAACATTAAAAGGGATCCCTTTTAATGTTACATTCCACACTTATGACCTTAATGTGACATTAAATATCACTTTTAATGTCACATAAAGGCTACGCACAGAAAAAGGGCATTGATTATGAGGAGACATTTGCTCCTACTTCCCGTGTGACGACCATCAGGTCTATGATTGCTTTGGCTGCACATTATGGTTGGACAGTCCATCAGCTAGATATCAAGACTGCATTTTTACATGGGGAACTTCAGGAGGAAGTTTATGTACAGCAGCCCATTGGTTTTGCAGTTGAAGGCTCAGAACATTTAGTATGCAAGCTCAAAAAGGCACTATATGGTTTAAAACAAGCTCCTAGAGCTTGGTATGAAAAGATAGATGCTTTCTTGATTGGTCAGGGGTTTCTAAACAGCTCATCTGACTCTACCCTTTACGTATGTAAAGAAGGGGGATCTATGCTGATTTTATGTCTTTATGTTGATGACCTTTTGCTCACTGGAACACATGCTGATCAGATTTCAGCATTCAAGCAAAATTTGCAGCAAACTTTTGACATGTCTGACTTGGGAGTTTTGCATTACTACTTGGGCATCCAGTTCATACATAATGCTCGAGGTATTGGGTTATCACAATCAAGGTATATTGGGTAGCTTCTTGAGAAATTTGGCTTACAGGATTGCAAGCTAGTTACTACTCCCATGGAACCTGGACTGAAACTGTCATTACATGATGACAGTGATTTATTTGATATACATACATATGCTCCTGCAGTTGGATGTCTTATCTATCTATGCAATACTAGGCCGGACATACAGTTTGCAGTTTCAGCTTTGAGCAGGTATATGCATCAGCCACGTATGTCACATTGGCAAGCTGTCAAGCGTGTTTTTCGCTACTTGCAGGGTACTCGTTCTCTTGGGTTGCTTTATGCCAAGGGGGGACCACTGCATTTACATGCTTACAGTGATTCTGATTGGGCTGGTGATTATAATACACGTCACTCTACTAGTGGCAATTGTTTCTTTCTTGGCACTTCTTGCATTTCTTGGCTTAGCAAGAAACAATCCACTGTTGCCACATCGTCATGTGAAGCTGAATACAAGGCAGCTTTCACTACCACAGTTGAATGCGTATGGCTTAGACGCTTGCTGGCTGATTTGGATGTATCTGTTACTAAGCCTACTCCATTGTTTACTGACAGTCAGAGTGCTATTGCAATGGCACGGAACCCAGTGTTTCACGCTCCACGAAACACATTGAGATTCACTATCACTTTGTCAGAGAGAGGCTACATGCAGGTGATATCAGCCTTGTCTATTGTCCTACCACCAGTTTGATATCCTTTGGTGGCAGATGATCCTTGTACTCTTGATCACTCTTCACTCCAGGGGGGTTTGTTGGGTATTTGATTCACGCCTTACTTACGCCTACGCTCATATGGGAGTGTCGGTGATCAGTAGGACATTGGGGCACTTTTTACTCTCGGTAGGAGAGGTTTTTTCCCCCAGACTTATGGTCTTATTGTCGTATGTACTTATGTGCTTATGTTACACACATTTGGGCACTTAGTGTGTGTCGGGTATGAACACCCCCCTACAACCCTAAGGTTTAAGGGTTGTACTTTGTACTTTCAGATTACACTCATTCAGTCTATTCTCTTGGGTGTCGTGCTTCAACTCTGTCTCTCACTCTCACACTGTCTATTGAATCTCTGCTGTACCTTGATCCTCTGCTCTCACAGTCTCTCGATTAGAGAGTATTCAAATCAGCTTTTAAACCTCTCAATGTATGTTCATGGAGTCTCCGATAGTGCCAAATTGAACAAGTATATATTTGGTTTGGAGTTTACATTATCATCCAAAGTTGGAGCCATGAAGCCTACATCTTCGCAAGCTCATTCAATTGGCTGAGAGTTATGGACAGAAATACAAGAGTTTCCAGCCAAAAATAGGGCATTTATTTCAGCCTACACAGTTCTCAAAGACATCAAACCATTATGGGCATGTAAGGACTGATTTTCAGCATGGTGGAAAGCCAATAAATGTTCACAGCAGTACCTACAGCAAGATACCAACTTTCCCCACTGTTTATGGACCAAAGCAGGGCAGCAATTTCAGATCTAATGCTAAAAATAAGTTTGATGGAAAAGCCCCTATCCAAGGCAAGCATGTGTCTAATGATAAACTCAAAGAAATGTATGCCAAAGGACTATGCTTCAAGTATGGGGAGAAATGGTCACCCGACCATAAGTCCCAAGTGCAAGGCTAAGAATTTGAAGGTTAGCATGACTTATGAAGACATATCTAATGCTGAACCTATTGAGGGGAGTCTTGCACAGCTTGAAGGCTCTACTTCTCAAGAAGAGATGCATGAAAATGAAGAGAGTATCCATGATGAGTTTTATGACCCAATGGATGGCTTTCCTTTTGATCCGGATGGTCATTACATGGATGATTCTTGGACTGATTTACATCCTTCGCTATGTTCCATATCAAATGATGCATGGAGTGGTTCAAGAGGGGACAATACCCTACGCCTCAAAGGCCAAATCAAGGGAAGGACCACTCACATACTCATTGATACCGGCAGCACATATAGCTTCATCAATTCCAAATCACTCAATGGACTGAAATTGAGTACACATGATACTTCTTCCCTCAAAATCCAAGTGGCAAATGGAGACTTTGAAAATAGCAATCAATGCAGCCCAAATATTCCTATTACTCTATCTCCATTGTGTACTACATCAGTGAGTTTGATCGCATTAGAAATGGGTCCCATTGGCATTATACTTGGTTGCAATTGGCTGAAAACTTTGGCCAGATTTACTATGGATCTTAACAAGCTGGAAATGGAATTTCAATGGTGTGGACAGCAAGTAATTCTACATGGTGTTGAGAAGAAGAAAATGGAGGTGATCAACCCCAATAAGATAAAAAATGAGATAAATGCAAAGGCATGCATGTTCACTATTCTTCTTTCGAAGATTGATGAGGATTAGCCCTCTTCTCCTACCAATGGCATAGATCCATGTCTTTGCAAGTTGCTGAAGGATTATGATGATATTTTTCAGCCACCTACTTCTCTTCCTCCCAAAAGAAAAGTGGATCATCCTATAGACTTTCTGCCCAACACCAAGCCTATTAACAAACCACCATATCGCCTCTCCAAAGAGGAAAGGGAAGAGATAGAGCGCCAAGTGAAAGAGCTATTAGAAATGGGTCTCATCAAGGCAAGCCGATCGCCTTTTACCTCTCCCGTCCTTCTTGTAAAGAAGAAAGATAGCTCTTTTCGCATGTGTATTGACTACCGCGATCTTAACACGGTCACTATCAAAAATAGGTATCCAATACCTAGAATAGATAACCTCCTAGATGAATTGAAGGATGCTAAGGTGTTCTCCAAGATTGACTTGAGATCGAGGTATCATCAAATACGCATGAAGGAAGGGGATGAGTTTAAAATAGCCTTTAGGACGGAAAGAGGCCTCTATTAATTCATGGTTATGCCTTTTGGTTTATCCAATGCTCCAGCCACATTCCAATCTCTTATGAATAAGATACTTCAGCCCTTGCTATTTCCGACAGTTTTGGTGTTCTTTGATGACATTTTGATCTATAGCAAGAACAAAGAGGACCAATTACAGCATGTAAAAGAGGTCTTCGATATATTTAGGAAGCACAAACTCTTTCCCAAGGCAACTAAGTGTTCATTCATGACAAAGGAAGTTGAATACTTGGGTTATATAGTGGGAGAAGATGGAATCAAAGTGGATCCTAAGAATGTGCAATGTGTCAAAGAATGGCCTACTCCAACTAATGCCACTTCTTTAAGAGGTTTTCTTGGGTTATCATCTTTTTACCATAGGTTTATGAAGAATTATGCTCATGTTGCAGCTCCTCTTTTCGATCAGCTAAAAAAAGAGACCTTCTTTTGGGACGAAATCACCGACAAGAGCTTTAATGAGCTGAAGCAATTGCTTGTTTCAGCACCAATACTAGTTTGCCCTGATTTTTCCAAGACTTTTACCATCTACGCGGATGCTAGTGGTAGAGGTTTAGGGGCTGTCTTGGTTCAGGAGCATGGTGTCATTACATTTGAGAGCAAAAAATTCAATAATAAAGAGAGGGAGATGCATGTGTACGAGCAAGAGATGCTTGCTATTCTACATGTGATCAAGAAATGGTATCATTATCTCTATGGAACACATTTTAAAGTCAAAAGCGATCATAGGGTGTTGAGGTATTTTCTCTCACAGCCTAACCTTTCTCCCAAGCAAAAGAGATGGCTGGCTACCTTGCAGTCATATGATTTTGAAATAGCATACATGGCTGGAAAGGATAATGTTGTGGCTAATGCATTATCTAGAATATGGGCATGCAGTTTATCTACAGTGTCTACGATTTATAAGGATTGGATAAACGACATCCAAGAAGAATGTGTGCTGGATGAGCATGCTGTATAGATTTTACAGAAATTACAGCAAGGACATGATGAAGATTTTCCAAATTTCAAAGTGCATGATGGACTCTTATGGTTTAAGGGTAAAGTGTACTTGGTTCCTAACAGTAAATTCAAGCTGAAAGTGCTCCATGAGATGCACTCGTCACCAATGGTTGGTCATTTGGGTCTTTTCAAGACCTTTGACAAGGTCCATAAAAGTTTTTATTGGAAGGGTTTATGAAAGGACGTCAAGGAGCATGTATCCAAGTGTTTAGAGTGCCAACAAAATAAGGACTCCACTTTATTACCAGCCGGACTCCTTCAACCCTTACCTATTCCTACGGGCAAATGGACCGACATTTCCATGGACTTTATAACGGGATTACCTACTACTAGTCATGGATGGAATAGTATCTATGTGGTTGTTGATAGACTGACTAAATCAGCCCACTTTATTCCAACCAAAATACAATATTCAGCAAGGCAAGTGGCTGAGCAATTTATGGAAGGTGTGTTCAAGCTACATGGTATGCCAATGAGAATAGTATCGGATAGAGATACAAAATTCATGGGCAACTTTTGGAGAAGTCTATTCTCTTCTATGGGTACTTTTCTCATTCCTAGTATAGCCTATCACCCCCAAACCGATGGGCAAACAGAGAGAGTCAATCACTGGGTGGAAGTGTACCTTAGGCATTATTGTCATGACACACAAGCTTTATGGGATCGTTGGATTCACCTTGCTGAATTTTGCTATAACAACGCATATCACATGAGTATAGGTATGTCCCCATTTGAAGCTTTTTATGGGTACAAAGTCCAAATCTCTTCAGTTTTGTTTCATGAAGATATCAACCCCCAAGCAAAGGAAGAGTTGGAAAGGATTGAGACGCTCATGAGACAATGCAAGGACAGCATAAGGAAAGCACAAGAAGTAATGAAAGCCTATGTCAATGAGAAGAGAAGACATTTGGACTTCAAAGTTGGAGATTGGGTGTTCTTAAAGTGCCCAAGACACACTATACTTCATTGAAGGGTGGGAACAATAAGCTTGCTCACAGATTTTATGGACCGTATTTGGTAGTGGACAAAGTTGGAGAGCTTGCTTATAAGCTCCAACGATCTTTTTCCACTAGAATACATGATGTATTTCATGTTTCACAGCTTAAGAGGTATGTTAGACCTGATGTGCAGGTATTGGAAGAGTCGCCACCAATGGAAGAGTTGCTCAAAAATCGTACTCTTACTGAGTACCTCATTAAGTGGAAGAGTCTGCCTATAGAAAAATCTTCATGGCAACCATCCACTTATGTGAATGATTTTCCTTGGTTATTGCAGGATGATACATGACAAACTATGCATGGACTATGTAGGGACAGCTTGTTGTGAGATATTACGGTCGGTAATAAAACTATCCTGACTTTATCAAAAATTGATTTTGATGTTATGAGTGATACTAGGGATTGTATACTTCATTTCTATACCTCATATGTGTCATTTGGACCACTCTATCAAAAGTTATGACAGTTTTTGTAAATCAGCCGTGTTTGGACAGCAGCCAGTTTACTCACAGTTTGGTATATATAAAGGTCTCTCTTATATGGAAAGTGCTTTCCTATCATATCGGAGCTACATGGACATGATTACTATCGTCCTTGGCTTGGATTTGGTCTGGTCCATTTATCCTTGGTTTTGAGGACAAAACCATCTTAGGACGGGATGGTTTGTCATGAAAGGAAATACCTTGATATTTTCGTACTTTGGAATCATGCTAATTCCATACCTTGTAATTTCTAGCCCTTGTAAATTCAGCCCTTGCCCATGTAAATATACCCTTAACTTTGGAGATGAGGAGTTAGGATAAAAAAGGCAAGAGGCTAAGAGAAGACATCTTTTAGATCATTCACAAAATTTTATTGTTCACTTTCTTGATGTTAGCTTCCTTCTTGCTAGATGAAGCATCAACCATGGCTGTCATGTATTTTTGGAACTCTCATCATTAATACATGGCAAGATGTCTTGGGGCAATAGTTCTTTTGTTATTTTATGTCTATTACAATTTTAGTTAGATTTCTTTTCCTGGTTGAATGCTTCATTACACTCAGATGCATCCGTCTTATCCTCCTCCTTTTTGTCTCCTGCATTCTTCTTTCTCTCTTGTTTCTTCTTGCAATACCTGCAATCAGGTTTCTTGTGGCCCTTCCAACCACAATGATAGCAAGTAATGTCACTCTTTTCCTTTCCTTTGCTCTTGCTCATGTTTCTCTGTCGTGCATTTGCATTTTTCCTTTCAACCCTACCTCTTTGTCGGAGTGCAGCGGTGCGGAAGCGTAGGACTGAGAGAGAGAGTACGCAGAGAGAGAAGAGAAAGAGAGATAGTGGAAGATGAAGATCTGTTGTATAAAGAGTGCTGAATACAAAGATATACAGATATATACACGGGCGCAGTGCGCTGGACTGCGTGTCTCCACCTCGACGATGCAACCTGTTGTTCACCTCGAAGTCCGCCGCAGTCTGCACTGTCTCCTATCTGAAATCTGCGAACAGAGACGGAATCTGCGCGTGTCACCGGTCTGTAATCTGCGAGCAAAGAAGTGTATCAGACTGCTGAGAATGTCGGCTATAAATAGCCAGAGACAGCCAGGAAATAGGGCGCCAGAAATGCCCAGTAAATGCAGCCGACTGCCTGCAGTGGGTCGGACTGCCACGTGGCAGTCTGACTGTGCAGTCCGACTGCACCAGGCTGAAGTCTGCTGCCTGGCTGTGATCTCTCTAACACCCCCTCTCAGAGCCTGGGCAGGGCAGAAGCCTGAGGGATCTGGAATGTCTCCGAAGTAGAACCTGGGGAAGTGCCTTCATAAACAAATCCGCAAGATTATCCTCCGTCTTGCAGTACTCCACAGGGATGGTCTCATCCAAAAGCTTCTCTCGGATGAAATGGTACTGGATCTCTATGTGCTTCGTCCGGGCATGAAAAACAAGATTCCGTGCCAAGGCAATGCAACTCTCATTGTCACATTGCAGCAAAGTAGGACGAGTCTGGGGACACCCAAGCTCCTCCAATAATCTCCGAAGCCACACAGCCTCACATGTGGTGGAAGACACAGCCCGATACTCCGCCTCAGTAGACGAAAGGGCTACCATGGGCTACTTCTTGCTACTCCATGAAATAACACCTGCACCCAAGGTAAAACAGTAACCTGTAGTAGACCGCCTGTGGTCCACATCACCGGCCCAATCCGAGTCACTCCAACCTGCAATTACAAGATCAGAACCATCTGTGCCTGCGGGGTAATGAATCCCTAAATCAGACGTCCCCCTCAAATACCGAAGTATCCTCTGAGCAGCCTGCCAGTGCACCGTCTTAGGTTCACTCATGAACCCTGCCAAGAGCCCAACAGCAAAACATAGATCAACCCTAGTGTTGAGAAGCCAAATCAAGGACCCAATCAACTGACGATGGCGGGACGCATCCGCCAAAGGAGAAGCTGAATGGGAAGTGGCCTTCCAATTCGGATCCATAGGAGTAGAAAGGGCTCAACAATCCTCCATCTCAAAAGACACCAACAGCTCTTGTACATATCTCTGTTGAGAGATAAAGATCCCCCTCTGAGACTGATAAATCTCATGGCCTAAAAAGAAATGGAGTAGACCCAAGTCCGTCATCTCGAACGTCCGATATAAAGCTGACTTCGTCTCTTGGACCTGCTGTGCAGCATCACCTGTGACAATCAAATCATCAACATATAAGACAAAAAGCACACAACCATCCTCGGAAGTGTGAACATACAGCTGCGGATCGGCCATGGACCGCCGATATCCCAACTGAGATTGGAGGAACGAATCAATCTTCTCGTTCCATGCACGCGGAGCCTGAACATAGATCTCCTCCTTCAAGTCACCATTGAGGAAGGCCGACCTCACATCCAACTAATAAACAGGCCATCTCCTATGGCCAGCCAAAGCAAGAACAGCTCTAATGGTCGCCATACGAGTTGTGGGGGCAAAAGTATCATGACAGTCAATCCCTGGGCGTTGTGCAAAACCTTTAGCAACAAGGCAGGCCTTGTGCTTATCCAAAGAACCGTCACTAAGGTATCTGGTCTTGAAGACCTACTTGACTCCAATCACTTTCTTATTCGGGGGGCGGGGTAAAAGTGACCAAGTGCCATTCCCCTCAATAGCCTCCAACTCGGCTTCCATAGCTTTCTTCCATGGTGCGGACTGTAAAGCCTCCTTCACAGAGGTGGGCTCTCGATCCTGCATAACATGGGTCAGCAAACAATAGTTGGAGCAAACAAGCTCCGAAGAATGTGCCTGGTGCCGCCGTGGCCACCGCGGACCATCCTGCGGTCCCCACTCCTCAAGAACCCCCTCGATCCCTGAATCACGGAGTGTGTCACGGGCCTAGCGAGGAGGAGGCCGAACCTCCCCTCGTCTTTCTCCATCAGCAGAAGACTCTGGAATATCCACCGGTGGTAACTCCTCAGAGGTGTCCGGTGGAACCGTAGACTCTGTGTCAGAAACAGAATCATAATCAAAAGGCATGGGCTCCAGTGGAACTGTAGAAGGACTCCCCTGGATCTCCAAGAACGGGATGCTCCTCACCCGTTGAAGTAGCCGGAACCTCCACAAACCGAACATCGTGGCTAGTGTACACATCCCGCTTGACAGGATCATACAGTCGGTAGCCTTGGGACTGGGAGCTGTGGCCAACAAACACCTGTTTTCGGGAAGCTGCTTGAAATTTATTACAGTGAACCTTGGGAATGTGAACACAGGCATCACACCCAAAGACCCGAAAGTAAGAAACATCTGGCTTCGTCCCAAAATAAGCCTCAAACGAGGTCATCCCTTCCACGGCCGAAGTAGAGAATCGATTAAGGATGTGGATTGCAGTAGCCACAGCCTCGGCCCACAGAACCCGAGGGGTCTGTCGGTGCTCCATCATGGTGCGCGCCATCTCGATCACACTGCGGTTCTTCCGTTCAAGAATACCATTTTCTTGAGGAGTGTTGGTATTGGCAAACTCCTGGTGAATTCCTCTATCTGCACAAAACCCAGCAAACTCATTAGAAACAAATTCACCTCCCTTGTCGGATCGCAAGGTCTTCAACTTCCGGCCCGATCGGTTCTCCTTAAAGAGAAGCCAATCCTTGAAGTGTGAGAAAGCTTCTGACTTTAATGCCAAAAAATAGGCCCACGTCATCCTGCTATAGTCATCCACGATCAACATGAAGTAAGAGCTCCCACGCAAGGACTCATTCCTCATAGGGCCACATAGATCCGTAGATACAAGCTCCATCGGTGAAGTAGACCGCCGCGAAGCTGTGTGGAAAATGGCATCCCTATGCTGCTTTCCCCGAATGCAAGAGACACATGGCTGTTGGCTCACCACTATATCCGGCAACCCTCGAACAAGCTGTCCACGTGACACCCTCCGAAGATAGTCATAGTTCAGGTGACCAAACCGAGCATGCCATAACTCTAACTGTGACTGAGAGGGAAGAAGAAGAGTAGAGAGGGCGGTGGAAGACTTCAGTTTGTAAATGCCGTTCTCCTCATATCCGAATGATAGAACCTTCATCAATCCACGATTAAGGACTCGCACCGTAGTACTATCAAACTCCACCAAAAGGCCAAGGGAGCAAATCTTATGAACTGACAAGAGATGGTACCCTAAGCCTGGTACATGCAAAACCTCTAAGGTATGGGTACCACCTCGTCCATCGAGAATAAGCTGCATCTTACCCCGACCTGCAATAGATACTGAAGAGGTGTCTCCTATGAGAATCTGCCCACGCGAGGGTCGCAACTGGGCAACACCATCTGATGAAGGAGTCATGTGCCGTGAGGCACCACTATCAACGATCCACTCTCGAGCCTAGGAAGCCGTCATCGCAGCATCAGAAGCATTCGGTGAAGCGTCCTCAATGACAGCTAGATGAAGAAATGCAGCTGATGAAGGTGAAGCCACCGCTCCAAAGTCCTTGATGTCCTTCTTCTTGGTGTTCGTGTCTTTATCAGGGCAATCCTTCTTCCAATGGCCAATCTTTCCACAAATATGGTATGTGGAGTCTTTGTCATTGTCCTTCTCCTTGTCCTTCTTGGACTTGTTATCCCCCTTCTTCTTCTTTTGGTCCTTCCCCTTCTTCTGAGAGGCTTGACCTGTCAGCGCCTCCGACTTGGAAGCATTCTGTCCCTTTAACTGTTCCTCTTGGTCCAAGACCATAGAAACCAATTCTTCCCACCGAAGAGTAGACTCTCGCCCCGAAGCAATAAGGACAGAGTAAAATGTACCGAATCGTGGCGGCAACTGGGACAAAAGTGTGATCGCCATGTCTTCAGAGGAAATCGGCTTCCCCGCATTCTGAACCTGCATCTAAAGCTGCCTTAGCTTGTTAATGTGCTCCCGCAGCGAAGAAGACTTGTTTACGGACAAGGTCCGCATCTGTACCTCCAAAGAAACCCGCTTCATAAGGGTCATCCGATTGTACATCTGATCAAGCTCCAGCCATATCTCCCGAGCCACCGTCAAGTGCTCGATGTGAGCGATCACGGTTGTAGTACATGATAGAAAGAGAAAGGAACGAATCCTGGCATTCAATTTGTCCCAATGAGACTGGGCCTTAGCCAACTCCGCACAAGCATCGGAAGAGAGTTTGGACTCATCGCTTACCGAGGGCCGGTCGATCTCCTCCTGGACCAGCTCCGCCAAATCATAAGACTCAAGGATGGCTAACATCATGACGCACCAAATGCGGTAGTTGTCGCCGTCGAGCTTCTGATCTGCAGGAAGAGCCGATAAGACAGGCACCTTCCGGTCCATAATCGATTGGAACTCCAAGTCAATCTCCATAGACATCTTCACCTGTAATGCCTTCACAAACGCAAAAGCAGCCCCCTCTGACTGGGAAAACTCAGCCTGCTAAGGCTCCTCCGCGTCCTGAACCTTCTTCACCCGCCGGAGGCGATGAAAAAGCAAAACCTGCACTTGTAGGCTGAAAACTCAAACTTCCTCCGCGTCAAACAGCAGCAAATCCACCACCTGTACTCCTTTCCTGTGCGCCCACACTCATTTCAGCCTTGTTCCAAGCCGCAGCCCTCCTGTCTACCCTTAAACGCAAAAAATGAAAATTTGTGTCGCGATGGAAACTCCTCTTCAGGTTGATTCTGCGCTCAGTCAGCCCTCAAACACTGCTCTGATACCATGTCAGAGTGCAGCGGTGCGGAAGCGTAGGACTGAGAGAGAGAGAGAAGAGAGAGAGAGAGACATTGGAAGATGAAGATCTGCTGTATAAAGAGTGCTGAATACAAAGATATGCAGATATATACACGGGCGCAGTGCGCTGGACTGCGTGTCTCCACCTCGACGATGCAACCTGCTGTTCACCTCGAAGTCCGCTACAGTCTGCACTGTCTCCTATCTGAAATCTGCGAACAGAGACGGAATCTGCGCGTCACCGGTCTGTAATCTGCGAGCAGAGAAGTGTATCAGACTGCTGAGAATGTCGGCTATAAATAGCCAGAGACAGCCAGGAAATAGGGCGCCAGAAATGCCCAATTGGCTGCATTAAATGCAGCCGACTGCCTGCAGTGGGTCGGACTGCCACGTGGCAGTCCAACTGTGCAGTCCGACTGCACCAGGCTGAAGTCTGCTGCCTGGCTGTGATCTCTCTAACACTCTTACATTATAAGCTGAGTTGCTGCCTTCTCCACTAGACATATGTCTAATTTCTTCATTCAAGATTGAGCCCCTCACCCCATCATATGAGAGATTAGGATTATTGCTGAGAGAAACCATCAAGGTCTCCCAAGAGTCAAGCAGTGTCATGATCAAAAAGATCGCCCTCAACGTATCATCAAAGTCCAAATTTGCATCTTTGAGCTGATTTAAAATCCTTGTAAATGCACTCAAGAGCTCAGTTGCAGGCTTTGACTCATCCAGTCGCATATTCACCAACTTGTGTATTAAATGCACCTAATTAACAAGTGTGGTGATCTCATAGATAGTTTTCCGTTTCTCCCATATTACATAACTTGTATCTAAACCCTTAATGTCTGTCAAGATGTCATCAGTGACACCCAGCCATCTGAATGTAAGCCACAGTCTTCTTATTTACTCTGCCCCAATCTACATCAGACATTAGTGCAGGTTTATCTTCCTACAAAGCATCCTCAAATCCTTTAGGAACAATATGCCCTGCATACAGTCTTTCCAAAGGTCAAAGCCATGACCATCAAACCATTTGATTTCCATCAAACTCTTGATTTCTAAACTAGAAGAAGATGCAGCCATTTTATCATGAACACAAGAGTAAATGCCCCTCAACTGCAGAAACACAAGCTGAACCAGCAAACACACTGTTGTTCTTCCTCAACCAGAAATATATCTCTGTTGTTTATACATGAACCAGCCACCACATGGGCAAAAATGCAGATATTTACCAAATTCTGCACAAATCCCCAAAATTTCAGGTCCAAAAGTGCATGAATGTCAGCCAATCTGACACATCTGAGCAAAATTTTACAAATATATGAAAAGCCCCAAATTTCTGGTATCCAATGTCATGAAATTTTACTCAAAAAGAGTGAAATTCTAACAAATTTGGCAAAATCCCCAAATAATTGAGGTCACCACACGCAATGTTTGCAATTTCTTACCTGAATGTCACTGCAAGCATGGAAGAGATCAAATCCGAGAAAAGCCACAAATTTCCAAGCTCGAAATTGCACAAATCCGAGATCTGTGCCTCCAGTGTGCAAAGCCCAATTAAAGGGAGAAATTTCAAAGGATATTTTGAAGAAAATAAGATTTTTTATTTTAAAAAACGAAATGACGGGGTCCGTTGACCCATTAGATGAGTCGCGTGACAAGACTAGCGGCGCCTATTCTATCACGTGGCGCCCATCAGCTGCCCGCTTCGTCAGCCCCGCGTTGTGCCGTGTCGTCTCTCCCGCGTTGGTCGTTTGCCAATCATCTGCCCGTCACGCGACTGCCCTGTCGCCCGACTGCTGCCATGACTACTGCCCATTCGCCTAACTACTGTCACGACTGCTGTCCGCCTTTCACCTATTGCCCCTCATAGTGAGCCTATCAAGTGCGACTTGACTATCGCCTGACTACTGCCCACTACTCCTCTCCTGTTGGTGGTCTCGGAAAGCACGCGAAACCTTATGCTCTGATACCAGTTGTTGGAGAGCTCAGCTAGGGATGTGCAGCAGCAGATCGAGGAGTGTGAGAGCGACGGCAAGAGTCAGAGAGAGAGTGAAAGTACAATAGATTTTGGTGTACCAACAATGTGTTGATACACAAAGAATAAAATCAATTTATACTTAGGGCACGTAAGGGTGCATTCACATGTACAGCTAAATAATGTGCGTGTACTTTACACGGAGGTCAAACGAGCCATCCATGGCCTCTTGGCCTAGGGGATGCTTTCAAGCCTCCTACCAACTCTCCCACTCAAAATGCCTATATAATCTGTCGTAAAGACGTATAAATGAGACATTGGGCACAAGCCAGATAGATCTTCTAAGGCCCTCCGAACTGGAATCTCCATTTTCCATATGATCTATCAAACCAGTCTTCCTTCTCCAATAGGGTGGTAAAACTTGATTAACCACTAGTTACAGCAATTAATAATTGAGCATAACCTGAAATGCACATATTACCTCAACAATCTTGGATAATAGACACCCTGTTGGCCCCAAAATTAGCATCCCTTTCGGTATTTATTTAACTCCAATTGCCAATGGATCAATTAAAGCTGAGATTCTCCGATCTCCTTGGCTAATCCAAAAGCCCCTTTCTATACAAACAATCAGCAAGCAATTTGGGCCGATTCTCCTTGACTCTTACCTAGGACTTGTACAAAGGGAACCACCAACTAGCCAAATGCTGTCCCAATTTACAATGAATAGGCTAGCATCTGAATTCCCTAATAATTACACAAATTTCAAGTGCTGAATTCTGTGTACGATGCCTTCTCCTGTTGGCACATGTCCCAAGGTGGCTACTAAACCCTAATTTTTGCAAAAATTTAGGGTTTACAATAGAGATCTCTCTATTGTCCACCAAATTTGGTGGAGATCCGCTCAAGATGGCTAAGAAATGTTGAGATCTCTTGAGAATGGATTAAAGGTGAGAGAGCCAAGATAAGAGAAATCTGAATTTCTTTACACGAAAAACCCTATATTCTGCATGCTGCCTGCTCCAACCTATATCTAATGCAGTCACCTCTCCCAAGCACCTCCAAAATGCTATAATCTAATCAGCAATATTGTTGTGCACTAAGGCCCCCAAATGGCTATCTTTTGCAGCAAATTGATATTCTTTGATCAAAAAATGGATCAACTCCTCTCTCTCTCTCTCTCTCTCTCTCTCTCTCTCTCTCTCTCTCTCTCTCTCTCTCTCTCTCTCTCTCTCTCTCTGTGTAAAACTAACTGAATGGCTGAGACCTAGCCCCCAAAAACGTTTTCTTAATTTACATGGGCATTTTTACCAGATGGCAACCTTTTAAACCCATTTTTCAGCATTATCCAGCCATTTATTTAATTTTCAAGATTAAGTAATTCTAAGAATTAATTTCAACCCTTCTGACCCTGCCCAAAATTAAATATACCCATCCATAATTAAATTGGCTTGCAATCTCTGTTGACCCTTAGATTGGCATTCATTAATTAATTAATACTAGTCTCTACCATCACCACCACTAACACTTATTAACCAAACAACTATCCTAGGGTCAAAACTGACACCCACTAACCCCCAAACCCCAACTGGCATAACTTATCACAACTTTTTCCTTTGACACTCACTCCACCCTTGAGGTTCTTGACATGTTACCATGAGATAACTGCCATGTGTATCACATGTACTAAACAATTTTACAAATTTGATTAATAACTTAATCAAATGTTATCGGCAAGATTAAAACATCTCAAAATTTCGCATCCCCGTGACAAGTGTCAACTCAAAGGTGGAGGAATCTACTCATAGGCCAATGTAATGGTATGTACAATATCCCTCTTATTAAAAACAACACCTCTCTGGATAATCATAATGTTTGTCTAAGGATCTAACAAACGATAGGCTTTTGCATCAGAGGAGTAGCCAACAAAAATTTGGAGATCAACTCAAGGAGCTAGCTTTTCTATCTTATTATTGGAAGTATGTGTGTAAGCATTGTAAAGATATGCTAGGGTTTGCACTATGAAAACATAGAATGTACAAACATGATTAAAACACACTAACTCACACAATAACGCAATAAACACAAATCCTAAACGCAAAGTGTAAAACTTAAAATGCAAACACAAACAAAGAAGAAAGACAACTCTAAATGAATAAATCAATGTTGTAAATGAAGAAAAGTATGTACAAGATGCTCAAGGATAGAGCTATCCAACAGCCGCTACCTCTCATGGGAGTAGGCTAAGGGGGGTGTTGATGTGTATCATCTACTAAAGACCAATCCCAAGTACAATAACCACCAATTGGAGCAAAGATTGATGAAGCAAAGCGCTGAAAACATAAAAATAACCTTATATAGATAATGCAAGCTTATCATTGGCAGCAATGGGAGACTGGGTGACAATTATAGACTGCGTAGCAACACTCACTAGGGGTTGGGGGTTGGGCAGCTAGTGGAAGAGGGCTGATGACTTAATCCCATTTTTCCCTGGGGCATCCCACCCCAAAGTAGCTAGTATGGTGGCGGTTGTTGCGTAATGGAGGTTCAATGTTAGGCAATGGCGATGGCGAAGAGAGAGAGAGAGAGAGAGAGAGAGAGAGAGAGTGTGTGTGTGTGTGTGTGTGTGTGTGAGTGAGTGAGTGAGTGAGCGAGCGAGCGAGCGAGCGAGCAACGATAGTAGTGTGATGCACAATGTATGGATACAAAAAGATGTACCACTCTTTAGGTTTTTGATAGTTATATGTAAAGAGCTAAAGTACAAGTGCAAGGGTGTGTTCACACCTAAGCACGTATAAAAGACACGTTTATTCCCAACAACCTCTCAACTAAAGGCAACGAACCTGAGGTCAAGAAAAGAATCACCTAAATCTAAAGTATATACAAAGCTGAAATACATATACTATCCAACTCCCATCATCTATCGACAATTAGCAAACCGCTCTGCAGAAAATCCCTTTGTGAGAAGATCTATAGGATTATCATCTAAATGTACCTTGACAAGCTCAATGCTTTTGTTGTCAAGTACATCCTGATAAAGTGATACTTCATCTATATGTACTCGTCTTTGCTGTAAACGCCCCGAACAACGTAGTATACTTAACAATTATGATATTCACTTGTTTTCGAGATCTAATATAAAAGAGAATGAACACTTAAAGCTGAAAATAAAAATTACTCACAAAATTACAGCCATGAAAATGTAAAAGTAATGGAGACAAGATTAAGGGTTGAAGATGGGCAACCCCCTCCCCCGAAGGAATGTATTTCTGCTCAACCCAAGTCCCTTAGGGAAGAGCTCAGTTACAATCAACTTGAGAGTGAGGAGAAGTAATTCGCACTCTCACAAGATCATGCAAAGATGTACAAACACACATGCATTATCTATTATGCAACGATAAGAACTGATAAGAACTGATTTCTTTACAGTATGAGAGAAGAAAGAGGGGAAATCAGCCTTTCTCCATCGTTGATCAACAGTACATGGATAGGGCTTGCTTCTTGTTGCTAAAATGGAAGAAAGAGCTCGAGAAGGAGATGTTGTAATGAATTTACAGGCTTGCTGTCCTGTAAAACAGCAGTGATAGAAGAGGGAATATGGAGGAATTTGATAATGGAGAAGTGGGGGATGATGATGGGGATGGATGGGGCCAGTTTCTCGCTATCTGTGGATGTTGTACATGAGTTTATAGCAAAGAAAAATGATGCTGAATGAAGAAAAACGAGCTCTTATTTATAGGAGAGAGAAGAGCTAGTACAAAAGGGAAAAGTGGATTAGCACAAGACAAGTGTCCAGCCACATGTCATGAGATGTGACAAGTGGTGGGACACTTGGAAACTTGTGTGACAAGTGTCTTGACACTCGTCTCTTCTCTATGGCCTTCCTTTTTGGGCTGAATACTGTCAAGAATAGAAACAACCAAATTTAGTAAGCACAGTCAAAGTACAGAATTTACTATTTTTAGAATGACATCCCTATTTTTTAGGACTAGCATTTTTAGGCTAATTCGAGGCTCCTAAAATTTAGGGACCTCCTAAAATTTAGGAACCCCCCCAATATGGGTGTCATATGAAAGCTTTTTCCGTGTACATCACAAAAACGGTATCAGAATCTTCATGTGACTTTCCTATGCAAAGAAATGTGCATTTCAAGCTTGCAGCCCACACATGCACATTGTACAAACATTTCATGATCATGCCATCTTGTTGATTGTAACTGTCTATTCTGGTGGATCTAGCCCACACTTCAAGGCATCAATCCTTTCTGTGTGCGAGTCTAATCCTGATATGCGTGAGTTCTGGTCACAGGCGCCCAATCGGGCCATATAGGTGGAAGTGTGAACTATCTTTTCTCTAACCCACCGCATGGGTCCACGATAACCTGTGACCACTCATCAGTGGCCAGCTCCAATGCACTTTTCTTTATATCTAATTAGTGCAAAGGAAACAAATTTAATAAATCATTATATAGACAAATTAATTCAAAAGGATACAAATTCTGTTTCTATAGAGCTGTGACATTTGCAAGAAAGACGTGATTCCATACTAGCATGATAGTACTCTGACTATCACAATGAAGAACAAGAGCCTCAGTAATGCCAAGCTCTCCCACTAGACATGAAAGCCATAAAGCCTCCTTGCATGCCTCAGTGGTAGCCACATACTCTACCTCTGTAGTAAACAATGCAACACACTTCTATAGCTTGGAGATCCAAGAAATTGCTCCCCCTGTGTAGGTGAATACATACCCTGAAGTAGACTGCCTGCAATTAGCATGACCAGCATAGTCTACATCTGTAAAGCCAACGACAGATACTTTCTGCTTTTCAAAACAAATGTACACACCTTTTGTGCCCTTAAGATATCTCATGATACCTTTCACCACTCCCACCGCAAATGCTATGTCAGGACATGTAGCAACCATAGCATACATCAAGCTACCCACAGTTGAAGCATATGGGATCTTAGTCATTTTATCATCAGATGTAGGGCTATCCTCTGCAATGAGTTTCACATATGGAGATAATGATACACCAATTGTTCCCCCCCCTCCCCCCCCATCCATATTGAAACACTGTAAAAATCTTGGATACATACTCCTACTTTGACAGATAAAGAACACATTAATGTGTCTAACGCATGAACATACCTACCACCAATCAATATGTCATCCACATACAAAATCAATATAATAAGGCTGTCATCTGTAGCCTTCTTGGTATACAAGCAATGATCCACTTGACTTCTTTGAAAACTTGAGATTGCATGAATGTATCAAACTTATGATACCATTCACACAGTGCATGTTTTAGCCCATACAAGCTTTTGTTGAGTTTATATACCATATTTTCTTGCCCCTTAGCCACAATACCTTCTAATTGTTGCATACATATGTCCCCATGCAGATCGCCATGTAAAAAAGCAATCTTTACACCCATCTATAAGAGTTACATATCCTCACATGCAACCAAGCCTAATACGGTTCTTAAAGTAGTCATTTTGACTGCAAGAGAAAGGATCTCATCAAATTCAATGCCATGTTCCTACTTGTACCCTTTGGCAACCAGTCGTGCTTTGTACTTTGGCAAGAACCAGAGGTGACCTTCATTTTGTAAACCCATTTGCATGGTAGGATTTTCTGCCCCTTAGGCAAATGCACCAAATCCCAAGTACCATTTTTCTTTAGAGATTCCATCTTTAACAACATAGCTTTAATCAATTTCTTGTTGTCCTTTCTATCCATTGCTTCCTTGAAGCATGGAGGTTCACCACAATCTGTCAATACCACATAATCAACAACATAATTTGCACCAGGAACAAACCTATCTGGCTATTTGGTATTTCTAGTCAATCTACGAACCCAATGATCAGTGTTGGCTGTTCAGCCTACAAATCTGCATTAATAGCTTGCTGTTCCAAAGGTTTAGCATATTGTACTGCCTATTCCAGCTGTTCCAAAGGCACATTTTCTTGTTGAAACTGCGGTATATCATGGGCAACTTCTTGCTGATCTATTTCAGCATCATTCCCCGTATTTAAAGGGACATTTACAGTAGGTATTTGTTGTTGTATAGTGGGCACCCTCTGCTGTCCTATAGATATTTCTTCTCGAAACACAACCCTCTTCACTTCTTCTATCTTTTCGGGTTGTTTATGCATGCGATCTTCTCAGAAGATTACATCATTGTTGTGTATAATTTTCCTTTTTCCAGGGTCCCATAACTTATACCCATTTCTCTTTCATCACCATATCCTAGAAAAATGCATTTACAAAACTTTGGCTCCAATTTGCTGCTTTGTTCCTTGCGTATTTGCACAAATACCTCGCAACCAAACACTCAAGTGTGTATATGAAGGTGGCTTGCCTGGTCACACTACTTAAGGAATTGTCCCCCAAAGACATGTTGGGTGACTAATTCATCAAGTGTACAACTGTCATAATAGCCTCTGCCCAAAAACCATGAGGTAATGCAGTATGAGACATCATAGTATGGACCTTCTCCTAAATAGTCCTATTCATATGCTCTGTGACACCATTCGGGGTAGATTATCAGGGACAGTGAGCTCCCTTTTTATCCCTTTGCTATCACAAAAGACTTGAAAGGCTTTAGACACATATTCCCCACCATTGTCGAAGCAAAGACACTTTAATGTCTTGTTGGTTATATTTTCAGCAAGTGCCATGAATTTTTTTAACTTCCAAAGCCTCGTCTTTATGACAGATCCGATAAACCCATACTTTGCGTGTGGTATCATCAACAAAAGTGATAAAAATATTTCTTTTTCCCTAGAGACAACCCTGGCATCTCACATACGTTTGAATGTACTAACTCTACGAGTGAAGATTTTAGTGAAAGAGATTTTTTATGTGATGTTTGAGCATACTTGCCATAAATACAGTGTTCACAATGGTCAAAATCAGCATATCTCAAACAAGGTAAATAACCCAAACGAGAAAGCGCTTTCATTCTAGTTTGACTCATGTGCCCTAACCGACTATGCCACAAAGACACACTTGGCTACTCGGTTATTGTGACAACATGATCACGCACACTAGATACATGTAATGGATATATAGTATCACTTTTAGAGCCTTTGGCAACAATTCTAGAGCCCTTACATATTTTCCATTTGTTATCTCCAAAGGTGGTATAATAGCCTCAATCATCTAGTTGTCATGTGCTTATCAAGCTCTTCTTGAGCCGGGATACATGCCTTACATTATGCAAAGTGAACATTGAACCATGCTGAAATGCCAACCACACACTACTAATCCCTGCAATGTCACATGCATAATTGTTCCCCAAGTGGATAACGCCATGTCTACCACCACTATAGTCAGAAAGCCACCCACAATGTGGTGTTACATGGAATGAGACACCTGAATCAAGAATCCAAGAGCGCATGTCATCATCAGAATCTACAATCAATGATTGTCATAGTTGTCAGGTACGAAATGTACGATACGGTACGGTACAATAAAATACGAGACTAAATGGTACCTTATGATTTTATAAGGTACGTACGATATTAGTACGAAAAAAAATTAAGATGATTTTTTAAATAACAAAAAGCATACATCATTAAATGATAGATCATAGAATACATGTTTAAAGTGGAAATAGTCATTTCATTATAAAACAAGATGAATACATGAGGGTGACCATCACGGTCGGCTGTGCAAAACATGTGATACAACTACAGTCTAGTATATCTAATACAAAAAAGAGAGAGACCTATGAATCTATGATGAGGAATCATCATCATCATCATCAGAACCATCTGAGTGCTTATCAAGAGAGTCTAAAGATGACTCCTCGACATCTGATGATGAGACACACTCATACTCGTCCTCACTGATGAGGTTATCATCATCAAATGATGGCTCCTTAGGTGGCAGCTGGGTCGGCAAGGGGGGGATGTCATCATGAGGCACAAGATATGAGCTACTAGAGCCCTATCTTACAGATGTTTGCAAGCCACTCGAACCACCCCTCCTCGATGATGAAGGGCGTCGAATGACCATGCCCCTGCTTTCACCTACTCGAGCTCCTCGCCCACGAGCACGCTGACTGCGAGTGTCACGAGTATCTGCTGATATAAGCTCTCTATAGAGCTCTGTAAAAATCATCTCCTCCTCCTCCTCCGCCTCCTAATGTATACTTGGAAGAGTATTGCCCATCAACTTAAATGTATCAACATTCACCTACAGAATGCAGTGATACACGTAAGATTGATCATTGTAAATGCTAAAGTCTAAATTGTAAAGTATAAACTTCAAAGTTCAAAGTTTAAAACAACAAATTTTAAATGTTATGCTTAAGTGTTTAAACTTTACCTGCTTCGGACTACCCATGCTCATCATAGCCCTCATCATGTGTAAGTTAGTGCAGCAATAGACTAGTTGCTCTAACTGTCATGTGCTAAGCCGATTGCGAATCTTTGTGTAAATGAGAGAATAGACACTCTAGTTTCTCTCACATGCACCCAAAGAGCAATCTTGGGCAAGGACCCTCATGGCTAAGGGCTAAAGGATCTCCAATGCGTATCCAAAGTTTTGCCACCGAAATAAAAGCTTCACAAGTGACTCTCTCCTCCAAAAAGTGGGAGAAGCAAAAGCCACATGCCCTCTCTAATCTGCATAGCATCCTAGCTCCTCCAGCATTGCATTGTGGTTATCCACAATGGGCCACACAAGTCAAATAAGCAAGCTGGTCCGAACGAAACTCTCTATCATCCATAACCGCCGTCGACTTATAGACCGGATGTACCAATGTGGCAAAACCATGGATGGGCTTATGCATCCATGCCCATCTCCTGCTATCTCTAAAACATGTGCACGTTGTGTCTCTGTGATCACTGTAGAAGCACGTGCCTCCACCAATGCCGCTCTAAAGAAGTGAACAAGAAGGCTCATAGTGGACCCCTTGCAATTACTCATACGTTATACTCGATAAAAGGGAGTCATGACAATGACAACGACACGGACTTTTTGCCAAAACTACTCATTAAGGCACAAGCGTTGCATAGCTTTGGCCTCTGTCTCGTGCTCATCCCACTCATTCCATAGAGTGGACACCACTATCTAGCACAAGGCGTGGACCACACCTCATAAAGGCACTCCAGCAATAACCACATGTAAGCAAAGCGAGTTGAAGAAGGCTTCTTCAACTCCAATGTGCTATGCTCACGATACATCGCAAGCACCTTCACCTTTACCGTGAAGAATGTGATAATTGATATAGCTTTACGGACCACCCTCTTCACCCACTTGAGCTTCCCAATGTCCTCCATAAGCAAGTCCAAACAATGACTTGCACATGGAGTCCACACAATCATAGGAAACTCGGCCTCAAGCAAATAGCCCATGCGACAACAATTCAATGCATTGTCGGTAACAACTCACACCACATTTGAGAGGCCCACCTACAACCACAATTTACAAATTACAAGTATAGGTTAGAGAGAGAAAGAGAGAGTTGAAACTTGAGCCTTTCAAGTTTCAACTTTCAAGATTCAAGAATGAAGAGAGATGGGGGTTGGGGGCATAGTTACCTAGAACGCGGAACGGGAACGGGAACGGGAACGGGAACGGGAATGGGACCCCTTGGAACGGGGAAAATGTATCCAAGGTCAGGGAACAGGAACGGGGGTAACGGCACATGTCTTAAGAGCCCCAAATATGCCCTGCATGACCCAAATTGCCCCAAAGAATATCCCTCTAATTGCCCCAAAACCATTCAATGCTCCAAATTGTCCCAAATGTTCCAAAATTGACTCGATTACCCCCATAGCTCCAAATTGCCTTGAATTGCCTCAATTATCTCAATTTCCCTTGAAATTACACAATATAAATGGATGATTACCTTGGAATTGAGGATAGGCTGAAATTTGATTGTGATTTGTAAGAGTTGATAATGCCTCAAATTTAAACTTTGCATAGACTCCTCATTGGCTTGTGGATTGTCTTGACACTTTGAATCTTCAACCAGAGAGAGAGAGAGAGAGAGAGAGAGAGAGAGAGTGTGTGTGTGTGTGTGTGTGTGTGTGTGGTTTTTTTTTTTAAAAAAAGAGAGAGAGAGTGGTGTGTGCGCATTGGGCAATGGAGATGGGTGAACATGTGGTAGAGGAGTGTGACACAAGCAAAAAGAAAAAACTTTAAAAAACGTCATTTTTTTGTCAACATGCCTGGAACAACTGTTTCAAACAGGAAATGGCAAGGGGAACGGTAGAAAACAACCTTGGGAACAGCAGGGAACGTTCCATGGCCTTTTCACCTCCTCAAAGGGTTTGGAACACGTTAGGCCGTTCCTACAGGCCGGAACGGTTGTTCCCTATCTCTATGGTTTGGGGCCTTGCAGCACAGGGGGAAAGAGAGAATCGAGATAGATACTAGAGAGATATTAGAATAGGGAGATAAATAGTTATGCATAAACCAATTTAAAATTATCATAATGAAAGAAAGTGAAACAAATTTAAAAGGCAATGTATACCTCAATGATAGCTTGTCGAATGTGACGGTAGATGAATGCACCCATCGTTTTTCTCCCTCTCTAGCCGGTACCTACGGCCCGCAAAAGTAAGGGCCGAGTGGACATGAGACGAGTATGTTAATGATGCCATATTTCTTACGATCACTCCATCCATCGGTGAGAATGGAGCAACCATATTTTATCCATGCGGCCTGAATAGGATCAAGGGCTCTATCAATCCTCTCCTTCTCTTTATCAATCTTTTTCATCCTCATGTCATTGTATGTAACACCGGTCCATCCTTCACACGGACCCACATTGGCAATGGCTTTACAATCTTCTTCCATTGCTTTTGCTTTAAGACATTGAATGCAAGATTACACTCAATCACCGTGCATGCAATTTCAATGTCCACAAGCCTTTCTCTAAGAAAGGCAACCGATCCACGCACATGACCGAGAGCTTGAGAGAGAGGATTGTCTCTCCGACACCGCATGAGCCTCCACTCTTTGTCTTTTACCAGAGCCGAATGCGGATGTGGAGCCCCCACCACCAATGGTAGAGGCCTCTCCCACATCGGTTGAAGATATGCCCACATTTGATGCTTCCTCATTAGTAGGCATAGGAGTTGGTGCCGATAAGCAATTTTCTCCTCCTGTTGTGGATCCCCCTCTCATCTTGGCGAGAATCTCCTCTACGATGTTTTGAGGGATCTCCTTGCATGGAGCAACTTGCCTCCTTGTCTTGAAAAGATGTTGGAGAAGCCAAGTTGCACCCCTTGTATAGCACTTTCCGCAATACTTGCATATCCAATGGTGGGATTTGTGACTTCTTTATGTCCCTCTCCACATGGATCGCATGCAAATTGAAGGCCTCCTGCTTCTCACGAGTCATGGTGACAATGACGGATAAAGAGGCCCGAGAAAGAGAGGGTGAGTGAGATGCTTGAGTCTCAACTCTTGAAACTTGAGTCTTGAAAGTTGAAAGGAAAGGAGACTTGAGAAGCCCGAGGATCGGGGTAAAATTGAAAGAGCAAGAGTGAGAAAGAGAGGATGGGAGATGAGAATGGCAAATGCTTTGATAGGGTGCAGGATAGAGGGGATGGGAGACGAGATTTGAGAATGACAAATCACAAGCCCATTCAAGAATCAAGATCCAAGAGAGGAAGATGAGAATGGTAAGTGCTTGCTAAATTGGTGTGGAAGTATGGAGGAGAGGAGCACCTTTTTTTAGATGAGAAAAAGGTCAAAGTTCAAACAGTCAAAGAGGGGACTGCCAGTTGGAAGGAACCCAAAGAGGGCTTTTTTTTTTTGGGGGGGGGGGGGGGGGGGGGGGGGGGGGTTGGGGGTTGTTGTTGGAGGGGGAGGCATGGCTAGAAAAGGGGGTGGGATAAGATGAGGTATCCAAGGCTTCCCATCCTCCCCCAAAAAGTGCCACGCAAGCAAGTGGAACACGCAGGAGTAAAGGCGGGGGCGCAAGAAACACGGGACACACAAGAGAGGTGGCCCAAATATGCCCAAAATATCATACGAATACGTACCATACAAATCATACGTTACAAATAGTGCTGTAAGTCGTACGAAGGAAACTATGATGGTTGTGCACTAAAAGAAGAAGAAAAGAGTACATCACTACCATTCATCGCTCTCATAACTGACTACAATGACTTCCTCTATCTTCACACTGCTCTTCTTTGCATATTGACTGTTCTTTTTCTCATCTTTGTTATCATCAATATTTTTTCCCTTGCCCTTTTTTTTTCACTTGAAGCAATCCCCCTTGAAGCACCCTTTCTTGCCACAATGATGGCATTCCACATTTTTCCCACGAGACTTGCTGCGTGCTTTGTTGTCAAAATTGACCTTCTGTTGGGATCTGCCTCTAGTATACAATGCATTGGAAGACTTGTTTGCTAGAATATTTTGCCTATTGAGCTCCTCCATGAGTAAAGAACTTTCTACGTTTGAATATAACAACATAGCATTCGAGTTACTCATTGCTGTCCTAAACATATCCCAACTTCTAGGCAAGGTGCATAGCAAAAAAGTTGCCTTGAACTCCTCATCAATGTGAAATTCCAAGGCAATCAATTGGCTGAAAATCGAGTCAAACTCATTCAAATGTACAGGCATAGCTATACCTTCCTTCATACAAAGGTCCATCAATTCTTTCAATCAATAAACCTTACAGGCTGCACTTTTCTAAGCATATAACTCCTTAAGTCTTTGCCACATGTCATAGGCAGATTTCAATTTCTTGATGTTGAAAAGCAGTGTCTAAAACTGAAAGCTCTGTGGTTGAGCATGCAAGCTCATCTAAATCATCTCATTCCTCTTGATCCATGGTTGCTGGTTTTACTCCTTTTGTTTTACTGGGCTTCACATGTTTCTTCGTCGGCGCCGACACATTATAGCACTACTTCTACCATATAGCGAAGTTGTGCGAACCTTCAAGCTTCTTAATGTGCAAAAGAATGTTGCTATCATTGCTGCTAGACATGGTTTACAGCTCAAAGGACAATAAATGTGAGCCCAAATGTCACATAAATGACCAAGGTACAAAGTAAGTACCAACCAGCAATGAAAATTCAAGTAAATGCAGAAATTTCAGACCTGCAAATTAATTTTCAGAGGGATAAAATGTGTGCTACAGCACACCACAAGCCATTACAACCATAATCACAAGCTAATACATCAGTTACACGAGAAAGCCCCAAACTTTAACTGCAATTTCTGCTCCAGATTTGACCCAAATCTTGCAAAAGCCCCAAATTGTACAAGGTCCAATGTGTCAAAATTTCAAGAATTGCACATGTCCCACTACATGAGGACTACAGTTTGCTCCCTCAACAACTCTTCTTCAACTTCTAGTGATTACTTTGATAGCCCATGTGAAGATATATTAGGGTTTGCGTTGAGGAAACACAGCATGGACGACCAAGACTGAAACACAAAGACTCAAATAAAGATAAGCAAAACTCAAACCCTAAATGCAAAACGCAAATCGCAAAATGCAAAAACTCAAAACTCCAACATAGACAAAGACAAAGAGAACTTTAAAGTGAATGAATGTTGTAAATGAGTTAAAGAGCGTACAGAATGCCCAAGGGTAGAGCAATGCAGTGTCGAAGAGTAACATCCATCGAAGACGGATCCCAAGTGCAGTGACTACCAATCGGAGTGCACGAAACACCAAACATTGATCACCAAAGTGTCAGGGAACTAAGGCAACAAGAGAGGTGTTTGTCTATTAGGCGGCCGGCTGGACAGAAAAACGCAAGTACTGCAACAATCGCCTAGTGGGAGAGATGGCAACAGCCTATCGCTTGGCCCCAGATGCCAAAAACGTAGCTTGATCAGGTGCTATGGTGATGCAAAACAACAAGGTGATGGCTGAAAACAGCCTGCCTAGGCCTAGATAGTGATGGGCTATAATCACTGATAGCTAGACAACAAATGGTAGGTGGCTGATAGCTGAAATCTACATGGTAGAGTGAGAAACCTACACAAAAGGATAAGGCTGAATGGTGGGCAGCCTGTCTATTTATAGACGTTGAAAGGTGCCCCAAAAAAGTAGGGTTTTGGGGAACCATTGAAACTCTTTCGAATCACGCATCAAATTTGCATTTTTCATTAATTAAACATGTTTTGAGATTGTTTAAAAATGATAATGAGGTGTAAAGCGTATTTTAGCTTAACAACCCACTACCCGAAGAACTATGTTTCACTCCCTTCACTATGCGAATTCCCACAGGAGCTATCATCTAAGTCAAACATGACGGTGCAGCCATCTTTTGAGCTTCGGCTCCACTTTATATGATTCAAAGCATCATCTCCGTGTTCTTGTGTTTCTGAGTTTCTCTTTTCTCTTAATATTTGCCGTGCACACTTTGTATTTCACCCCACAAGCCCTACTGTCTCTCTACATTGTCGCATACCTTTATGTGGTATCAGAGCATACATCTTATCTCGACATGCTATTAGAGCACATGAGCTCAAAGTGCTAAAGACCCTATTCATCAAAGAAGACAAAGACAAGTTGCAAGTTCGACATCATCTATTGATTTCCCCCTTCCACTGCATCACCAGGAGACAGAAATACCCTTCTCTTCCTCTCCCATCCACCCTCCCTTTTACAAGTTGACACTCTAGTACTATGACTTCTCCACAGGTAGATGGACAGACCACTAGGTGATCCTCTTCCAACATCACCAAACCTCCCACCAATGCTTGCCAACATGGACCTTTACACTGCTAGAGTATATACGTGTGACATTAATGTGACATTAAAGTGATATTTAATGTGACATTAAGGTCACAAATATTGAATGTGACATTAAAGTGACATTTAATGTGACATTAAGGTAAATCAAGGGGAACACGCACGAGGATGACTGTCCGGGCTCTTGGGCGCCCGAACGGGGTTAAGGGGAGCCTAGAACTAAAGAGAGTCCAAGAATAGTAGGACTCACCAAGGTTTGACGGCTGGCAATCGGATCACGATGGTCTGGCCAGCAATATACTAGGCAAGGCTAGGAGGTGAAAGGAATGACTCGTGCTCATTCATCCGGACTGCTTTATATTACAGAGAGTAAAAGTGTTCTGTACAGGAAGAGACCATAACATATATACCTCACAAACTTCCTTCTTTATCAGCTTCTGAACTTCAGTAGAACACAGCAAAGGATTATCAGATACTTCATGTTCACCTTGAATAACAAAAGTCTTACCATCCCTTTCAAATTCCAGTGTATTATGGTGATAACTACGTTTTAAGGATAGTTCCAATCCCCATAGCCACTCCCTCCCTAGAGCAATATCCGCTCTTTCCATATTCATAATTTGGAAATCAAGTTTATCTTTATATCCTTGAATTTCAATTTCCAAATTGGATACCATTGTATCCCATATTTTATTGTCTTGGCCTTACATCATACAAACAACATATTGATGTCCACTCTTTTGTTGGGGAAGTTTCAATTTTTTGACAAGTGCATAATTAATAAAATTATGTGTAGCAGAGTCATCAATCATGACTCTAACTCTCTTTCCAGCTGTCAATCCATGTACTCTAAGTAAATCATGTGGCCCAAAAGTAGTCTGCCACATAGAAGTTGACATACAACACTTGTGTTGTGCATCCATGTGCAAGACCTCTAAAGATTAATACTTTTCATGCCCCTTTAATTCTAAGGTCTGCACTACATGGATTTGTTTTTATTTTCCCTTGCCCTTGTCCTTATCCTTTCCTTTGTCTTCCCCCTTTTTCTTTTGAGGGCAATTCCAAGCAGCATGGTTAGGGGATAGGCAATTGAAACACAACTTTTCTTTTTTGGCCTTATCAAAGTCATCAGGACTTAACTTTGGCCTCACATATGGTTTCTTTTCAAAAGGTTGTTTTTTACCTTTAAAGAATGGCATTTTCCTTGTAAATTTGCCCACAAATTTTGAGGTTTCCAATTCCTTAGACTTGGGCTCCGTATCAGTGAGACTAGTGAGTGTACCTGGACGCACCTTATCTTCATTGATTAATGCAAATTTAATTGCCTCTTCCAGCGTCTCAGGTGAACTCCTTTTTACTTCCTTTTTACAGGCTTTATCTAGTCCCCTAATGAATCCTCTTGTTTTTTGAAATTCATCTATTCCTTCCAATTTGAGGATTATCTCACGATATTCCTCCAGATATATCAGCAGGGGTCTTCCCTTTTGTCTGACATAATCCCAATCTTCCCAATTTCTTTCCATTTCATTTTCAGGAAGGAATTCTTTCAAAAAGACGGATTCAAATTGAACCCAAGTTTCAGGTATTTTATTTGCCTCCTTTAAAGTTCGCCACCACTTATATGCTTTGGGCCCCCAAGTTAAACTAGCCTCCAGTGCTTGGAGATGTGGTGGGGTATTTTTAAGTTTATGTAAATCTTCCCATTTTTGGAGGAAATTAAAGATTGTATCTTTATTTCTATCTTTTTCCTCCCCGTGAAACTGAGGGGGTTTCATATCCTTTAAAACTGGATTATCCCTCAACTTATGGTGGGGTTCCTTAGGATCTCGCATAGTCACATCTAAATCTTTCGATGAAGATGGGACATCCGAGGTTTCTATCTTATTTTTATCTCTTTCTAACAATAAAGTTAATTGAGATTTTATTTCAGTGAGTGTTTGGGTTAAAAATTCCATTTGAACCCTCTGAGCTTGCACACGAGCAGTAAGATCATCAAATTGTTCTCGTGTAGCAAAAAATTATTCCCACTGTTCTTCTTGCATCTCTAGTTCATGGGGATCTACTATAGGGTGGTCCCCAGAACTAGAACCTTCCATTACTCTCTCTTTCCCTTTTTCTGCCATTAATACACTGGAATTGGAAAGCAAAGATAAGAAATTTGCATACAAAGTAAAGTACTTCCCTGATTTTAATGGCAGGCAGTTGTTACTGGTTCATAAATAAACCCGAAGAGTAAGAAACAAATTTTATCGCCCGAACAAAGTCGGTCACGCAGGAAATGGAGCTTCTTTGCAGAAACGACTAGTATTCAGCCCCCTTCTTAATAATCATGCAGGCCATCAATGCACCTTTCCTGAACTTGTTCTCTGCTGAGCTTGTACTTGTGATGTAAGTGTCGTCGAAGTTGGTGAGAAAATTTCCAAAACGTGCAGTCAACTAATCACACATACATCAAAAAATAGCTTCAATTTCAGCCTGCGAAAAGGGGAAAAAACGTGTGGTCTGTTGGTGCATTTACAGACGGGCTCCAGCCAGAATCCGTCACGCGATCCAGCATACAGCGTTTTTGTAAAGGATAGCTTCCCCGCCTTGTAATACGTGATGTAGATAATCGTCACGTCAAATTTTATGTGACGTGTCACCAAGCGCTTTAGACCAACGGCTTCACTACGAGACCCGTCGACTGAGACGAATAGTGGGACCCGTAAGACCCGTCGACTGAAACGAACTGCGAGACCCGTCGACTTTGCCTTTTCGTTGAAGAACTTCACAGAACCACACGACTAGATCCGTCGGCTCTGATACCAATGACAGATGACTCTGAAGAAGACCATAAAAGCCAGAGAAAGCAGCCCAGATGAATGAGCACAAGTCATTCCTTTCACCTCCCAACCTTGCCTAGTATATTGCTGGCCAGACCATCGTGATCCGATCGCCAGCCGTCAAACCTTGGTGAGTCTACTATTCTTGGACTCTCTTTAATAATGAATTAAGTAGTTTGTTAGATGATTTTAAAGATGTGTTTCCTTCTAATTTACCAAGTGGCCTTCCACCAAATAGGGGTGATATAAATCACCCAATTGACATAAATAAGGATACACACCCTATTTCTAAACCACCGTATAGGTTACGTGAAACACAGCATCAAGAAGTTGAAAGACAAATTAAGGATTACCTTGATAAAGGGTTTATACAACCCAGTAATTCACCTTGGGCTTCACCAATTTTATTGGTAAAGAAAAAAGATGGTTCTATGCGACTTTGTGTTGACTATAGAGCACTTAATAAAATAACGGTCAAGAATAAATTTCCTATGCCCAGAATGGAAGATCTTTTTGATCAATTGCAAGGGGCAAAATTCTTCACAAAGATAGATTTAAGATCAGGTTATCACCAAGTAAAAATTAAGGCACAAGATGTTCCCAAGACAGCATTTCGTACTAGATACGGGCATTATGATTTTTTGGTGATGCCTTTTGGCCTCACTAATGCACCAACTACCTTTATGAAGCTGATGAATAGTGTTTTACGGCCCTATCTAGGACATTTTGTAGTAGTCTTCTTGGATGATATCTTGATCTTTAGTAAATCAAGAGAAGAACATTTGAAACACTTACAATTAGTATTCCAAATGTTAAGAACACATTCCCTTTATGCGAAGAAAACTAAATGTGAATTCTTTGCACAAGAGGTCAAATATTTGGGGTATATTATCTCGAAAGAGAGAATCAACATGGATCCAGAAAAAGTAAGGGCAATTATTGAATGGCCATCTCCAAGGAACCTGGAAGAGCTGCAGATCTTCCTAGGTTTATCTAGATTTTATCGTAGATTCATTCGAGATTATGCCAAAATAGCTGTTCCAATGACCGACCAACTTAAAGAGAAAGGAAAAACTTTTTATTGGGGAACAGACCAAAATGAAAGTTTTCAAAAACTTAAGGTAGCTATTGCTACAGCTCCAGTACTATTAATTGTGGATCCCAATAAACCGTTTGTGGTTGAAGCTGATGTCAGTGATAAGGCGATAGGCGCGGTCTTATTACAAGAAGGTCGACCAATTGCTTTTGAAAGCAAGAAATTAGACCGTGCAAAACAGAATTATTCTGTTTATGAGAGGGAGCTGTATGCAATAGTACATGCAATGAAGAAATGGAGGCACTATCTGTACGGTGCCAAACTTTTGATTTTATTCGATCATGAAAGCATTAAGTCGCTTAATGATCAACCGGATTTACATGGGCGTAAAGCCAGATGAGCCGAACTCCTCCAAGAGTTCGACTATGAGATCAGATATAGAAAAGGAAAGTATAATATAGTAGTTGATGCACTCAGCAGAATGCCCATCATTAATGAATTGAGTTTTACTCAGTTCACTTCCAATTTGCTTAAATCTTTAAAAGGGAAATGCCAGGTTGATCCGGCATATTCCAACATATGGGAAGCAATAAAAAATGGGGATCCAAATGAAAGTGCTTCTACGGAGGAAGGAATATCTGACGATGTTCAACAAGGAAATGGAGCATCAGGGGTTGCTCAAACTGGATTCAAGTGGAAGAATTTTACCATTGATAATGGTTATTTACTCTACAAGGGTAGGGTATGTGTCCCGAAAGATATAGAAATAAGGCGCCAGATACTCTTTGAGTGTCATGATAACCCTAGTGCGGGACATCCAGGAGTTAATAAGACTTATAGTCTTATTAAAAGGCAGTTCTATTGGCCTGGAATGAATAAGGACGTCCTTGACTATGTGGTCAAATGTAATAAATGCCAAGTTAATAAAGCTGAAAGATTGAAAATGGGAGGACTTCTCCATTCACTAGAGATTCCTTCGGCAAAATGGGAGAGTATCTCCATGGACTTTATTGTTGCTTTATCCAGAACACAGAGGGGGCACGACTCTATGTGGGTGATTGTGGATAGGTTAACCAAAATGGCTAGGTTCATTCCAACTTCAACTGATGTTAAAACACCAGAATTGGCTAGATTGTTCGTAGAGAACATATACCGATTGTATGGCCTTCCAGCAAATATAATTTCTGATCGGGATAGAAAATTTGATAGCCAATTTTGGCGTGCGGTATTTAGGAAATTGGATACTAAACTTAGTATGAGTATGGCGGATTATCCGCAAACAGATGGGCAAACTGAAAGGGTTAACCAAATTCTTGAAGATATACTTAGGGCATATGTAAGTAAAAGGCAAACTAATTGGGAAGAGTATCTACCGATAGCAAAGTTTGCATATAACACTGCCAAGCACTCTTCCACTAGATATAGTCCATTGATGTTAATGTATGGGTTTCAGCCCAGAGCTCCTTTTACAATAGGACTGCATAAGGAAAAGGTTCAGGCAGCCAAAGGCTTTTTGGAGGATATGAATAATATGTTAAAATTTGCTCAAGAAAATATTAAAAAGGCTCAAAACTGAGCTAGAGCATACGCAGATCCTCACCGAAGAGATATCTCCTTTGAAGAAGG
This sequence comes from Lygodium microphyllum, assembly GCF_053477565.2. Lineage (NCBI taxonomy): Eukaryota > Viridiplantae > Streptophyta > Polypodiopsida > Schizaeales > Lygodiaceae > Lygodium > Lygodium microphyllum. The sequence continues at coordinate 17,011,077 of NC_141142.1, forward strand.
AGAATTGGTCTATCTTAAGATACCTGAACAAACTAAAACTATGAAAAAGGGAAATGTCCAAAGCTTTCACCAAGGTATTGTGGTCCTTTCATAATACTTAAAAAGGTGGGAGAATTGGCTTACAAGCTCCAACTACCTGCTGGTAGTAAAATACATCCAGTTTTTCATGTAAGTAAATTAAGGAAGAAGCTGGGTGATTTGGATAATCTAATCTTAAATTATGACATTGAGGAGCTATTCAATGACCAATCTAATCCACATAAACCAGAAAGAATATTAAATGTTCGTAATAGACGAACAAGGAATACTATTTATCAAGAATGTTTGGTTAAGTGAAAAGATTGTTCAGAAGAAAGCTCAACATGGGAGCGAGTAAGTGCTTTAAAAAAAAGGTTTCCCGATTTACAGTTAGACCTTCCAAGTATCGTTTTCGAGGACGAAACCGATTCTTAAGGGGAAGGAAATGTGACATTAATGTGACATTAAAGTGATATTTAACGTGACATTAAGGTCACAAATATTGAATGTGACATTAAAGTGACATTTAATGTGACATTAAGGTAAATCAAGGGGAACACGCACGAGGATGACCGTCCGGGCTCTTGGGCGCCCGAACGGGGTTAAGGGGAGCCTAGAACTAAAGAGAGTCCAAGAATAGTAGGACTCACCAAGGTTTGACGGCTGGCAATCGGATCACGATGGTCTAGCCAGCAATATACTAGGCAAGGCTGGGAGGTGAAAGGAATGACTCGTGCTCATTCATCCGGGCTGCTTTCTCTGGCTTTTATGGTCTTCTTCAGAGTCATTTGTCAATACGTCTACACCCAAGCACTCTTTATGCCTTTTGGGCCACAAAGTTTATTTTGCACCAACTTTTAGAATTTTATGCTCAAGGCAATAAGACGCATCCGATATGCACTAATCCCTATCGAGCCAAAGAAGGATTGTCAAGCACCACAACCTCCTCACGACCACCACGATGCACTTACAGAGGTTGCTTTTACTTCTTCTAGGACTTCAAGAATACCACCTTGACAACCTATATTCTGTAGTTCACTCCCCTGAGAGAGAGTGATTGTTTGATACCATCTCCTCAACAGTCCTATCCTTCAAGAGACACTGGTTGTTTGACTCCTTTCATTGTAACATACCATCTCCTCAGCAATCCTGTCCTTCAAGAGACAATGGTTATTTAACTCCTTCATTACTTTGGCTCCACAGCTTGCTCCACTAAGAGACAACGACTATCACCCACCCTTGGCTCAGCATGAGCCTCACCTTTCCCCACCCTCAACTACTCAGGTTCAAGAGGCCATCTCTACGGATTCTTCAACATCTTCAATACCCTAGATACCTTCTTCAACACGACCGCCGTGTTGAGCTAAAATATGCATTACTTGCTGATTATCCTCTTAAACAACCCCAAAACACACTAAAAAATGCTCTTTTAGAGTAAAAACCCTAAAACGGGGAGCAATTCCAGAGAGTTCAATGGAAACCCTAAAATGGGGAGTGGTTCAAGAGAGTTCAATGGAAACCCTAATTTTCGGGGCGCCCTTCCACATCTATAAATAGACAGGCTGCCCCCATTCAATCTTATTCCATCTGTGCAAGTTCCTCACTCCACGTGCAGATTTCAGCCATCAACCTCCTCCCACGTGGCTGTCCAGCCCTCGAGATTGCTGTCACTCCATCCGTGTTTGCTCCTGCTGCTGACCCCTTCATCCATGCTGACGTCAGCTACTGGCAACATCATCATCTGCTGCGATCTGATCATCCAGTCATCGTTAGCCACATCAGACACTCTTTCAGCCTGCTGTTTACAACAAACTGTGCATAGTTTCCAATATCCTATCGGCGGTACGCTACTGCATTTACCAATTTCCAGCCTCCAGACTATTGTGTTTTGGTGACCAATCTGCTGCCATTCACTATTCAGTACTCCTACACTCCGACTGGTGGTCAAAGACTTGGGATCCGTCTCTAGTGGACGTCACACTCCGACATTGCTCTGCCCTTGAGCACACTGTACACTCTTACATTCATTTACAGCATTCATTCACTTCAAAGTTGTGTTCTCTCTCTCCCTTTTTCTGTTTGTGTTTGTTGGGATATAAAGGCCCGGTAACCTCCGTGTATAGTATACGCACATTGTACATGTGAAAGCACCCTTTACGTGCCCTAAGTATAAATGCATTTTATTCTTTGTGTACCAACACATTGTTGGTACACTCTTATCGTCTACTATTTTTCACTCTGCTCACACTCTTTCAAGCTGTCACACTCACTCATTCACTCCTGCTCGAGCTGCGTCCCTATCGCTTCCAACAACTGGTATCAGAGCCCAAGGTGTTGCACGCTTCCCGAGACCAAGGCGCAACTCACAGGTTATGGAGGCAGCTCGAGGCAGAAGGCCAGTAGGGTCCAGTTGACAAGGCGCCAGAGAAACCAAACAGCAGCGGCCAACGGCAGTGGCAAGTCGACAACTTGGAATCGACAAGCAGTCGTGTGCACGGTAGTCGGGCGTAGGCAAGCAACGACCAGGCGGCAAGCGACTGGGCATTAGAGTGGACCAGTCGGACACGACCAGCAAACGCGAACGAGGAGACAGGTGTTAGTCGTGGGCTGGTGACGAGCAAGCGACGATAGGCGAGCAGCGACCAGGCGGGCAGACGACCGAGTGATAGGTGCTGCGTCAATCCCGATGTGACAGGACTGCGAGTCAACGGACCCCCTCCCGTTGTTTTTTAAAAATCAGAAATTTGTTTTTTTTAAACCCCTTTTATTCTCTTCCTCTGACGGTGTTCAGGCATGGAAGCACAGTTTCAAATCTGTGGAAATCTGGCCAGAAAATTTGGGGCTTTTCCTAGATTTGATTTCATCTAGGCCTGACAGTGATATTCGTGTCAGAAATTGCTGACATTGCCAACGGCCTCAATTAATTTGGGGATTTTGCCAAATTTGTCAGATTTTTGCTCTTTTGAGCAAAATTTCCTGACATTGGATCCCAGAAATTTTGGGGCTTTTCATCTATTGGCAAAGTTTTGCTCAGCTGGGTCAGATTGACTAATGTTTATGCAATTTTGGACTTGAAATTTCTGGGATTTGCGTAGATTTTAGTAAATTTCTGCATCTTTTGCCCGTGTGGTGGTGGCTGGTTCATGTACAAACAGTAGAGATTTATTTCTGGTTGAGAAAGAACAGCAGTGCATTTCGCTGGTTCAGCTTGCGTTTTTGCAGATTAGTGCATTTACTATTGTATTCGTGATAAAATGGCAGCAACTTCTTCCAGTTCAAATATCAAGAGTTTGATGGAGATCAAACGGTTTGATGGTCATGGCTTTGACCTTTGGAAAGACCGTATGCACGGTATTTTGTTCCTAAAGAATTGTGACGATGCTTTGCAGGAAAATAAACCCGCACTTATGTCTGATGCAGATTGGGCCAGAGTGAATAGAAAGGCTGTAGCTTACATAAAGATAGGTGTCACTGATGACATTCTAACAGACATTAAGGGTTTAGACACAGGTTATGCAATATGGGAGAAGCTAAAAACTACTTATGAGATCACCACACATGTTAATTAGGTGCATTTAATGCACAAGTTGGTGAATATGCGATTGGATGAGTCAAAGCCTGCAACTGAGCACTTGAGTGCATTAACAGGGATTCTAAATCAGCTCAAAGATGCAAACTTGGACTTTGATGGTAAGTTGAGGGCAATCTTTTTTATCATGACACTGCCGAACTCGTGGGAATCCTTGGTGGTTTCACTCAGCAATAACCCCAATCTCTCATATGATGGAGTGAGGGATTCTATCTTGAATGAAAAAATTAGACGTATGTCTAGTGGAGAAGACAGCAACTCAGCTTATAATGTAAGAGGCAGGGCTGAAAATAAGAATGCAAATGCAGGGCAGAGAAACAAGAGCAAGAGCAAAGGAAAGGATGAGAGTGACATTACTTCCTATCACTGTGGTCGAAAGGGCCACAAGAAACCTGATTGCAGGTATTATAAGAAGGAACAAGAGAGAAAGAAGAATGCAGGAGATAAAAAGAAGAAGGAAGAAAAGACAGATGCATCGGAGACAACCAAAGGCAAAGAGAAGGCCAATGTGGCTCTCTAGCGTGGTCATAGAAGAGCTTTCAAATACAAAGGCTGATGTATTATGTACAATTGATTATGATGCCCTTGTATATCACATGCAAGATATGCAGATTACCAAGGTTGATGTGATTGATCACTCTTGTCAATTGATGATGGTGTCACTCAGACTTGGATTGTAGACTCTGGTGCCTCTTTACATGTAACTCCTTGCTTGGAGTGTTTTACTATGTTCAATGCATGCAGTTATGGAAAGGTGTACCTTGGAAATAACCATGCTTGCAGCATTGATGGGATTGGCACCGTATACTTGTCTTTAGACAATGGTCAAGAGCTTGTGTTTAAAGATGTCAAATATGTGCATGGCATTAAAAAGAGTTTACTATTTGTTGGTCAGCTTGACTTGGATGGCTACACCACACTGTTTGGTGGTGGTTTGTGGAAAGGAAAAAAGGGTTCCATGCTGATTGCAAAAGAAACTAAGAAGGGCACTTTGTATTGTTTGCACTATAAAGCCTTGAATGGCAAAACTTTCTTGCAGTTGCTGAAATTTGCAGCCACTTGGAGTTATGGCATAAGAGATTAGGCCATATGAGCCAAAAAGGACTTGATGTCCTTACCTCTCTGAAGAGGGTTGATGGAAAAGGCTCTAAACTTGATTTTTGTAATGAGTGTCAGTTTGGAAAGGAAATAAAAAATTCATTTTACTCTGGTATCTCTCGTAAGTCCAATGTCTTGGACTTAGTGCATTCTGATGTATGTAGTATGCCCGTGAAATCATTGGGTGGTGCTACATATTTTGTCTCCTTTATTGATGATTGTTTCAAGAAGATTTGGGTGTACTTGCTGAAAAAGAAAAGTGAAGTGTTTGTTGTTTTTAAAACTTTTCATGCATTTGTGACCACTCAGACAGGTAGAAAGTTGAAATGCTTGAGAACTGATAATGGGGGTGAGTTCACATCGACTGAATTCAAGTCATTTTCTGACTTACATGGTATTAAGAGGAAGCTTACAGCCCCTTACAGCCCTTCTTCAAATGGGGTGGCTGAAAGATATAACATGACTTTATGTGAAAGAGTGTCGTGCATGCTGTCCACTGCTAATCTCCCTCATGCATTTTGGGGAGAGACACTCAAAACCACGGTTCACATTTGCAACCACTCTCCCAACAAGTCCTTGAATAATGGCATCCCTAAGGAGGTTTGGTCTGGCAAATCAGCCTCATATGACCATTTACGCATATTTGGTTATGATGCTTTCGTGCATGTTAGGAATGAGCTGAGGAATAAACTTGACCCAAAATCCACCAAAGGCATCTTTATGGGCTATGGTGATGATAGTGAATTTGGCTACAGAGTGTGGTTATCTCAGTCCAAGAAAATTATTCGCAGCCGTAATGTTGTGTTCAATGAGGCAAAATTGCTGAAAGCCACTTTAGCCTCTAATGAAGATCTGAAAAAGATGAAGTTTCAAAGTTTGCAGCCACCTATTACTTCAGAAAATGAGCCTCATGGTGCTGTACCACAAGCTGAAACTGATGATGAACCAGTTATTTTTGAGCCACATGATGATGGACAACAAATAGAAGCACAAGGAGGTCATGGACAACAAGATAGCCTTGCTGATTATGAAATTGCAGGTGCTGGTAATGAAAATAAAGGTGCTGTACAGCATGAACAACATGCTGAAAATGGTTTACAGCAGCAAATGAATGCTGAAAATAATATACCTCCAGATGTAGACCCAATTCCTAAAAATGTTGATCATTGGGTACACAGGTCTACACGCGTAAGAAGGCAACCACATAGGTTTGACCCCTCCTTGGATTATGTGATGCTTATGTATGAGGGTGAGCCTCTTACATACAAAGAGGCCAGGTCATGTGAGTTCAACAGTAAGTGGGAGCTAGCTATGCAGGGAGAGATTAAATCTCTATATGCAAATGATACTTGGGATCTTGTGTCATTGCCAAAGGGAAGGAAGCCACTTCCAAACAAATGGGTGTACAAAGTCAAGACAATTGATGGGAGACCCCAAGTACAAGGCAAGGCTAGTTGCCAAAGGTTTTGCACAAAAGGAAGGGATTGACTTCCAAGAGGTCTTCTCACCTGTTGTGAAGATGACCACTCTACGTGTGCTTTTTGCTCACACTGTTGTTTTGGATTTAGAGCTGTATCAAATGGATGTAAAAACAGCTTTCTTACATGGTGACATTGATGAGGAAATCTACATGAAACAGCCCAAGGGCTATGTAGTTCCCGGAAAAGAGCAGATGGTGTGTAAGCTAAAACGCAGCTTGTATGGGCTGAAGCAAGCACCACGGCAATGGTACAAAAAGTTTGATACTTTTATGCTATCTCATGAGTTTACACGCAACCATGCAGATCATTGCTTATACGTGAAAAAGGATACAGATGGCAGCCCCATCATACTTGTTTTGTATGTGGATGATATGTTACTAGCTGGGAAAAGAAAGACTAGCTTGGATGCTCTCAAAAATCAGCTGAAATCAACTTTCTCCATGAAAGATTTGGGAAATGCATATTTTGGGCATGAGGATTTGTAGAGATAGAATGCAGAAATTGTTGTTTTTATCTCAAGAAAAGTACATTGGAAAGGTACTGGACAGATTTACCATGGCTAAAGCTAAGCCTTTTGGGGTACCCTTACCTCCTTATCTCAAGCTTAGCAAAGCCAACAGCTCGAAAGATAACGTGGAAGCAAATGTTATGAAGGGTGTTCCTTATGCATCAGCTTGTGGCTCTCTTATGTATGCTATGGTTGCTACTCGTCCAGATATTGCTAATGCAGTGGGAGTTGTTAGCAAGTTTATGTCAAATCCTAGCAAAGCACATTGGGAAGCGGTCAAGTGTATTATTCGATACCTTAAGGGTACACAAAGAAAAAGTATTAGTTTGCAGGGTTATTGTGATGCAGACATGGCAGGTGACTTGGACACTCGTAGATCCACCAGCGGGTATGTCTTTATAGTTGTTGGTGGGGCTGTTTCTTGGTGTTCTAGGTTGCAGAACATTGTTGCGTTGAGTACCACTGAAGCTGAATACATATCAGCTACTAAAGCTTCTAAGGAAGCTATATGGTTGAGCAGACTTGCAGATGATCTCGACATGTCTATGGGTACTGCAGTTTTGGGATGTGATAGCCAGAGTGCTGTGTATCTGGCTAAAAATGCCATGTATCATTCACACACAAAGCATATAGATGTGCAATATCACTTCATCAAACAGATTCTGGAAGATGGTCAAATCACATTGACCAAGATTAAAACACAAGATAACCCTACAAATGTTCTTACTAAAAGTCTAAGCAAAGCTCAGCATGAGCATTGCATTCGACTAGTGGGAGTTGGTTAGCTAGAGGTTCATATCAGACCTTTAAGTGGGAGGTTGTTGGGATATAAAGGCCCAATAACCTCCGTGTATAGTACACGCACATTGTACAAGTGAACACACCCTTTACGTGCCCTAAGTATAAATACATTTTATTCTTTGTGTACCAACACATTGTTGGTACACTCTTATCATCTCATATTCTTCGCTCTGCTCACACTCTCTTAACCCGTCACACTCACTCGTTCACTCTTGCTCAAGCTGCATCCCTATCGCTTCCAGTAATGTCTGAGTTTCTGTGTTTGAGTTTTTGAGTTTTACGTTTAGGGTTTGAGTTTTGCCCTCTCTGTCTGTGTCTGTCTCTTTGTGTTTCTATCGTGGTTGTACACTCTGTGTGTCCTCAGTGCAAACCCTAGCAGTTTTCTTCACATGGTATCAGAGCCGGTGCTCTTGTAAAGAGTATCATGTGGATATTATGGAGAGCTAGTCTTTGTGCAAGGCACACAATATGACTCATAACTGAATCACAATGTCCCAAACACCTTCTTCTCCAGTTCCTATGATGTCTTATTAGGCTTCTCCATCATTAGAGGCCCTGAGACAACATTATGGACTCGGTGAAGAGGACGACACTCCACCTTCACCAAATTTCACCAACATGACAAAGGAGGACTTTGAGGAGTACTATCGCACCGAGTACAATGATGTTTACACCCCTCCTAGCAGTTTCGCTACCACATTTGAACCGGTTGGTGAGGCTGACCACCTCTCCGATCATGGAGAACATACAGCATTCGAAACGTCTGGCAATTCATCTTCATCATCTCAGCCAGGTCCAATGTCAAGTTTGTACAATTCTTTTATATTGCATGAATCAAAACCCTCGCATGTTTCTTCTTTTGAGATACAGGATCCGGATGGCTTTGCTTATGTGAACTTCAATAGAGGGGGCTCACGAAGCAAACGGAATCTAGATACCTCTACAGCTTCTGTTTCATTTGAGTATATCACACACACTTCTCACTTCCCTCCCATCGCACCCTCTTCTATATCACACCTTAATCACCTCTCATCATATTTCCAAAACCTTGGATTACACTCCACATCTGCATCACACACCCTAGGGGTTGGATCTTCCATCTCTGCTCCTAGCACCTTTTCCTTCTCCACCCCATTCTCTACCTCTTTGTACCATGGTACTTCGTTAGGGGGAAAGCCACCCTTTAACACAGTGCCTCTCACCTTTCAGCAAATGAGCACACGCATAACTCCTGGGCTACTGTGATGGGCAACCCCCTCACTATCCTTAGTTTCACATCTCCCATGACCACTCATACACAGGGGTTTGCATTCTCAGCTTATGGTGCGTCTTCACACTCTCCTTGGGTTACACCTACGCAGGGATTTCCATCTTCTGCTTCCCATGTTCTCGTTCCACCTCCTTGGGTTCCTCATGTGGCTACCATGCCCATGCCTAGTCAGCCCATCCCTACCTATGGATCCACCTTGCACACTATCTACATGCCTAATGGGCACTCTAGGGCCTATTCCCAAGAGTACTCCACTTCCCCAGCCTACCCACACTACACTTTTTCACACTATCCATCTCCGAGCACTACCACTCTTGTTGCAATGGCCAAGAATGCCTTCACGGATAAGACACGTTTTAACGGATCAAATTTCACCACTTGGTCTAATTTCATGCAACAAGTGCTTGAGTCTCAGGGTCTTTAGCACCTCGTCATTGATCTAGAGCTTATGCCGGACCCTCGACTAGCTCACCCTGATTACATCTATCAATGGAGAGCCTGCAATGCCACAACCAATGTTGAGCTAATGCAAGGATTGCTTCCTAAGCTTCACTCTCAGTTGCAGCACTTCCCGCTCGCATCAGAGCATTGGAGTCACCTTCTCGACCGCTATGCGGCTCATGATCGTACTCAGTGCATCAATCTCGACTTTGAGCTTCAAGAGTTCTCTATTAAGGAAGGGGATGATCTAAAAGTCAAGCTGGCTAAATATAGGTGGTTACTTGCCAAGTTCGCCACTACTCCCTCTCCGAAGTCACATGACGATCAGGTTACGTTCTTTTTGAATAAGTTGCTTAAAAAGTACTTCAATTTCATTCAACACATCATCTCCCAACCTCGATTACCAACCTTCTATGAGTTTGAGTGCCAATTATTGCGTTACGCAAGGCTGCATGATCAAGTCCACAAGAAATCTCATCACAGCCTTATTCAAAGCAGAGGGGGTTGGTTGCCTCTTCTTCAGGAGGAAAAACCACCAGTGGCAAGAACTCGTAAGATGCGAAGGCAAGCCAATCAAAGGGAGACTCCTCTTCCTCGGATGGAACTAAAGAATCTAGACCTATCTGGCAGCAACTCCCTAAGAAAAACCAGTTTTGCACACCCTACCAACGAGCAGACCACTAATCTTTGTGTTTGCAGATTCTCATCTCTTTTACAGGGTTTTGTCTTTCAATGTAGGGCTAACTTGCAGATTGCTTTCGTCCTACCTGGGCTAGAGACATGGGGATGGGCACCATTCCTTTCATGGTTTTATCACCCTAGGAGTGCTTGCTCTTCTTCTAGCATGGCGGTTTCCCCTTCCAAGGCGGATCGTACAGCATCTCTATCAATGCTATCATGGCGGTGACTTCTACCTTGCTCTTCTAGCGGGGTGCTTCATCCACACTTCATCTTTTTCCATTTCTTATGGTTCTCGGCACCATATGAATATCGACATCACGCTCCTCTTCCTTCTTCGACATCTACATCCAGATTGAGAGGGGGTTCCTACCCTTCTTGGTATTCTACAAGCTTCAGCACTTTGTCTTCGACATCGGCTTTTCCCCTTGTTGTACCTTACCCTTTGCATTGCATGGTTTCATCATCTTTGTACTAGGGCGCTTGGGTAAGTGAATAATTTTCCCATGAGGGACACTATCCAAGTGGCACCTGTTGCATGAGCATTCTTCAGCATGTAGAGGGGGTGTTGAGCTAAAATATGCATTACTTGCTGATAAGTCTCTTAAACAGTCCCAAAACACACTAAAAAATGCTAAAAACCCTAAAACGGGGAGCAATTCAAGAGAGTTCAATGGAAACCCTAAAACGGGGGCGCCCTTCCACATCTACAAAAAAGACAGGCTGCCGCCATTCAGCCTTATTCCGTCTGTGCAAGTTCCTCACTCCACGTGCACATTTCAGCCATCAGCCTCCTCCCACGTGGCTGTCCAACCCTCAGGAGTGCTGCCACTCCATCCGTGTTTGCTCCTGCCACTGGCGCCTTCATCCATGTTGACATCAGCTGCCGGCGACATCATCATCTGCCGTGATCTGATCATCCAGTCATCGCCAGCCACATCAAACATTGTTTCCACTTGCTGTTTACAGCAGACTGTGCACAGTTTACAGTCTCCGATCGGCGATACGCTGTTGCGTTTACTAGTTTCCAGCCTCCAGACTGCTGCGTTTTGGTGACCAGCCTACTGCCATTCACTATTCAATACTCCTACACTCCAACTGGTGGTCACAGACTTGGGATCCGTCTCCAATGGACGTCACACTCCGACATTGCTCTGCCCTTGAGCACACTGTACACTCTTATATTCATTTACAACATTCATTCACTTCAGAGTTGTGTTCTCTCTCTCCCTTCTTTTGTTTGTGTTTGAGTTTCTGTGTTTGAGTTTTTGAGTTTTGCGATTAGGGTTTGAGTTTTGCCCTCTATGTCTGTGTCTGTCTCTTTGTATTTCTGTTCTGGTCGTACACTCTGTGTGTCCTCAATGCAAACCCTAGTAGTTTTATTCACACGCCGGCACTTCCTTTGTCATTAGATAATCCAGAGTCCATGATCCATGAGTTTTTAGATTTTCTCTCTCGCAGCTCCTCTTTCTTTTTTGGCTTCAAAGGGAGTCCCTACTCATCGTGGAGTAAAGCCTACCATTTACTCTTTGGGGATGGTTGTCTTCAAGCAGTCATTTCTCCTATTGATACCCATGATCTTCAAGTAAAGCCTACTACAACTTGGTGACGAGACCACCTAATTCCTTCCAGTATGGAGTTATGGAGCTAGTGGCTTCTCTCTCGAGGTGGAGTCAGGTTCTAAAGTTCATTCCGTCAATTGTTCCTTACTACAAGTTACCTTTCAATTGGAAATGTTGGATCTCCGAGATCCTCTACATCTTCTTTGTATCTCTCTTCACTCCTCTTTTTTCATCTCTTTTTGGGCCTAAGAGAGGGTGTTGAGTGTCAGAGAGTAGCAATGCGGAAGCGTGGGACCAAGTCTGAGAGAGAGAGACGAGAGAGAGACCACAGAGAGAAGAGAGAGAAAGAGACAGTGGAAGATGAAGATCTGCTGGATAAAGTGTGCTGTATACAAAGATATGCAGATATGTACACGGGCACAGTGCGCGGGACTGCATATCTCCACCTCGACGATGCAACCTGCTGTTCACCTCAAAGTCCGCTGCAGTCTGCACGATCTCCAACCTGAAATCTGCAAACAGAGATGTAATCTGCACGAATCTCCAGCCTGAAACCTGCGATCAAAGTTGTGTGGAAGACTACAGAAGATCAGCTATAAATAGCCAGTCAGAATGCGCCAAAAATAGGCAGGTCGGCTGCATTAAATGCAGCCGACTGGTGCAGTACATTCGCACTGCCACGTGGCAGTCCCGCTGGTCACTCCAACAAGTCGCCATACAAGATCTGACATCGCTAACACCCCCTCTCAGAGCCTGGACGGGCCAAAAGCCTGAGGGATCTGGCATGTCTCCGAAGTAGAGTCTGGGGAAGCGCCTTCGTAAACAAATCTGCAAAATTGTCCTCCGTCTTGCAATACTCCACAGTGATGGTCTCATCCAGAAGCTTCTCTCTGATGAAGTGGTACTGGATCTCTATGTGCTTCGTCCAGGCATGGAAAACAGGATTCCGTGCCAAGGCAATGCAACTCTCATTGTCGCATTGTAGCAAAGTAGGACGAGTCTAGGGGCAGCCAAGCTTCTCCAACAATCTCCGAAGCCACACAGCCTCACAGGTTGTGGAAGACGCGGCCCAATACTCTGCCTCAGTAAGACGAAAGGGCTACCGTGGGTTGCTTCTTGCTCCTCCATGAGATAACACCAGCACCCAAGGTAAAACAGTAACCTGTAGTAGACCACCTGTGGTCCACATCACCAGCCCAATCCGAGTCGCTCCAACCTACAAGTACAAGATCTGAATCACCTGGTTCACTCATGAACCCTACCAAGAGACCAACAGCAAAACAAAGATCAACATGAGTGTTCAGGAGCCAAATCAATGATCCAATCAACTGACGATAGCGGGAAGCATTTGCCATGGGAGAATCTGAATGTGAAGTGGCCTTCCAGTTCGGATCCATAGGTGTAGAAATGGTCCCGACAATCCTCCATCGCAAGAGAAACCAAGAGCTCCTGTACATATCTCTGCTAAGAGATGAAAATCCCCCTTTGAGACTGATAAATCTCATGGCCCAAGAAGAAGTGGAGGAGACCCAAGTCCGTCATCTCGAACGCCTGATCTAAAGCTACCTTCGTCTCTTTCACCTTCTGTGCATGATCACCTATGACAATCAAATCGTCAACATACAACACAAAAAGCACACAACCAGCCTCGGAAGTGTGGACATAAAGCTGCGGATCGGCCTTGGAGCGCCGATATCCCAACTGTGACTGAAGGAACGAATCAATCTTTTCGTTCCACGCACGCGGAGCCTGCTTGAGGCCATACAAGGCCTTCTTTAACCTGTAGACTTGCCCATCGGAAGATCCAAAGCCAGGAGGCTACTCGACATAGATCTCCTCCTTCAAATCACCATTGAGGAAGGCCGACTTCACATCCAACTGGTAGACAGGCCATCTCCTATGGCCAGCCAAGGCAAGAACACCTCGAATAGTCGCCATACGAGCAGTGGGGGCAAAACTGTCACGACAATCAATCCCTGGGCGCTGTGCAAAACCTTTAGCAACAAGGCGAGCCTTATGCTTATTCAAAGAACCATCGCTAAGGTACTTGGTCTTAAAGACCCATTTGACGCCAATCACCTTCTTATTCGGGGAGAGTGGCACGAAATACCAAGTGCCATTCCTCTCAATAGCCTCCAACTCGGCTTCCATAGCTTTCTTCTAGGGTGCGGACTGTAAAGCCTCCTTCACGGCTTCCATAGCTTTCGGGGGGCGTGGCGCGAGATACCAAGTGCCATTCCTCTCAATAGCCTCTAACTCGGCTTCCATAGCTTTCTTCCATGGTGCGGACTGTAAAGCCTCCCTCACGGAGGTGGGCTCTCGATCCTGCATAGCACGGATCATCAAACAATAGTTAGAGCAAACAAGCTCCGTAGAATGTGCCTGGTGCCTCCGTGACCGCCACGGACCATCCTGCGGTTCCCACTCCTCAGGGACCCCCTCGATCCCTGAATCTCGGAATGTGTCACAGGCCCAACGAGGAGGAGGCCGGACCTCTCCTCGTCTCTCTCCATCAGCTGAAGACTTTGGGATATCCACCGGTGGTAACTCCTCGGGAGTGACCGGTGGAATAGAAGACTCTGTATCAGAAACAGAATCGGAATCAAAAGGCATTGGCTCCAAAGGAACTGTCTCGGGAGCCCAACTCTCCCCTGGATCTCCAAGAATGGGATGCTCCTCACCCGCTGCTATGGCTGGAACCTCCACGAACCGCACATCTCGACTGGTGTACACATCCCGCTTGACGGGATCATATAAACGATAGCCTTGGGACTAAGAGCTGTAACCAACGAACACCTGTCTTCGCGAAGCTGCTTCAAATTTATCATGATGAGTCTTGGGAATGTGAACATAGGCATCACACCCAAAAACCCTGAACTAAGAAACATCGGGCTTAGTCCCAAAGTAAGCCTCAAAAGGTGTCATCCCATCAACGGCCAAAGTGAGGGATCGGTGAAGGATGTGGACGGCAATAGCCACAGCCTCGGCCCACAAAAACTAAGATGTCTGTCGATGCTCCATCATGGTGCGCGCCATCTCGATCATCCTTCGGTTCTTCTGTTCAAGAATGCCATTTTCTTGGGGAGTGTTGGTGTTAGCAAACTCCTGGTGAATGCCTTTATCTGCACAAAAACGAGCAAACTCATTAGAAACAAATTCACCACCCTTGTCGAATCGCAAGGTCTTCAATCTCCGGCCCGATCGGTTCTCCTCAAAGAGAAGCCAATCCTTGAAGTGGGAGAAAGCCTCCGACTTCAACGCCAAGAAATAGGCCCAAGTCATCCTGCTATAGTCATCTACGATCAACATGAAGTACGAGCTTCCTCTCAAAGACTCGTTCCTCATAGGGCCACAAAGATCCGTAGATACAAGCTCCATTGGTAAAGTAGACCGCCGCGAAGTTTTGTTGGGAATAGCATCCCTATGCTGCTTCCCACGAATGCAGGAGACGCATGGCTGCTGGCTCACCACTATGTCCGGCAACCCTCGAACAAGCTGTCCACGTGACGCCCTCCGAAGATAATCATAGTTGAGGTGACCAAATCGAGCATGCCATAGCTCTGATTGTGTCTGAGAGGTAAGAAGAAGAGTAGGGAGGGCGGTAGGAGACGTCAATTTGTAGATGCCGTTTTCCTCATATCCTGATGAGAGAACCTTCATTGACCCACGATCAAGGACTCGCACCGAATCACTGTCAAACTTCACCAAAAGTCCAAGTGAACAAATCTTATGAACAGAAATTAGATGATACCCCAAACCTGGCACATGCAAGACCTCTGAGATATGGGTACCACCACGTCCATTTGGAATAAGCTGCATCTCACCCCGTCCTGCAATAGACACCGAAGAGCTATCTTCAATGAGAATCTGCCCACGCGAAGGTCGCAACTGGGCAACACCAACTAATGAAGGAGTCATGTGCCGGGAGGCACCACTGTCAACGATCCACTCTCGAGCCTGGGGAGCTGTCATCGCAGCATCAGAAGCATTCAGTGTAGAGTGCTCAATGGCAGCTAGATGAAGAAACGCAGCTGATGAGGGTGCAGCCACCGCTTCAGAATCCTTAGTGTCCTTCTTGTTGGTGTCCTTCTTGTCTTTGTCAGGGCAATCCTTCTTCCAATGGCCGGTCTTTCCACAAATATGGCATGTGGATTCTTTGTCCTTGTCCTTCTTTGACTTGTTGTCCTCCTTCTTCTTCTTTTGGTTCTTCCCCTTCTTCTGAGAGGCTTGACCTGTCAAGGCTTTTGACTTGGAAGCACGTTGTTCCTTCAGTTGTTCCTCTTGGTCCAGGACCATAGGAACCAACTCTTCCCATCGAAGAGTAGACTCACGCCCGGAAGCAATAAGAGCGGAGTAAAAAGCACCGAATCGTGGCGGCAACTGGGACAAGAGTGTGATCGCCATGTCTTCTGAGGAAATCGGCTTCCCCGCATTCTGAACCTGCATCTGAAGCTGTCTAAGCTTGTTTATGTGCTCCTGCAACGAAGAAGACTTGTTCACGGAAAAGGTCCACATTTGCACCTCCAAAGAAACCCGCTTCATAAGGGTCATCCGGTTATACATCTGATCAAGCTCCAGCCATATCTCCCGAGCCACCGTCAAGTGCTCGAAGTGGGCTATCACGGCTGTAGTACAAGATAGAAAAAGAAAAGAACGAATCCGGGCATTCAGTTTGTCCCAGTGAGACTCAGTGAGACTGTGCCTTGGCCAACTCCGCACGAGCATCGGAAGAGAGTTTGGACTCATCTCTCACCGAGGGCCGGTCGATCTCCTCCTGTACAAGCTCCGCCAAATCGTAGGACTCAAGGATGGCCAACATCATCACACGCCAGATGCGGTAATTGTCGCCATCGAGCTTTTGATCTGCAGAAAGAGCCGGTAAGACAGGCACCTTCCGGTCCATGGTCGTCTGAAACTCCAAGTCAATCTCTGTAGACATCTTCACCTGTAATGCCTTCACAAACGCAAAAGCAGCCCCCTCTGACTATGAAAACGCAGCCTGCTAGGGCTCTTTCTTCCGTGTCCCGTACCTTCTTCACCCCGCCGGAGGCGATGAAAAAGCAAAACCTGCACTTAAAAGCTGAAAACTCAGACTTCCTCCTCTTCAAACAGTAGTGAACAACAGCAAATCCACCAACTGGACTCCTTTCCCGCGCGCCCACGCTCGCTTCAGCCTTGTTCCGATGCGCAGCCCTCCCGCTTGTCCTCGAATGCTGGAAACGCAGCCTTGTGTCGCGATGGAATCTCTTTTTCAGGTTGGTTCTTCACTCAGTTAGCCCTTCTTCACTGCTCTGATACCATGTCAGAGTGCAGCGATGCGGAAGCGTGGGACCAAGACTGAGAGAGAGAGAACGCAGAGAGAAGAGAGAGAAGAGAGAGAAAGAGACAGTGGAAGATGAAGATCTGCTGTATAAAGTGTGCTGTATACAAAGATATGCAAATATGTACACGGGCGCAATGCACGGGACTGCGTGTCTCCACCTCGACGATGCAACCTGCTGTTCACCTCGAAGTCCGCTGCAGTCTGCACGATCTCCAACCTGAAATCTGCAAACAGAGATGTAATCTGCACGAATCTCCAGCCTGAAACCTACGATTAGAAGTGTGTGGAAGACTGCAGAAGATCGGCTATAAATAGCCAGCCAGAATGCGCCAAAAATAGGCAGGTCGGCTGCATTTACGACTGGTGCAGTACAGTTGGACTGCCACGTGGCAGTCCGACTGGTCAGTCCGACCAGTCACCGTACAGGATCTGACATCGCTAACATCGAGAAACCACTTCTTCAATTTTCCCACTTCAGTTAGGATTTCCCAATGACAGCCCCGATGTTGTATGATCCACCTGGGGAGGGGGAAGCCTCCATGTTAGTAGAAGAGTAAATCTCCTAGAAAGATGAAACCACAAAAGGAACAATGTGCATCCCATGTCTCCAGCCCAAGAAGGACCAATGCAAACCTGCATGTTAGCCCTGCACTGAAATACACAACTCTACAAGAGAGATCAGAATCTACAAAACAGAGGTTATCTACTAATGTAGGAACGAATTCTCAAATTGAGAAACTGAAGAGATTGTGCCCCATTTACATAGAAATTGGACGACTGGTTGAACAGTACTAAGAAATGCTGCTGTGCCAGAAAAAATAGGTACAGATAAGAATTCATTGATGGAAACTAAAAACAATCAACTTGCAGACAGCAAAATGTTGCCATATCGTAGGTGCACTACATGTGAACAGTGTTATAGATGATGCACCAAGAATGGTAACCAAGAAGACCATCAGGATGTTGTTTAAAGCTACCCTGGTCACCAGCTCATGGCTGATCTAGTGTCAACTACAAGGGCTCTTTTGATGCCCCATACTATGATGCTAATTGGCCTGCAGGGCATGGGAGCATTGATACCAGGCCCTGCAAGATGTGCTAGCCACACCACCCTAGTGGCTACCCATGCAGAATAATCCTAGCATTGCTTTTCAATTATGTGAACTGGTCAATTATTAAGCCTTCATTCAGATGACTTTTCCTCAGAAATGAAGAGTGCAATACATGCATAATCAACTATAATACGTCTAATGAGAGTATTCAATTGAAACAACACTAGAATCAGATGCTAAAGCATATGGCATGGTTAATGAATACGATGTACAAACCTGCCTCTGAGCTGTGGAGGAAGTAATGATCCACCTGCAGTGTCTGGTATAACTCTGGATGGAGGTAAACTGCCCCTCGGAATCTTTCTTTGAGGTGAATTTGAAGATCCATTCATATCAGCCCTTTTTCGCGAAACGCTTGCATCACTTACAATTGATGGTACAGACATGATATTACTTATTGCAATATTTTGTGTCACTTCCAGTGATGCAAGAAGCTCTGCAGCATCTGGCAATCTTAGATTTACATTTTCAGCACCTATTGAAGTATGAGAAGCATTTTCCCCTGACTGAGTGCGCTCTGCATTAGCAACCAACCTGCTGTAACATAACAAGTTAGCACATGATGTTAAGGGTCCAATAGAATGTCCAGAAACAATCCACCAAAATACTATAATACAAAAAAAAGACATATAACCCAAGAACCACCTTGCTGCTCAAGGATGCTATAAGTCTTAATTCTACAATAAAGAAGCAGAGATGGAAGGTGCACATATTGATACTAAGAAGGCAATAAACCCAAACATAACTTGTCATGTCATAAACACAAGAAAGAACCAAAATCCTCATTAGTGTCTGAAAACCCATGCTTAAGGTCTCATCAGCAACCAAATTTTTTACAAATGAAAATTATGATGAAAAAAGGAGTCCCCCCCTTCACTAATTAAGGCAATCCTCTTAATATACATTTGTGCCTCAATTCCCAATCGGTGCAAAGAGGCGTGAAGCTGACGAATGGTGCACCAAACTTCATGAGAAAGGTGTGTCCATGTATCTCAAGTGAACCACACCCACTCAAATGGCCTAAAGTGTCACGAACCACCACAATTCAAAATGGCCACCTCTCTAGTCAAGGAGAACATACAACTATTTGGCACAATTGGCGGTACATTTTCTTCATCACAGCCAAGCCTGTAAAGAAAATACCCTAACACAAAAGCATAAACAGAAACCGTACGACAAAGCACAGACTGATAAAAGAACACAGTTAGGGTTAGGGTTAGGTTTAGGGTAACTCAAAGACAATGAACACAGTTAATAAATGAAATGATATGACTACTAATAATACGATGCTCATGCAGCAAGCACACTATGTAGTGAATGAATACTGAACCTCGAACTCCTGTATATCAAGGATCAGGGCAAGGGTAATGAGCAGGAGAGTGTTTCGTACTCTGAACGGATCCTGAATCGCAGCAAGGCAACCTCTAGATGTCGAACACTAGCAAACGCAGCAGTGAGAAGCTGGATTTGATGCAGACAGCACTGAGGAGAGAGAAATACTAAAAACGCAGGCAGGATAGCCTGCAGGAGAGAAAAACTGCAGCAGGAGAGAGAAAACTGTCAGGGCGGCAGCTGGGGCCTACAAACGCAGCAGTTTGCTGACGTGGCAGGCTGTATGACAGCAATGCAGATGATCAGCAGTTAGTTGTCAGGCAGAAACAGCAACAATCAACGTGTGGAGGGCTAGAAACATGCGCCAGACTATAGGGAACAGTGATGGACAGCAAGGGCTTAGATGTCCTCCGCGAACGGGGTGTGGACAGCAAGTTGATAACACCTGAAACCTGCAAAAACGAGATTGAGGGAAGAGTGGAGGCCTGGCTGCCAATTTATAGAAAATTAGGGTTCTAGATCCTCTCCCACTTAACTCTCTCGATCCAATCCCCGTTTTAGGGTTTTGGCTAAAATAAGCCTAAAATAAGCATATTTTGGGGCTGTTTAAGTGGCTAAGAGCAATTCTTAGCACAACACCCCCTCTCAAGCCCAAAATAGAGCGAGAAAAGTAGGCCGGCCTAAATTTTGATTTACCCAAGGCGTCCCACCCCAAAGCAGCCAGGGCATCGGCAAAGGGTGCATGTCGACTGCCCAGTGGCCTACCAAGACTAGAGAGGCAATAGTTATCTTACCAAGGGAGCCCAAGTGATCACCCCAAAGAGGCCAGGACATCGGACCAAGGGTGCTCAGCGACTGCCCAAGGGCCTACCGAGTCCTACAAAGGCGGATGGAATCAATGGACTTTTGTTTTTTTGAAATGTTTGGAAAATACATAAGTAATATAGGAGCAACGGCCGATTAAGTGACAAATAGGAAAAGATAAAGAGAGTTTTAAACCCAAGTCAAGCATAAAACTAGCAAGCCAATTGTCATGGGCCATAGGAACCCTCCCAAGAATTTTAAAGGAATATTTTTTTTCTTTCATTAAACTCAAATTTTTTTTACTTCCCCCCCCTCTCTCTCCCCGCCGACAGCAGTCGAGGGAGGGGGGGAGAGAGAGTGGGAGTGGTGGATTAGGAGGGGAGGCATGCAACCTCCAGGAGGAGGGTGGCCATGCCAACTATCCCCTCCCCTCCCCGGAGGACTTCTCCCCTCCCCAAGATGGAGGCTACGCCCACCTCACGCCGTTACCGCCCCGCCATCCTGCGCACAAGCCCCTGGGGCCTCGTCCGTAGCCATCCCCATCAGGCGCGCCACCTCCCTGGGCCCTTCCGAACGGGGTCCCTTCCCCCCCCCTGTGATTGACTGCAACAGCAGCTCTGCCGGCGGCCGCTCCGCCACCCAATTCCCCACGCGTCATCTTCAACCCACCCGTTAAGCATTTCGCTGGGCCATCTGGGCCTCCGACTAGCGTTCCCCTCCCCCCTCCGATCTGCGAAAACGGCCCTGGGCCTACGACCAAGGTAGCTGGGGTTGAGCACTCAGCTCTCTAAGCTCCCAACGATCATTCTCCCCCTCTCCTCGCGGCGGTACTACAGGCCCTTCCAATACGTCACCCCCCTGGTTGACTAACATCGCCGGTCCCTTCCTCGGCCTCCAAAATAAACGGCCTCCTTGTTTGGGCCGTGAAGAGAAAAAATAGAGGGAGAGAATAAGAAGAGGGTGGGAGAATAGAAAGAAGGTGAGAGAGAGAGAAGAGGAGGAAGAGGAAGAGAGAAGGAGAAGGTGAGAAGAATGAGTGGAAGAAAGAAGAGAGAAAAGGAGGAGGAGGTGGAAGAGCAAGAAGGAGGGAGAGGAAGAAGAAAAGGAGGAGTGAAGAAGTAGGAGGGAAGGAGAAGGGGTGAAGAGAGAGGTAGAGGAAGAGAAAGAAGAGGGAGAGAAGGAGGAAAGGAGAAGAAGAAGGGAAAGGAGAGAGGTAGAGGAACAAGAAGAGGAGGTAGAGGAAGAGAGGTTGGAAGTGGTAGAGGAAGGAAAAGAGGAAGGAGCAGAAGGAGAAAGAAGTGGGAGAAGGACAAGAAGAGAGATAGAGGAAGAAGAGAGAGAAAGGGGGTAACCGTACAAGTCACCCAAGCCACTCTCCTGGCAACGAACCACATCCAATGGTCCTCCCAACCGATCGCATCTAACCGGAAATGTTAAGGTCCGGACTACCCAATCTCCGCGAGGCGAATGGCTCCCAAGAAGAAAGTCGTGGGAAGCATAGGCGCCCAAGCCACCGGTAATGCTAGAGGGACGAGTGGAACGACCAACGCAGCACATACGAATCAAGCCCAGGTTTCAAGCATTAAAAATTTTAGTTTAGGACTTAGTTCTCGTGGAAGGATTAATGTCGTGCATAAGGTTTTGTTTATACTAAGAACTAAGTTGCATGCAACAGTAGGGTTGAATTCGCATAAGATTTTACTCACCTAAAATAATAAGGTCATCACCTTATCTCACATGAAATGATAGCTTCTACACACATAAAATGATAGAGTTATTGCCTTATTTCACATAAAATGATAGCTTTTTAACCAGTTCAGTGCATGAATAGTCATTTAGAATTCACATTGCGCAATCATGGTTAGAAGAAACACATGAAATGTTAATTTCTGTTCATAAGATACACTTGCTTCGTTAAGGAAAAAAAAACCCTAGTCTTCCATAGATGCAAGTCACATGTGATCTGGGGCATTGGAGATAAGTACTCATTGCTAGGAATAAAGAGAGATAAAAGTCGTTTAGGGAACAACTATACTAAACGCACAACGTGCATGATGGTTGGGAAATCCTGCATAGAACCGCACTAAGAGAATTGGAAGAATCGCATATATCTAAACCGCATATTAAAAGTTTAAATGAGAAAACATGTGTTGCCATGTGTGTTAACTGAGCTTGGCTAGAATTAGAGATTAAAAGACCCTTGGTTGGGTTACGAATAAGGCATGTCCATTGCCTTGACTGACCAGCTAGTGCTTGAGTTAGGGACTAAGATACCCTAAGAGAGTATAAGTCAACTTACCAAGACCATTTGCTCTTGTTGAAATTATTGGGATTTCGCCAAGTCGCGGAAAGACCCAAGATCGGGTGCTGGACATCCGGGAAAAAGGAGTCACACCTTAGCAGTCGGTCCCACAAACGACCTCCAAAATGTTCGTGCTTGTACTTAGATACATTATTTGATTTCTTTGCTCAAGGAACTAATTCAAGGAAAACACTTAATGCTTCAGGTTGAAAGCCTGGAGGGAGAAGCAGGAACAATAACCTCCGACTGTCTATCTGGCCCTATCCAAGGGGGCTGTTAGCCGCACCGGGTATATGAACCTAACCCGCTGCGAGAGGTCTCTCCGTGGGTACTGCTTGGAGTGGGAGGACGCTTGGGTGCCAAGGGAGACTCTGGCTGTAAATCCCTTGCCTCCAGATCCCGCGCAAGAGACCGACGTGACTCGAGATGGGATCTCAAGGCCCGAGTACTAGTCTACGGGCAGAACTTGGAACAGCAATCCTGTAAATTGCTAGGATGGCCTTCGGCATGATGTTGGATGTAATCCAGAATTATGATAAATAAAGAACATATGCTTGAGAAAAAGGAACTTGCTTGACATTGTTTTTGTGTCAGTGCCTAAGTTACATGAAGGAACCCGTGATTAATTTGTTTAATTAAGGAAGCTAATTTTACATGTCAAAACGTAATGTGTTAGTTAATTAGATAACTAAAACAAACTGAGGAAAGTGCGGTGGATGTGACTCAGGTCTGTCCTACGGAAGGGTGGTCCCTGTTAGCAGGGAACTTTTCTCAAATGTTGAGATAATAAAGACTTAGTATCAGTGGATGTAGAATCTTCGGTTCATTCTGTTTTAGGGCAAAGAAATAGGTCTATGCCGTTCGGCAGAAAGGTTCAAACTTTGCTGGTAGGAAAGGAACCCTGACCTCAGGTCGATCCCAAGTGGAAACGGCTGGACACTTCCGCTCGAGGCAAACTCGGGAAGACCTGGATCGCAAACCCTGTGTCATTCCCTGCAAGTGCCAGGCAGAGCCTTCTAAACCCTCCTCCCGATGGGCTGCTAAAACATGTCCCGCAAGCGGACAAACGGGCACGTTACACTAATCCCTCGCACTGACTAGGATAAGTGCCTAAGGATAATAAAAGTGTGTGTATGTGCCAATCATGTGGTGAATATATGGAGAGGCAAAAAAAACGGTAGGCTTAGCAAGACAAGCAAAACAAGCAAGCAAGCAAGGGTAGGAAAACTGCCTTTAAGAGAACTGCCATGTGTTATGCTACGAATATGGTGGATCCTAGAGTCGACCACTCCAAATGACCGAAAAGGAATAAATGTGCACAGATGCATGTTCACATGAACATAATGCCAATGCATGGAGTAATACAAAGGGAGATGCAATATGTTATGCTCATGCAATATACTATGCAATGGTGTCACTGGGACAGTGCCCTCGCAAGGCAATTGTTCACTTGACCAAGTGCCCTTTTACAATCAAGTCATCCTGACAATGCGGATAAAGTTTACAAATGCCCATAATACAATACAAAAGAATAAGTGAATGTAATGTCTAAAAACTGTAAGCATCATTATTGTCACAATCAAGAGTAGAAACCACCCCCTCTCAAACTGGAAGGGAAAGCAAGAGGAAAGCACCCTCTCCCCGTCAAGCTGAAGAAGTAGGGGAGGGTGTACCCAAGCCGATCCTAGGTAGCAGGTACTGAAGAACCGACTGGTTGACCGCTTTGGTCAAGATATCTGCAAAATTATCTGATAAAGGTACAAACTCTAGGCGAATAGTGCCTAGCTCAACCTACTCTCTGAAAAAGTAAAAGTGGACTCCCACATGCCGTGTCCGTGGTGTAATGATCGGATTGCCCGCAAGGGCAATGGCACTCTAGTTGTCGCAGTAGACAACTGTGGGAGAGACATGGAAAATGAAGCACCGCCAGTAAACTCCTCAGATAGATGGCCTCGATGGTGCCATTGAAAAGAGCCCGGTTCTCAGTCTCGGCCGTGAAAGCCGCCACCGTCTCTTGCTTACGGCTAGACCAAGAAATGGGAGCCGTGCGCAAGGTAAAAAGGTAGCCGCCATGGTAACGCTGCGTGTCAAGATCTCTTGCCCAATCAGAATCAGTATACCCCTGCAAACATAAACCAGAACTATATGTCAAGCCATAAGAAAAAATACACCGCAAATAATGCAAGACACGAAGACATGCAATCCAATGTGACATCCTAGGTGCTGTGAAATATTGACCGAGTATGTTAACTGAGTAAGCTAAATCCGGCCTAGTGTGAATTAACCAAAGAAGTTTTCTTACAACAGAACAATAGGTATGTACATCAAAGGGCTATCCTAGGATATCCTTCGACAAGTGGACAGTAGAATCAAGAGGCATAGCCACTGGCCTTGTCTGATCCGAAGTGGTAAGCTTACCTATCTTGTCATCAAGCGTATGTGTGTGCGCATGACACCCAAAGACTCTGAAACGGAAAATAACAGACCAAGAGCCAAAAAATGCCTCATATGGGGTCTTCTGAGGAAGAGCCGCAATCGAGCACCAGTTAAGGATATATATCGAAGTGTTAACAGCCTCGACCCAAAGGCGCCTAGGAAGCTCTGTTGCAAACAGCATAGAGCGTGCCATGTCCATGATTGTGCGGTTCCTACGCTCTACGACTCCATTCTGAGAGGAAGAGTTGGTAGAGGTGAGCTAGCGAGAAATACCATGCTTCTGTAAAAACTTAGAAAACTCGAGAAAGATAAGCTCACCACCACTATCACTTCTCATGCACCCGACACAACGACCAGTCTAGTTATGAACCAACAGCACCCAAGCAGAAAAATATGTGAAAGCATATGACTTATGCTTGAGGAAGTATACCCACATGTATCAAGAATGATCATCCACTATCAAAAAGAAGTACAGCGTGCCGTTCAAAGCGACAGTGGATGTCAGCCCGCAAAGATCAACGTAAATCAATCTAAGAGATTCCTCAGCTCTATGTGTAGACTGCTGAGGAAATGGGGTACAGTGCTACTTCCTAAGCTGAATGGCTTTACAAACATCTCGAGCTAGCTTCAGGCGTGGAAGACCCTCAACCAGCTCACGGCATGACAACTCATAAAGTGAGTTATAACCAAGATGCCCTAAGCGAAAATGCCAAAGACGCTCATTGTGCATAGGCTTCCGAGATGTGGCTAAGGCCTGAAAGCTATGGAACATGGAGCCCTCGACAGTCGGCTCGGTGAGAAAATGAGTCATGTGGTCTAGGCCATTAGGCTGTGCCTCACCGCGAGCAATCACTAAACCAGTCTGAGAGTCAAGGACCTCGACTGTGGTCACTGTAAAAAAAACTGCTCGCCTCAACCGGCAAAGTTGCTGAACAGATAACAAGTTCACCCCAAGCTGAGGGACATGATATACATTGTCCAACGAAGCCAGATCCGGACCCTTATCAATGGCAAAACTAACGCAACCTTGAGCCTAAATCTTGACCGAGGAGTTATTTCCTACACAAATCCGCCTGGCTACAGGGACTCAGGTACGAAAAATGTCCTCTATCGGAGTCATGTGATGTGTAGCTCCACTGTCCACAATCCAAACTAGAGCTGAAGTGCTCGGCTGTGACGAGTGGGCCTCTGCAATAACCTCGTCAGGAGGCAACTCATAGATGTGAACGAGACTCATATCGGATGTCTCTACGGAGACGATGTGGGCCTCTACAAACCAATCAGACAAGCCCTCTGGAATTGAGAACGTTGTCGACTGAGATGGTTGTGCGGTAGCAGTGTGAGTCTGACCTTTAAACTGCCCCTTGCCATCACCTTGCCTTCCCTGCTAGGGGTTACTCGACTGAGGGGCGGGGATCTAAGATTTAGGTTTTGGTGTTGTGCCTCGTGCCTTTGATCGACACTCGTCATCAAAATGGCTAGCCTTTTGACAATGTTGACAATGCATATTTTTTTTAGGTACATTTTACCACCCTTGTTTAAGTTGTGAATGGGAATTTCCTTGAGAATCCCTAGATTGATTTAGCTTTCGAGTTTAATTTTGATTTTGAGTGCAAGTTTGGTTTATTTTGCCCTTCCCTTGTTGCCCTTTCGGAGAATGAGCAAAAAGAGTCCCCTTCTGAAGAGGAATTCATATGAAATTAATCAAACAACCGTGCGTAACACAACAGTTGACACTCAAATTCATAGAATGTAGACATGGTAGGCTTTGAAACTATTCCTTCCACAAAATTGAAGTATTTCTTAGAGAGTTTATTTAGGAACAATGTGACCTGATTGTCAGAGGACTTGGGAGTCCCCGTAGTGGAGAATTCAGCGAGGAGACACTGATACTCAGCCAACTTGACTTTCAAGTCATCACGGTCAGTGATTTTGAAAAGCTGAAGCTCATGGTCAAGATTAATACAACGGGTCCTATCCCGAGCCGCATAGCGGTCAGTCAAGTGTGCCCATCGCTCTGATGCTAAGTAAAAATATTGAAGCTGAGAATGAAACTCAAGCAATAAGCCATGTATTAGCTCGACAATAGCGAAGGCATTCCTAGCCTTCCATGAGCGGACCACCTCGTATGGAACAAATACGGGATCGAGTTGGGGTTCCAACCCCTACACAAGATCCCATAGGTTCTATGAGTCAAGGACATGTCTCATCAAATTCGACCAAGTAGTAAAGTTTGACCCGTTAAAACGAGTCTTGTCATTAAATGCATTCTTGGCAGAAGATGAGCTAGAACCATGAAGTGTCGGGTAGGTGGTGTAAGATAATGGAGGTGGATGTGTCTAATAAGAGAAAGAGGGAGGGGGAAGAGGTGGGTAGACAGAAGGCTGTGAGTGTCCAATGAGTGCCGATTGATATGGAGGCACTAAAACATGAATGTTTCCATAAGGAGCCGGTATAGGTGGAGACACTGGGACACAGTAGCCTTGTCCAAAGTGAGGCTAGGATACAGCAAGATGACCAGAAGATCCACTAGGCAATGCAATAGAGGCAAACTGTGGAGGCAACTGATCCACACTCGTCGGGAGAGACTGAGTGGGATACCCAGGCTGCAATGATCCCGAAAGTATGTATGAGGTAGATGGAACATCACCCAGCTAAGGGAAGGATGAGGTCCTAAAGGATGTGCCTATGTTTCCATAATCTCCCGATGTGATGTGCGGTGCAACATGAAGTGTCTGAAATGAAAATGTAAATGGTGTAAATGGAAATGGTGAAGCAGCGAAAGAATGTGGTGGGATGGGTGGGTTTTGAAAGTAAGATGTATAAGGTGCAGATTCTTTTTATTCATTTTTATCATTTAAAGACTGAAAAAGAAACTGTGAAGATGATGATGCACCATGTAATGAAGTGAAAGGAACACAAAATTCATTCTGATTATGTGAAGTAGACGAAAAAAAAGGAAGGGCAAAAAAAGAGATACCTGACTTTTTCTTATAATCCCCGCGATGTGTGTTAACATACAAGAATTAGTCCTCAAGATGATCTTTTCCGTAGTCAACTAACTGGACTCTTTCTTCCACATGATCTCTACTAATATATTGCAAAACAGAAGAGGTGAAAGAAGAAGGCACAAAAGACGAATCAAAAGTACCTTGCACCGGAGAGAATGAAAGAGTCTGAAAAAATGAAAAATACTCCGGATCTTGCTCTCCAAGAGGGAGTCCTATCCCTAATGGAGGTCTCGATGGCCCTGCAACATCATCAGACTTACGCGCAACATCTGAAGAGTGAAAATCATGCATACCTTCATTCAAAAGCTTTTCTTGAAGGGCAATCCTTCGATCGAGCTCCTCAATCTTCTTTTATCGATAGGCTATGATCAGTTTATATTCTTCAGAGGTCACCTTGATTATCTTTTCTTCCATGTACTCAGATGTGTCTTCCACCATGTCGGAACTTTGTGGAGCAAGCTGATCCGCCCACTCTCGCTCTATTCTCGCCATAGGCTGTTCTGGAGACAGAATCAGTGTTGATATATTTGAAGTCATTTCAACCTACTATTGTTTTTGCTTCTTGCAAAGAGCTCTCAAATCAAAGGCCTAGGTTTCTCAAAGAGTACCAAGCTCTGATACCATGTAAAGAAAATACCCTAACATAGAAGCATAAACAAAAACCGTACGACAAAGTACAGACTGATAAAATAACACAGTTAGGGTTAGGGTTAGGATAACTCAAAGACAATGAACACAGTTAATAAATAAAATGATATAACTACTAATAATACGATGCTCATGCAGCAAACACACTATGCAGTGAATGAATACTGAACCTCAAACTCATGCATCTCAAGGATCAGGACAAGGGTAATGAGCAAGAGAGTGTGTCGTACTCCAAACGGATCCCAAATCGCAGCAAGGCAGCCTCTGGATGTCGAACACCGGCAAACGCAGCAATGAGAAACTAGACCTGATGCAGACAACAGTTAGGAGAGAAAAATACTAAAAATGCAGGCAGCAGGTGAGAGAAAGACTAAAAACGTAAGCACGACAGCCTGCAGGAGAGAGAAATACTAAAAACGCAGGCAACAGGAGAGAGAAAGACTAAAAACGTAGACAGGACAGTCTGCAAGAGAGAGAAAAACTAAAAACGTAGGCAAGACGGCCTGCAAAAGAGAGAAAAATTGCAACAACTACAACAAAAGAGAGAAAACTGTCAGAGCAACAATTAGGCCTGCAAACGCAGCAGTTTGCCGACGTGACAGGCTGTACGACAGCAGTGCAGATGATCATCAGTAGTTAGTCGCTAAACAGAAATAGCAGCAATCAGCGTGTGGAGGACTAGAAACAAGCGCCGAACTATAGGGAATAGTGATGGACAGCAAGGGCTGAGATGTCCTCCGCGAACGGTATTACGAGGACGTGAAAATTTGATACTTTGCTTATGTTTAATTGATATTTGCTTAAAGGATTAATCAAATGTGCAATTAAAAGATGCACATGTGTTGCACATGTGAGGTGCAAGCTACTTTTTTCACAGTTGAAGGCCAAAGAACCCTGTGAAAAAGATGGGTGTCAAAGGCAAAAGTTGTAACAAGTTACACTTATTAGATTCTAGGTGAATTTTGGTATCGGTTTGTCCCTAGGACCATTAATTGGCCATTAAGAATCAGTGGTGACACTAGGGACTAGGCGTTAATTAATGGATTCATGCTTGTCCAAGGGTCAATTAATGCATAGGACCACTTTGGGTTGCAAACGGCCTAGCCAATTAATTTTTGGATAGGCAAGGTCAATTTTCTAGGCATGGATTAAGGGCTGAATTAATTTTCAGAATTAATTAAATGGCTGAAAATTGCTGAAAATGGATTAAGAAAGCTGCCACTTGGCAAAACTTTCCCGTGCGAGTGGAGGAAAGGCTAAATAGGGCTGAAGGGAGAGGAAAATCTCGTTTTTTCATTTTGGAACTGTTGGAAAGAGGAGTTGGACTGTTGCTGCCAGCTTTTGGGGCCATTTCCCAGCCATTGGAGACCATTTTGGTGATGGAAACTGCATATTTTTTACCTTGGGAAGGTGGCAATTGCTGCTGATGCACTTTCTCCTGAAGATCGCAGTCTTTGATGCTCCTATTGTTGTTGGTGTATCCGTTTGGGGCTGGTACAGCTGGGCTGCTGCTGATTTTAATCAGTTCTTCGTGACAAATCTCAGAATTTTCTCTCTCTACAGTATTCTCTCATCTCCTTCAGCCTATGCTCAGCCATTCTCAGCAATTCTCAGCCATTTGGAGGAGATTTCAGCCATTTTTTGTGGGCTGATCTGTAATTTCTGCAGTAAACCCTAATTTACAGCAAAAATTAGGGTTTAGCAGCCACCTTGGGATCCCTGCCAGAGATTGAAGGCTCAAAAGACTGAAATCAGCAGCTGATAATTGAAGATTATGAAGGGATTTCAGGAGCCAGCCCATCCCAAATTGATTTGGGGTAGCATTTGGCCAGCCAAGGGTCAAATTGGAGAAGAAGTCCTAGGTGAATCAAGGGACAAATGACCCAAAAGGCTTGCTGGTCATTTATGACAGCAAGAGCAATTGGTTAGCAGGAGGAGATTGAAGAATCTCAAGTTGTACTCCTTCCAATTGAATGAAAGCTAAAGAAATACCGCAAGGGGTGCCAATTTTGGGGCCAACAGGGAGTATACCGTCCAAGAATGTTATAGTAAAGTGTGTATTTCATTTTATCTGCATTTATTTATTGCTGTAATTAACTCTTAAATCAGGTTATCACCGCCCATTCCAAGAAGGAAGACTAGTTTCAAATGGGGTGTGGGCAACAAGCTAATAACACCTGAAACTTGCAAAAACGAGATTGAGGGAAGAGTGGAGGGCTGGCTGCCAATTTATAGAAAATTAGGGTTCTAGATCCTCTTGTTAGCGATCAGAGCCGTTAGGCCGGCAGCCAGTCGGACTGTACAGTCGGACTGCCACGTGGCAGTCCGACCTGTTTCTGTCAGTCGGCTGCATTTAATGCAACCGACCTGCATATTTTGGCGCCCAGGTTTTTGGCTATTTATAGCCGATTTTTCCAGCAATCTCCTACATTCTTCTGCTCGCAGATTACAAACTGGAGGCTCGCGCAGATTCTGTCTCGGTTCGCAGATTTCAGACAGGAGATCATGCTGACTGCAGCGGACTTCGAGGTGAACAGCAAGTTGCATCGTCGAGGTGGAGACACGCAGTCCAGCGCACTGCGCCCATGTATATATCTGCATATCTTTGTATACAGCACACTTTATACAGCAGATCTTCATCTTCCACTGTCTCTTTCTCTCTCTTCTCTCTCTCTGCGTTCTCTCTCTCTGTCCTACGCTTCCGCACCGCTGCACTCTGACATGATATCAGAGCAATGTTGAAGGGCTGACTGAGTGCAGAACCAACCTGAAGAGGAGTTTCCATCGCAACACAAGGCTGTGTTTTCAGCGTTTGAGGGCAGGCAGGAGGGCTGCGCCTCGGAACAAGGCTGAAGCGAGCGTGGGCGCACGGGAAAGGAGTCCAGGTGGTGGATTTGCTGCTGTTTACTGCTGTTTGACGAGGAGGAAGTTTGAGTTTTCAGCTTTCAAGTGCAGGTTTTGCTTTTTCAACGCCTCCGACGGGTGAAGAAGTTTCGGGACGCGGAAGAGCCCTAGCAGGCTGCGTTTTCACAGTCAGAGGGGGCTGCTTTTGCGTTTGTGAAGGCATTACAGGTGAAGATGTCTACAGAGATTGACTTGGAGTTCCAGACGATTATGGACCGGAATGTGCCTGTCTTACCGGCTCTTCCCGCAGATCAAAAGCTCGATGGCGACAATTACCGCATCTGGCGCGTGATGATGTTGGCCATCCTTGAGTCCTATGATTTGGCGGAGCTTGTACAGGAGGAGATTGACCGGCCCTCGGTGAGAGATGAGTCCAAAATCTCTTCCGATGCTTGTGCAGAGTTGGCCAAGGCACAGTCTCACTGGGACAAACTGAATGCCAGGATTCGTTCCTTTCTTTTTCTGTCTAGTACCACAGCCATGATAGCCCATATCGAGCACTTGACAGTGGCTCGGGAGATATGGCTGGAGCTTGATCAGATGTATAACCGGATGACCCTTATGAAGCGGGTTTCTTTGGAGGTACAGATGCGGACCTTGTCCGTTAACAAGTCTTCTTCGTTGCGGAAACACATCAACAAGCTTAGACAGCTTCAGATGCAGGTTCAGAATGCGGGGAAGCCGATTTCCTCAGAAGACATGGCGGTCACACTCGTCCCAGTTGCCGCCACGATTCGGTGCTTTCTACTCCGCCCTCATTGCTTCGGGGCGAAAGTCTACTCTTCGGTGGGAAGAGTTGGTTCCTATGGTCCTGGACCAAGAGGAACAACTGAAGGGACAGAATGCATCCAAGACGGAGGCACTGACAGGTCAAGCCTCTCAGAATAAGGGGAAGGACCAAAAGAAGAAGAAGGGGGATAACAAGTCAAAGAAGGACAAGGACAAGGACAAAGAATCCACATGCCATATTTGTGGAAAGACCGGCCATTGGAAGAAGGATTGCCCTGACAAAGACAAGAAGAACACCAACAAGAAGGACATGAAGGATTCTGGAGCGGTGGCTCTACCCTCATCAGCTGCGTTTCTTCATCTAGCTATCATTGAGGACTCTACACTGAATGCTTCTGATGCTGCGATGACGGCTCCCCAACCTCAAGAGTGGATCGTTGACAGTGGTGCCTCCCAGTACATGACTCCTTCATCAGATGGTGTTGCCCAATTGCAACCTTCGCGTGGGCATATTCTCATTGGAGATAGCTCTTCGGTGTCTATTGCAGGACAGGGTGAGATGCAGCTTATTCCAAATGGACGTGGTGGTACCCATACCTCAGAGGTCTTGCATATACCAGGTTTAGGGTATCATCTTCTATCAGTTCATAAGATTTGTTCCCTTGGACTTTTGGTGGAGTTTGACAGTGATTCGGTGCGAGTCCTTGATCGTGGGTCAAGGAAGCTTCTCTCATCAGGATATGAGGAGAACGGCATCTACAAATTGAAGCCTTCTACCGCCCTCTCTACTCTTTTTCTTACCTCTCAGACACAGTCAGAGCTATGGCATGCTCGGTTTGGTCACCTCAACTATGATTATCTTCAGAGGGCGTCATGTGGACAGCTTGTTCGCAGGTTGCCGGACATAGTGGTGAGCCAGCAACCATGCGTCTCCTGCATTCGCGGGAAACAGCATAGGGATGCGATTCCCAACAAAGCTTCGCGGCAGTCTACTTCACTGATGGAGCTTGTATCTGCGGATCTTTGTGGCCCTATGAGGAACAAGTGCTTGCGAGGGAGCTCGTACTTCATGTTGATTGTAGATGACTACAGCAGGATGACCTGGGCCTATTTCTTGGCATTGAAGTCATAAGCTTTCACCCACTTCAAGGATTGGCTTCTCTTTGAGGAGAACCGATCAGGCCGGAGATTGAAGACCTTGCAATCCGACAAGGGTGGTGAATTTGTTTCTAATGAGTTTACTCGTTTTTGTGCAGATAAAGGTATTCACCAGGAGTTTGCTAATACCAACACTCCTCAAGAAAATGGCATTCTTGAATGGAAGAACCGAAGTGTGATCGAGATGGCGCGCACCATGATGGAGCACCGATGGACACCTCAGTTTCTGTGGGCCGAGGCTGTAGCTACTGCAGTCCACATCCTTAACCGATCCCCCACTTCGGCCGTTGATGGGATGACACCTTTTGAGGCTTACTTTGGGACTAAGCCCGATGTTTCTTACTTTAGGGTTTTTGGGTGTGATGCCTATGTTCACATTCCCAAGGCTCATCATGATAAATTTGAAGCAGCTTCCCGAAGACAGGTGTTTGTTGGCTACAGCTCCCAATCCCAAGGCTATCGTTTGTATGATCCCATCAAGCAGGATGTGTACACCAGTCGAGATGTGTGGTTCGTGGAGGTTCCAGCCATAGCAGCGGGTGAGGAGCATCCCGTTCTTGGAGATCCAGGGGAGAGCTGGGCTCCCGTGACAGTTCCTTTGGAGCCCGCGCCTTTTGATTCCGATTCTGTTTCTGATACAGACTCTACTGTTCCACCGGTCACCCCCGAGGAGTTACCACCGGTGGATATCCCAGAGTCTTCAGCTGATGGAGAGAGACGAGGAGAGGTCCGGCCTCCTCCTCGTTGGGCCTGTGACACACTCCGTGATTCAGGGATCGAGGGGGTCCCTGAGAAGTGGGGACCGCAGGATGGTCCGCGGCGGTCACGGCGGCACCAGGCACATTCTTCGGAGCTTATTTGCTCTAACTATTGTTTGATGACCCGTGTTATGCAGGATCGAGAGCCCACCTCCGTGAAGGAGGCTTTACAATCCGCACCATGGAAAAAAGCTATGGAAGCCGAGTTGGAGGCTATTGAGAGGAATGGCACTTGGTCACTCGTGCCTCGCCCCCCGAATAAGAAGGTGATTGGCGTCAAATGGGTCTTCAAGACCAAGTACCTTAGCGATGGTTCTTTGGATAAGCACAAGGCTCGCCTTGTTGCTAAAGGTTTTGCACAGCGCCCAGGGATTGATTGTCATGATACTTTTGCCCCCATTGCTCGTATGGCAACTATTCGAGTTGTTCTTGCCTTGGCTGGCCATAGGAGATGACCTGTCTACCAGTTGGATGTGAAGTCGGCCTTCCTCAATGGTGATCTGAAGGAGGAGATCTATGTAGAGCAACCTCTTGGCTTTGGATCTTCAGATGGGAAAGTCTACAAGTTGAAGAAGGCCTTGTATGGCCTCAAGCAGGCTCCACGTGCATGGAACGAGAAGATTGATTCGTTCCTTCAGTCACAGTTGGGATATCGGCGTTCCAAGGCCGATCCGCAGCTTTATGTACACACTTCCGAGGCTGGTTGTGTGCTTTTTGTGTTGTATGTTGATGATTTGATTGTCACAGATGATCATGCACAGAAGGTCAAAGAGACGAAGGCAGCTTTACATCAGGCGTTCGAGATGATGGATTTGGGTCTACTCCATTTCTTCTTGGGCCATGAGATTTATCAGTCTCAGAGGGGGATTTTCATCTCTCAGTAGAGATATGTACAGGAGCTCTTGGTTTCTTTTGCGATGGAGGATTGTCGGACCCTTTCTACTCCTATGGATCCGAACTGGAAGGCCACTTCCCATTCAGCTTCTCCCATGGCGGATGCTTCCCGCTATCGTCAATTGATTGGATCATTGATTTGGCTCCTCAACATTCGTATTGATCTTTGTTTTGCTATTGGGCTTTTGGCAGGGTTCATGAGTGAACCTCAGAGGGTGCATTGGCAAGCTGCCCAGAGGATACTTCGGTATTTGAGAGGGACGTCTGATTTAGGGATTCATTATCCAGCAGGCACAGGTGGTTCAGATCTTGTTCTTGCAGGTTGGAGCGACTCGGATTGGGCCGGTGATGTGGACCACAGGCGGTCTACTACAGGTTACTGTTTTACCTTGGGTGCAGGTATTATCTCATGGAGTAGCAAGAAGCAGCCCACGGTAGCCCTTTCGTCTACTGAGGCGGAGTATCGGGCCGCGTCTTCCACCACATGTGAGGCTGTGTGGCTTCGGAGATTGTTGGAGGGGCTTGGCTGCCCCCAAACTCGTCCTACTTTGCTGCAATGCGACAATGAGAGTTGCATTGCCTTAGCACCGAATCCTGTTTTCCATGCCCGGACGAAGCACATAGAAATCCAATACCACTTCATCAGAGAGAAGCTTCTAGATGCGACCATCACTCTGGAGTACTGCAAGACGGAGGACAATCTTGCAGATTTGTTTACAAAGGCCCTTCCCCAGGCTCTCCTTCGGAGACATGCCAGATCCCTCAGGCTTCTGCCCCGTCCAGGCTCTGAGAGGGGGTGTTAGCGATCAGAGCCGTTAGGCTGGCAGCCAGTCGGACTGCACGGACTGCCACGTGGCAGTCTGACCTGTTTCTGTCAGCGACTGCATTTAATGCAGCCGACCTGCATATTTTGGCACCCAGGTTTTTGGCTATTTATAGCCGATTTTTCCAGCAGTCTCCTACATTCTTCTGCTCGCAGATTATAGACTGGAGGCTCGCGCAGATTCCGTCTCTGTTCGCAGATTTCAGACAGGAGATCGTGCAGACTGCAGCAGACTTCGAGGTGAACAGCAAGTTGCATCGTCGAGGTGGAGACACGCAGTCCAGCGCACTGCGCCCGTGTATATATCTGCATATCTTTGTATACAGCACACTTTATACAGCAGATCTTCATCTTCCACTATCTCTTTCTCTCTCTTCTCTCTCTCTGCGTTCTCTCTCTCTCTGTCCTACGCTTCCGCACTGCTGCACTCTGACACCTCTCCCACTTAACTCTCTCAATCCGCTCCCCGTTTTAGGGTTTTGGCTAAAATAAGCATGTTTTGGGGCTGTTTAAGTGGGTAAGAGCAATTCTTAGCACAACAAAGCCTAGTGTCAAGTTCGTCTAACCCTTTTGAGTTATTCGAACCAAAACCCTCCCTTGCTTTTCCTTTTGGTATGCAAGATCCAGATAATTACAGGTTTTAGTATGTAAATGTTAATCAAGGAGGCCTCAAAGTAGACGTACTTCCACAAGTATATCTGACACTTCTGTTTCATATGGGCATGGTGTTGCTAGTCACTTTCTCAATCTCTTCTCATCTCTCCATCTTCTTGTCAAAAAATAGATTTTCTTACTTCAGCTTTCAATAACTAGGATTGCACTCCACACCTGCATCCAGCACACTAGGATTTGGATCATCTATTTCAGTTCCTAGTACCTTTTCTTTTTTATCACCACAAGTATCCACAAGTGAATGCCACTCTGCACCCTCGTACATTGTTAGTAAGAATTTCACCTTTTAACATTGTGCCTTACACACACCCACAAGTGAGCACATCTGTCTATCCTAGGACAGCTATGATAGACATCCCCTTCACTAGTCCTGAACATTCATCCCCCAATCCATCAACCTCTCAAACGTAGGGATTTCCATCCTTTGCCTATGATGCACCATCACTCACTACATGGGTCACTCCCACGCAAGGATTTCCATCCTCTATCTACCGTGTCCTTATCCATCCCCCTTGGGCTAAATATGCGGCTACCATGCCTATGCCCAATCAACCTATACCCACTTTTGGATCCACTGTGCACACATCTCGCATGCATGGTGGGTACTCTAGAGTTAATTCCCAAGTATAATCCA
The DNA here is from genome assembly GCF_053477565.2 of Lygodium microphyllum. Classification (NCBI taxonomy): domain Eukaryota; kingdom Viridiplantae; phylum Streptophyta; class Polypodiopsida; order Schizaeales; family Lygodiaceae; genus Lygodium; species Lygodium microphyllum. The sequence continues at coordinate 17,048,063 of NC_141142.1, forward strand.
CTCCACCACCCTACCATGCACTTTGTTCTGCAACTTAGGAGGCAATTTGACTCCATTGCTTATTAGCAAAGATTGGCTTTCCACAAATGGAACCACACTGCTATGCATGGATAACCAAAGTCCCTTAGCTCTAGCCAAGAACCTTGTGTTTCATGCTCGCATGAAACAATTCGAGGTTCAATGCCACTTTGTTCGAAAGTGGATCATGGATTCTGAGTTAGCAGTGGCCTACTGCACCATGGCACGTAATGCAACAAATCTCTTCACAAAGCCTCTTCCATAGGCTTCTATGCTTTATCATATGAGATCGGTCGATCTTCTCTGGTGTTAGCCTACCATTTTATTCTGTAAATCTCTCATCTCCTAATTGTGAGCTCCCTCAAAGTCTGAGAAAGATATTGGAGCTCTAATTGTCATTTCCACTCCATTTAGTATGCATTTCCTTTGTCAATCAGCTTTAGGTGTGCTTTTTCTTCATCTTCAGCATTTTTTTGCTGCAACCATAGCCATTGGCCAAAATTTGTTGCAATCGGACTATATATTTATGGCCTATTTTGGTAGGTTAGTCAATTTTAGTTTATATTGGCTATTTATAGGCCTAATTGGCAGTACACAATTATTCATCTTCTATCTTTTGCAAGTGCTACTAACTGCACACTCTGTCTCCATCTCCAACACTATCATCATTTCCAGCCTAATTTGGTGCCAAGGTAACCATGAAACGTTTCACCACTAAAACATTGCATTTCACCCCAAAAATTTTCACCTTTGGGCAAGTCTCAAGCAAAACACTAAGTGAAACAGTTACATAATACATGTGAGATAGGTTTCTTTATAAACAATGAGTTCCAACTTATGCATGTATACCATACAAATCCTTTTATGTCAACAAATGATGTATTTTTTTGGGTACACAAGATCAATAAGAATGGTATCCTATGGACAAAGTGTGCAAAAATTCTCAAAAAAACAAGAAAAAACCATCTTTTTCCATTTAAAAATCATTTTTCCATGTTTCAATCAACCATTTCACTTAGGGCATTTCACGTTTCAATGAAACGTTTCAAGCATTTTGCATTTCGGCACTAGCAAAACGCAATTCAATGTTACCATATCTAGTGCCCTCATTGATGCCTTGGGCTATGTGCAAGGACTAATCAGCCCATCATTGTATTCGGCATTCTTTCCAAATTCAATGCAGATTTCTCTTGCATTCTTATTGTCTTCTCTCTTCTCCTTTTATCTCAGTGTTCACGTTTCTCTTCTGTTGCATGCTCTCACATCTTTGTGGTCTTGTCTTCCTTGAAGACTCGCTCTTCTACCCTCATGGAGGCTTCCCCTCTTGAGGCGACGTTACGACATCTCTCGATGCTATCACAGCAGTAGCTACTCCTTAGCTCCTCTAACTCGTGCGCTTCATCGACATCCTTCTTCATGGTTCTTGTCAACATACAAAGACCGACATCAAGTTCCTCTTCCTTCTTTAGCATCAACAGCCATGGTTAAGAGGGAGTTCCTACCCTTTCTTTGTATCCTACAAGTTTCAGTATCTGTCCCCTATATCAACCTCCCTTCCCTATTGTACCTCCCCTTTGCATTGCAGGATCATCGTCATCTTTGTAAAAGGATTCTTAGGCAGGTGAACAATTTCCCACAAGGGACATTGTCCAAGTGACACCTATTACATGTGCATTCTCATCATGTAGGCGGAATGGTATGCTCTAATACCATGTAGAGAAACAGTAGGGTTTGCAAGGAGAAACATAGTGAATGGCAAACACTCGGACAAGAAACTCAAAAACACTGAAGAAGACGATGAATGTGAAGCAAAAACACTGAAGAAGATGATGAATGTGAAGCCAACCTTTCTTCTTGGAATGGGTGGTAGATGACCTAACTTACCACAAATTATCGTAAGGAATAAATACACAAATCTGAAAATGCAAACTTTACCACTTAATCTTGGACATTCAACACCCGGTTGGCCCCAACAATTGACGCCCCTAGCTTTATTTCTTTATCTTGTATTACTAGAAGGTTGAAGTTAACTGAGACAGGCTGATCTCCTTCAATCGTGAATGCAATCATTGTCAAAAAAATAACCCCTTGATTGTGTTACAATCAAAGTATAATTTTTTCTTCAATCTCTTACATGCCGGCCACAATAAATTGAGAATGGGCTACCTCTCGAATCAACTGCCAATTTCTTGCCTTCAACCACTACACCGAGTACGAGATCTGCAATAATTGGGCACGGATCCCAAGGCAGCTGTGGAAACCTTGGTTTTTGCTATAAATTAGGGATTCAGCAACAACTTCTTCAATTGCTCTTTATCCAAAGCTAGAAAAGGCTGAGAACTATTGAGGGATTGTCCGGGGATGAGAGAGAAGCTAAGAAGAGAGAATTTCTTCAATTCGGTCTGCATGAAAGTCCTCAAATCTGCTGTTGGCTGCAAAGAAACAGCATCAAATGTGGTCGTCCAGCAATTTGGGAACTTATGAAGGCTGTCAATGGCCCTAAGATGGAGTCATCAGCAGTTGAGCACCCTCCTAATGATGTTGCCTAGCCTTGGAGAACTGCTTCATCCTGGCTAGGAATGCTCAAATATAGCCAGTGACTTGGGCAGTAGCCTCTCTCTCTCTCTTTGATCTTTATACACGGTCTGGCCTTTGCACTTTTGCAATCTGGGCATTCTGGTGCAAAGTGACCCAATTGACCCCAGGAGAAACAGCGGCCAACAAAAGTACCACACTTGAACTGAAACCAAAGAGAGGCCTCATACCACTTCTTGGCTATATCCCATAACATGCACAAATGATTCCTGTTGGCTGCATTCAGTCCCCCCTCTCTCTCTCTGTGCGCCTTCATAAGCTTCAAAATGGCTAGAATGACCCTCAACCGACCCCCAAATACTCTCCCTCAGTTTGCATGTCTAATTTTGACAAAAGTGGCAGCCTCTTTTGCCACTCTGCAGCCTTTTAATTGCATTGTTCAGCATTAATTAATTAATTTTCAAAATTTTACTTCTAAGATTTAATTAATTATCCATTTGACCCTCCCCAAGAACTAGCTAGTGCCCATTTACATTTGATGTGCTAACACACATGGGACATTTAATTGTCCCAATATTAATTGGCCTTGGACTAGCATTAATTTATTCATTAATACCTAGTCCCCCAATGTCACCACTGGACATTTAATGGCCTAGACTCAAATTGACACCAAGCACCCACAAGTACACGTCCAACATAGCTTAATACAACTTTTGCCAATGTCAGCCACTTATCACTTGAGATACTTAGATCGTCAACATGACTTAACTTACTTGCTCTTCACGTGTGCACCTCACATGTGTTGAGCTAAAACACGCTTTACAAAACTGATTAGCATTTTTAAACAGCCCCAAAATACACTTAGTTAATGAAAAACCCAAATTTGCTGCACGGTTCAAGAGAGTTTCAATGGTCCCCGAAAGCCCTAATTTATTGGGGCAGCCTTCAACATCTATAAAATAGACAAGCTACCCACCATTCAGCCTTATCCTTTTGTGCAGGTTTCTCACTCTACTGTCCTACCATCCACTGTCTAACCATCACCAACTACAGCCCATCACTCTCCAGCCCCAAGCGGCTTGTTTTCAATCACCGTCATGCTCTTTGGAGATCTCCATCTACTGCGCCATCATAACACCTGATCAGCCTAGTTTTCAGCATTTGGTGCCAAGCAACAAGCTGCTGCTATCTTCCTGCTGCAATACCTACATTTTTGTTGTCCAACACACCATCTACATCAGGAAACACCTCTCCTTTTGTCGCCTTAGTTCCCTGACACTCTAGTGATTAGCATTTGGTGTTTCCCGCATTCCAACAAGTGGTTACTACACTTGGGATCCATCTTCGGTGGACGTCACTCTCCGACACTGCATTGCTTTGCCCTTGGGCATACACTCTTACATTCATTTATAGATTCATTCACTTTAGAGTTTCTTCTTTCTATGTTTGTCTCCATGTTTAAGTTTTGAGTTTTTGTGTTTTGCACTTTGCGTTTGAGTTTTGCTTGTCTCTACCTAAGTCTTTGCGTTTCAGTCTTGGTCGTACATGTTGTGTTTCCTCAATGCAAACCCTAGCATATCTTCACATGGTATCACAGCCGATGCTCTTCTAAAGAGTATCCTGTGGTGTTTGTGGAGGCTAGTCTTTATGCAAGACTCGCACGTGACTCGATTCTGACTCATAATGTCTCAAGCACCTTCTTCTTCGGATCCTATGACGCCCTATCAAACTTCTCCATCATTGGAGGCTCGGAGAAGGCATTATGGTCTCGATGAGAAGGTAGACACACCTTCACCTTTACCATCATCTTCTTCTCATTTTGGTCATCTTAGAGATGAAGAGTTTCAGGAGTACTTGCACATCACATACACTTCGATTTATACTCCTCCAACAAGTGCTACTATTCCATTTGGACCAATTCGTGAGACTAGCAATCTCCTTGATCTCAGAGAGACCACGACATTCGGCGTGTGGCGATCCATCTCCTTTATCTTAGCCAAGCCTTATGTCAATTTCATATAACACTTTTGAGTCGCATGAGCCAAAACCCTCTTTTGTTTCTTCTTATAATGTGCAAGATCTGGATGATCTTCAGTATGTTAACTTTAATAAAGGATACCCTTCAGCAAGTATATCTCTACCATCTGTTTCATTTGAGTATGTAAACTACTCTTCTCAACTCCCTCCTATCCCACCATCATCTTCTCCACATTCTGATCTATTCACATCTTCATTCTAAAATCTTAGATTACATTCCACTTCCGCTCAAAGCACACTAGGGGTTGGATCTTCCATCTCTGCTCCTAACACCGTCTCGTTCTCCCTTCCACCACCTACCTAACCTCCATTCACTCCACCTCTTGGTGCATCGTTAGGGGGAATGCCACTCTTTAACACTATACCTTCCACCTACCCCCACTTTACCATATCCTTCCACTCAAGGACGGCTATGATGGGCATCCCCCTCACTACCCTCCAACACTCACAAACCCCCCCACACGACCTTTTATACGCAAGGATATCCATCCTCTACTTATAGACTACAATCACACATCCCTTGGGTCACTTCTACGCAAGGATTTCCATCCATTGCTCCTTGTGTCCCTATCCCTCCACCATGGGTTCCACAAGCAGTTCCATATCCATACCCAATCCACCCTTGCCCACATTTGGATCCACTATACACACTTTTGGTATATATGGTGGGCACTCTAGAATTACTTCCCACGTGTAGTCCACTCCATCTCCCTATCCTTCCTATCCGCCCTACCCACAGACACATCTTCTCCGTCTCCTAGCACTACCACTCCTATTGCAACAGCCAAGAATGCCTTCATGAATAAGACTCGTTTTAACGAGTCAAATTTCACCACTTGGTCGAATGTTGCAAAAGCTATTCGGAGCTAAGAGTGAAGGTACAAAGAATTGAGAGCAACAGAGTGAGAGAGTGAGCATGACCCTTGATGTTCGGTACAAAGACTAGTGTACCACATTTTAGGTTTTGAATATATATAAAGTACAACATGTGAAAGGGTGCGTTCACACCCGAACACGGTAAAAGGCACGGTGAGCCTTTATTCCCAACAACCTCCCACCTAAAGGCAACGTGCCTAAATGTAGAGGAAAAAATCAGCTAAGTCTATGTATGTACAAAGCTGAAAGATACATATACTATCCAACCCCCATCATCTGGCGGCAATGAGCAAACTGCTTAGCTAAAAGACCCTTTGTAAGAAGGTTCGCAGGATTATCATCTGTATGTACCTTGACAAGCTCAATACCTTTGCTGTCAAGTATATCCCTGATAAAGTGATACTTTACCAATATGTGCTTTGTCTTTGCGTGAAAGACAAGATTCCATGCTAGCATGATAGCACTTTGACTGTCACAGTGGAGAATAGAAACCTCTGTACTCCCAAGCTCTCTCACAAGCCGTGAAAGTCATAAAGCTTCTTTGCATACCTCTGCTGCAGCCACATATTTTGCCTTTGTAGTAGATAGTGCAATACACATTTGCAGCCTAGATATCCAAGAGACTGCTCATCCTATGAACATAAACACATAGCCTAAAGTAGACTTCCTACAATCAGGATGGCCAGTATAGTCTGCATCCGTGAAACGGATAACAAAGGACTTCTATTTAACAAAGCAGATACACAATTCCTTTGTGCCCTTAAGATATCTCATGATACCCTTCACTGCTTCCCAATGCTTTTTGCCAGGATATGCCATGTATCTGCTAACCACTCCCACCGCAAATGCAATGTCAAGACGTATAACAACCATAGCATACATCAAGCTACCAATAGCTGAAGCATAGGGTATCTTGGCCATTTCAGACTTTCCATCATCTAATGTAGGGCTGTCATCTGCACTTAAGTTTCACATACGGAGGCAATGGTATACTGAGAGCTTTTCCCCCCTCTATATTGAAATGTTGCAAAACTTTCGTAATATACTCATGCTGTGATAGATAAAGAAGACCTTTTGATCTGTCTCTAAGTATACGCATGCCAAGAATGTGATTTGCCTCACCAAGATCTTTCATATCAAAGCTATTGTGTAGACTCTGCTTCAAGGAGTCCAAGGCATGAACATCCTTGCCTGCAATTAGCATATCATGCACATACAAAACCAAGAGAATAAGGTTGCCATCTGCTGCCTGCTTGGTATATAAGAAGTGATCAACTTGAGAACGATGAAATCCCTGAGATCGCATGAATGTATCAAATTTGTGATACCATTCTTGTGGTGCCTGCTTCAGCCCATACAGACTTTTGTTGAGTTTACATACCATGTGCTCTTTTCCCTTTGCAACAAAACCGTCAGCCTACTACATATAGATTTCCTCATGCAGATCACCATGTAAGAATACGGCTTTTACATCCATCTGTATGAGTTCCATGTCCTCAGATGCAACCAAGCCCAAGATGGTTCGCAGAGTAGTCATTTTGACTACAGGAAAAAAGATTTCATCAAAATTAATTCCATGTTCTTACTTGTACCCTTTAGCAACCAAGCATGCCTTGTACTTTGGCAAAGACCAAAAGTGACTTTCATTTTGTAAATCCCATTTGCAAGGTAGCACTTTTTTTCCTTTTGGTAAATGTACTAAATTCCAAGTGTCATTCTTCATAAGAGATTCCATTTCCGATAGCATTGCTTTTTGCCTTCTGTCTATCCATTGCTTCCTAGAAGCATAACGGTTCACCACAATCTGTTAACATGACATAATCAACCACATAGTTTTCTCCAAGAACAAATCTATTTGGATGTTTTTGCACTCTGGTCGACCTACGGACCCAGTGGTCAATATTTGCTGGCTGTTCAGCCTGCAAATCTACATTAACAGCTTGCTGTTCTGCAGGTACAGCTTGCTATATAGCCGGTTCAGCTTGTTCCAGGTGCACATGTTCTTGCTGAATTTGTGGGACATCATGGACAAGATCCTATTGATCATTTACAGCATCTTTCCCTGCATTTTCAATGACATTTTCAGCAGGTATTTGCTGCTGTCTAACAGACATTCTTTGCTATCCTATTGGTACATCCTCCCGAAATACAACCCTTCTGACCTCCTCTGTTCTTTTCGAGCTGTTTGTGCATGCAATCTTCCCGGAAGATGACATCATTGTTGTATACTACTTTTCTTTTCTCGGAATCCCATAATCTATACCCCATTTTCCCTTCATCACTATATCCTAGGAAAATACATTTACAGGACTTTGGCTCAAGTTTGTTGCATTTTTCCTTGCGTATGTGCACAAGTGCCTCGTAGCCAAACACTTTCAAGTGTGCATACGAAGGTGGCTTGCCCGACCACACTTCTTGGGGAACTCCCCCCTCCAAAGACCTATTTAGTGACCGATTTATCAAGTGTACAGCTGTCATAACAGCCTCTGCCCAAAAACTATGGGTTAAAGCAGCATGTGACAAAATTGTATGCACCTTGTCTTAAATGGTCCTATTCATACGCTCTGTAACACCATTTTGGGGTGGATTATAAGAAGCAGTAAGCTCCCATTAATCCCTTTGCTATCACAAAAGTCTTGAAAGGCTTTGGACACATATTCCCCACCATTGTCAAAGAGAAGGCATTTTAACGTCTTGCTGGTCTGATTTTCAGCAAGTGCCAGGAATTTTTTAAATTTATCCAAGGCCTCACCTTTGCGACGGATTGGATAAACCCATACTTTACGTGTGGCATCATCAACAAAGGTAATAAAATACTTCTTCCCCCTAGACATAATCCTGGCATTTGACATACATCTGAATGTACTAACTCTAAGGGTGAAGACTTTAGAAAAAGAGACTTTTTGTGTGACATTTGAGCATGTTTACCATAAATACAATGATCACATTGTTCAAAATCAGCATACCTCAAAGACGGTAAATAACCCAAACAAGAGAGCACTTTCATTCCAGATTGACTCATGTGTCCCAACCGACTATGCCACAAAGAACCACTTGGTTGCTCAGTTATGGCGACAACATGGTCACGCACACTAGATACATACAAATGATACAAAGTATCACTTTTGGACCCCTTGGCAACAAAGCAGGAGCCCTTACATATTTTCCATTTGCTATCCCCAAAGGTGGTGTGATAGCCTTCATCATCTAGTTGCCCTGTGCTTATCAAACTGTTCTTGAGCTGAGGTACATGTCTCACATTATGCAAAACAAACACGGAGCCATGCTGAAATTCCAGTTTCACACTGCCAATGCTTGCAATTTTACAAGCATAGTTATCCCCCAAGTGGACACTGCCACGAACAACACCATTGTAGTCAGAGAACCACTCATGATGTGATGTGACATGAAAGGACGCACCTGAATCAAGTATCCAAGTGTGAATATCATCCTCAGAATTTGCAATCAATGCATGTGCATCCAAAGAAGAAGCAAGAAGTACATCACCATCACTGTCATTGTCATGAGAGACTACATTAACCTCTTCTATTTTCACATTCCTCTTTTTGGCAGGCTAGCTGTCCTTGCTTTCAGCCTTGTTGGCTTCATTGTTTTTGTTTTTTCCCTTCTCTTTCTTCAGTTGAAAGCAATCCCTTTTGTAGTGCCCTTTTTTGCCACAATGATGGCACTCCACATTCTTTCCACGAGATTTGATGCGTGCTCTATTTTCAGAACTGCTGTTATGCTGAAATCTGCCTCTAGTGTGTAATGCATTGATAAAATTCTGCAAAAAGGTCCGGTGTGCACAAATTTCATTGAAATTGAAGAAATTTCACTGAAATGTGAAAAGCCCCAAAATTTCACGAGCAAATGTGCACTAATTTTACAAATTCTAAGTCAGATTGTCCATTTCTACATTACAGTGCCCAAATTTGGGAAAAGCCCCAATTTTTCAAGTCAGGCTTGCACAATGTGCGTGTGTGCGTGAACACCTAATTGTGGAGGAGGATAAAATTGAAATGTTTTTTTTTAATGACAACGTTGACTGTCAAGTATGATTCATGACACGCCTGGTCTTCGACAAGTCACCGCCTGTCCTGTCGGAGCGCAGCCGCTAAGCTTGTCTTGTCCGCGCTAAACTTGCAACCATGTTGCCTGGGCCTGCTATCCGGTATGATTCGTGACCCGCCTGGTCTTTGACAAGTCAACACCTGTCCAGTCACACCGCCACCGCTAAGCCCATCTTGTCCACACTAAACTTGTTGCCATATTGCCTAGGCCTGGTCGCATCATGCACGTTGACCCTAGTCACGTGTGCGCTTGCTATGGTCGCATACAGGTCTCGTTTGGCCTACGTCAACCTATCACCTATTTGTGGTGCAGTCCGTTCCTTGCTCGCTGCACCTGTTGGTGTGATAAACCTGCACTCGTTACGCACTCAACACGGCACAGAAAGGTAACACGATATGAGCTCAAGGTATACTCTTGTATTATTCAATCCAAAAGCGGGACAACATAGACACATCCCAAGACTACACCCTCGTGACGCCGCACATAAGAGGGTTCACCACTGGGTATAGGGAATCACACGTAGAGTGGAAACAAGGCAGGGCTTTGAGTCACTACTACTCCCTATATAGGTGCAATCGGTAGCAATGGCATGGTATAGCTACAAAGCCCTTACACTCACCCCCGCTTACTGGATTGCTGACCTCAGCAATCTAAGGGTAGCGTTTGTTATTTGACTCATCCGGGGTCTTAACGCAGCTTTTCCTAGCAAGCTGGTCAGTGTCTGCCGGTCTAAAGGGACCGCGGGGTCTTAACACAGTCTATACTATCAGACTGGCCAGTGTCTGCCGCACTAAGACATTGGGGCTTTCTCTTCTTTTTTTTTTTATGGAGTTATTTGTGATGATTGCTACCATGTGAGTCCACCCTCGACTCGATTACATTTGAGGAGTGGAGGCACATTTGAGGTCTATGATTGAGAACCGCATTATTTGTTGGAGTGTTGGGGCGGCTCAAGGGTCGGTAGAAGGAGCAGGGGGGTTCTCCTCGAGCCAAAGGGCGAAGGCATGCTTTCCGCGTTCACGGGCCTCCGCTTCTAAGATCCAAGTGGCCTCCTTGAGTGGACGCCCACGCCACTTGGTGAGGTATTCGGGGAAGCCTCTTTGTTCCCGGCGTCGGAGGAATGCTTCTACTTCAAAGGGACCATTGGAATGGAGCATTGGTACGCGCCGTCCCCATTGGTTGTCGGGATAGAACCTGCGCAGAAGACGAGCATGAAATGCATTATAAACACAAACACTGTCTGGCAGGACCAGCTTGTAAGTGACTTCGTTCAGCACTTGAGTGATTCGGTAGGGTCCATAGTAGCGGTGATTGAACTTTGGGGTCATGTTTTTGGGAAGTGACCTATTCTTAGAGCTCACTAGGACCATGTCTCCTTTGGCGAATAGTACAGCCTTTCTCTTCTTGTTTGCTTGCTCTGTCATTGTTATCTTGCTCCGCTCGAGACTTTGCTTAGCTGCTGCATTGCGATCTCTCCATTTCTTCAAGAATTCTTCTGCATCTTGATCCTCCGCTTTGGCCGCTCCGGATGCTAAGGCCAGTGGTGTGATGACTTCTTTTCCTGTGGCTAACTCAAAGGGAGTGTACCCTGTAGCCGAGTGGATGGAGCTATTATAGTGAAATTCCAAGACATCAAGGTACAAGGCCCAATCTTTCTGATCCACTCTAGCATAGCTGCGGAGATAATCTTCGATGCCTTGGTTGACTCGTTCTGTCTGTCCATCTGTCTCCGGATGAAAGGATGATGAGAATCTCAGTTGGGTTTCCAGAGTCTTGAAGAGTTCCTTCCACGTCGCTCATGAATCTTCCATCTCTATCTGATACAATGGCCAGTGGTAAGCCATGCAATTTGAATACATGTGTGAAGAAGAGGCGTGCTACCTCCTTGGCATTCAGTGGTGGTTTGGCCGGGATGAAGTGGGCTTGTTTGGAAAAATAGTCCACCACTACAAAGATGATTGTGTGCCCATGGGACTCCGGTAGTTCCACAATGAAGTCCATACTGATGACATCCCATGGGCGGTTAGGTACTGGTAACGGTTGTAATAGTCCGGCTAGTCTTGATCTGGGTACTTTGACCATTTGGCAAGTGGGGCAAGTTTTGATGTAGTCTATCACTTCTTCCTTCATGTTCGGCCAAAAGAACTGCTTCCTAAGGGCCTCCAAGGTTTTGCTTTGCCCTTTGTAGCCTCCAATCTTGCCGTCGTGTATCTCATGTAGGATGAGTTTCTTTAATTCCACATTGTTGGGGATATACAATCTTTTGCCTAAAAATAGAATACCCTCTTCTAAAGTGTACATTCCATGGGGGGTCTTCTCTGCTTCCACATCTTTGATTATCTTGTGCATGTCTTGATCTTGTTCTAGGGCTTCTTTGACAAGTTCTATGAAGTTGCTGCTGACAACACTAACAGCTTTCAGGTCAGCTTTCCGGCTGAAGGCATCTGCTATTTTGTTAGTAGAGCCGGGCTTGTGCTTAATTTCCAGGTCAAATTCGGCTAGGAAGTCTAGCCAGCGGGCTTGCTTTGCTGATAACTTGGGTTGGGATTGGAAGTATTTGAGGGAGATATTGTCGGTGAAGACTATTGTATGCTTGTCTTGAACATAGTGCTTCCATTTTCTAAGGCAGTGGATGACTGCCAACATTTCCTTCTCATGTGTGCTCCACCTTGTTTCAGCATCAGTAAATTTCTTTGACTCATACGCAATGGGATGCCCCTCTTGGACCAGTACACCCCCTATGCCATAGTCAGATGCATCTGTAGAGATTTCAAAGGGTTTGGTGAAGTTCGGCACCCTTAGGACGGGAGTTTGGCTCATGCACTTCTTCATCTGCTCAAAGGCTTCCTGTTGCGCATTCCCCCATGTAAACGAGTGGTCTTCTTTGGTGAGGTGGGAGAGGGGGGCAGTGATGAGGCTGTAATCTTTGATGAATCTTCGACAAAATACTGTAAAGCCTAGGAACTCCCGCACTTCTCTTACAGTTTTCAGTACAGGCCATTTTTGGACAGCTTCCACTTTCTTAGGATCCACTTTGATTCCATCTGCTCCTACAATAAAGCCTAGGAACTCCAATTCTTTCACTGCGAATTCACATTTTTCCGGCTTGGCGTATAATTGATGTTGCCGCAGTTTCTCAAAAACTTGGCGTAAGTGTTGCTTGTGCTCTTCTAAGGTCTTGCTGTAGACTAGGAGGTCATCTATGTAGATAATGACAAAGATATCTATCTCCGGTCTAAAAATTCCATCCATGAGGCCACAAAATGTGCCTGGCCCATTGCTTAGGCCGAACCCTAATACTAACCACTCAAAACTACCATATCGGGTCCGGAAGGCTGTCTTTGGGATATCTTCTTCGGCTATGCGGATTTGGTGGTATCCTGATCTAAGGTCAATCCGACTAAAGTGCTTGGCCCCATGCAGTCTATCTAAGAGGTCTTCCACTAGGGACATAGGGTATTTGTTCTTTATGGTGATTTTGTTAAGAGCCCTATAATCTACACAGAGTCTAAGTCCCCCATCCTTCTTCTTTACAAACAACACTGGAGCACCAAAGGGGGATTTGCTAGGGCGGATGAATCCTTGTTCTTCTAGTTCATGTAGTTGCTTCTTCAATTCCATGAGCTCAGTGTGGTTCATGCGATAGGGAGCTCGGGCTGGTGGAGAAGACCCTAGAATCAACTCAATCTTGTGATCCACATCTCGTCTAGGTGGTAGACCCTTGGGTAGTTCGGCTGGCATTACATCTTTGAATTCTTCAAGTATTTCTGTCACTTCTGTGTTCCTCTTCTGTTGTTTGGGTTTCTTGCCATCTTCTTCTTCTTCAATTGGTCGAATCATACACAAATAGACCATATCTCCTTGTTTGACTGATTTCTCGACTTGCTTTGCACTACATGTCATGATACGTGGCCTGATGACGGTCCCTTGGACCGGTGCTTTTTGGGTCTAGCCCTTTGGTTGGTTTGCAGCTGGTTTTACTGTTTGGCATGATACTCCTGGCTTGTTCTCCTTCATTTGCACCTTGATTGGGGTCCTACCAGGTAGCTGCATTCTTTCGCATGGTACTCTGACGCCTTCTCCTTGCATGTCTAGCATCATTTCATTCACACCCTTACCAAACATTGCAATGACATACTTGTCATAGAATTCTAAGCCTAATATCACTTCAAAATCATCCATGGGGATTACTAAGAAGTTGAGTTTCGCTTTCCACTTGTCAGCTTCCACTTGGACTGCAAAGACTTGTTTTACTTCCTTGGCTTCTCCTTGTGCGAATGTTACTGTTAATCCTTCTGGGGCTTTGGATAGTTTCAATCCATGCTTTGCTGCACACTGTGGTGTCATGAAGTTATGGGTTGCTCCTGTGTCCACCATGATAGGTTGGTTTCCTTCACCCACTCGACCTTTGATGTATAGATGGTGGACTGCTGCTACTCTGGCTGCCATGCATTGGGGTCGGGCACTAACTGACCCTACCCTTGGGTGGTCCGTGCTCTCTTCACTCCCATTTGGAATTTCCTGGATACGCGATGGTTGTGGTTCTTCTCCTCCATATGCATAAGCTGCATTCACCCTTGATCCACTCGATAAAGCTGTGTCTTCTATTGGGTATCTATTTTGGTAGAGTGGACCCCCGCATTTGAAGCATCTGATGCCGGTGGAAGGGCCTGGGGGTCTCCACCATGATGTGTTTGATCCTGCGGGCCCATATGATGTGCTAGGGGTTGGCCTGTAGTGATTGTTTCCCCATCTCCCTACTGCTCCTCTTGGTACTAATGCGGTTTGGGATACCGCCGTGGTGTTAGTGGTGTTTTGACTTCTTGTATCTGTGAATGCCCCTCTAGGAGCATTGGGCCTCTGGTTCCAAGAGTTGCTGTTGTTGAAGGTGTTGTTGAAGTTGTTGTTGAACCTATTTTGATTCCCTTGTGCTGTTCTTCTGCCTTCCAGGTCCACCAATCGTTCGGCCATTCTCATAGCTTCTGCTAAGCTTGTTGACTCCTGTCTCTCCACATCTCTTCTAGCCCATTCTTGCATTCCAAACAAAAATCCATGTAGCTTAGTGTCAGTATCCATGTTTGGTAGCTGCAGCATGATTTGCCTATATTTGCTGACATACTCTTTCATCTTTCCCTGTGCTTGCTTGAGGTTCCTCCATTCGTCTCTCACTTTGAATTTCTCCAGCTTGGGAATAAAGTAGTCCTTCAGTTCTTCCTCGAGTTCTTCCCACGAACAAATTGTGTGGCCTTGCTCTTGTTCTAACACGTACCAACTGGCAGCATCCTCCTCCAAGTAAATGGCTGCCACTTCCGCCTTCCTGTCTTCGGTGATTCTTGAATATTTTAAGTACCTATCCACCTCTGCGATCCATTTCTTCAAAACCAACCCATCTCTCTCTCCCTTGTACTTGGCGGGTTGGGGCATCTTGAATTTTCCATAATCATCTTCTAAACTACTGCTATCTTCCTCTTCTTTGCGATGGTGTTTCTTCTCCTTCTTCTTGTCTTTCTTTTTGCTTCCTAATTCTACTACTTTCTCCTTCTCCTTCCTTGTATCTTGCGCCCTCCTAGATGACTCCTCTCTACCCGTTCTATCCATCTCCTCTTGCATTCGGTGTCTCCTCTCCTCTTCTTGTTGTTGACTCATCCATTCTCTATAGCCCTGCTCTACTTCTAGTTTTTTCCTCCTTTCTTCCTCTTCCTCTTTCATCTGCATGTTCCTCCATATTGATTCTAGCATGCCTAACATACCATCTATTTGTCTTTCTAGTCCGGTCACCTTCTCCTCTTGGGCCACTCTCCATTCTTGTCCCCTACTCTTCTTCCTCTCCTCCAATGTCGGGAGGGTGATGTTCTCCCTTTCTTCCTCCATGTGGTTGGTGGTGGTGTCAGCGCGGGGAAGCCGCGTTTCGCCTGTGGTGGTGCGGGTTGTGCCGCGGGGAAGCCGCGTCACGTCTTCAAATGGTGGGATGTCGAGGTTGGGACGTGACGCCGGGGCGACGCGTCGGGGGGTGTCGCAACGTGGGACGACACGATATGGGGCGTCGCGCTATGGGTCGTTACAACTTCGATCTCTTCGGGGCACTGGATCTTTCCTCCTGCTTCCGTGAGCACTCCTTCACTCCGAGCAAGGGTTGCTCTGATACCAAGTGTGATAAACCTGCACTCATTATGCACTCAACACGGCACAGAAAGGTAACACGATATGAGCTCAAGGTATACTCTTGTATTATTCAATCCAAAAGCGGGACAACATAGACACATCCCAAGACTACACCCTCGTGACGCCGCACATAAGAGGGTTCACCACTGGGTATAGGGAATCACACGTAGAGTGGAAACAAGGCAGGGCTTTGAGTCACTACTACTCCCTATATAGGTGCAATCGGTAGCAACGGCATGGTATAGCTACAAAGCCCTTACAGTTGGTCCATCTACCTCTCCTGCACCTGTTGAACACTGACGATTGGTACCTAAAGCTCCTACTCGCCTGTCACGTGGCCTAACGACCATCACCGGCTTCGAGAAGCGTGCACACAACCTGTGTGCTCTGATACCAGTTTATTGCAAAGGCTATTCAGAGCTAAGAGTGAAGGTGCAAAGAGTTGAGAGCAGTAGAGTAAGAGAGTGAGCACAACACTTGATGTTTGGTACAAGAATAGTGTACCACATTTTAGGTTTTGAATATATACAAAGTACAACAAGTGAAAAGGTGCGTTCACACCCAAACAAAGTAAAAGGCACGATGAGCCTTTATTCCCAACATCAAACTTCATGCAACAAGTGCTTGAATCTCAAGGACTTTAGGATCTCGTCGTTGATATTGAGTCTATGCTAGACTCTCAACTAGTTCACCCTGATCACATTCATCAATGGAGAGCCTACAACGCCACAGCCAATGTTAAGTTAATGCAAGGGTTGCTTTCCAAATTCCACTCTCAGTTACAACATTTTCCCCTTGCATCATCTGAGTGTTAAAGTCATCTCATTGACCGCTATGCGGCACGAGATCTCACTCGGCGTATCAATCTCGATTTTGAGCTTCAAGAGTTTTCCATTAAGAAAGGGGATGATCTGAAAGTCAAGTTGGCCGAATATCGGTGGTAACTCGCCAAGTTTGCTACTCCTGGCTCCCCAAAATTAGATGATGATTAGATCATGTTCTTCTTGAACAAATACTTCCATTTTATCCACAACATTATCTTACTACCTAGATTACCAACCTTCTATTGCGTTCAAGTGTCAGTTCTTGAGTTACGCGAGACTGCATGATCAAGTCCACAAGAAGTCCTCCACACACATCCATTCAAAGGGGTGCAAGTTTGTTGCCTCTTCTTTGGCAAGGAAAACCAACAGTGGCAAGAACTCGCAAGATACAAAGGCAAGCCAAAACAAGGCGTCCAATGCAGCCTTATGTGTGCATCTATTTAAAGTCTAGGTTGCGATTAGAGTTACCATTTGCCAATGTGTGTCGTACCAAGGCCTAAGGTCTTCCTCCTAGAAAATCACAACAAACTATTGCAACTGCCTTTACTCCAATTGGCCAGTCGAGTGGGGCTACACCTCCCGCTCCTGCACCATCTACTCCATCTGCCCCAGCAACTACTAGATATATGGTACACGGACAACATAGTCTACCTCCTTCACTACTCCTAAAGGATTGGCTGATCGGTTTGCTACTAACTCACCTATTGCACTTTACACATCCATTCCTAGGATATCCACTGCACCTTCTAGAACCACTTCCCTACCTTGCCGTACACAATGGTGACTACACTTAGCCTTTCTCTTTTTAGACTTCCGCCACATACTTACATACTCATTGCATTGCACTTAGCTTTGCTTTCTTTTACTTTATTTTCAATTTTGTTTTTTGAAGCAACTCACTACTTATATCTGTGCTTGTAGATTTTGATCTCTTTGCACGGTTTTGTATTTCAATATAAGGCTAATATACAAGCTTGCACCAGTTCTTTCTAAGCTAGAGACAAGAGATGCGCACCACTCCTTTCATTGTTCCATCTACTTAGAGTTTTACACTTCTACCAGTATGGAGGCTTCTCTTCCCACGATTATGCAACATCTCTCTTAATGGTATCATGGCGGTGACTTCTATCCTTGCTCTTCCAGTAGGGATGCTTCATCATTTTCATCCACATGGTTCTTGGCACCACATGAAGACCAACATCCTCAA
The DNA here is from genome assembly GCF_053477565.2 of Lygodium microphyllum. Lineage (NCBI taxonomy): Eukaryota > Viridiplantae > Streptophyta > Polypodiopsida > Schizaeales > Lygodiaceae > Lygodium > Lygodium microphyllum. The sequence goes on from NC_141142.1 coordinate 17,065,793, forward strand.
GCTCCTCTTCCTTCTTGGGCATCGACGTCCAAGTTAAGAGGGGGTTCCTACCCTTCTTGGTATTCTATACATTTCAGCACTTGTCTTCAACATTGGCATTTCCCCCCCTGTTGTACCTTCCTCTATGCATTGCATGATTTCACATATTTGTACTAGGGCGCTTGGGCAAGTGAACAATTTTCCCACTAGAGATACTGTCCCAAGTGGCACCTACTACATGATCATTCTTCAGTATGTAGCATGCTATGCATCCGTTTGTGCGGAGTACCACTAGATGGATCCTAAGTTGTTTCCACTAGCGGATTACACCACTATTCTTCTTCACATGATACTTCATCACCTTTCCCTCATCATTGATATCCTTGAGTGGTTGCATAAGCTTGTACTACATAGTTACCAGGAATGGAAAACGGGGAACAGGATCCCCGGAATAGGGAAAACGCCCAAAGTTAGGGAATGGGAACGGAGGGAACAGCATATATATATATATATATATATATATATATATATATATATATATATATATATATATATATATATATATATATATATATATATATATATATAAAATAGAGAGAGAATCGACACTTAGAATCTAGAGATATGAAAAATTGAAAAACAAAACTAACTTTAGTAAGTTGATCACAAAATCATTGACCAACCCCATATGGCATGTACACATAACTATAAATTGACCTATTAATATCCTTTTTCGATATCAACCTTAATTCGCGAAGTTAGAGACATAATAATCAAGTTTCAACAATAATAAAGATTCAAAACATTGTAATCAACAATGGATTGTCGCATTGTAATCAACAATGTTGCATAAGTTCAACAAGTGTACATTGCAAAGACACAAAATATGCACTAAACTTTAAAGTCTAAAGATCCAAGTTACAAGAGCTCCTAGTTCCAAGTTAATACTCTAAAGTTCCAAGAGGCTAGCCGCTAAGTGCTCTCATTCATGGAAGATGGCTCCACTATGCCTAAATGCTCATCTTGCTGAACAACATCCTAGCCATCACCATCATCATTATCGACATCATCTTTTTCCCAACGTATAAAAGAATTAGCCTTTGCAACTGATGTTCGAGCTAGCAAGCGAAGATTGGAGCTCACATAAGCTAGGTCATTCGTCCTCATTGTACCAAGACGATTTCTCTTTAAGTGAATATAATTGAATGAGCTCCATAGTTGCTCTAAACAAGAAGAGCTAATTGTTTGGCTAAGAATACAAATAGCCAAACTCTGCAACTCTAGAGCTTCTCCCTCATAGTCCTGTCACCATAAAGCAGCCCTAATATTTGTCATGTCCTCTAGTGCATCCTCTATACCAAGCATCCCTAATGTTTGTCGATACACAAAGAGCTGATTTTTAATTTTGTGTTGCATTTCATGGCTAGGATAATGCCTTGCAAGCAATGTGTTCCAAGCCTTGACCACCTCAAGGTCTCTTTCTTGTATCTTTCTTTGAAACTCAGAATCAAGCACATATGTTGCAGCATGCATAGGAGAGTCATACTCATTCCATCTGCTGATGCATAACTCCTTGATCTACTCATACCTATCTACATTTAGTTCCAAACTCTCCAACTTCTCAATCATGTGATCCATACCTTCATAGATCTTCCCAACGCACGGAACCATACCATTTGTGTGATTCACCTCATCCCAAAAATCTCTATCAGAGACATATGCATTACATAACACAGCAGTAACATAGCAGCCCCAATCCAATTTTTATACTCATCACTAGTAAATAGCTCCCCAATTGCACCTTTGCAATAGTGCATACAACCAAGCATAAAAAAGTTATGTGCAAATAGTGTTTTCAAGTATTTGAGAAGTTCTTTGTCACTTCTCTTACGAAACTCAACATGCAAGTACTAATGATTACATATAAGTGTGACAATCTTGTTTTGCAACAAGAGATGCAATCCATGGCAAGTCCCCAATATCCTTCAACAAGATATTCAAGCAATGCGCCATGCATAGACTAAAGATGATATGTGGATGCATTGCCATTGAAATGTTTCCTACTGCCCTGTTTGTAGATTCACCATCTACCACAAACTACACTACATTTTCTGCCCCAACAACCTACATTACCTCACACCACTCAGATGCCAATACATCTATACTCTTTCAAGTCTCTAAAGCATCATGACTACCAATAAAGTACACATCCCCATGAGAATATGCGACAACACCATGTATGAACCTATGGCGTGTGTCACTCCATCCATCTCCTATCAATGTCACTCCATTTCTTGTCCATTGATTGCAGATATTTATTGTTGCAATCTCTATGGCTGCTTTCTCCTTCCGAAGCAATGTAGTCCTGATAGTTTCTGATGAAGGGGGCTTATATGTGGGTCCATACTCTGCAATCTTTGCTACCATATTTAAAAAATAAGCTAACTTTGCTGATTTGAATGCAATATGGTCGTGGTAGAAAAAGCGTGCCACTGCTGCATTTGTTTACTCTTTGTTCTTTGGTTCCCATGAGGTGTGCAATGAGCTTTGTCTAACACCACGACCTGCTACCACTGATGGCCCACGAGAAGGCTGCATAGCCACTAATCCTGGTGGTCTTTTGCATGAAGCACCATGTCTTGCTGGCCTTGGAGTCCATGTTGTTGGATCCACTGCTATGTTTGGCGTTCTCTTGACATATGAATTCCCCATAGAAGTGGCTATGCAATCAAGTAACTCCTACCTTTTTTCAATTGATACATTGGTGCAAAAACAAACCTCTTTTCCCTCCTCATGTAGAAGATGGGGTCTCACTTTATCAACCCCACAAGTGCGAGCATAAGAGCAAAGTTTGCATTTCCAAGGGCGAGCCCCTCCACCGCTCAATGGCACCCCTGCATCTACCTCATCTCACCATGACCTAGTAGTGCTTCGACTTCATCCAGTTGTTGACGAAGTACTTGCTGAGGATGATGAAGATCCATGGATGTCAATGCTGCCATCTACATAAAGGTGACAAATAATCAATAAAGTTCAATGGAATTGCAAAAATTTGCAGCCAAAATTTCAACATGCATGTGTTTGCTAAAAATGCCCGAACTTTTGGTGCTACTTCAGCCTGCATTCCTTTTATTGAAAATGCCTCAAATTTGGGGCATTCCAACCTGCATTCCCTTGCTAAAAATGCCCCAAATTTGGAAGCTGAAATTGTCTCCAACTTTGGGGCAATGACTGATTCAAAATGCCCCAAATTTGGGGACATGGCAGCCAAATTTGGACCCCAATTCTTGTAGGAAAAGCCCCACATTTTGGGGCAACTACTAATCCAAAATGCCCCAAATTTGGGGGAGATTGCAACCTGAATCATAGATGCTTTAAATTGGGGTAAATCCCTGCTGAATCACCCCTAAATTTGGGGCAAAGACTGATCTGAAATGCCCCAAATTTGAGGGCAATTTCAGATTCCAAATGCCCAGATTTGGGGGCAATTCAAGCCTCAGTTGCAAATACTTTAAATTTGGAACAATCAAGAAATTTGGGATAATTGGGGTGATTTGGGGCAATCATCCAATTTGTGACATTGGGAGCCATTAGGGGCAATCAGTAATGTTGAGAGAGGCATGTGAACCCTATGTATGCAAGGGTGGATAAGGGTAGTTGGGTGTGAATGAACTGCAGGGCAGGGGGAAACCCTAACCCTAGCCATCCAGAGGTTATATAATCAGCCTAAAGATCACTCTCAACGTTGAGGAGAGTATACTAGTTATACTTGTGAACAACTGACTAAGCAAGATCTTCTTCTTGTACTTGAGCTCTCTCTCTCCCTCTTGTGCACACTCTCAGGCATGTGAACCCTATCTATGCAAGGGTGGATAAGGGTAGCTCGGTGTGAATGAATTGGAGGGAAGGGGGAAAACCCTAACCCTAGCCATCCAAAGGCCATATAAACAGCCTAAAGGTTACTCTCAATGTTGAGGAGTGTACTAGTTGTACTTGAGAACAACTCACTAAGCAAGATCTTCTTCTTGTACTTGAGCTCTCTCTCTCCCTCTTGTGCACACTCTTATGCTCTCGCTCTAATATTTCAACAAATAATGTGACATTTTGGATCCCAAATTGCTCCATATGTGCAAAATTTACCCCAACATTGATACAATTTACACAAATTTCTTAGCATTTAAATAAAATTGAAAGCGGTGTGTATGGTTTGGAATTTAGAAAAGCTAAAATGGATTGTTGATGATGTGCCAAGTCACATGTGAACCTCCCACAAGGCTTGGCAATGAGATGAGAGGAAGGTTGAAGCGAGTGCGCATGAGAGTCCACAAAGAGAGAGAGAGTCTCCGAACAAAGAGAGAGAGACAGGTGGGCAGCTTGCAAGCGATGGTCGACTTGCAGCATGCTGGCGGCAGCGTTGACAGTGGACACGTGGACAGGGAGATCGTGGGTGACGGGCAGACGACAAATGCGTGGACGACAAGCAGGAGATCGTAGGCGGGAGACGCAAGAGATCGTAGGCAACAAAGGACACATAGACGATAGGTGAGAGATCGCAAACACACAACAACCACGAAAATGTATGTTGTAACTTTTTTATTTTCAAAAAATATTGCAACATTGAAATAGCCATCCCAAATCGGGAACAGAATGAAACAAGGCAAGGAAGACTGGAACATTCCGCCAACGTTTCGTGGGTTCAGTCCTCCTTGAACGCGTTAATCCATTCCTAAGTGCCAGAATGGGCATTCCTTGTCTCTATGTTGTGTTGTTTTGTGACGTGTTGGGTTACAAATTGTGCAATGAACAATGGGGGTAGTCAAATGATATAATATCACAATTCAAAGCAACAAGGCCTTTCTACTTCGTTGCTTGATATTCCCATTCCCGTCTTCTGGGTCACTATTACTTAATCAGTCATCACCCCTAAAATACACTTTCCACCCAAAAAAAAAAAAAATTGTTCAATGTGGTTCCATCTGCCTTTGTAGGGCTTGGTGAGCCACTCAGCAACCGACAAGTACCATTTATCCAATGCCCTCTCCTATCTAGGGTGACTACTTGGACTTCCTTGGTAAGATAACCATCACCTCTATCGTCTTGGTGACTACTTGGACTTCCTTGGTAAGATAACCATCACCTCTGTCGTCTTGGTAGGCCACTAGGCAACCGACATGTACCCTTTGTTCAATGCCCTTGACTCAGTTTTGGACCTAAGAGGGGGTGTTCAACTAAAACATGCTTTACAACTTATTAGTATTTTTAAATAGCCCCAAAATACGCTTAATTAATGAAAATGTAAATTTGGTGCGCGGATCGAGAGAGTTTCAATGGTTCCCCAAAACCCTAATTTTTTGGGACATCCTTCAACATCTATAAATAGATAAGCCACCCACCATTTAACCTTATCCTTTTGTGCAGGTTTCTCACTCTACCACGCAAATTTCAACCATTAGCCACCTACCATCTACTGTGTCCAGCCATGACCAATTGCAGCCCATCACTATCCCGCCCTAGGTAACCTATTTTCAACCATTGCCTTGCTTTTTGGAGTCTCCATATGCTACGTCATCATCAACCTATGTTTTCAACATCTGGTGCCAGGCAACAAGCTATTGACATCTCTCCCACCAAGCGACTACTACAATACCTGTGTTTTTATTGTCCAACAAGCCATCTACATCATTAAACACCTCTCACGCTGTCACCTCAGTTCCCTAACACTCTAGTAATTAGCATTTTGTGTTTCTCGCACTCTGATACTCCGATTGGTAGTTACTGCACTTAGGATCCCCGATGGATGTCACTCTCCAACACTGCATTTCTCTACCCTTGGGCACTCTATACACTCTTATATTCATTTACAGCATTCATTCACTTTAGAGTTTCTTCTCTCTGTGTTTGAGTTTTCAGTTTTTGTGTCTTGTGTTTTGCATTTTGCGCTTAAGGTTTGAGTTTTGCTTGTCTCTATCTAAGTTTTTCTGTTTCAGTCTTGGTTGTACATGTTGTGTTTCCTCAATGCAAACCCTAGCATATCTTCACAACATGTACACAACTTAAGAATTAAAAGTACAAGTCCCCATGACACACCTCCCCCTTGAAATCCTTGCAATCGCCCCTACTGCGATGTGACAAAAGCAAAGTAATACTAAATAAAGCATAGATATCATAGTCAAAGGGCATCGATCATTGCTATTCATACTATGCTATTGCCAAACACATACTAAAATTTCTAGTCAACATAACTAGTTATAACTGACCAAAAATGCATCATAGTGACTGTCAAAACCACATGTGATGGATCCATTAACTCTAAAGTAAAAGTGTTCTAACTAAGCAACCGTGGTAAACCATAGACTGAGCATAAACCATGGCTAAACTATCAGTGAATCCAATAACACTCTACTGTCCATAGAAACCATTTGAGTACCACTAATAACCGATGATTATCCACTAAAATCTAGCAAGTGGCAATCAATCTGTGATGATTAAGTTTGTGCAAATGTATGGTTTCACAATTGCAATGAAAACCATGCCCATCTACATACCAACAACAATGACTAGTGCATTGAATACTGACCTCACAACAATTATACTATTAGCAAGCAATACCTTGGATGCATATCAAATACCTCCAAGACTTAATGTATACATGAGCTATGCATCATTAGAGGAGTGGAAGTGCTACCTGCCCTTTGAGCATCGAATAGTGCTCTAGACCTCCCGCTCTGCTAAACCTAAGAGAGCCCAATCTAAAGTCAACTCTAGTTTAACTGCCTCTAGGTAAAGCTGCAACAACTAAGGGTGGTCTACCAAGTCACCCTCTTTTATCCATTTGGCATCCATCGGTGAGTAGTTATGAGCCTTCACCAAGAACATCCTAGAAACTTTGCCTCGAATCTCCCTTTCCTTATGTGTCGAAATCTGCTCAAGTACCAAAATCTCATCCAACTCCTCAACATCTCGCCAAATTTCTGCAACCATTTCCTAATGCACATCACAAGGCCGCAACATCTCACATGAAAAGCATTATGTATCTATCAATGTGGAGGCAATGTAAGCTGATACACCATATCACTAATATTTTCCTTACCTTTTTTGCCACTTCTCAGCCTTATTTTCAAATCTACCCTTTTTCTCAACCTTGGAGACTTTCTTGGACAGCTTCTCGTCTTCATCCTTGAAGCCCGAAGACTTTCCTCACAGCAGAATATCAGCTGTACCTGCCATCTCAATGAGTTGTGACACACTCGTCACCGTGGTCTTTATGCAAAAATCCCTGATTTTCTTCGGCAGCCCACACCAATACGTCTCAATTTGCTCCAAAAGGGGCACAACACGAAAAGAAGTTACAAGCAACAATGCCTCCCAAAACTTCTTATTGTATTGCTCCAAACACTTGCATTGGAGTAATACAACTGTTGTACACATCCCAAACACTAAAATGCTGCCAAAAATAAAGCCAGTCTGATGTACAAAGTCTTAGTTGCCACTCCCTAAGAATTGTAGAGCTGATGCAGAAACTTTTTTGTGCAATACATGACCAACCTGGCACCATCAGCAGCTCTGCAACGCCTAAAAACCCTTAAATGACTTCTCAAGTACTCACATTGGAGACACAAGCCTGTGCATGATAATTGAGCCCTAGAAGACCTGCATATATCTTTCTTCCCTTTGAACACACATACCATCCACATGATATCTTTAACACACATCTGCACACCCAAAGAGAGGAATTGACATTAATGGAATTGTCCAAGATAGTGCAGGAGAAACCAACAATGTTTTGCATCTAGACATCGCTCCTAAGCCTTAACAGTCACTTTGGATGCAGAGATGAAAACTAATCCTACATAAAATCTGTCCGCAAAAGGTCACAAGCCTACTAACATGACTAATCGGTAGGGAGGGAATGGAGAAACCGAAAATGTTGTGCATCTGGACGTCCCTCCTAAGCCTTGACAGTTGCTTTGAATGCATAGATGGAAATTAACCTACAGAGGTTACAAGCCTCCTAACATGACTCATCGGCAGAGAGGGAATGGATCCAATTTGCAGTGGTGTCTGCACGAAAAGGAGATCTCGCTAATATTGAGCTTATTTCACCTGCCTCTGTTGCACAGGCTAAGCCCTCGTTCAATGTCCAAATTTGAAATGTCACGTGAGAATGAGAAATCGTGAATCCTGATGATACGTTTACAGGAGAATTACTAACGTGGTGGAAGGGGATGCAGAAGCTCCATCGCTGGAGTGAATGGCTTCCAGATGGAGTATAGAATGCCGCTCTCTATCATCCTTATCGTCATCAAGCTTCTTCTCCGCCTCCGCGTGCTCGTCCTCCTCGTCAGAAGAATAATCCACGAGAGACATCTTTCGTGACACTAGCCTGCTTTCAAATGTTTTTACATGCAAGTAAGAGTGAATGTGTAGGCTAGCTGTATGGAACAACCAACCAACTAAAGAGTGGTTGGTCTTTCACATGTGTTGCATCGATGATAAGAAGCATGAAGCCATGGAGTCTTTCACAGGGGGGGGGGGGGGGGGTTTTGCGCGGCCATGTCGTGCGAGGGTGAGGTGAGGAGGGGTGGGTTGAGTGGGGTTTTTTGAGGTGTGGTGGGGTGGTGTGGATGGAGCGAGGTTTTTTGAGGTGCGGTGGGGTGCTGCACACAATTTTCAAAAATGAAGTTAGGAAGATCACATGGTAATTAAATAAAATTTTGTGTCTCCCTTCACTATCCATTAGTCCAAGGTAAGAAATGGAAGTTTGCAGTTTATAGGATAGGAGAGTGGAGACTCCTAACTTTTTAAAACTTAAGGATAGTAGAGAATTGGAGATACTCTTTCAACTTCTATTATTCCAACTCCTCAAAGTCTCTTGTGTGTAAAAATATGATTGGGGATTTCCCTAAACTGATAAAAAGAGCTTAAGAAATGTTTGCATACGATTGCAAGCAACATTAAATTATTACACCCTTCAAGGCAAACTTAGCTCTTGTGGAGATTTGTTGCCTATGAAATGTGACATCTAATTTAGGATGATATATTCTCTAAGGTTCACATCAATACACCACATATTTCAATTGCATTTAACATACTATGTCGAAAGGTTCATATTAAACTACTGTTTCCTTTATGCTCACCTTAATTCTCAGGTTGATGCAATTGTGACATTTGGCTATCATGTACATACTTCATGGGCAACCCATTGCCACTTATTTTCTCCATTTGTATAGTGCTTCTTCAATTCATAGTAGTGTCTCTTGAAACCTTTTTTTCTACCTTAGGTCATCCTATTCAGCCATTTTAGATATAGTTAACATTTGAGGACAACTTGGAGATGTTCAACGCTAAGCATTAACGTTATCTTCTTAACTTCTATAAATCAATTCAGCCATCTTCTATCCTCTGATCACCACATTCTTGGAGCAAATTCACCTTAAGGACTAGTGTATCAACCACAATCCATCCATTGGCGGCCAAGTTACTATCCCCAATACACGGAGGACCACACATGCTCCCATTCTTTTTTCCACATATCCTTGTGTATGTTTGCCTAGATTGTCCACATGACCACTCTTTCCCTTTGTGAAGTCAATATACCTAAGTCTTTGTTGACTATAAGAAGTCATGTCTTTTTTCCACATACCCTTGTGTCAATTGAAAGAAGGAGATATTTTGTAATAGTCTCTTATCAATATTTTGTAATAGTCTCTTATCATTTATAGGGCAAAGAAAACTTGTCTACAAATTAAGGAACCACAAATTTTCATTGACTATGCCTAACACTATCATAGAATAATTTTACTTTATTACATTAGTTGGTTGCAATTTCATTTGTTGGCCTTTCCATTTTTTATATGGTTATAAACAATGCCACTTATATGGTTTGCAAAGCCATGAAATGTTTTCATTCTTGCATTGTGGTTTGATTCTCACCAAGTGAGGTTGGCCATTGGATGACATCCTTGAAATCAAAGGGTAGCTTCAATAAATTTGTCAATAAAACTAGACACCATGAACAACCCACAACCAAATCGCTCTCAAACAAGTGCATATAAGTAGCTAGTTGCAAAGTGAAGAAGAGCAAGTGTAACTTTTTCTTTCAATAGGAAACACATGGGCCTCCTAAACTCACCTAAACAACCCCACGACCTCGTGGCTAGGAGTGTATAGACACTATGAGCTTATTTAACCAAATAATGTGTTTGTAGATATCATCTCTAAATCATAGTCCAACGTGATGCCCTTCTTGACTCCAAGAAAAACATGCTATTGGTCATAAGCACATTACAATTTTCAACTCTCATCCTATCACATGGTTTTGGCAAACTAAGAAATTATTGGATAGGGTGACTAAAAACGGCATTAGCAATTTAAAGCCTTTAGATTCAACCTAAGATATTGTGCAAAATTTTTTTAAGGCTTTGCATGCAACTTTAAAGCATAAGATTTCCAGAACCTTAAGTGTATTTGAATGAAGATGATCCAAAAATTATTATGCAACTTCATTACAACCCTAAAGGAATAATGACATGATATATGCCTTTCTTACTCCTTATCAAGTTTAAGCCTCAATTATAGAAAAACATTAGCTAGAAACTTGAAGGAACAATGCTAGGATAAGTATTCAAACTTTGCTAGGGAAAAACTATGTTGTGAAACATAGGCATAACACAAAAATCATCTATTTAAACTTATACGTGCAAGGCCCTTTTCACATTGCTTGCTTAGGGATGTAACTATAAACCATGACAACTTATGATGTGCTAAAGGTCATTGAGTTCTTAAGCCTAAGTCATTTAGTATTGCATCCCCTTACAACCACATATATCCCTTTCGCTAAGATTCCAACTCCCTTTCATCAAAGGTGGCTAGCCTTGATGGTTGTGTAAATTCATATAGATGTTCATAATGCTTGCCAAACTTTTGGATTTCCTACAACTAGACTTCTATTGAAAGGCACCATAAGAAGCTAATGGAGTCTGACAAAATCAGTAATAATGAAGTTTGGTGACTCTTTGTTGATACTTGTGTTGATACTAATGGAGTCTAGCAATGAGTTTGGTAACTGATTGTTAGATTCCATTAGCCACCATAAGAAGCTAATGGAATCTAACAAAATTGGTAATGGAGTATCGTAGCTCATTGTTAATGGATTCTAACAAAATTGGTAACGCAATCTGGTTACTCATTGTTGGTAACATAGTTTAACAATCTATAATTTTAAACTCGTTATGATATTTTCACTTTGATTCACCGTTTTGGTTTTGAAAGGGACCCACTTTGATATTCAATATGACATTTTCTATGTGTTATTGGTTCATGCTTTGGATTTCTTGAAAAATGCCTTCTATTGGGAGCCCCTTGATGATATTAATGGAGCCCAATAAAATTGCCAACAAATGTAGGGTGTTTGATTCTTGATTCTTATGACAAAAGGGAAAAGTGACCTTTATCATTTCAAACTCATAATGCTTTTATTACTATGGTTCATGGATTTTGCATCACACATGACTCTATTCAAAGCTATCAACAAATATGTACACTTTTACAACAAATATTGTGGCTAGGTTTGAAATGTGCACAACTTATGGCAAACTTTTAAAAGGGTGAACATGAGTGAGAGAGAGAAGAGCATAAGTGAAAGTAAGAGCAAGAGCTATGAAGGTTTAAACAAGAGAGAGTAAGATTGGTTGTGGAAACTCCAACAATCACAATGTGTGACTTGGCTTCCCTTTATTATTCTATCATAGTGAAGAGTAAAGAATAAGGAATAAACATGACAATGATGGGTAATTGCCACCTACAATGTACATATATGTGGACACTCTGGACAACTCAAAGATAGGCGGCTAGACACATGCAGCCTTTAACCCCCAACAACCTCCCATGTAAAAGCAAATATGCCTAGAGTGAGAAGAAAAGTATAATATGTACATATGAGTACAACTAGACGAGGAAAGATATCATCTCATCCTACACACATCATCTTCCTAATAATGGCATAACGTTCCACTAGAGATCTTGGTAAGCTCTATGTGCTCGTCCTCAATCACATCTTTGATGAAGTAATAACGCACCTCAATGTGCTTGGTCTTCACATGAAAAATATATGTTACATGCCAACTAGATGGCACTCGTAGAATCCAAATGCAATGTAGGAGTCATAAAAGTAATACCAAGGTTTGTAACTAGATGGCTTATGCATAAGGCCTCTTTGCAAGTCTCAATGGCTACAATGTACTTAGCCTTGATAGTAGACAAGCTAGTGCACTTTTACACATTAGACATCCAATAAACAACACCTCCTGCAAAGTTAAAGACATAGCTAGAGGTGGGCTTCTTACTATCTGCATGTCCTACATAATCTGAGTCAGTATAACCCACAACTCCAGTATCCTAGCTACCATAGAAAAGGTAGAAGTCTACATTGTCCTTAAGGTATCTCACGATACCCTTCATGGCATCCCAATGTTGCCAGTTAGATGTCACCATGTAACAATCCACAACTCCCATTATAAATACTATGTCAGGTCTGGTGGCTGTCATGGCATACATCAAGCAACCCACTATAGATGCATATGGAATCTTGGCCATCTCGGCCTTCTCATCATCTAATTAGAGAGATAACCTTCATGAATAACCTTTACATGAGAGGATAAAGGGGTGCCAATGGCTTACCACCTTTCATATGGAACAACTCAAGGATCTTGTGAATACACTCCTTCTACAAAAGTAGAGATATCCCTTAAAGTAATTGTGTGTAATAAACATACCAAGTGTATAAGAAGCATGTCCCATGTCCTTTATGCCAAAGCTCCTCTTGACCTGAGTCTTTAAAGCATCCAGCTCACCATAAGCACTCCTAGAGCAATCAATATATAGTCGACAAAGAGTATCAAAATAATAAGGCTACCATCTTAAGCCTTCTTTGTGTAGAGACATGGATCCATAGTATTATAGGAGTAAGACTATGAATGTATAAAGGCATCAAACTTATGATACCATTCCCTAGGTGCATGCTTACGTCCATAGAGACTCTTTCTCAACTTGCACACTAGGTGTTCCTTGCTCTTTTCCACAAAGCTCTTAGGCTGCTACATATAAATATCCTCATGTAGGTCCCCATGTAGGAAAGTCGTTCTCTTAATATTGGTTACTTAATTCATGGGCTTCCTTTCATGTGACCCCGTATCAGAGTTGATTTTATATCTATTGTACCATTTTAGGTTTTGTATGACTGGGAGATGATTATGTATATGATATTATTGGCATCAATGATGTTCATTTGTTGTCTCCTACATCTACTTCTTTTGTTTCGCAAGATGTACTCCATGTCTTGGCTTTAACAAAAAGCCTTATCTTTGTTGGGTAGTTGGATGATGTTAGTTATCATGTCACTTTTGATGATTCTTCTTAGAAAGTTACTCATTGCCACCTTATTTTTGCTAGATGTGGCAGTGTTGGTAGTTTTTATCCCTTTCTTATTTCAGGATCCATGGATCATGTATTAGCTATCACTAAACTTCTTCATGTATCTCTATGGCATCATCACCTTGGGCACATGTCACTTAAAAGAATGAAAGTTTTGACTCGTTTACAATACTCCCGTCCCTAGATTATTCTTGTTTTGATTCTTGTAATCATTGCTTATATGGCAAGCAAACTTGTAATGCTCATAAGAAGATGCGATCCACGTGCATGGGTGAGCCTTTGGCTCTTGTTCATTTTTATGTCTATGGTCCCATGCCCTGTCACTCTTTGGGTGGTGCTTAGTACTTTGTTACATTCATTTAATATTTACACATAAAGTCTGGGCCTACACCATAAAGCAAAAATCAAAATTTTTAGCTACTTTTCAGTGCTTTCTTGCTTTGGTTGAGAATTGACCTAGGCATAGGATGAAATGGCTAAGATTAGGTCATGGGGTTGAGTATATCTTACATGCTTTTGAGCAGTTTTGTGATAGTTGGGGGATTAAGCATTAGTTGACCACTCCTTATATCCCACCCTAGAATAGTGTTGCCAAGCATATGAATAGGACCATTCTCAAGAGAGGATATGTAGTATGCTCAATCATGCAATCTTACCCTTTTTTTTTGTTTGAGATAGTTACTACTACATTTCACTTGATTAATAGATCCACGTGCATTGCTCTTGGTAGTAGAGTTGTAGATGAGGTATAGTCTAATAAACCTTCTTCATATGCACACAAGTGACACCTTGCCGAGAGTGGTTTCATTCATACCATACTATTTCGGGTTCTATGCGCTTGGGCGATGACAGCTCTCTTTATATTGTGGGCATTGGTGATGTTAGGCTGCAATTTTCTTCTGGCAGTAGTTTTGTTATGCAGGATGTACGTCATGTACCTGCTTTGACATGCAGTCTCATGTCAATTGGATAGCTTGATGACATAGGATATCATGTATGTTTTGGAGACTCTGCATGGAAGATCACTCGTGGCAGACTTGTGATTGCGAGAGGTGCATGAGAGTCTTCAGATGTGAGGTATTCTATGATATTCCCAAAGACAAGTGCAACAAGTTGGGTCCAAAGTCTATAAAATGCGTCTTTCTTGGATATGGTAACATAGATGAGATGGGTTATCATCTTTGGGATTCATAGGCTAGGAAAGTTATCTGTAGCCATGATATTATGTTTCATGAGGATAAGATGCATAAGAAACCTAAGTAGGTGATTGAGATGCGCAAAGGCGATCTTTTATGAGGATCCTCCAGTTGTTGTACAGTTAGCCCTAGATAGACAGCCTGTAGTTACTATTGATGCTCTAATGCCCCAAGACCCGCTTATTGTGTAGGATCATATTGATGTTAGATAGAGAAGAAATGATGTATTGGCTTCACATCTAATTTTGCAATGCTCTATTAAAGCCTTGCATCCTCGTAATCATTATGAGCCCGCTATGGATTATGTTGTGGTGATAGATTTTGATGAGCTCCTTACCTTGGAGGAGGCTATGCATAGAGGTGATAGTTCTTATTGGGAGAGCACTATGTAGTTGGAGCTTGACTCATTGTAGAAAAATCATATGTGGAATTTTGTTTCATTTCCTAGTGGAAAACATGCATTGCCATGCAAGTGGGTGTATAAGTTGAAGAGCACCCCTGGTTACCCCCCTGAAGCCAGCATATAAGGACCACTTAGTTGCGAATGGTTTAAAATAAGAAAAGGGAGTTGACTTTAATGAGATATTCTCCTCTATCAATACATGTATATCATGATATCTAGAAGCCCAAAGATACCAAATAATACATCAGGAGCATGTAAATAGCATAAGCATCCAAGCCTGTAAATAGGAGATCACTAAACCATCCAACCTTTGCAAATATGGATGTAAGAGATCTTAGAATCAAATCTCAAAGCTCAAAGGATAGCATATCTATATATGACCAGCAGTGTCTGGGGGTAAAGGCGCCTTTGCCTAGTTGCTCGTGTATTACTACATTGACAATACCCGCCACTGCACATTGCAGGCGGCGGGCGCCCGTCATAGTCACTTATTCTTTATTCTTTTAGTGACAGTTTGAATAAAGGAAGGCCCGGCCACACATTGTGGTTGTTGGAGTTCCCACTTTGGAGTCTCTCTCTCTCTCTTGGCTCTTGCTCTCCATCCACCATAGCTCTCACCGCCAAGCCTCTTCCTCATGGGTTCCACTTCCCTTTCAACTGGTATTAGAGCAAAGGCATTGGAGCTTGCCCGACATTCTCTTCAGCCCAGATTTGAAGAGATTCAATGGCAACCATGGCATCTTCATTTGCAGGTATGTTTTGATCTCTCGCCTCCTCCTCGAGCTTCTGAACCTTCATCGGCTTCTTCCCAGGCTGCATTGGAGCCCCCTCAACATTGTCAAGTGCCCTTGAAGGCTGTTGAAGACCCCCCAACCCCCCAGGAATAGCTAGGGCAAATTTTGGTCCATTTTTAGGGGGCTAGGTTGACATGCTCCCGGGCATTTCCCTGCTCTTCCTCAGCTTCTCAACACTCTTGGCAACCTTTCCGAGCATTGCTTGACTCCCCGACATTAGTGCTTGACTCCCGTGATCGATTCGAGTGCTTTCCCCTTCAGCCCTATGCTATATACACAATCTCAGGACAACACTTGACATTTACTGTTTAATGCTTCTTGGCATTGCCCATTTGATGCCTATTGATGCCCGGTGATGCCAAGATGTTATGGGATGCTATGTCTATGCTTTGGGACTGATTTGGAGCAGATTTGAGCACCGTTTGAGCTTCATTTAACAGTAAATTGGTTGTTGTAATACAGTGGGATGAAGCTCATTTACTTGGTGTATGAATTGGTTCATGGATATGGGGTTCTTACTGGAGGTTTGAATGATCATACCAATGTATTTGGAGGTTGTCAAATGCTTCTTCTTGGTTCCGGAATGCTTTTGAGCTTGGATTAGGCTCTAACTTGGTCGTCCATCACTAGCATTTGGCTTCAGTGGCATGCTTTGGACTGGTCTATGCCTATTTTCATTGCTTGACATTTAGGCTTCTTGTCTTTATGCTTTGGTCAGATATGGATGCCACTTGGTTTGCCCATGCTTGACAGCTACTTGGAGCTTCCTCTTCAAATGTATTTGAGCATTTTGGATCTACTAGGCATTACATTTGGTTGTCACTTACATGTTTTTTGAATGCTTTCAGGCTTATGCTTTATGGGTCTGAGATAGCTTGGGATTTCTGCTCCGGATGTACCCTACTGGGATATGGCATGTCTGATGCTGTGTATTTGATGTATTAGAGCATTGCTTGCTCTCTTTACATCTAACTTCACTTCCAATGGGAGCTTCTTGGTATATTCGAATGTACACAGAGTCTTATTTACAAATGAGCTTGAGCTTGTGGGACAGTTACATGCATTTGCTCTCTTGAGAGCTTAATGTCTGCAGTTTGTCTGTAGTGGGTTGATTTGATATGCCTATTGGGGTAGGCACCTATCTCTGTCATAGTTCTTGGTACCTTCTTGCCCCTAGACACTCATTGTTGGATATATCTTGCTACCTGGCAGTTGCAGTGACATATGTATAAGTGATTGCTTCGTTTTGGGACAGTTTTACATACTGTTGTCATTTATCACAACAAGCTAAAATCTGCAGATTTTGAGCACTTCTGGTGCGCAGATCGGATGCTGTATGCTCGCGTAGTGAATGCCGGAAGGTCCCCAAGAACAACGAAACTCTACTTTTTGCACAAATTACAAGGTAAAAAGCATGAACAATAAGAGCAAGAGACCAATTGGGTGCAATCTTCTCCCATGCCTTGTGTGAGCGCTCCACAAAGCATGTATTTATGTATTATTCATCTTCAAGCTCAAATAATAGCCCAAATTACAAAATAGCAAGCTTTTAGCTTTTGAGTTTGCTTTAACACAAAAATAGGAATAAAGCTAATGGACGGTGCCCAAAGAGTCTGGCACGCCCAATACAATGTCCAAATAGAAATAACATAATCGTGCGCCCATGCGCATACAAAATAATAATAAATAATCGATGCATCAATAAATAGGCATGACAAAATATAGGCGTGGCGCCTATCAAAATATAATCCATAACTTGAATACTCGCTATCCTCTAATGCTTTCCTCCGCCACTGCTGCTATCTCTACACATCAACTGAAGCATTCACAATTGTTAGTAAAATAATACAATTAAACCAACAAAAGTGAATACCTAGCAGTCTTCAGCTACATAAATAAATCAACTGGTTAGAAATAAATCCTAACCTTAATTTATTACGAGTTCGCACTCTAAACTCATAAACATTTATTAATTTAATATGCATTTTGTGGAATCACCCGCTATAGAATCACCCATGTACACACTAAATTAATGAAATGCTCAAAAAGGACAGGCGTCCCCATCAACTTCTCACACAAAGAATCCACTTTGTGTATGAGCCCCGGTCATCAAAGTTTACGGAATCCACTGTAAAACCTCACGGAATCCACCATGGCACGGAATCCATCGTGAAATATGCCTCCTGGCATCATACCCCCGGGTGGGATAGCAATTGACCTCAATTGCTATTAGCTCAATGTGGAGCTAACAGAGTGGGAAAAGCATTTAAGTCTCTAGCGTGCATCCATTGTGCTTCCTCTACAAGATGGTTCTTAAATTTAACTAGATATCTAGAATATCTTCGGCCAGTTCTAGTGGTCATAAAGTCAGTGTCTATGATAGCTTTTGGTTCAAGTATTTCAGTCTCTTCCTCTAACAAATGTGGGTTTTCATAAACAGGGTGTACACGTAATTGGCCTCTAAATGGTCTTAGTAAACTAATGTGAAACGTGTTGTGTATTTTACAATGAGGTGGTAATTCTAACTTGAATGCATTGTCGTTAATTTTATGAATGATCCTAAATGGTCCATAGAATCTAGGGGCTAATTTCACAACTGGATGTCTATCTACACTTTGTAGTCTACGTTTTTCTATTCTCAACCAAACATAGTCATCAACTTTGAAATTCATTCCTTGTATTTTCTTATTGGCTTGTTTGATATATGATTGCTGGGCTTTAGCAATCATATCTTTAACCTCATCAAAAATAGTATTATGCATACTAGCAATATCATCAGCACTCTGAATTCTATTTGACAAAGATGCAACAGGTGTAGATAATCTATTTCCATAAATCACTTCAAACGATGCTTTCTTTATAGATGTATCTGGTGTATTGTTATATGCAAACTGTAATAAATGCAAATGTGTGTCCCATGTCTGAGGTTTAGAAATAGTATATGCACGTAAGAGATCTAAAATAGTGCTATTAGTGGCTTCTGTTTGTCCATTAGTTTCTGGATGAAATGCAGATGATAAATCAATCTTTGTGCCTAGGTTAACAAACAGAGTAATCCAAAAGTTGTTACAAAATCTAGAATCACGATCTGAAATAATAACTTTTGGCAATCCATGGTTAGTGAAAACAATTTTCGAAAACAATTGTGCTGCTTGTGATGCTGTTAAAGTTTTCTTACATGGAATGAAATATGCTTGTTTACTAAATCTATCTACTATTGTCCAAATCATATCATGGTTAGATTTAGTATTAGGTAAACCAGTAATAAAATCCATAGAAATTTGTTCCCAAGGTTTAGATGGAATAGACAAAGGCATAAGTAATCCATACTGTTTACCATGATGTCTCTTAACTCTTTGACAAATCAAACATTTAGAAACAAATTTAGATACATCAGTGTCCATATGCGGGCAATAAAAATCTTCAGTTAATGTATGTAAAGTAGATATGATACCTCTATGACATTGATATGGGGGACAATGAATTTCATTCAAAACAAAAGATCGGAATGGAATTGTAACACACAATCTCTTTTCATAAAACATAAATCCATCATTATATAACAATGAATCAATATGAATCAAATTATTTTGAACTAATTTATTCCAATCAGGATGAAAAGTAATATCCTGATGATAAGTATCTTTCATAGCAATTAAAGAATCAAAAGATATAACAGAAATATTATGAATGGAAGGTCTTCTACTTAATGCATCAGCCACTACATTTTCTTTTCCGGGTTGGTATTGAATGATAGGATGAAAACTTTGAATAAAGGATGCCCATTTGATATGTCAGTCAGAGATTTGGGGTTGGCTAAGTAAATGTCAAATACTTTGCCGATCGGTCTTAATCATGAATTGTGAACCCATTAAGTAGTGTTTCCACTGTCTTAATGCTTGTACAACTGCTAATAATTATTTGTCATATGTGGAATATTTCAGTTCAGAGGGTTTCAGCTTACAACTAGAATAGGCTATAGGATGATTGTCTTGTATAAGTACAGCTCCTATTCTTGATCCACTAGCATCGGTTACTACTAGAAAGAATGGTCTATTAAAATCAAGCAACTGTAGGATAGGGGCATGGGTTAATGCATGTTTCAATAAGTCAAAGGATTTCTATTGATTCTCGGACCAATGATAAACAATTCCTTTCTTCAGAAATTTAGTCAGTGGTAAAGCAAGTAATGAAAAATTACGTACAAACTTCCTATAGAAACTAGCAAGACCAAGGAATGAGCGTAACTCATGCACATTTTTAGGTACAGGCCAATTCAATATTGCATCTATTTTCTCAGGATCAACTTTAATGCCATTAGATAATACAATATGACCTAAATACTCAATTTCTGTTTTAAAGAATTTACTCTTTTCAGGATTTGCATACAGTTGATTATCTTTTAATAACTGGAAAACCAATGACAAATGCTCATAATGTTCTTTCTCATTTTGACTAAACACCAAAATATCATCAAAGAAGACAATTATACAATACTGATATTTCAAAAATATACGGTTCATCATTCTACTAAACGTAGCAGGTGCATTAGTCAATCCAAATGGCATCACTAAAAATTCGTAATGACCAAACTGTGTCCTAAATGCAGTTTTGAATATGTCTGACTTATCTAGTCTCACTTGATGATAACCAGACTTAAGGTCTATTTTACTAAATATAGCAAATCCTTGCAGTTTGTCCATAAGGTCATCAACTATAGGAATGGGATACCTATTCTTTACAGTGATCTTATTTAAAGTTCGATAGTCAATGCACATACGATAGGTATTATTCTTTTTATTGACTAATAGAACAGGTGCACCGAATGGAGAACTACTAGGTCTAATCAATCCTCTATTTAGTAATTCCTCAACTTGACTCTGAATTTCTTTTTGCTCTATCTTGTTATGCCTATATGGTGCTTTGCAAGGTGGTTGTGTGCCAGGGATCAAATCTATCTTATGGTCTTCTGGACGTGAAGGAGGTAAACCAGGTGGTAGGTCTTCGGTAAAACAATCTTTAAAATGTGCAAGAAATTCTTTATGCCTAGGATGCATGTGACTTTCTTTTACTTGCAATTAATTCACCCAAATGAGATAATATTTACTACTCTTGCGTAATGCACGTTTAGCTTGAGTATGCGAAAGCAGTGGAAAAACATTAGATGCATGCATACCATATAATGTAATAGATTTTCCTTGAAAATTAATATTCATTGAATGTGTGGAATAGTCTATATCTGGGTTATGCTGATGACGCCAAGGCATACCTAAAATAATGTCACTCGACTGTAATGGAACAACTAGAAAATTTTTTCTTTCTGTGTATTGATCAATTTGAATCTCTAAGTCATGCACTTCCTATGTACCATTATACCTAGTGCCTAAGAATGCTGCTTTGATGCGGTAATGCGTAGGTACATTTTGTAACTTCAATTCTTTTACTAATTTTGCTGAAATAAAATCATGAGTGCTACCGTCATCATGCAAAATAGTATTTTCCTTTCCATGCACCAAACATTTCATAGTCAATAAAGAATGTGGAGTTGGCATACCTGGTAAAGTATCCGAAGGAGTAGTGGTATCGTCCCCATCTTCTGTGAAATCAGGCATATCTTCATGTTTGTCTTCGTCCATTGCTCCAAGGTAGTTGATATGGGCAGGTGGCTTCTTTGAATGGCAATTTGCTGCTAGATGTCCAGGCTGGTGGCATTTATAGTATACTATAAGTTTGGCTTTGGTTACATTGTTTGCAATGGCAGGAAGTCTAGGGACATTAGGATTTGGCTGTGAATAGGCTTAGGATTTTGATTAACATTGGATGGTAATGCATGTGGTTTTGCCCAATTTTTATGAAAAGATGATGAAGAGAAACGACCTGGATTAAATCTTCTAAAGTTGGAATTGAATTGCTTAGATCCATAGTTACCATTGGCTTGGAATTGCTGTGGACGTCTGTCTCTACCTCGCAACTTGTCTTCAGTGTCGTGAGCTAGTGAAATGGCGTCTTCAAGAGTAGCAGGCTTGAACATGTTAACTTCAGCGTAGTAATGTCCAAGAAGTCCAGACATATACTTGCGCTTATGTGTCGCTTCAGGTACGTCTTCAAGCGTGCGTAGCTGGAGTAGTGCATTCCAAAAATACTCTGTGTAGTACTGAGGAATAGGCTCACGGTCCCGTTGCTGAAGAAGATCCCATTGCTTAATAGCTTTCTCATGAAATTGTGGAGGAAGGAAATTCTGCATGAACTTCTTCTTGAAATTCTCCCAGGTACCAGGACAATCTATACTCTTGCGTACAACAGTCCACCAAAGAGATGCTATGTCCACTAAATGATTAGTGACACACTTGATTTTATCTTTTTCTGCATAGGTTTCCTCATGAAAATAGTCGTAAAACTGGCTAATGAATGCAAGAACAGTTTTTCCTTCTTGTATGCCATTGAAAGTACGAAATTTGAAACTTCTTTTACTTATCTTTGATTCCTTGCGGATGGTTTGAGCTTCGAGAGTTACATCAATGGTACGTCGAATAAGATTTTCAGCTTGAGGCTCTTCTTTGTCGGTAGACGCTCTTTGTAAATTTGCCAGTTGAACTTGCAATACTTGCCTAGCCCTTTGTTCTTCTTCCAATTGCATCATGATTAAGTCCAGCTTTTGCTCCATCGTAGGCTCAGGTAGGTCGCCTTTATCCATATGTGGTTCCGTCATCCTGCAAAACTCAAAAGACCTTTCTCACTAAAAATCAAGTTAGCGGGATGAGCGTAGCTCAAATTTGGGAATACAAGGCTTATGTGTTTTTGGGTATAGCTTTCACAATCTTCGAAAAATCTGCATTTTATCCTTCTTCATATGCTGAAAATGCTTCAGCAAACCTGCGTATGGGTAGAGTACCTTCCAATGAACAACTTTGCAGTTCGGAGTTTCTGCGCAGGAACAACCCTTCTAGGAGTTTTAAGCACAAGTCAGTTCTGACTCTAGTTGACTTGTCTGACTTGCAGAGTTGCAGACTTATGTGACTTGCAGAGTTGCAGACTTGTAGAACTTAGTCGATTTATGGAACTTGCAGTACTTCAACTTGATAGACTTGCCAAATCTGATTGTCTGTGTGTGACCTGGAGTTTGTGAGGACCTGACTGATTAAGGAGCTTAAGTAATTAAGCTTAGGGGGGGCTTAAAATCAACAAATGGCGCAATTTGTGGGGGGGGGGAGCGTTTTTTATGCCGGCACAAAAATCGGAGGTCTCCTCTGGTCCCAACGTGACGAATTTTGAGATGAAGCTTTAACAAGCTTCTAGCTAAGCTTAATAACTTTGAAATTTAAGCTTTGAAGCTTAATAAGAGATATGGAAATTACTATGTTCTCTGTACAAAACGACTTGATGACGGAGAGTTGGGAGTGGTCCTCCGTCTCTGCAGACCGGTCCTTCGCGATCCTATGATGGAAACATGGGTTCTTGATCGCCAGAAATCTGCCTGTATCGACGGTTCGCGACGAGATTGACCGTAGAGCCCAATCATTCCAGGAGCTCCGCCTTCGCACGAGATGGGTAGCGATTGGAAGCTCTTGATCTCAGCTTTCCTCTGATACCACTGGTGCGCAGATCGGATGCTGTATGCTCGCGTAATGAATGCAAGAAGGTCCCCAAGAACAATGGAATGTATTATTCATCTTCAAGCTCAAATAATAGCCCAAATTACAAAATAGCAAGCTTTTAGCTTTTGAGTTTGCTTTAACACAAAAATAGGAATAAAGCTAATGGACTGTGCCCAAAGAGTTTGGCACGCCCAATACAATGTCCAAATAGAAATAATATAATCGTGCGCCCATGCGCATACAAAATAATAATAAATAATCGATGCCTCAATAAATAGGCATGACAAAATATAGGCGTGGCGCCTATCAAAATATAATCCATAACTCGAATACTCGCTATCCTCCAATGCTTTCCTCCGCCACTGCTGCTATCTCTACACATCAATTGAAACATTCACAATCGTTAGTAAAATAATACAATTAAACCGACAAAAGTGAATACCTAGCAGTCTTCAGCTACATAAATAAATCAACTGGTTAGAAATAAATCCTAACCTTAATTTATTAGGAGTGTGCACTCTAAACTCATAAACATTTATTAATTTAATATGCATTTTGCAGAATCACCCGCTATGGAATCACCCATGTACACACTAAATTAATGAAACGCCCGAAAAGGACAGGCGTCCCCATCAACTTCTCGCACAAAGAATCCACTTTGTGTATGAGCCCTGGTCATCAAAGTTTACGGAATCCACCGTAAAACCTCACGGAATCCATCGTGGCACGGAATCCACCGTGAAATATGCCTCCTGACATCAACTTCTACGAGAGTAATGCTTACTATTTGATGTTAGCTTGGTCATATTTGGTGGACAGGTGCTTCTCTTGGTGAAATCCACTCTTTCAGCTAGTTTTAATAGTGGTTTTAGTTCATTTTTTGCTAATTACAACAACCTACAATTTTGCCTTTTTGCTTTGATTTGGGACAGTATGGCTGGTCATCTGAAAGACACAACTCTCTTTAACATTGCCAAGTTGGATGGTACCAACTATGGGTATTGGAAGTCCCAGATATGGCAGGTTTTGGTGCAAAAGTTGCAGATTAAACCCTTGCGTTTCAAGGGTGTTAAACCTCAGGATATGGATGATGATGTTTGGATGGAAGTTGATGAGCTATGCAAGTCTACCATTATTTTGTCACTCTTAGAAGAGGTCCATCATAATGTTATTGAAGATGAGAATTAGAGTGCATGGGATTTATGGGATAAGATTCATGAGCTCTATGCGCAACAGATACCTATGTCACATATGTATTGGCTGAAGCAATTAATGGACCTTCGCATGAAGGAGGGGACATCACTTTCATTTCATTTCAGTTAATTTCATGGTATCATGAAGAGTCTGTTGTCACAGGGTATTGAGTTCAAAGACAACTTGCACCCGTTGTTTTTGCTTGGCACTGAAGAGCACCCTGCCACAGCACAATATGAACCACGAACCGGCTAGGTAGAGGCTACAAATACATTACTGGCCATGAAAACCTGCAAGAAAACTTTCCTTCTCACCAAGAACCATGCTCCCCAAACACACAAGAGATAGGCACACAAGAAATTGAACAATTCTTCCATCCTCACCCTCTTCCTCTTCCTCACTCTCCATTAGAAATGAGCATGAAGCACAAGAGAGGGAAACAAGAACAAGAAAGATGAGAGTTGTGCCAAAATGAGAGAGGGAGAAATGAACCTGAGAGAAGAAGATAAAGGAAGAGAGGGTGTAACCACCTCAACCTCCCACCTCCCCAAATCCCATGGCTGCAACCACCTCCTTTTCCTTTCTTGAATTATAAAATTCAAATTTGCATACATTGGCTAAGGTGTAAGGACCTTTCAATTTTTGGAATGAGACAAAAGGGTTTGACCTTCCCTTTTCCTTTCAACATTTTTTTAATGTGAGCCTTTTGGACTACACATTTTACATTGCTTCATATTTGATTTTTGACAAAAGGGTACATTTGCAAAGTACCAATTTACAAAAAGTTGTTTCCATGTGAGCACATTTTTGTGCCTTTATTTGCACTGATTTCCTGGTCATCATTCCTCCCACGCTTAAGTGTGAAGCGTCCCCGCGAACAAATTTGAAGAAAAACTACAATCAGCTCTTGGAAAAATCTTCATCTTTAATCTTTGGTCTTCAGTCTTCATTTCT
This sequence comes from Lygodium microphyllum, assembly GCF_053477565.2. Lineage (NCBI taxonomy): Eukaryota > Viridiplantae > Streptophyta > Polypodiopsida > Schizaeales > Lygodiaceae > Lygodium > Lygodium microphyllum. Next base: position 17,091,339 of record NC_141142.1, read on the forward strand.
TTTCTTCAATCTTCTTTGAATTGTCATTGGATAGGGAAATGAAATAATCACAAAAATACACACACAACTAGGTCGTTGAAGCCTAGGTAACAAACACTCCACAAGAAAAATTCACCGAGCATACAAAACATAAGGCTCTTAATCAACTTGCATGCAAAGTTAACTTCACACCCAAGATAGGTTGAAACACAACCACACCATGAAGCTCCTTAAAACCCAAAAAGATATAACCATCCAACATTCCCTAACAAAAGCTATTGCAATTATGCACTCCACCCGGTTCTTTTTAGAAAGGATAAGAAATGTAGGTTTTATTTGAAAAGAAAACTAAGAAGCATAGAAAGATAACTAGACGTGTGGTTTTATGAGGACAAAAGTTCTTGATGAGATAAAGAAAGAGGCACAAGGAAGAATGAACCCAAGGATATGAACAAGATTTATAAGGGAAGGGTAATTTATTAGATTTAAATGTTATTAAGATTAATGATTTTTTTGAAGGAATTCTTTGTCTGACAAGACGAAGATAAAGCACATGTGGCATATAAAGAATCTAAGAAGAGGAGATGACATGACGACTAATCTGTTGCTATGGCCTGGATCTGAACCGCCATATTATGATAGTGGACAACGACGATATCACACCAGCAGTTGGTAGGCAATGGTAGCCACAAGTTTTTTTTGTAATAGATGTTGTCGAAGAAGCCAAACACTGCACAACTGTAGTGAAGAAAAATAAGATGAGAGGCCATGTGCAAGAAGGCGTCGAGGGCATCACCGTCTCTCTCTTTGTAATAATAATCTCGTTTTGAAACCAGCATCTTCCTAAGACGACTCCCATGCTCAATGGTAAATCTCAAGCAACAAGAATAGAGGGTTCAATAAACCATATTCTTCTCCATCTTCCCATGGATAAAGCTTTTATCTTCTTAGTACCAGAGCACCCATCTCTTCCTCTTGAGAATGTAGCCAAGAATGAAGCCTTCCATGACCCAAAATCAGACCTACAAACCTTTTCTCTTGCAAGCTCCATGACCACCTCTTCCCGGCCAGTGCACCAAATGAAGAGCACCCTGCCATAGCACAATATGAACCACGAATCGGCTAGGTAGAGGCTGCAAATACATTGCTCGCCATGAAAACCTGCAAGAAAACTCTCCTTCTCACCAAGAACCATGCTCTCCAAACACAAGAGATAGGCACACAAGAAATTGAACAATTCTTCCATCCTCACCCTCACCCTCTTCCTCACTCTCCATTAGAAATGAGCATGAAGCACAAGAGAGGGAAGCAAGAACAAGAAAGATGAGAGTTGTGCCAAAATGAGAGAGGGAGAAATGAACCGTGAGAGAAGAAGATAAAGGAAGACAGGGTGTAACCATCTCAACCTCCCACCTCCCCAAATCCCACGGCTGCAACCACCTCCTTTTCCTTTCTTGAATTATAAAATTCAAATTTGCATACATTGGCTAAGGTGTAAGGACCTTTCAATTTTTGGAATGAGACAAAGGGTTTGACCTTCCCTTTTCCTTTCAACATTTTTTTAATGTGACCCTTTTCGACTACACATTTTACATTGCTTCATATTTGATTTTTGACAAAGGGGTACATTTGCAAAGTACCAATTTACAAAAAGTTGTTTCCATGTGAGCACATTTTTGTGCCTTTATTTGCACTGATTTCCTAGTCATCAGGCACCTTGCCTGAATCATGGGATATCTTCTGTACCGCCATATGCGCAAACAAGATTGATGGTGAAAATCAAAGATGTTGAGAGTGCTTCATTGACTGAGGGAATCAACAGGAGAAACAATGATGCTTCCCACTCTTCACATGCATTGACCGTTAGAGGTGGCAGGCATGGCAGGCATGATAATGATGATAAGGGCAGGGACTCTCAGAAGTCCAGGTCCAAGTCACGTGGTTGCAGTAAGTCTGGTGGACGGAAGTTTGATCTTACTTGTCATTATTGTGGGAAAGTAGGACATATTAGGCCGCAGTGCCATAAAATACGCGATGATAAGCGCAAGGAAAAGGAAAAAGAAAAAGTGCAGGAAAAGTCTTTTGAGTGTAGTATTGTACCTAGAAAGTCCAGTATCAAGATAGAAGAGGTTAATGTCATGCAGGCCATTGATTCAGATGATGATTACATACTTGCAGCTTCTTCATGCGATGCCTTACAGGATTCTAAGATACATTCTATGTATGTGTAGTGTTGGCTCTTGGATTCGAGTACATCCTTTCATGTGACACCTTGTCGAGATTGGTTTCATACCTATCGTACCATGTCTAGTTCTGTACATCTTGGTGATGATAGATCTCTTGATATGGTGGGCATTGGAGATGTTAGGCTGCAGTTTTCTTCTTGCAGTTCTTTTGTTTTGCATGATGTACACCATGTACCTGCATTGACTCGTAGCCTTATGTCAACTAGACAGCTTAATGATGGAGGGTATTTTGTGCCTTTTGGAGACTCTGTATGGAAGATTACTCGTGGCAGGCTTGTGCTTGCAAGAGGTGCCAAGTCTAGCAGCCTCTATCCCTTACTTGTATCTGGAGCTACATTGGATCATGTTTTGTCTGTGGGTTATATTCCCCATGTATCCCTTTGGCATGCTCGTTTGGGGCATATGTCTCTTAAAGGAATGAAAATGCTCCATGCTTTGTAGTATCTTCCGTCTTTTAACTCTTCGTATTTTGATTCTTGTGATCATTGTTTGTATGGCATGCAGACTAGAAATACACATAAAAAGTCTGGTAAGAAACGCATGGGTGAGCCCTTGGCTCTTGTGCACTCAGATGTATGTGGGCCCATGCCCTGTCAGTTCATGGGTGGGGCAAAGTACTTTGTTACTTTCATAGATGTGTCACCTTGTTGTGACAGTGTTGTATCCACTCTTGTATCCGATCTTGATTGGTTAATGCGAGTTCTGTTGTCGGTGGATTGAGTGTTGCAAGCAATTGTTGATGGTAATGGTTGCTCTGATTTTTTAGAACACACGAATGTGTCTGAGGTTTCACTACTGTTAAGAGAGATGGCAATGGGTTCATTGGTGGATGGACTCGATGCTTTATTCCTCAGCTCTTCAATGCTCTTAGTCTCAATGTTCTTGGTATCCATAGCCACTAGCAACTGTCATTGTTTTTATTGTTTTCTCCTCTTTTTCTTGGGCAATTGCAGTGTATCCTTTAAGAACTCAGGACCTTGAACTAGTTTAGATGTTGATGTGCTCGGTTGGGCCTCAACATTCTCTTCTTTTTGCATGTCCTTATGGGACATAATCGCGGCTTGTTGAATAGCCTTATGAGGTTGTCAGGGTACAATTGCCTCTCCTCTTGGTGAGTCTAGCTCTTTGGTCGATTCTCCCTTGTTTGGCTCCTCATCCGATTCCTGATTGGAAACAATAGCGGCTAGTTTGATGGACTAGCTATTGTTGGTGGATTGCGGTGCCAAGTCTTAGGCAGCAGATCGGAAGTGGTCGTGTCTTTTGTTGCTCGTTGAGTATTAACTTGTGCAGATTGAGCATTAGTTGCGAGCTAGTCACAATGGATTGCACATGCATATTCTTAGGCTAAGAGCTAAGGGTGGTGTCATGTCCCACCTCTTGGACATTAGGAAGCTTTGATAGAGATAGAGATTGGAATTGAGTAGCTGCATGTTAGATATGATCAATGCCCCACCCTCATTGGGTGCTACCAATGATCCATGGTGCTCAAAGTTGTAAGGCCCCCATTATGAGGAGAAGCCAAATGTGAGCCCGGACATTGGTTGAGTCCTGACTTGTATATCAGATGAGGTCTATGTGACCGGATGGCAAAAAAGGTGATTGTTGTGGGTCTAATCTTTGGGTTAGACGGAGTGGTTAAGCTGGTAACAACTTGAGGCACATTGCATTGAGTTGCGTGGTAAGGGAGTTAAAAGGGGCCCCTATTGTGGGGTTCGGGGGCTGCGGAAGCGGCCCCTAGCTGGGGGGTCCTAGGGGGGCCAGCGGCCCCCCTGGCGGGGGTCCGGGGGCAGCGCCCCCGGCCCGATGGTAAAGGGAATATTCCCTGGCCGACTAGTGGAGGCTCATATGGTAGGTCGGTCAGCAGGCCGACCTAACGACCTTCGCGGGCTATAAAAGCTAAACCCCTTCGCAGCCATCATACACTCATCTTTCACCTAGTCAGAGTTGTTGTTCCAGCTAGCCTTAAGCTCTTCACCTATCTTCTGTCTAGATCGCCATCTAAGCTTCACACAGTGGAAGCGCACGAGTGGACAGAGCCATCTTTGTATCAGTTGTTTGGAGTTAAAAAATTTACTGATTCTCCTCTTATCTGTCGTGTACTCTCTATCTCTTTCTCAGATTCTGTTCGCTGCGCCGTGTAATATTTTACACTGCATTTGATGACTATTGTTGTGCTTCATGTGTTTGTTTAGGGAAAGAGGGTATAGGAGACTTGGGACTCCTAAGTGGCTTTGACACTTGCTAGAAGATTTTCTCATGGCTATTAGATGACTCTACCATTTGCTTTATCGAGCAATAAGCCTTATCATGAGAAACATTGTCCATGTGGTGCTCATTATCCTTTTGGGAAGTCAAAGGCTCCTTGGGTACTAGTGGCTTTTGTGCACACTCGATGGTTACATATAATATCCACTTGTTAAGCACGCTAGGCTGAGGATCTATCCTTCGAATAGTCCTGTTTGGTTTCTTGATTTCAATCGTGAGGGCCTCGATCACTCCAATGTTTTTGACTCGATACTTGTTTTTTAGTTTAGATTTCCTCTTATGCTTCTTCGCTCTTAATACGTCCTGGCCTTTAGCTAACAGAGGTGGTTTAGCAAGGGATTTTGGTACCCAAATCCATCGGTTACTTGCGTAATACCCTTGAGCACGTATCAATGCTTTGGATATCCATCGCAGCATTGTGCTAGCTCTCCATCAATACCTTCTTCTATAAGGCTTGGGCTTCTCTTGTGGTCTACGATATTTGTAAGTCCAAAGCATGTCCTTGGCATTGTCTCTTGACCTTCTTGTTTCAAGCATGGCCTCGCTCACTAGCTCTCTCTGTTCAACATGGGCTTGTATCAACTCTTTCAACAAGTCCTTGCTCTCATCCCTAGACTTGCATGGTATGTTCGAATGTTCCTTGTCCTTCCTTTGAGGATTAATGAGGTCACCCTTGCTAAAGGTTGTGATTATCCTCACTCCCGGTAGTGTCAAGTGTATCGTTTGTGCTACATAGTCGACCTCACACTTCGTTGCCCTTTTGAAGGGTCCTCCTAGGAGGGTTTCCTTTTCACAATTAGCACTATTTGGAGAAAAATGGAATAGGATAGGCAAGCTTTCAGTTTCAATAGTTACAAGGATTTTGCACTTCTCTATAAGTGCTTTTGGGTGTCCCCCATAAGGACTAAGAGTTGCATTAGTTAGTGTGAGCTCAGTGGGCCTAGTAGGATCCATGCTTCATTGGTCAAGATATTAAAATCTTCTCCTTCATCGATGAGATCATCAACACTATGATCTCTTTTTACGGTGAGTTTGACCCTAAGATAAGTAGGCGGTACTATGTTTTCATCTTTCGGGTCTTGTTGAGTGTTGAAATGACTTGTTTTTTGGCTGATTTTTGTTGTTTTTGAGAGCTGAATGGTTGATTTTATGAGATGATTGATTGATTTAGAAGTGGTTTGAGAGTGTTTTAGATGATAATGATTGTGTTTTGGAAGTTCATGATGTTTATTGGTGATTCTGTGATGTTCTGATAGGTTCTAAATGGTTCTGTATACCTTCTGTTTTGCTCTGTTTTGGTCTGTTTTGTTCTGATTGTCTTCTGTAGGGAGGGATGGAGTATTGATTGATGAAGATTTAGATCTTGTGAAAGCTTATTGAATGGTTTGTGAGAGTTTGGAATGATTTGAGAATGAGTTATGTGGTTTTGATGACCTTCTGTAACTTTCTGTAGGTCTTCTGTAGAGCTTCTGCTTCTGTTCTGTTTCTGTTCTGTTCTGTACTGTAGCTGTTCTGGTACTGTTCTGTAGACTGTTCTGTATGCTTCTGTAAGTGTTCTGTGGAATGTATGTGTGACTTTGGGAAAGTTTTCTAGCCTTGGAAAGAGGTGAATACAAGTGCAAAAGAGATGAAAGAAGTAGCTGCTGAAGACTCAAGAGAAGACTAGAGTGAAGTGACAGTAGTGAGCTATGAAAAGACACTGTAGTGGCTCTGGTGACTCTTCATATCAAACATACCTCTTGGGAGGGGTATCCACGACCTAAGAGTGATTATTGAGAGATTGTAGTGAGGATATGATGTATTATTGATGGAGTGAGAGAGAGAGAGAGTCAGAGATAGCCAATTCTACTGAAATAGAGTGATTGTATATGAGAGATTGAGAGAGAAGACTATGAAGATATTGAAGATGAATACTATGTGATGTATTTCCATTCAAAGATGGTGTATTCCTTTGCTCTCTTTGTTCTATTGATGGATTTTGTGAAGATATTGAAGAATATGGTTGATTCTATTAAAAACCGTGGGAGATCTACATGATGCTGTATGAAGATTTGTTGTGCCTGGTGTTCTTTTCTTCATTGTGATCATATGAAACATGGTAAACAAGCTTGTTGATGTTACAAGATAGATTTTCTTGCAAGAGAATTTCCTTTTCCTTGGTGTTCCTCTCGGGGCTCCATGTTTTTGGTGCGTAGCTGAGGAAACTTGCCATCAACAAGCACCAGAAGAGGCTGAAAATGAAGGAAATGGCATTGCCAAGAAGAGAAGAATTCAATGGATGTTTGTAAAGTTCATTCTTCCACTGAAGAGTTGGAATTTCTCATAATCAAAGCCACTTTCCACAAGAAGTTCATCCCACAATGGCGGAAACACATCACCATCATGATGCATGCTCTATGTAGTGGACAGTTTCCTCTTCCTGTTGAAGCAGCAGAAACTTGCACCTTGGTGGCAAACTGTTTGGGAATAAACTGAAGAGCAGAAACAGAGAGAATGACCATCCATGGAAGATTTGGCATTCATTGAGAAGTTTCCAGACAACATCAAGTGGGAGATTGTGAAGAAGCTTCAGGAGTCTTGGTCTGTAGAGGTTCACAAAGACAAGAAGGAAAAAAGTTGGAATTTGTTCGTGGACGCTCAACAGCAAGATACATGGGATGCTTGGTATACTGATAATCTTCTGTTTGTTCAATTAGCAACCCACTGGAAGCTGGTAGACAGAGTGTTTTTCACAACATACACTGTTGAAACCATCAGAAGTTGGCATTACTATGATGATGGCACCACCACAATGCTCAGACGTATGCATTTTGACACCTTCAGAACCGAATACCTTCCTCTGTGCAGTGGCATGAAAGCAGAATTCAGGGACGTTGAAAAGAAAGAAGTAGAAGAAATGTTGGCAAGAGAGTCCTCCAGAGACTGAAGCCTTCTGTTAACCCTCTGTGGAGCACTAACAACATAGTGGAGCCACACCCTTGATGAATGACGCAATAAAAAGGCAAGTGTTAGAACGAGTCCAGAGGTACGTGAGAAGAGAGAAAGCAAAAATCAAGGCTAAGAGCGAGCTAGCCGCAGAAGCCGCCTTTGACGCCCTTGCGGAACTCTTTACAGAAGTCCCAATGGCACATCAAGCCCTTCCTCCTCCTGCTGGACGTCCACTTCCAAGCCAGATCCGTCCAGGAAATATTGATGACAGGCCAACGAATGTAGTTCCATTGCCAGTTTTTAAGGGAGAGTACAATGAAGACCCCGATCTTCATGTAGCAGAGTTTATGGTAGCGTGTGTGGCTAACAATGCCAGAACCCCTAAGCATTGGTTAGCGATATTCCCCGCCACTTTTAAGGGCGCGGCGTTTCAGTGGTATGAGAGACAAGCAGTAGGAACTTTTGGCACATGGGACGACCTGAAGTTGGCCTTCCTCACTAAATTCAGGTATGAAGGTTTTGAAGAGCGGATGAGAGAGGAATTTATGAACCTAAGTCAATCCTCTGGAGAAAGAGTGGAAGCTTATGTCTCAAGAATGGAATCCATCCTGAAGAGATGGACTAACCATAATCTAGATGATGGCATTCAGAAGGGGGTGTTTCTCAGAGGATTACAACCAGAAGTCCGTAAGTTTATGGAGCTACAAAGACCAGCCACCCTGCAAGCTGCAACAGAAGGTGCAAGACTGTACGATGAAGTGGAAGCTAGATTGGCGATGAATACAGGAAGAGGAGTCCTACCTCCCCTGATGCAAGGAATGATGTATCCACCAAATGCAGTCCCAGGGACTGTTCCCTACCCCTACCAACAGATGCCCCCGGTATCACAGTACAGTGCACCAAATCCACAGTGGCCACAATCCATGCCTCAAATGATGGCTCAACCACAACAACAATGGTCCCAACCAATTTCCTCAATGCCAAATCAGCAGCAACAATGGAACCCTACCAATTGGAGTCAACAGCCAACAGTTCAAATAGGAGCCCTGAATCAGAACCAGAACAGAGACCCCTCTGTACCAGCCCAACCCGTTTATGCAGTGATTACAGAGACTCCTCAAAACCCTCCTGCCAGTGCCTCAGGAGGAGAAAGCTTAAAGGATTACTTATCCAACTCAGTTGGAAACATAAAAAAAGAATTGATGGATGTGATTACAGAACAACTACAGACGTTGAAAGTGAATACCGCGAGCATATCCAACGTTGCAGGAGCAGGAAGAGATGTGATGCGCTCAAATACTTGGTGTGGTAAGTGTCATCAAGCAGGCCATTTAGCCACTGAATGTACACGAAAACCAACTATTCCTGGGGCCTTCTGTTCCTACTGTTTGCGGAAGAACCATACAGAGGACATTTGCTCTCTAAAGGAGATGCATGATAGGAGAAGGAAGGAAGAAGACGCAAGATTTAACTTGCTGGAATCCAAAATGACAACACAAGATATTGGACCCAAGCCTAGAGAGTTTGGTCCTAATTTCGGACCCAGAAGATTTCCCTCCCAAAGTTACAGAGGAAGACAGTCTGGCGGTGGTCAGAGATCAGAAGTGGAGTGTTACAGATGCGGAGAAAAGGGACACATCTCACCAAATTGTCCAAATCCTCGAAGGTTAGTGGATTACAAGCCCTTATGCAGTCGATGCAAAGGAGAAGGACACACTGCAAAAGACTGTCCAAGCCCAGCCCCAGTGAAAAACAGTGCTACTGATAGTCCGGCCAAGGCCCAAGAACCTACCTCCAATTTAGTGGAATTGGAAGTTGCTGCCATCACGCGTGCAAAGCAGAAGGAACCACTTATCCAGAAAGAAAACAACTCCCCTGCCAGAACAGTGAAGTTCAAACTTCCACCAGAAGAACAGAACAGAGCAGACCCTAACAGTGCCGTACAGAGCACTACAGTGCCACAGAGAGTTACAGAGACAGGACCAGAGGTCCAGGAGACAGAAGAGGAGGAAGTGCCACAAGTGGCAGAAGAAGCTCCTATAATTCCTCTGTTGGAAGAAAGAGGGAAAATGAAAATGGGTGTTGCCCCATTCCCTAATCGGTTAGAGAAGCCAGTGGATCCTATTAAGGAATACGATCTAGTCAGAGATCTAGATACCTTTAAACCAAACCTCACATTCCGACAATTATTGATGTTGTCTCCCAGTTGCCGGAAAAGGTTCAATGGTATACTGACAAGAAGACGTGGCTTAAGGATTGCTCCCTCAATAGCAACAAAGTCCAACAAGGCTCCAGAGCCTGTAAAAGAAGTGGATGTGGCTAATGCTTTCCTAGATCCGGGTACCCTAGAGACTGGTGTGTGGATAGAAGGCTGCTTCATTGCAAATGCACTGATTGATGGAGGCTCGTCAGTGAACATTATGATGGATGTGACAATGAAGGATCTAGGCCTACAAGGTGTGCAACCCACCCAATGGCTCATCAGATTGGTGGATCAGAGTAGGATCAAGCCTTTGGGCATTCTCCCATATGTGAAGACTACAGTGGCTGGAAAAGATTATTGGCTAACCTATCTGGTGGTGAAGCCAAACTCTTATGGTACATCCTATCCTCTGTTACTAGGCAGACCATGGCTTTTTGAAGCTCGAGCAAGGACGGATTGGTTCAAAGGAACCTTGACCTTGGGTAGAGGACCCAACAAAGTGGTGCTGAAACTGTATGGTTCTCAAAAAGGACATGGATCCACCTCCTTGGAATTATCTTCTGACTCCCCTAATGAGGTTACGGATGGAACATCAGCAGACGAAGATGCTGTCAAACAGATTCTTCCCAAGAAAACAGTGGCAAATTCCTTAACAGTGGATACTGTAAGCCGACTTCCAAAAGATGCAAAGCCGTTATCAATGGGTGAATACTTCTTGCATGAACCAGGAATGACTTCTGAAATCACTTCTGACAGTGAGATCGAAGCATGGATGTACTGCTCCCCCTGTTACATGGCCATAGCAGAGCCAGAGACAGAGGCAGAAGAGGAAACAAAGAATCTGTTCTTCTGTTACAGAGCTCCTACAGAGACAGAAACAGAAGCAGAGACAGAAGCAGAAGCAGAGACAGAAGCAGAGACAGAGACAGACGAGGTTGAATATGATATGGACGCAGAAGATTATGAAAGTGAAATGGAAGAGTCTATCCCAACTGAAGAGGATATATATGGAGAAGAAGTTCCAGAAGCATCAGAAGCAGACGAGCTCATGCTATGGGACAGCATGGTGATGGTACCATTTGGTCTAGTAAATGGATCTTCTCATATGCAAAACCTTTATAAGAAATGGATTAAGGAGAACAAGCCGTCTTTTAGCAGTGGCTCATGCCATCCTCACCCATCCTTGCCAAAGAAAGATGATGATGATGCACCGTGCCAACAAGCACCAGTCCGACAAACGCAACCGGCATCAGAGGGTCCCTGTTATGTGAGGTTCCTGGATGTATCATTAGAAGATGAGTCTTCAAGCCAAGAGGTAATTACTCTTGAAACCAAACCCGAAACAGCTTTAATCCCATTCCAACATCTTAATGAGCAACCTAAGTCTCCACCAAAAGAAGAAATTGGTTCTAGTGGGACATCAGAAGAGGACACCACTCCCTTGAAGGAGTCGGATCTGTACCCAGAAGCAGTCCGCGGGACCTTCATCCGTGAAGTAGAAGGTGGAAGGCAGTTAACCTTTGTGGATGCAGAAGGCACTGAACGCCACTTGGAGGTGGGTAGTAGCCTCCCAGAAGAGGAATTGTCAACCTTGTACAACTTGTTGAAAGAAAATTTGGACGTGTTTGCATGGTCTTACAAAGACCTAAAGGGGATTGATCCCACAATATGTCAACATCATATTGACTTGGAGCTAGATGCCAAGCCAGTACGGCAACGACAGAGGCGAATGAATCCGAATTATTCCACATTGGTGAAAGCGGAGCTGCTGAAGCTTCTGGAAGCCGAGTTCATCTATCCAGTGGTGGCAAATAGTGAATGGGTTTCACCCATCGTGGTTGTACCCAAGAAGAATGGCAAATTGCGAATATGTGTGGATTTCCGAAAGCTTAATTCCAAGACAAAGAAGGATCACTTTCCTATCCCTTTCACAGACCAACTGTTGGACACAGTGGCAGGACATGAGCTTTATTCTCTTCTGGATGGATTCAGTGGATACAACCAAGTCCAAATCGCAGAAGAAGACCAATCCAAAACAACCTTCACCACAGAATGGGGGACCTACGCTTACCGAGTGATGCCATTTGGGCTCTGCAATGCCCCTGCTACTTTCCAGTGAGTCATGATGGCCGCATTTCGAAATCATCTGCATGACTTTATTGAGGTATATTTGGATGATTTCTGTGTCTATAGTTTGATCCGTGAACACTGGGAACACCTGGAACAATGCTTTGACCGGTGCCGGGAGTATGGGATTTTCCTCAACCCCGACAAATGCATCTTTGGGGTCTCTTCTGGAGTCCTATTGGGCCACATTGTCTCTGCACAAGGGATATCAATAGACCTTGCAAAGATTGAAAAGATCGCAGCTTTGACAGCACCCTCCAACCTCAAACAGTTGAGGGGATTCTTAGGTCATGTGGGTTACTACAGAAGGTTTATAGCCCATTTTGCGACAAAGGCAACTTCCTTGCACAAGCTTCTGAGGAAAGATGCAGAGTTTACTTGGACGGAAGAATGTGACAAAGCCTTTCACACTCTGAAGCAGTGTTTGATAGAGGCACCCATTCTGCAACCTCCTGATTGGACGAAAGAGTTCCATGTACACACTATTGCATCAATTGAAGGTTTAGGTGCTATCCTCTGCCAAAAGGGCTCCTCGAAGTTAGATCAACCGATCTATTATGCAAGCCGAAAAGTCACTGATAGGGAACGAAACTATACAGTGACAGAGCTGGAGTGCTTGGCAATGGTGTTTGCCCTGGAGAAGTTTTGCCATTACCTCCTATCCACCCACTTTAAATTTTATGTGGATCATGAGGCCCTGTCCTTCTTGATGAACAAAGCAGATGTGAAAGGACGAATGATGAGATGGCTCCTTCTATTTCAGGAGTTCGACTTTGAGGTGATTACTAAGCCTGGTCGTTCCCATGTTCTGGCTGATCATCTGTCGCGTATCCCACAAATTGCAGACGAGGAGCAGGATGATCCAGACCTCCCTGATGCTTCCCTATTCTTGGTAGAAACTGTAACTCCCTGGTATGCAGACATTGCCAATCTGCTGGCAACCCAACAGTACCCTCCTGGTATCTCTAGTTGGGAAAGGAAGAAGCTCATGCTAGAATCAGCCCCCTATACCTTGTTAGGCGGTGCACTGTACAAGAAAGGCAAAGATGAAGTGCTCAGAAGATGTGTTGCAGGAGAAGAGATTGGGATTGTTCTGAAGGCTTGCCATGACGAGCCATGTGGAGGTCACTTTGTAGGAGAAGCTACAGCTAGGAAGGCTCTGCTAGCAGGATATTGGTGGCCTACAATTCACAAAGATTCCTATGATTACTGTAAAAGATGTGATGCTTGTCAAAGAATGGGGAAACCCACCAAGACAAATGCCATGCCACTGCAGCCTATCCTTCTGTTGAAGCCATTTGAGAAGTGGGGCATTGACTTCGTAGTTCCGATCGATCCTCCTACCAGAAGGAAACAGAACCGATACATCCTCGTATGTACGGATTATGTTACAAAGTGGTGTGAAGCTAAAGCCCTAAAGCGGGACGATGGTAACATCGTGGCCCTGTTCATGTACGAGAATATCATCACCCGTTTTGGTAGTCCCTTAGAGCTGGTAAGTGACAGAGGCACTCATTTCCTTAACAAAGTCATGGAAGAATTGACAGAGTTGTATAAGATCCGCCATCGCAAGTCCACTCCTTATTACCCTAGAGCCAACGGCCAAGTCGAAGTCACCAATCGCATCCTCTGCTCGATTTTGACAAGAACAATCACCGCACATCGTCGTGATTGGGACAATGGACTTACAGAGGCCCTCTGGGCATACAGAACCTCCCATAAAGCAGCAACAGGACAGACACCCTTCCAGCTGGTGTATGGTACAGAAGCTGTTTTTCCTGTTGAACTGGAATTGCCCTCTTTGAGAGTGGCTATCAAAGAGTGTTTGGGGGACGATAATTCACTTCAACGCCGTCTCCTGCACTTGGAATGTTTGGACGAAATTTGTAGGATGGCTCTACAGTGCATGGAAGCCACGCAAGCTCGACGTAAGGCTTACTATGATAGCTTCATCAAGCACAAGGAGTTTAAAGAAGGTGATTTGGTCCTAGCCTATGATTCACGCTTTGGCAAGTTTCCTGGCAAGCTCCAACAGCGGTGGATGGGCCCCTATAAGGTACTTGCCGTCAACCCTAATGGCTCTGTCCAAGTACAGACCGTTGATGCCTCTGATGATCCCTTTCTGATCAATGGATATCGCTTGAAGAAGTACTTCCCTCCTTGGGAATCTTGACAATTACGGTCACTTGATCCTCTCTCTTATTGGCGCGGCACTGTACTTCTTATGATGCTACTTCTGATAGCCGTTCTTCAGTCAGTCCTGATGAGGTGGACGCAACCCTTTGTCCCCTCAAAACCCCCTTTCAGCCTTGATCTCTTATCCTCTATTTTCCACCAGTGACAGTGGCGAGGTGGGTTCTGACAAATGGTCTTTCTACCATTCCCTTGCTCAATATTGGAAAAAAAAAAAACATATCGGTCATGGGAGAAAAGGACTTAGGTCCCTGTCATGCCGACCTATTCTTCGAGCAAAGGTGGAAACACCCTCGGGAATAGGGGAAAATAAGAAAAAGAAAAAAAAAACAAAGAAGAAAAAAAAAACAAGAAAAACAAATCTGTTATGAGAAAAAAAGGAAGCAATTCCCTGTCATAGCAGGTCTCGTTCCAGGAAAAGGTGGTAAACACTCTTGGGCGAGAAGCTGGTTGTGGAAAAGGTGGTAAACACCCTTGGGCGAGAAGCTGGCTGTGGAAAAGGTGGTAATACCCAACAGTCCAGAAAGTGGATTCATTAATTAATATCCCTAGGATCCAATTCCGAAGCTGCCTCCCTTGGTACGCTGTGTCCTGGGTCTCTTTGCAAAGTGACTACCTGTCCTCTAGCGGATGACATGTCCTATTCAACACAACATTCGATTTGATGGCTACCTCCCTGGGTACGCCTCTTCAACAACTGATGACACAATCTTCATCGACAAACAATCGAGTGATGTGAGCTTTCATCCTAATCGGATGGGGAAGTGAGTAAGGTTGCCCTCTTGTATCTATCACCAGAGAGTGAGACAGAGGGTGGGGCGAGAGACCAGTCTTTTTCCTTCAAATCAAATGAGAGGTGAGTAGTGTGAATGAAATGTTGCACGCACGGGATGGGCCTCTCAATGCACAAAGCACAATTTGTTTCTGTGCACTGCACCATAAGGCTCCCTTGCCTTCCTTCTCGAACCGTATGCCGGCACAGGGCGGGATGCACAGTTGCACCATCAAATGCGCACAAGGCATACAACCTTTGCACAAGTGACTGTGAGGATTACATCAATGGGTTTCAGGAAAAGGCTGCCCTTCTGTAACTATCAACAGAGAGTGAGACAGAGGGTGGGCTGAGTGTGACTGGAGTTTCTTCAATCAAATACCGAGAGGTGAGATTGAGGGACGTTACGACACTTGGAGTCAGGTATGTTCCCCGTTTCCCTGTGCACCCACGGGATGGGTCTTTGCCATCCTTATAAACCACGCCACCCTGTTCTGTACACTGCACCATAAGGCTCCCTTGCCTTCCTCCTTGCACTTATGCTAGACGGGTTGGACGCACTAATGCACCATCTACTGTGCACCCTGGCATACTCCTTCTGCACCTTTCCCCCCTTGTCGATTCCTCAACCGGGTATGAGATATGGGTTTCAATCCTTATTCCTCGAGTGATATTAGTCATGGGGCGAGTGACTGTTCTTTCATTTCAATTGAGTGATTGTGAGTTGAGTGTAGTATCCCTCATCATCGACGAATTTCCTGTGATTCCTTCCATTAGCTACCTCCCTGGGTACTGCCGCGTGGTCCCTGCCATGACGAACGTGTGCCAAGAAGATGCCTTGGTCCCTCCAGCGCCGACAACAACACTGGACGTGCCATCGACACTCAACCTTGATTCTTGACGAAATGGGCCAAGTTTTTCTAATCCTACACTTTGGTTTCTTCGTGACGGTCATGTTTTAAGTGTGGGGAAGTTAGTGGATGGTCTGTGGCGTGGTCCTAGGTCCCTGTTGCTCGGTTAACCCTATCCGTTAAGGTCTTAAGTGTGGGGACGCATCCCTGCGCGTCTACATTGCATACCCTTCTGCATATGCCTTAACCTGTTCATGCATGAATGCCTTGCCTTGCTGTCACCCTGATGGGGTCCCTTCCCACCCATCCGGTTATGTTCCACCCACCCTTGGGGCTGTTCCCCTGCAGTTTTCCTTCATTCCCGGATTTTGAGGTCCTGCCATGTGAATGCACCCTACGTTCACCAAAGTCCCAATCCAACCTTATAGCCCTGTTCCTCCCTTTGAATTGACCATTTTTCCTTTTTACCTACCTTTGTTCCGGTGCAGGTTTTTGAGTTATTAATTTTTGAAGCATTTTGCACAAATTAGCTGGTTTCCCATGTGAACGCGCTTTTCTTGCTTCGGAACCATGCTCTGATGTCATAGCCCTACCAACCACTTTTCCCCTGACATTTTTCCTTTTTACTCCGAGTCATTTTGATACACGGTTTGTCCATTATTAATTTTCCGGTTTTTTAAGACTTTTTCATGCGTCTTTTTGCTATTTTTTCATGTGAACCTGCCCTATTTGCATCGGAATTCCAATTTGATTTGACAGCCGTGTCCCCTGTGCCTCCCCCCACCTTTTTCCTTTTTCTTCACCCTCTTTCGCCTTCTGGATTTTTTATTATTCATTTTTAAATGAGTTTTCGGGAGTATTTTTTGAGTTTTTCGCATATGAACCCCTCCTATTTCCACCAAAACTACATTTTAACATGATAACCTTGTGCCACTCCTTCCTGCGGAGATTTTTCCTTCTTACTGCATGTCATTCCGGTGAACGATTTGTCCGATATTAATTTTCGATCCCATTTTCGGGTTTGTTTTTTGGGTTTTTCCCATGAGAACGCGTCTTATCTCCGTCGGAATTATGTTTTGATGTGATATGATTGTCAGGCACATCTTTTTGCACAGTTTTCTTTTTTTTTTCTGCACCTCATTCCGATGAATGGATTTTTCGATATTAATTTTTAATTGCGTTTTTTGGTTCGTTTTTTTGTGTTTTTTGCACGTGATCGCCTTCCTCCCCCCCCCCGGAACCTCCGTCCCGTATTTTCCTTGTTTTCCCCCTATCGTCTTGCCCACTTTTTGTTTTTACGCTATTTCGTTTTGCTGTCCGGATTGGGAGTTATTAAATTTTCTTTATTTTTACGTGTATTCGCGCGCCTGTTTTGCGCGTGAACGCGTCCTTTTTCGATTTTACACATCTCCACGCGCCCCGGTCGTGTCCGCATGACCCGTCCCGTCATCCCAGCGCCATTTCAATCCCGTCACGGCAAATTTTTTTACCCCGCCCCGTGCATGAGCGCGAGACGGGGGTATGCGCCCTTGTCCCTACCCAACCACCCTGCCCACCCCCTACCCTACCCTGCCCTTGTCCCTACCCAACCACCCTGCCCACCCCCTACCCTACCCTACCCTTGTCCCTACCCAACCACCCAGCCCGCCCATTGCCCCTGCCCACCCCTTCCCCCCAACCGCCCGACCCCTTCCCTCCCTCCCACCCTCTCCATCTCCCTCTTCTCCCTCATCTCCCTCTTCCTCCTCCCCTCTTCTCCTTCTTTGCCGTCGCCATCCTCCCTCTTCTTCTCCCCCTTCCTCCTCTTCTTCTCCCTCTCTCCTCCTTCCTCCCCTCTCCTTCCCCTCCTTCCTCTCCCTCCAGCCAGCCGCCTTCGCCGCCTGCAGCCGTCTGCGACCGCCCCGGCCGCCTCCATCGTCGTCCGCCTCCGTGGTCGCCGCCTCCGCCGCCTGCAGCTTGTCTGCGACCGCCTCGGCTGCCTCCATCGTCGTCCGCCTCCGTGGTCGCCGCCTCCGCCGCCTGCAGCCTATCTGCGACCGCCCCGGCCGCCTCCATCGTCGTCCGCCTTCGTGGTCACCGCCTCCGCCGCCCGCAGCCTGTCTGCGACCGCCTCGGCCGCCCGTTCGCCCGCCCCTGAAGGTGCTCGCCGCCATCTGCCGTGGCCCCCCCTCCACAGCGCCCGAGTTGACGCCGCCGCCACTGTCCTCTCCTCCGCCCTCTCCTTCTCCCCCACCATCCACCATCCACCACCCACCACCCACCTCCCACCACCTCCTCCTCCTCTAACCCCACCTAGGTTAGTTACTAACCTAAGTTCAGTTAGGTTCACCATTAACTTAACTTAAGTTCAAAATTAACTCTAATCTAGTTAACTCAAACTAACCCTAGTTAGTTGGTCACTAACCCTAGTTAGTTCCCACTAACCTTAGTTAGGTTAACTAAACCTAACCCTAACTAGAAACCCTAACCCTAACTAGAAACCCTAACCCTAACCTTAACCCACCTTAGGTTACTTAACCCCCTTTAGGTTAGTTTCTACTAACTGGACAGCTGGAGATACTGTATTTTCATGCCCTCTGTTTGCCTAGCAGATACCTGGTCCTGTTGGAAAGGATGTGCTGTCTCCAATTTTTTCAAAATCCTCCTAAAAACTTTGTAGATGAATCCTTATCTATGGATCGTTTCCGACAACATCAATCTTTTAAGAGGGATCATCTTCATTGATACCTTTCCAATGTATGGTGGAAGCTTTCTAATGAAAAACTCTCTTTTTGAAGGAGTCATTCAGATGGTTGTGTTGTGTATTAGTGTTTGTGTTGTGACTTCATTTATGTCAAACGAACGTGGTGCTTTCCTATTGGATTTCGTGTGCGAGCTACCTTTTGGAGAATTGTGGTGCTGGGTTCGTGGATGGAGAGTTGAAGCTGATGCTGATGAAGACAAAGAAAACTTTTATATCCTTTACAAATTTGTTGAGATTTTTAGTTTGATAAGAGGTGTTAATGTATAAAGAGTTTTCCTTTCTTTGTATTTTTATATCAGAAACATGTTATAAGTTGGGGTCGTGGTGGATGGATTCTTTGTGAAAAGATATTGACGATCAAAGTTGAGCTTTTCCCTGAACTTGTATTCCCTTTTTTCTGGGTCGCGAGGACGCTTCCTTATTAAGTGTGGGGATATATTGAGTGTTGAAATGACTTGTTTTTTGGCTGATTTTTGTTCTTTTTGAGAGCTGAATGATTGATTTTATGAGATGATTGATTGATTTAGAAGTGGTTTGAGAGTGTTTTAGATGATAATGATTGTGTTTTGGAAGTTCATGATGTTTATTGGTGGTTCTGTGATGTTCTGATAGGTTCTGAATGGTTATGTATACCTTCTATTTTGCTCTGTTTTGGTCTGTTTTGTTCTGATTGTCTTCTGTAGGGAGGGATGGAGTATTGATTGATGAAGATTTAGATCTTGTGAAAGCTTATTGAATGGTTTGTGAGAGTTTGGAATGATTTGAGAATGAGTTATGTGGTTTTGATGACCTTCTGTAACTTTCTGTAGGTCTTCTGTAGAGCTTCTGCTTCTGTTCTGTTTCTGTTCTGTTCTGTACTGTAGCTGTTCTGGTACTGTTCTGTATGCTTCTGTAAGTGTTCTGTGGAATGTATGTGTGACTTTGGGAAAGTTTTCTAGCCTTGGAAAGAGGTGAATACAAGTGCAAAAGAGCTGAAAGAAGTAGCTGCTGAAGACTCAAGAGAAGACTAGAGTGAAGTGACAGTAGTGAGCTATGAAAAGACACTGTAGTGGCTCTGGTGACTCTTCATATCAAACATACCTCTTGGGAGGGGTATCCACGACCTAAGAGTGATTATTGAGAGTGATTTTGAGAGATTGTAACGAGGATATGATGTATTATTGATGGAGTGAGAGAGAGAGAGTCAGAGATAGCCAATTCTACTGAAACAGAGTGATTGTATATGAGAGATTGAGAGAGAAGACTATGAAGATATTGAAGATGAATACTATGTGATGTATTTCCATTCAAAGATGGTGTATTCCTTTGCTTTCTTTGTTCTATTGATGGATTTTGTGAAGATATTGAAGAATATGGTTGATTCTATTAAAAACTGTGGGAGATCTACATGATGCTGTATGAAGATTTGTTGTGCTTGGTGTTCTTTTCTTCATTGTGATCATATGAAACATGGTAAACAAGCTTGTTGATGTTACAAGATAGATTTTCTTGCAAGAGAAATCCCTTTTCCTTGGTGTTCCTCTCGGGGCTCCAGGTCTTGGCTTATAAATTTAAGCCTTCTAATGCATGCCTTTGAGTCCCCAACTGCACAACCAAATGTGGATTCTCTACTGATGTCTTGGGTCGTCTATGCAGTGCCATTCAAGGTGCATCTATCATCAAGACGGTCATATCTAGTTATCCTCACAGTTGTAGCTTGATATTAATCCATTCCGCTTTGACTAGATGTAGTCCGAATGCAACATATGCATGTTTTTGTGGTGTGGCCTTTTTTCCCTTGTTGGCTAGATTGGCCCATTGAGATTCTAGGGTCCTTGTTTGTCTTTCTTTGGGTATGGCTTTTGATTGTTGTTTTGCAAGTGAGAATCTATGCTTGTGCAAAGCCACTATTACACTAGGTCTAATTTGGAGGACCTATCATGGTGTGCGTTTTCTCTCCATCCTACTGGGGGGAGGTGCGAAGGGGGCAGAGTCCCCCTCTACGGGGGTTCGGGGAGGGGGGGCAATCTCCAGGGCCGGTACGCTAAACACCATGAGTGATTTGAGGGACCCTTTGTAGCCAAGTTTTGAACTACTTGCTCTAGATTTCAATCTATTGATAGATCTACGATGTTCCTTTTGGCTATGTATGGTCTCTGGGTCAATTTCAAGGTCTGTAGGTTAAAATTTGACAAAATCCAAATTCGGTCCAACAGGTCTAAATTGCAAGGGTCGAATGTCTAATTTGGCCCATCCAAATGGCCGAGGGCCAAATGAGAAAGGATGGAATGCAACTGGTTCGAATGTTAAATTCAGCCAGTCCAAATGTGGTTGTCTGGCCGAATAGCTGAACATTAGTGGGCCTAGTTGATTGGGCTGAGGGTCAAGTGGTTTGTCTGAATGGGTTTGGGCTGAGAATGGTTGAGGGCCGCGGTCAAGAACCGAGTCAGGTGGGCCGAATACAAAGTGGTTCGAAGGGTGAATTTGCCCAAGTTGAATGTTAGCTTGTTTGGAAGGGGCCATTGGCCGAGTCGGTAGGGTCGAGGGCTGAATATCAAGTTGGCCGAATATTGAGTTCCTACGAATGGTCGATTTGGATGGGCCGAGCTGTGGGCATTCGAGTGGTAGTGGCCGAATGGTCGAATATGAGAGGATCAAGGGTCGAGGGTTGATTTTGGGACTTGGCCCAGAATTGCCATCACTCGGACTGTCGGCTGAACGCGACACGCTTTTTTGCCGACTTGCACAAAATTTGTCGTGTCGAGTGATCGAGGCCTTCCCACCGATCGAGTACCTCTAGATCCTAGCTACTCATGCAGGAGAAGGTGTGGGAGTACCTATAGTGGGCAAAGAACTCCTCGATGGCAAGATCAAAGCAAGTCCACACAATGAAGCTCTCTCTCTCTCTCTTCAACTCTTTCGAATCCCTGAAATACAAACTAAGGTCTCCCCTGCTACTCCTAGCCTCTTGTTACCTTGCCTAGGCCTGCATTCACCTTAGTCTTGCTCCCCTTATCAACATTTAATCCAAAATTTCATTTTTTGCCCTTCTTTTTCATGTTTCAGCCTGTTATATAGCAACAGAAAACCCTACTACATGCTCAAATGTTTTGCTTCTATCCTTCCTAAATGCAACAAAAAATCATAAAGAAAACACCTACACTACTCCAAACTACCTTTCCAAATAAAAAAAACCAAAAACTTACTTGCTAAGGAGATTGAATACATCTTCAAACTCCCTCACTTCCTA
Organism: Lygodium microphyllum; assembly: GCF_053477565.2. Taxonomy (NCBI): domain Eukaryota; kingdom Viridiplantae; phylum Streptophyta; class Polypodiopsida; order Schizaeales; family Lygodiaceae; genus Lygodium; species Lygodium microphyllum. Next base: position 17,112,875 of record NC_141142.1, read on the forward strand.
CCTATCTAGCTCAAGCACCGGTTCGAGGAAAACCCTATTTCAATGCTCAATTTGAAGCGTGCAAGTGCTCAAGGATTGAATCCTTTGGTCTCGACAATGGAACCAAAATGTAGAGGCGATCAACTGCCGAGACCCATGGACCACTTACTATTTCAAGCATTCCAAGTTGAGTACTAATGGCTATCTCTCACATAACCGATGCGCTATCTTTCTCTACAAGTGTAGTGAGATTACCTCCATGCCCGATTGAGCTGCCTCCTCTCCCAAGCACTCCGGTAGCTCCACGATCCAAGTGCAAGCTTCAAACAAGCTCCATCCTTAAGCTCCACGCTCCAAGCTCCATTGCCACAAGCAAGAGAAGAGAAGAGAAGAAGAGAGGAGAAGATGGAGAGCTTCTCCACCATGGTCCCTCACCCTCACACACTCACTCCCTCATACTCCCTCTCTCAAGCACAAGCTCAAGTAAGCAAGAAGAAGAAGAAGAAGAGAAGAGCCACTTTTGGCCACAAAAAAGAATGAGCTTCTCATTTGCTTTTCAACTTTATATACAAAACCCTAAATTCCTTTTGGGCGATTATCCCCTTATCCCCTTTTTTACATGGCCGGCCATGGCTTAGGCCATTTTTCTCATTGTCCTCCTATCTTCCTAGCTTCATTCCTACCGCTCATCTACCTTTACAAATTACACAAGCGAGAGCCCAACACTCTTAAAATAAATCATGGTGTGCCTTGCACTCTTTTACAAAAGTGTTGATGTGACCTTTTTCTTGTGTACCTTTCTCCTTGATTTAGGAATTTTCTGCACTTCTTATGTTTCCAGATTCTTCTTAGCGTGCATTCGTCTTTCGTTTCACTTTTGCCTTAGCCTTGTCTTTTGCTTTAGATTTTTTAGATTTTCCACCTTGTTTGTCTGAGGATTAATAGAAAGCCACTTACAATCGAGACCAGAAGGTGCCTGATATATCTTATGCCAATCATAGGATTTTAGCCCTGATAGTTGGTGGTCTTTAGAAAAAGCGGATATATGAGAGAATGCATCATACCCATCAGGATGCGAATAGACCTGATAATTTGCTTCACAGTGTGCTCTTCTTTAGTGGATAGAATCCAAGGAGCGCGATGTAGTTGCAAGTGACCATCAGTGCTCGACTATGGCCAAAGCACCTCCATCTTGCCTACCTCCTTCAAATCCATTTGTGCCCTTGCAGTGTCTCTCTTTTCTATGATGTGGTCCCATAGTAAGCTGCCCACATTTTTAAAAATATGCATGGGATTCAACAAGTGGTTGATCTATCAGTGGGTCCAATACATCAACTTGTAGAAAATCGAGAACCATCGTATTCCATTTGGATATGACTTTGTGTGAACCATTTTCAACTCGTACCAGCTTTGGGTGTTCATTTTTGCTGAAAGCGGTGTGTCCTTGATATATCATCTTCTTCATGGTTTGTGACCTTTGGGAGCCCACACAATGGACATGAATGATAACCTGAGGTAACCAAACAGGTCCCAACACCCCTATTTAGTCAACACAAACGAGAATGAAAGTCTACTTACCTAAGCACTTCCTGAATCCTGAAAAGTTATGCATAGTCCACATGAGAATGGCTTGTATATTGGCTTGTGCTTGCTCATATCTTCCTGCGACCCCCTCCTCCCACAAAATCTTAAGCTCATCAACTAATAGACAGAGATAGACAGATGTCCATATTCTTGACTTTGTAGCACCTAGGGAATGAGCAAGCTAAGGATCAAGTGTCCTTTCTTTGTTGAAAGCCATGGCAAGATATTGTAGTTTATAAGAACTACAGGCCACACATTGTAAGAAGTTGAGCATAGACCAAATTGATTCATGCCACTGAAGATTCCTTAGCTCTCATGCAAAGCCTGGAAAGGTAGAGTCAATGTGGCTCCATACACATGAATCCACTGATATTCATTGGACTCCATTTGTACGAAACATGTGACGTATATGTGGGATATCAGTGGATTCAATGAATATCAGTGGATTGATGTCATGCTCACCATGCCCGATGTACAAAACATGTGATGTATATGTGGGATAAGTAGAAAGAGTTTAAGAAGATTTTGAGAGATGGTTTGCCTTTGCAAGTCCTATCTCAATACCTGTGAGCACCACACTTTGAACATGTCTCCATAGTCCCGTACTTTTCTTGAAACACCATGCAATTGTTGACATATGCATGGATGTTATTGTAGTCTATGCCAAGCTTTCGTAAAACATGTCGTGTATCATCACAAGACTTAGGCATAGTATTTTCAGGTGGCGGTATATGATAATTTAACAACTTGAAAAAAAAATCATAAAACACCTTAAAAAAGCATGTGTTTTTTATAATGGTGCCAAAAAGAAATCAATGCAGCATACGTAGAATATACCTGAACAACTCAGTCACTCTTGCATCGCTCCACCTGTATTTTGCTTGCACACTTAGGAGTGCAAGCAATGTCTTTAGGCGAGATACTCGACACCCATCATATAATGGTATGAATGCTTCCTCTCTTAGTAGATTAGATGTCTCGATATCCATGGGATCAACACATTGATCATTGCCTCCATCTCAAGCTCCAAGATTTGAGGAAGGTTTGAAAGGTTGCTTGTCTTCTTTGGTATTGATGGTATAGACTGAGTCGTGTCTTCTAAGTGGTGGATTGGCTCATGCACTCCATCCATCACATGTCCACAAACTCTTCTCTGGCTGCAGTAGGTGCATTCCTCCTTGGGATGAGACATCATCTCCCTGTATAAATTTTATGGCCACGTCTAATGTTTTTGTATATGATATTCAATTAGTTTGCGAATGTAAGGCATGATTGATACACACTTTTCTTACTGTTCTTTCAAAGTGTGAGATCTCCTGATCAATGATCTTCGATTGGAACTCACCAAAGCATTGTACGTGTTCTATAGACAAGCGATGCTTTTGTCTGATAGCCACCTTGCATTGAGAGCAAGGACACAGGACATGCTGATTAAGATATGCCTCACGATCTTGGACATTAGGACCCTCATCATTTTTCATTTTGTCTACGTTACGACAAACAACTAGTTTTTGTTCTCATTCTCTTTTTCTTTTTTAATTTGTTTGAGAAGGGATTTCTCCTCTTGTAACTCAATAGAATTAGCGTTAATTGAAACGTCTTGGTTTACAACACATAACGAACTAGTTTAATATACATTATTAAGAATCCATATAAACCTTCTTACATTTTAACATAAAATTTTAGGAGCTATTGAGCTTGCACAAGTAAAAGGCAAAGAGTCATCTTTTATTTAAGTTTTTCCAATAGTTAAGAGACATTACACCATGGTAAGAATCCTATTATAAAGATTTACCCATGGAAATCAGATACATTGACAGTATGGTTAACCCAAGATTCCTTCAAAATAAACATTTAATAACATTTAGATTTTCCATCCACTATATCTACTTAAGGTTGGTTCTAATATAGGAAAGATGATCAGCATTGATAAAGCAATACATGCCATTCCATATCTAACACCTTTCATGATGGAGAAAGATCATAAGGTCAATCTAAGGTGTGCACAAATTAATCCCTTTTCATCCAAAATCTAGAGATGCATGGCCTTGCAAATCTAGAGACTATAGTCATATCTAGGTGCATATCTATATTTGTAACATATCTATCCACTGAATCCTAATGGCACAAATTTATTAAGAGGTAATCAATGTAGCTTCCGCTCAAAACTCCCTTGTAATAATCAAACTCCATTACCTTAAACTACTTAAGTCTACCTCATAGGGAAAGTTTCATTGCAACCCCACAAGGATCAACCCAAGCCTAAATCGTGACTATAGTCTCCTACTATGGTTATCTAACATTAGCTTAAGATAACTACTTTGCTATCATATCTAAAATGTAAGTAGAACATTGCATTGGTTTTAAGAGAGTGAGAAATGAGGGGAAGTGATATGCATCAACCACTTTATTAATAAGGTATAGTCACAACTCAGGCCCCCTAAAATAACATTGATTTGGATCTAGGATGACACACTAGGATAGTTGACATTCGATTATTCCTAACTTAACCTTATCTAGGATTTCGTATTTTTAATGGAATCCTCTTGGCTAACCAAGACCACTTTGCTGTATAAAAAATCCATAGGTACTTTAAACACCCACTTCCCTCAAGGAGTAGCTTTAGTTCTCTCTTCGTTTTCCTTGCTTCTTTTTCCTCTCTCATTTCCTTTCTTTCTTCCTCAATGCACCTCATTCTCAAGAAAAACAAACAAAAGAAAAGAAGAAAGAACAAGAACAAACCAAGAGGAGACAATGTACTTAATGCAAAGGCTCAAGGGTGGATTCTTCATCTCCTCTTTGCGACAGCCCCTCTTCCTCCTTCATGCACTTCTCCTCTTCTTTGTCGTGAATGGCAAAGGCAGTAGTGAGAAGCTCTCCTTCTTTCTCTTTCTCTCTTTATCTCTTTCTCTCCCTCTCTCTCCCAAAGCCATGATCTCTTTTGCTCTCTCTCAAACTCTTTGCGGCAAAATGCTGCGCTTGGGTTTTCACCTGTTTTTTTTTTCTTAGAGGGGCATCCCTGTTTGCGATGCCACTAATTTGCGTCAGAAACACCCATCGCTATACCCCCATTCCCTTTTAGTGAAAGTTAGCTCTATGGCTTCATGACATACATGGCTTGATAGGGCATTACATGGATCATTTTGGGATTTATGGAATCTGGGATTTTGTGTAAGCTTTCGCTTGACCGTCAAGACCCATGCAATGCTTATTGCTCAAGCATTTCAAGCTGAATGCCAATGGCTACCTCTCACATAGCCATACACTCTCTCAAGCTTATGAGTGTAGTGAGCTTACCTCAAAGCCCCCAATCGAATACCCTTCTCTATCACACACCCCAATAGCTCCACGATCTGAGATGCGAGCTTAAGCAATCTCAATCCTCTACCTTCAAGCTTCATGCTCCATAGCTACATGCAAGAGATGAGATAAGAGAAGAGAACAGAAGAGAAGAAGAGAGGAGAGGAGAAGATGGAGAGCTTCTCCACCATGGTCCCAACCCTCACACACTCACTCCCTCACACTCTCACCTACTCTCTCTCAAGCACAAGCACAAGCAAGCAAGAAGAAGAAGAGAAGAGAAGAAGAAGAAGAAGAGAGCCACTTTTTCTACACACCAAGAATGAACTTTTCTCTTCATTGTTTGGCTTTTATAGATACCATTATCCCTTTGGACACCCATCTCTTTTTTTGTATGATTGGCCATCTTGCCAAGGTCCTCTTTCCTATTCCCTTCTATTTACATTATGCCTTTACCTATGCCTATCTACTCTTTACAACTTACATAGGAGGGAGCCTGGCGCTCTTTTACAAAAATTTGGGGGCACCTTTATATTTTAAAATGTGACTTTGCCTTTGCCTCAACTTTTAAGGTTACCCTTGCGCTTTTGGCCTGTTTTCCTCTTATCCTTCTATTGGGCTGCCTTTTTCACTTTGCTTCACATTTTTAAATTTTCTTGAATTTTATTTTGCTTCCTTTCTCTTTGTATTGTACTAGGGTTAACATTACCCCCTCCTAGTTGAGTGCCTATCCCATGGCACTTGCGGGACTTTGTTGATGAGGGCTCGGTGATTGAAGAGTGGTCATGTGAGTCAATGATGGGGTTTTTGTGGGGATTGGGCATGGAAGAGAAGTGTGTCAAAATGTTTGAGGTTGTGGAGACCAAGGGTATATTATGTAGGTGACGGGGGCCTTTGATGTCGATGGCTAGGCGTGGGTTGTCAGATTCACTTGAAAAAGAAAAGAGAGAGCACTACCTAGGGGATGTGCCTACCTCACTGTGAAATGCATTGTGTTCGTGTTAGTGGAATAGGAAGCTAGGTTAGCTTGGGGTGTTGTACTAAAAAATGAGGACCCAGTTTGTGCAAATGGGAAAGTGAGGTGGGTGTAGCTTAGGGAGACATGCCTAACCATAGGCGAGTGTGACCTCCCTAGGTGTGTCATGCCCTTGATGTGCTCTAAGCGTGAAGTGGGGAGCAAAAGGGCTAGGGGGTTAGGGACAAAGCTAGTCGGCCAAGGCCACCACACGCACCTAACTTGAGGACCCCTAGGTGGAGTATTTATGGCACTCATCAAGTGAGGTGTGTTTTTCTCCTTTCTACTTGATTTTATTTTCTTTCTTTGTTCTCGTCTTTTTCTTTTTTCCCTTTTCTTTCTCTTTTTATTTTTAATTTTATTTTTCTCTTTCTGTTTGTTTTTTTTTGAATATACATGAAAAACTAGTTCTCATGTTTTTGGTCACGGGAGGAAGAGATTGGGGGATTAAGGGACTTACTAAGGAAGTTCTTGCTCTACATGCAATCCTTTAGATTCATACGTATATTTAGAGGGGTTGTTGACAAAAATGGATGACTACATCTAGTAAATCGGTAGTCATTCATGTCCTCTAGTAGGGCCATACAAAATGACGGAAGGAGAGTGGCTCTCATCACGAGCTTGGCCATTGTATAGCTATCTATGCTAGCATTCAAATAAAAAAATAGGGGCGGTAGGTGGTATTCATGAGACTAGGTTCTTGCTTAAGTAAGACTCTAAGTAGCCTAAGGTAGTTACAGGTTGTAATAAAAGTAAGATTGGGGCAAGAAGAGAATTCATTAAGGAAATGGGAGATAGAGGGCCCTAGGTCATTTTCAGAGAATGTAAGAGCTTCCTCTAGCTTAGTAGCATTTACATTATAGATTTTAGGGAAATCATAAAACGTCCATGGATGTTGAAGTTAAAGTCCACTCTACCCTTCTTGGATATGAAATTTATAATGGGTCATCTCTCTTGTAGGGTAGGGTGCTATAAAATGACATCCATGCATCCATGTTCACGTCCCAAATTCTCCGCCTCCACCTTGGCTATGACTCATACCCCTTCACAGTCTTGGGCACCTCCATAATAGTCATGTGCCTTTGTCTTCCCAATAGTCATGCGCCTTTGTCCCCCACAGTGTTGGATTCTTCTTTCTTTCTACACTCCATCAATCTCCAAGCCTTCTGCCCATGCTTAACACCTCCTCCACCACTTTAGGGGACAATACTCAGCTTAGTGTGGGTGGATATTGAAAAGTAAATTTGAAGGGCTTGCACTTGTTTTTCCATTGTTCCCACACTATGAGTTCCATGTTCCAGTTGATAGGAAAGCATTCTTCTTTTTATGGGATGGGAGATTCTAGAATTGCTAGGGGTCATGCCCTTGCCTTCTTTGTGCTTGTTCCAACATCTTCTTCCTCTTGTTTCTGAACTTCTGCTTTTCTTTTTGTAGTTGTATCCTCTGGCAGCACTTCTTGCTGAGCTTATGATCTTGAAGAGGGTGGTTGGGAGACTTGTTCTTTATATTGTTGCCCCACCTTGAAGTCCTGCCCTACTTCAAGAAGTGATATATGTTCTTCTTCTTCTCTTACTAGCTCATGTGGTCCCTATTCCTCCATATACCCTAGCAAATTCCCTCTCTTGAGTTGTTAGTCCTACCCTTACCAAGTACTCCCTTCTTTTCTTTCTTTGGCTTATGCTAGTTTTTGCTTTGTGCATCCAAATACACAAGCCATGCCTTATGGCTTTGCGGGTAATCTCCAACTTCTTTTTTAAGGTTTCAACGGCCTCCTTCTCTTTTGGTTGCATGACATCTAAAATGTTGTTGAGGAAGGCACATTGTTGGGCTTCCATGCTTGTCTTTATGGCCTCTACCCTGCTCTCTGTTAACACTCTATTACCTTCAACATGGGCTAGATGGCTTGCCAATTCTTTTACTCTTCCCTCACTCTTGGCTACCCATTCCTCTACTTTTCACTTCATTTCCTCTAGGATTTCATTTTGCCTTTGTGCTAAGGCCACCATCCTTGGCTCCTGTTCCTTCCACCTTTGGATTGCTTCTTCTTTCTCCTTTTCCAAGTGCTTAATTTCCCTTTCTAGCCTTTCTTACTCTTCTAGCTCCGTTAGCAACCTATACTCCATTTTCTTCATGTTTCTTTGATACTCTTCCTCTGTTTGATCTTTTTTTGCATCCTATGTGTCAAGTTTGTCTGATGCCTCTTTGATCCTTTTCTACTGCTCTCTCGATTCTTCATGTTGCACAAGGATGAGCTTGTAGTCCCTTTGCAAGCCTATCAACTCGTGTGGTTATTTCTCAAGCCTTTCTTGCCAATTGTCTTCTTCCTTTTGCTTGGCATTGAGCTCTTCCTTTAGCTCGTAGATTTTCCTTTGGTACCCTGCTACTTGGCGAGTCCTTTCCAACTGGAAGGTTGCTAATGCTTCTCTTTCAGCCTCGAATTCTGCCAGGCTGTCTTCTTTTCCTCCTTTGCTCTTTCTAGCTATGTGAGAAGCTCCTTAACATATTTGTCATAGCCCATAGACAGCGGCACTATTGTAGGTATAGATGTTGTCAATGCCTCTATCTTCTGCTTCTTTGGATCTTGCCTTGATTCAATATTCAGAGCTACCAGTCTCTTTGTTCTAGTTGTTAGAGCTCCTCCACTTGAATCCAAGGCTATTTCTTGCACTTTATTCACTAGATATTGCACCTAGGCCATGAGGTTGCTTGTATCCCCATTGTGCTAGTGATACCTTGGGTGATTATGGTGGTTATTGGTTAGGGCATGAGAATAAGCGGGATTGGACACAATAGGCTCTTGCCTTTGCCTTCTGCCACCATCGGTGGTGGTTTAATCTATGGTACCTTGGCACTGGTGCTTGGGCTTTTTTCCCTTGGTGGACTCATAACGGCCAACTCCTCCTCCCTGGAAAGCTGTTCCACCAACATATGAATGGCTTGAGCCAAATCTTCATCTTCCTTCCTATGCAACTCTTTTGCCTTTGCTTCTACTTTTCTCTTCCTCTATTCTTCAGACCTCCTCGACTCTGCCTCCTACACTCTCTACAACTCAGCCTTTTCATCCTTGGTCATTCTCCCCCTAGTTTATTGCTGTTGCTTTTGAGGAGTCTTCTTCTTTGGCCTCCTAGGCCCTCCTTGGCTAGATGGTATCTCTGGTTCTCTGCGTCACTCAGTGTCCTTTTATTGGATTACTCCTGCTTTTGGCGTAGTGATATTTTAGGTGCCTCCCCCACTTTCTTTTCACCTTCCACCTCTCCCACAGCCTCTTGGATGATGATGGTTTGCACCCCACTAAACTCTATAATTGATGCTTTTGATGATAATTTCTTCCTTGCCATCCTCGCTGTGGAAATTGGAGACTCCTCGCCTGCTGGTCTTGTAGTTATGGCTAGTGCCTTTGTTGAAGCTTCAATGGTTTTTTGCATGTAGCCATTTCAATTTACTTCATCCAGGGACTTGGTTGCAAGGCTCTCTAGCAAGGACATTCCAATTCTACTCATTAAGGTGTTGTACCTTTGACTAGAGAACAATGCGTGGATTGTCTTTGCTTGCAACTTGACTTTAGGATTTGGAATATCGGCTAGGTCGATGCCATTATTGGTGTGGACTAGGGCTTTGTCCATTCCCATCATACCCTCAACATCCCTTTTAGGTTGCCTCCCAACCTTGTTGACCAAGCCCAACACTCTTTCCACCATTTTTGGGCTCAATTCCACCTCGACTTTGTAGCGTTCTTCTCCTTGTCTAACTATTACAGTGCCACAGTTTCTATTAGCATCGAAGGTTCATAGGAACTCAGTGCACTTGCTGTATTGACCTTCTCCATGTATTTTTCCACATTGTATTGGTCGACAAGCTACTTCACAATTGGTTCTTCCATGATCACATCATCCAAGTTCATGATGTTCCTAAACTTGAATTGGTTGAAGGACCTTATTTCAACTATTAGGTAGTATTTTGCATGTTCTTCTATGAACGAAGCTTGCCTGCCATTGTAGGTTCCTGTCATCACAATACCAGAGCTTACCATTAGTTTTCTTGAGATAACTCTTGCAAGATAGTAAGCGGATGATTAATGTAAGCTATGGAAAGGGAAAGTGCTCAAGTATAAAATAAAGACGTTTGCTTCAAACAGTCCACACAATCCAAAAATTTGACAATTTTCCTCAACCATAAGTTGATTTTTATCAGTCCTTTAGACATTGGTTGAGGTTTGAGACATGGTTTCTTTCCCATCTTACCCCCTCCCCCTTGGGAATGATGTGAATCCTTCCTAGGATTGGAGAATGAAGGGTTAAGGGTATTGAGTGCAAGCTTGCGATGCTTCACTTTTGCATTAGCTAGGCATAAAACAGTGGGTTATATTCCAAGTGAGCATGACAGTTTATGTTGTGAGGTCTAATATCTACATGTATAATGAAGGTCAGAACATTAGTTAGGAAATCACCAAAGTTGATCCTACTGGCAATGTGTAGCTCTTCCTTGGTAGACTCAATTTAGATAGGGGTGGGCCATGTTATGATCTTCTCTAAGGGTTGATTGCGAGTGATGGCCAATATTCTAAAGGAGCTACATAAGTAGGGTCATACTTAGAGGTTTTGATGACATGTCTCTGCTCTACATCATTGATCATGATTGGGCATCCCTTTTGTTCTCATTGAAGATGGAGAGTGTACCATTTATGTAGAAAGGCAGAGTTAGTGATAGCCATCATTTTAAGTTATTCTAGCTCTTGGTTTGTGATAGATACTTTGCTCTTGCTATTGGAGGTGATTAGCCTTCATTTGCAAGCTTGCTCGTGAGAGATCTTAGTGTGGCAATCAATTCCTCACCTATACATTGGGGACTTTAACGAACATGAACTCATATTCTTCCTAGGTATATGGCATCATCCGTACATCAGTTGGCTAAAGGCTCATCTAGGAGGCCTGGGTCCAACCGTTCATAGCTTTTAGCAAGCATTGTGAAGGTAGCATCTAAGTGTCTAATGCATGTGACCAAGTTATCCCCCGTGTTCTCAGCTAGATCAAAGGCCAATCTAAGAATAGATCTCCTCTCATAATAGGGTTTAAGGCCTATAGGAGGTTGGGCTGGAGAGCTCAACAAGTAGTGTCTGCTGCTTTGGTTGATCCTTAGGATGTGGGCTAGCCACTAGTATGAGAGATGTGGTTTGGGGCTCAGATGTTGTGCTGCTTTTGGTAGTTGTGAAGCCGTTGGGGCGCTAGTAGCATTAGTTGACTTGGTTTAGGGGCAACTGGTTATAGTTTTGGTCAGTAGACATGTTGAGATTCAACGGGTTTGGTTTGTAGCTCAAGTGGTTTAGCAGTTTTAGGTGGCTTAGCAGTCTTTGGAGATGGGCTAGTAGCCGATGGCTAAATGGCACATGTGCTACTCTTGGTCTTAGGCACCCAAATCCAATTGTTTCCCTCATAGTAGCCTTGTGCATGCAATAGGGCCATAGGTACCCATCGTGGCTTTTTTTGGGTTCTAAAACGCGAACTGTGTCTCCTACGCCTAAGGCATGATGGTCGGGAGTTATGGGTCCATGTGGATCGGTTCTTAGGTGGTGATGATTGGAATTTAGGTACCCATTTTAGTTGTTGTTTAGCAATCTTGATTGCATTTCCCTTGGGTTGTGATTGGTTGTTCTTGGTAGGGTAGGACAAATCACGACACCCCCCCCCCCCCCCCCCCCCCAAGACTTTTTGTTATACTATCAGTGGCAATGTGGGCTTGGGTGGAGCCATGCTACCCTTGCTGAAAGCCGTTATTATCCTTACATTTCCAATGGCGAGGTGAATGCACTATGAGTCATAGTTGATATTGCAATGTGCCTGCTTCTTGAAAGCATGTCCTAGCATCGATTCCTGACTTGCAACCTTAGTGTTAGGTAGCACATAGAAAATCATGGGTAGGCTTTTAGTCTTGATAAAGACCGCCACTTTGCACTTCCCTAGCAGAGGGTAGGAGTGGCTCCCAAATGGATTGAGCTTAGCATTCATGGATTGTAGTTGGGGTTGACCAATGAGAGTCCAATGCTTGTGAGTAAAGATGTTGAAGTCAGCTCCCTCATCAATGAATGCATCAAAAGTGTATGCCTTTTAAGTAGCAATCGTGATTCGTAATAAATAAGTAGGTTTTACTGCCTCCTTGTCTGTATCCTCTTGATTTCTATGATAGTGGCTACTCTCACATTGACAGGTGGCTATAGCATTGGCAGCTCGTGCAATGGATGGGTTGGGGGATAATACTTCTTGAGATGACTGCCGTTAAAGAAGCCTATGCCCTCTTCCTCTAAGGTTTTGGGCTATACATTGCATGGTCGACTAATATTGCAGACTTTGAAAGGTCCTAATTATGTAAATTTCATCTTTTGCTTATGTCCCTTCACGGAATATAGCAATACTAGGTCGCCTTGCTCAAAGTCATGCTGTTTGATATGCTTGTTAAACCAACTCTTGTGTCTTGCCTTCTCATAAATTAGCAAGATGTTCCAACTCTACCAAGTGTATGGTCCATGGTTCTTTCCCATCCCATCACTCTTGTACTGGTACTCTCAAGCTAGGGACGAAAAAATTCACATGAAAAATTGCTTTGGTTTTGTAGTTTAGCTTGAAGGGTGTTTGCCCAATTGCCATCTTATAGACTATCCTATAGGCCCATAGTGCTGCCATGAGTTTGTTATTCCACTAAGGCAGAGACTACCTTAGTCAGGACATTCACTAAGATCTTGTTCATGGACTCTGCCAGACCGTTAGCTTGAGAGTAGTAAGGTGATGATTTCCTATGGGGATGATTAGGAAGGTGGACATCAAGTGGGCAATCACTTCATTAATGAAATGAGTGCCTTGGTCACTAACTGGTTTGATGGGGTAGTCGAATCGTGAGATCACTTGCTCCCAAAGGAACTTAGAAGTGGTTCTAACATCATTCTTTCTTGTGGCTTGAGCTTTTGTCCATTTTGTAAGGTAGTCCATTGCCACAATGATGTATTTGGCTTGGGAGTACTATGTTGCGAGAGATTGATTGGCCCAATGAAGTCAATGCCCCATTTTTTGAATGGTTGGCATGCAATGACTAGGGTTAACTCCATCATGTCCCTATGAATAGGAACCTTAGTCCTTTGACACTCATCATAATGCTTTACAAATTTAGCAACATCGCGAAATAGGGTGGGCCACCACAGTTGAGATTGTAGCACCTTGTGGGCCGTAGTATCTCTACTAAAGTATCCTCCATAGCAATTCCACCATGCGCTTTAGTTAACACATCATGCATTTGATGCTCACATACACATCTCCGTAATAGGCCATCTTGCCCTAACCTATAGAATTGGTTGGCAATCAATTGATAGGGTTGAATCTTAAGGATAAGGCACCTTAGCCTAGCTTTCTCAATAGGTCTCTTTGGTAGTCTGTGCTTTGGGATATGGACTATGTCATCAACCCAATAAGGTGTCATGTTAACTCTAAATAAATCCTTCTCACTTGACATGCTGAAAAAGTGTGCATTGGGTAGGTCATCTATAATGCCTTGTCCAGTGGCCTCTCCTACGATGGGTATGCGGGACATGTGATCTGTCATCTAATGTTGCTTGCCCTTCTGTACAACCATAGAAAAGTCAAACTCTAAAAGCAGAAGTAACCATCAAGCTATGTGTCTAGTAGTGCAAGGTTTGTTGACAAGATAAAGTAAGACTTGATTGTCAGCAAAGAAGGTGAAGGGCATAGCCAAAAGATAATGCTGAAATTTCTTTATAGCAAATACCATGGCCAAAACTTTCTCTTTGTTATGGAGTAGTTTATCTCCATATTCTTGAGTTGTTTGATAGCAAAGCTCACTAGATAATCAAAGTTATGTTGACCAGGCTGGCACAAAACGGTTCCAATGGCAAACTTTGACGCATCAATATGCACATGGAATGTTATGTTTCAATTTGGGGATTGTAAAATTGGTGAGGAGTGAGAGCCTTTTTCAATTCCTCATAAGCGTGTTGGCACTCCTCAATCCACTCGAGTACAATCAACAACTTATAGAGTGGTATAGCAATCAATGAATAGTTTAGAATGAAGCATAGATAGTACCTTGTGTGTCCTAGGAAGAACTTAACTCCCTTATAGTTGGTTGGTGGTGGTAAGTCGACAATAACCCTGATATTAGAGAAGTCAATGGTGGCAATGCCATTCTTGGACACCACGTCTCCTAAGATACATCTATGTTTCACCCAGAATTGGCACTTTAGGGGGCTCAAAGAGAGACTATAGAGCCTACATCATTCAAAGACTACGTGAAGCTTATCTAGGTGTTCTTTCCAGCTAGAGTGCACACATAGATTGTCAACAAATACTTCTAACTCCCTCACCTAAGCATGCCCTTGAAGATGGCACACATTCAATGTTGAAAGGTAGTAGGGACATTCATCAACCCAAATGGCATGACTATGTACACGAACACATTCCACTTCGTGTGACGAATGTTGTCTTATGCCTATCATCGAGTGTACTTGAACTTGGTTGTAACTTGAGAAGCCATCCAAGAAACTGTAGGCCTTTTTTCTTGCTATTCTCTCATGCATGTGCTCTATGTAAGGCATGTATAATTATCTCTCTTAGTCATGGGCGTTGACTTTCTTGTAGTTCACACACACTCAATTTTTTTCATTCTTCTTCAAGATGATCACAATGGGTGACACCTAGTCCATGTGGTCGATCTCGTAGAGATGCATCTTGCCTTCAATAGCTTATAGATCTCTTTCTTCATGACATGAGCATGCTTTGGATTCATTGGGTAAGGTCGTTGTTTTACTGGTGTTGTGTCAAGAGTCATTGGGATGTTATATGTCACAAACCTTGCATCGACTCCTTTGAGTTCACATTTAAGGACTAGGCGAACACATCTATATACTCTCACAAAAGAGAATAATAAGATCAACCTCTTCTTGCTTAGTCATGTCGTCAGCTATAGACACGGGTCGAGGCTTCTCTTCTTCCCCTGTTAAGTCGACTTCTTGGACTTTGGCAGGTCCTTCTATCAGTTTACTTGTTTGTCCTTGTCTCTTTGCACCCAACAAGATCACTACCCTATCCTCGTTCTTGAATTTAGTGAAGGACTTTGGCAGGTATTGGGGTTTCTTTTGCTGTTCAACTTTTGAACCTTTTGGTTGTCCTCTCTTTTCTTGCTTCAATCATCTATGCCTTAGGTGGATTGGCAAGTCCCTTTTGGTGTGTTTGGTTTTAGGTGGTTGGGGTATTTCTGGATCTCTCTTAGAGCTTACCTCCAATTCTGAGTTGAACTCACAATCCTTGCTAGAGGATGGAGGTTCCCTGGTGGTTGTAGCTCTGAGGTTGACTCTATCCTAAAGAGAGGTGCAACACTTGGCTAGAGTAGCCCTACATGCTCATAGTCCATCACACCTAAGTGATCCAGCCAGGTGCGATTGCATTTAGTTTTGAAGATTCCTCTTTTAATTCTGAATGTCTTTACTCTCTGCAGCTTGGAGTCTACATTTATTTGCTCAACTACTCGACTGTCATTGTTGTACTCTATCATCTCGACCTATTCTTCACTGCCTTCATTCACGGAATAATAGTTCTTGTACTCGTTATTTGAATTGCTATCTTCTAATTGCTCGTCATCGTCTAGGTCTCTATTCTTGACTCTCTTTTTATCCATGGTCATCAATGCCCAATTGTACATAGGTTTAGATTGTGCACTTTGGTCCATCATCATCTCGGTTCATCTATGAGATCTTGGAGCAGGTTGAGATTAGCAGTTGGACGACCAGCTAGCTCCCTTGTTAGATACTCAAGAATCCCTTGGAGTTTAAGTCTATTAAAGGGGATATGGCAAGGGGTGGGTATTTGTTGCTTGATGCTAGGGCTTTTGGCTAGCATGTAGAGTGGCGCTGATGGTGGGTCTTATCCCTTGAAATCTAAGGTGCGGTGGCTTTATGGGAGTCATCGACTGTACTTATAGCTTGCTTATAATCTTCATCATCATCTGAAAATGGTAGGTTGATGGTGGCTAGCACGTGCATCCAATCCCACTTATCTTCAAGGCAGGGAGTGTACTTTATCAAGGGTCCACACGAATTCCTAGCTTGGGTATCTCCTTTCAAGATAAAGGAGATAGCATCTAAGTCAACTGGTGTGGTCTTCCAAGTACCCAACTCAACTCTTACAGCCTCTGATTTGTTACCTTGGAATATAAGGCTATTGTCCTAGTCTTCCATTACCTGTGCATTCCTCATCCATGGTTTGCCTAGCAAGATATCATAATCTACTTCCTTTATAATGATGAAGTTCATCGAGAATTGGACACCTGCTATCTTCAACGGCCAGTCCTTCAATACCCCGAATAGATTAACTTTTATGCCATTAGCATTGTGACATTAGTCTTTGTGGTCTCCACGAGCAAGTTACCCCAAATCTACAGAACTGCATGGCTAAGTATACTCACTTTCGCTCCCATGTATACAATCCCCTTTCTTATGACATCTCCTAGTGCTGCCACTAGTAGGACCGCATGCATATCCGTGCCTTCCTAGAGAGCATTGACATGCAAGGACTTAGGCACTGAGTTCAATGTGAGGCTGGGTATTTTCTTGGCTGCATTATTCTCATGCAAGTTGGGTACTCCTGGCTCGTTAGATCCTTCTACCCATTGCTTCAATTCTTGCCATTATGAAGGGCTTTGCCTAAGAAAATTTCCCATCAGCAACATTATAGGAGCCAATAAGTAAGCCATTAGCTACTTGCCTTTTGTCTTGCCCTACACACTTTTGCCACTGGTCTTGAGTAGCTTGTCTATCGATGGTGTCTAAACTTGTCTTCGTGGTTCTGCGTGAGGTACAGATCTCTTGAGTTTATGCGTGTCGGTGAGACAAGCATGCTTACACTAGAGAATTTGTTGATCTCATCTTCTAGGATGGACTAGGCATACTTTAGATGCTCTTGGGCTTCTCTCATCCACTCCTTAACCTTGTCAACTATTTCCAATTGGTGCTTTGGATCAGGATAATTCCCAACCTTGGCACTCCCCTTAGGTGTTGAAGTCTTAGTCTCTGCAGCATCTGCCACTTGCTTCCTTCTCATCAGTGTAGTCGCACTATTTGTTTTTAGTGTCACTTTGGCATGAGCCATTTTTTTCTTCCTTCGACGAGTCTTCTTTCCTATTGATGCTGTATCTAGGTTGCTAGGTCTTAGCAATGAAATACCGGCTTGCTTCATCTATGCCCTAGTCATGACACTCAACAAGATGGGAGTGGCCTCACCACCATCGAGTGTTTCAACTCCAAATAGCTCCAAAGATACACAAGGTACGATGGCTGAGCGGTTTTCACCTAGAACATTCGATGTATAAGTGAGTGTTTCCACACTTGGGATATCTCAAATCAGCCTTTTCTTAGTTAGGCTGTTCTCGTTTGGGGCAACAAGATGAGATATCCCCTCGATGGCGGCAAGTCCATGGCCGCAAGTCCAACATGAGATTGGGTCTTGGCTTTGCCCTAATAGGCCTCTACCCCTTCCCCAACCTAACGCCATCATTGATACTAGTCTAAAGTCCATTGAGATGGGATTGCCTTCATTGTTGTATGAGATGTAAGGGTTTACATATATCTTATCCTCATTTGGCTCCTCCACATAATGTATTGGAGCATGACTTGGTGGATGGGTCATGAAGGGTCTAAGTGGTCTAGGTATACTTGTAGGGTTGATGTCCATTCTAGGGATAGCCAGCTTGGCATCATTAGGCATTGGAAGCACTAATGGAGCTCCCCTTCTGAATTGCGATAGTCTATTCCCTAGTAGTATGGCTAGTTGTAAAGCTGTGGATATGATAATCACCTCAGTATTGGCAATGCATAGCATTGTGACCAAACCCACCACAATCGGCACAAGGTTTGGATCTAGGATTTGTGCACTCAACTAGGAGGTGGTTCCCTCCACAGTGGACACATTGCACATGAGGTTGTGTAGATCTTCTAATCATTTCTTGGAGCTTGGCCAACTCTAGCTTTAAGTCCACCAAATATTGGCTCGAGTCAATACTCTTCCCTTTCTCTTGGTTACTCTGATTAGATCTCTTGCTAGTGGCAGTAGCTCTCTCTTGACCCTCTAGAGGCTACACTATCTTGGATTGTGGCTCTCAAGCTCCTCTCCTTGAGTAGGCTATCTACAAGTATGGCTTCTTCAAAGACTCTAGCTAGCACATCCCTTTGCAGGCTTGACTTGCCTACCAAGGCCTTGTAGAGCTCTTCATTCCTAATTCCACTTATGAATATGGTGGAGACCACTCACTCACTAGGTCACTCTCTGTGTGGTGGCTGGGATTGTCTTAAAGAGACTCCTCACGTGGGTGACATAATCTCTAATGTTCTCCTAGTCCTTTTGACTGACATTCATCAGTTGAACCATGAGGTTATCCGAGTACCACACCTCAAAGAATCTCTTGATGAAGAGACTCTTGAGAGTATTGAAGTTGTTGCGTTCGGCATCATCTAGACTAGTGTACCACATCTGTCCTTTATCTCTGAGACAAAGACCAAAAGCTTGCGCATGTTGAGGAAGGTCTGTTAGGCCATTTGCCTACACTTGCTTGAAGCGCTCTACGAATCTATAGGGTTTTTGTCAAGATGATACTTGTGGAGTTGCTTGGCAACTATGTGTATCTTTGGTTGGCTCCTCGAATTTGAAGTGAATCCAAGTCTTGCTAGCAACTAAGTTGCTAGGGCCACTCTGCTTTACTTTACAACTATGTTGCCTATAGTCTCTTTATGAGAAGCTTGCTCAATGTGAGATCGACTTCTAGTGCTCTTTCCCTCTTCACATTGGGTCATGCCCTATTCAAATTGGCAAGCGCTAAAACTTGCTGGACCTCTGGCATTTCTATTTCCGATCTTGTTTATCCTGGAGCTCCAACTCTCTCTCTCTCTCTCTCTCTCTGTCTCTCTCTCTCTCAAAGATCTGAAACTAAAAATGAGCTCTCTTCACCCTTTCTCAAGGTTTTAGATCCCCTCTCCAATACTCCTTGGATGCCTTTTCCTCTTCTTTTCCGGATTTCAACCTCATTTTCCTTCAATTTAGGCCTATTGTTACACAAAATCCTACTGTGGTTTTCTTTCTCTTTCCTTATTTTTTCCTACCTAAATGCCTACAAATCACAAGCAAACACTAATGCTAATCCAACAAACTTATCCAAACTTCAAAAATCCAAAACACTTACTTGCAACAAAGATCAAATGCCCTTTCTTCCTGTCTATTGACCTCAAGCATTAATTTGGGGAAAACCCTCCAATGCTCGATTTCGAAGTGTGCAAGCACTCAAGGCTTGAATCCATTTGTCTCGGTAATGGAACCAAAATGTATAAGCTTTTGTTCATCAACTGCCAAGACCCATAGACTGTGCTAATTGCTCAAGCGTTTCAAGTCGAATGCCAATGGCTACCTCTCACATAGCCGTATGTGCTCTCAAGCCTACGATCATAGCGAGCTTACCTCAATGCCTGATCAAATACCCTTCTCTCTCATGCATGCCGGTAGCTCCATGATCCGAGATGCAAGCTCAAGCAACCTCAATCCTCCACCTTTAAGCTTCATGCTCCATAGCCACATGCACAAGATGAGAGAAGAGAAGAAGTGAGGAGAAGATGGATAGCTTCTCCACCACAATCCCTCACCCTTATACACACACTCCCTCACACTCTCACACTCCCTCTCTCAAGCACAAGCATAAGCAAGCAAGAAGAAGAAGAGAAGAGAATAACAACAATAAGAAGAAGAGAGCCACTTTTACCACACACCAAGAATGAGCTTCTCTATTTACTTTTTGGCTTTTATATATGAACTTATCCCTTTGGGAACCCTTATTTTAAAAATTTATTGAATTTTCTTTTGCTTCCTTTTTCTTTGTCTTGTACTGGGGCTAACTAATTTCATTATATGTTGGCTGTTCATATACATGTGGACATTGCATTACTTTGGCATCGCTCAATGACTTCCACATTATTTAACACATGATTTTTCTTAAGGGTTTTAACATTTTTGCAAGGAATCCTTTTATGCATCAAAGGTATGGAGAGGTCTCAGTGGGTTATCTCCCATGATAGCATCTAACTCCTTTCAAAAAAGGGATTTTTTGAGGTTTATAAAGAGATTTAAAGGATCCCACATACAATAGATTTCATATGATCACATCTGACCTTTGTGAACAATGATACAAAACTTATAGTGTGAACACCATTTTCAAACCAATTAATTTTGGCAGATAGCAGCGTGAAGAGGCCTTAGGATTGAGCTAGTTTCACTCTAGGAAGGTATGAAGGAGGCTAGAGTTAAACCTGTTCAAATGGATAAGGTGTGAACCAAGGCTCAAAAGGGGAGTATTTTAAAACCTTAGTTTAAAGTTTAAAGAAGAAAGAAAATAGCCTTATCCTCTTTTAATTCGCTTGCAGATATTTTTTAGACACCATTGATTGTGTAAGGACCTTGATGCCTTTGTAGGAGTTGATATTGGAGAAAGCATCCTCTTGTATCTTCCAAAAGTAGGCCCCTTGCTTCCTTGATAAGCAAGCCGTGATCTTTTAATAACAGAAGCAAGCCCTTACCTTGTGTCCTTAAGCTACCCCCTTGCTTCTTCCAAGCAGCCTCTTTAAGTAGAGGGTTTAAGCAACCCCCTCGCTTGGCAATAGCCATCAAGAAAACCCAATTGATTTGGGCTTGAGACTAGCCCTCATATGACTATAACATTCTACTTATTTCACAATGACAAGCTTCAAAATGGATCAAGATATGAGAAATAAATGAGATAGGCATACCTCAATATCTTCTTAACTCCACACCCTTGTCACCCAAGATGTATGCATAAATCAAAAGAGAATCAATCAAAGGCCTAGAAAATGGATAGGATGCCCAACTTATGGGAAAAATATAAACTCAACCCCTATGTATAAAACTAAATAGAGGAGCTCATTCTTGTGTGTGCCAACTTTGAGGGCTCCCTTCTCTTGCTTCCACCTTCTCCTCTATTCAGTTGAGAGAGAGAGAGAGAGAGAGAGAGAGAGAGAGAGAGAGAGAGAGAGAGAGAGAGAGAGAGAGAGAGAGAGAGAGAGAGAGAGAGAGAGAGAGAGAGAGAGAGAGAGAGAGAGAGAGAGAGAGCATTGGGAGAAGCTATTCTCCAACTCTTGTTCCTTCTTCTCCTTCTTCTCCTTCTTCTCTTCATCTACAAAAACATGTAGCATTATGGATCAATCATGAAGCTATGGAGTAGTGGATCAGATTGAGGAGCACCCTTTGGATTGTGGAGCAATTTATGATTCTATCAAGCATCAACTACAGTAAGTAGGTGAGGTCACTATGTCTTGAATCTAGTCTTGCATTTTGCTTGCTTGGATGGAGAGGAGAATGCATGTTTGGATTGAAATGGAGTGTGAGGAATCTATGTGAGAGATAGCATAACTAACACAGTTGAAGCTCTTGAAACAATAAGAGTTTCATCCAAGTCCTAACATTGAGCAAAAAGTCCAACAATTTGGTTTTGTTGCTACCATGAAGACAAAATTAACCAGTGAGATTCTTAGAATCTTACCATTAGACGGAATAGGAGGCTCATTAATAACATGTGTAGTTCAAAACATTCATGGCTAGGTTAGGAAGGCCCAATTGAGAAGGTATTGATTCATTGGTTTGGTTATCAAATTGGTAGATGATTAATGTAGGATACGATTGAAGGAAAGAAAGAAAAAACCCCCAAAACAAACTCAAAAGATACACATAAAAATGATTTTTAAATGCAATAGTTTATATCACTATTTCATTCTATATAAAACCTTAGGATATAGATTCTACTCACTCATAGGGTTTCATATTTCTACTCACCTATATGCAAGTTCATTGGGATAGGGGACCATGAGAAATAGATAAACACGTGTACAAAGGGTGAGAGGCATTGAGTATAAAGGATTTAATAAGGCATTAAGTTTGTGAGGTTATTAGAGAGGTAATCTTGTCCAAATGCACAATTTATTTTTAAAAAAAGAGTATTACTACTTTTTAATGTATTCAAATAGTGTAAAAAGTATTAAGGCTTTTCATGGGATATGATATCTCTTGAATACGGGTGGCCTAAATTTGTACCAAATGTGATTCAAAAAAGGAGGAGAGGAAAAGCTTGAGATTTTTGTTTTGGCCATTTGTAAGAATGACCGTTCAAGGAAGGGAAGTACAACAACCATATTAGAAGAGGAGATAAGAGAGAAGATGGTGAGAGGGGACTGTTGTAGATTGAGGAAGAGAAAAATACCATGTAGCTACCACCTTGACCATTGGTTTGAAGAGAGAGAGAAAGCATCATCATCATCAATTTTGTTGCATTCATCAAAGAACAAAGGGGATAAGAGAAGCAAAAGAAGATATAAGAGAGGGTTTCACCATCATTGCCATTGGGAGCAAAGGGAGACAACAACACCATCAAAGTCCTTACAGCTCATCACCACCTACATAGGTATGAGTAACCTTTTCCTTCTCACTAGCTTCAACAATAGTTTACATTGTTTTTGTTTTAGTTAGGGTTGAGGTTTAGACACACAACCTTCGTGTTAGCCTCAATACCTAAAATAGAATTGCATACACACCAACATGCATTTAGTCTCATGGCCCTTGACCCAATTGCTTGCACATTGCCTTCAAGTGGACATGTGGCATCACACCCTCCTACTCACTCTCATAGCACCTTGGACTAGTCACTTACACCTCACACTTACCAATTGGCCATACTCTACCATTGACCACAAAGGGCCAATTAGCCTCACACTCTACTTTCGGCCACAAAGGTGCATCCAACCATACACTATTCCATCAACCTTTCATGCCCAACACTTGGTGTCACAACCCACCTCTTAGTCAACCATAGCAGCCCCATAATAATAATTAGCCACACAACCTTAGGCTAATTGAATTTATGTGGCCTCTTTAATTGGCCACATGGCCCATGTTCCATGACCAAGCATAGATGATAACTTGCAACCAATTTCTCTCATGATCGACTACATCATCCAAGGTAGCTGACTAGACACCTCTGAGACAACCACATGCTCATAGTGGCAGACCACCCTAGGAACATGCCTGTCCTCATGAAAAATGATCACCCTCATATAGAACTTCAATCAGGCTTCAATTGGGCACATGGTCTCATGGTCTTGAACTACTCACTCTGATGCCTAGAACTAGTCACCCTAGTGGCTCAACCAAACAACTAACACCCTAGGTGGCTACATGTGTACAAATAGCCTCTTAGCCCATTAGCCTCATGGCACTTAGACACATCTCGTGATGCTAAGTTTGTAGTCACCTATATAGTCTATAATTGGGCATGCAACCTCACAACTTTGCCCACATGTCAATTGAATTGGCCACATCGCAAGCTAACCAACCACACACTCGTAAAGGTAGCCACTCATATGTCATGACATATGGCCCACATGACCTATGTAGCCTCAAGCACATGTTTTCTCCTCTTAAATATAGAACTCATTAAATACATTATTGCACACTTAACACATTAGGGCACCTATGCACTATAAACACATGACCTATGTAGCCTCAAGCACATGTTTTCTCCTCTTAAATATAGAACTCATTAAATACATTATTGCATACTTAACACATTAGGGCACCTATGCACTATAAACATACAAGCAAACTTAAGCCAAAGCACACATAAAGTACATCATTAGATCACACTAGTAGGGGCACAAACACCACATAGCACAAAGGCACAAGATCAACACACTACATTCAAGCACATGCACAAGGGCACCCACACAATAACATTCTAGCACACTACCCTTGAGCATGAGTAGTTGCTCTAATGTACCAACACAAGTCACTAGCAGTATAGGCACACTAACATTAGCATATTAACTCATTAGCACCACACAAGCACATAGAGAAGATGCACTAAGGCACATTAGGAACCACATTGAGTATGCTCTAGCCTATAGTACCATCTTGCACGTGCACACTAATTTGAGCACAATAGTACCCCTAATTCTTGCTAAGTCACATAAGTAATATAGAGGACTTAGAAGTCCATATTTTTATATCTCAAGCAACCTTAGGATGATGAACCCACAACATTGTGCCCTAGGAAGTTAAAAACTTTTGTCTAGAAACACAAATATTCTCTCTTGTGGGCATTTGATTAGTAGCACATAGGCATATGCTAACAAGGGTTGAGCACTTGGCCTTTCCACCTCACCTAAGGCACCCTTAGGGATGTCACACAATCACACATAGCGTGAGTTGCACTTCCTTGCATTCAAGCACTTCTTTGCACAATTATATTGGGTCTAAGTGGGGACCTTGTTCTCCAACTAGGAGTACCTAACACTCCTTCTTAGGCATTTAAAATAGCATACATCATTCCTTGTATACACATGTCTAGGGTAGGACTTGCACTCCTAAAGGCATACATGTTTACACATAACCATGCATCCATGTACATAGGACTCGTAAACATGCATCCATCTACATACTAACCCTTAGGGACATAAGACTCCATTGTTTGATTCCCAACCAATCAAACTAGCCCTAGGAAACCGACAACTAACATAGGTAATCCATTTGCATGGTGTGCTAAACATAAAAAACATCTAGTAAGACTAGACATAGAATATCACCTCCTTGGTGCTAGAGTCATTCTAGGAAGCACAAAACCCTACATCCTCATCACACACACTTTAATTAATTTTAGTTAGGCAAATTGTCATCAATGAAGCTAGGATTAGGGATTCACAAGCTTAAGAAGAAAATGGTTTTTCATGCATCTTGTGGTGTAATGTTAGCTTCATAGAGTACACCCTTAGATCAACCCTTTAGTGCATTATGAGAATAGGGAATTATGGTTTTTGACCTTTGACTAACTAGTATTGCACACAAGAGGAAATTACACAAGAAAGACAAGGCACCAATCCTCCCAACCTTAGTAGCTCTAGCAAACTAAGACAACAAACTCACATTCAAATCAATTAGTCCAAGCATGTGACTCTTTGGCATAAGTACTACAAAGCTAGGTAAGTTGGGGTAAGTACTACAAAACTATAAGAGAGAAATGTGCATAAAGTGTTAAAGGCATATCCAAACTCCTTTAGCATTTCAGAAAGAGCTCAAGTATGAGGGCACGCACCTTTCATGTGGCTTAAGGAGGTTTGTCAACTCGAGACCCCTAGGAGTCTCTAGTTACACTTGTAACCTTGGGGCTTCTTGTGCACGATTCTAACTCAAGGTTAAGGAACCACCAATGGATCTCATACTTTAAGGTATTATGTAGCATGTAAAATAGAACATCTCAAGAGTTTCACACCCCAAGGACCTTCCTTAACTTATTTTGTAAGGTTGAGACAAGGTCTCAATTCACCCAAGGATCCTTACAATTCAAGTTGCCCTATAGACCAAGGACACAACCATCCAATACCATTAGGATTCTGACTCTTTAGTGCATTAATTTGCATCAACATCGACCACTAAAGTGCCTAATTTAGGCTATCAATAGTTGTATATTAGAGCTTGGATGTAAAATAGCTAATTCTTACATCAAGAAAAATAACTAGAAATACACCATATGTGCCAAGAAACCATAGCCAAGGTGGCTAGGCATGAAATTATGTTGCCATGGAAGGCCGAGAATCATAGATGAATACTGCAACATGAATACTCACCTCAAGCCAAGGTGGGACATGGTATGCACCCCATGATCTTGGTGGCTAAGAGTATGCACCCTCTTAGATGGTGGGAGGAAGGGAACCTTAAATCATGTATTCTTTAAAAATGGCAAAAGATCATTCACATGTTACATCTCCACCTTTTATACTTAACCCTAGCCTACCCTAGACTAAGGCATTTATGGTTTATTATAAGCCATCCCACCCTAAAAGAGCTTTGTCCTCAAAGCTGAAATAGGAACAAATTACAAGGATGATTACAAGGATAGATTGAATCATTTGGAATCATGTTGAAATAAAACTCTATGTTGATGAAGAGCAAAGAAGTCGATGAAGAATAACCATGTACATAGAACAGACTGCTGTAAGTTGTCCAAAACAGGCTATAGTACAAAATTGGCCATATCTTGAGCTAGAATTGGCCGATTTCCATGTGCAATATATAAAAATGTAGTGGATAACATGTAGTATGCAACCATGCCTTCAAAATAATATTTTGATGAAGATAAGACAATTTACTTTCTGATAGGGAATTATTACAATGAGTTGTTTATTGCCCTGTTCATGAAATGTCCTCTTGTAGAAGCCATGAAAATTGTTCCAAATATGATGCTTATTGCCAATAAGATTCTTCAATAGGCAAACCCTTCCATTTGACAAGATATTCCACAAGAATGCAATTCCTTAGAACCTTCTCCTGCTTGTGCCCAATAATATTTTTGGGCTCATAGATGATCAAGCCATTGTCATCCAAGGGAGGTAGTTCTTCATGAACTTGGATTTGAGGAACAACATACTTTTTGAGCTGACACATGTGAAAAGGCCAACCATGGGGTTGATGTTTCACTCCTAGAAAACTTGCGGGTCAGGTGGAGCTCAGTACGCCCCTTGCTAGGTCTAGAATGGAGTTGAAGACCTTCGTGGCTCCCAATGTCTGGGCACGTTGGGAGATCCTATTCTAGATAAAGGATAGAATTTGTGGTGCCATGTGATTTTGACCAGTTACTTCTATTGGATAGAAGTGATACATAATTTCTCATGTATGGGTAGGAGACAAAGATTAACTTGAAGATAAGTTAAGGAACTTGCTTGAACTTGTTTGTCAATAAATTGCTTGCTCTGCATTCGTGTCTATGCTATAAATTATGCAAATGAACCTCATTTCCTAAAAGGCTTAATTAAGGAAGCTAATTTTAAATGTCACACATAAATGTGATAGGACCTAATTAGATAACTAAAGAATGCCTATTGAGGGAAGCAGGTGGGCGGAGCTCTCGACGGGTCTGTCCTACCCCATGGTGATCCCAGAGAACTAGGACGCTTATCACAATGGTTTACTGTCTTTGACCTTAGAAATTGTTAGGATAGAGCTCTGATTCATACTGTTCTAGGGGACCGGAATGGGATTATGCCCTATGGGCAGAGAGGTCGAGCAGCGCATCCCTCTTGTTTCCCATTCTCTTTGAACCAAGTGCGGTATGGGTTAGCTTCGACTTGGGTATCTCTGTGTAAAGTAAGATGTCCAGGACCTGATGCTAGAATGCTGCCAAGGGACTAGGAGCCCAGATTTCAGGTCGATCCTAGTGGGTTTAGCCACGAGCGTTCCATTGCGAGGTGGACTCATGAAACCCTAGGCGACAAACCCTGGAACATTCCATGGGAGTGCCAGGTGGTGATGCTTAGATTCGTTTCTCGAGGGACCGCTAAAATGTGCTTGGATAGTCAATAGGTGGGCGCATTATAGTTGGTATCAGAGCGAAACTTCGTAATGATATGAGATTGATTAATGTATGGCTCATAGACATATCCTAAACAAAATAGCCTAAGCGGTATGGCTTGATTGTCAAGTACCTTCTACACATACAAATGCTGACATGCAAGATAATAAATTTCTTCTCAAGTAAATTAAGGCACTCGAGTTTGATGGAGAGGGAATAGACGTCGTAGTTGAGGTGGAGATATGGATTAAGTCAATGGAGAATTATTTATCTGCTCGAGGAATTGCTCTTTCCAATCAAGCAATGATAGCCAAACTTAAGTTAGTTGACGAGGCTTGGATATATTGGAAGAAATAGTGCAAAGATCAAGGAATTTCTAAAGCCACTGTCACTTGGGCTCAGTTGAAAGATGCGGTACACGGACAGTATCTTCTGCCGACCTACCAGACTTTGAAGGTGAATGAATTCTTCAAGCTCAAGCAGCTAGAATTAACCTTGGAAACCTACTATTCAAAGTTTGTAACCCTACTAAAATACACATCACCTATGGATATTGGATAGCAAGTATCCAAGTTTTGCCATGGCCTGAATACTCCTCTAAACCATCGTCTTGAAGCAATACCTCCAACAGACTTGTAAGATGTATTACTTCGAGCAAAGCCAATCATCCAAGAACTTAAATTGGGCAATTCTAGCAAAGATGATTCTCGAGATTAAGACAAAAAGTGCCACACATGGAGAGAGATAGGGCACATCTGTAGGAGATGTCCCAACCATCGATATTTCCACTTCAATGAGCTAGGGCACGTCCAAGTAGACTGCCCCTAGAAGATATGGACCCTCCAAGGAAACAAAGCTACACAAGTGCAATCTTTAGATATATAGAGGAATCAGATGAAGACAAAGACCTAGAACCTACAACACCTCTTTAGGATGATGTATGATTTTATGTGGTATGCTCGTGACCTAGGCTTTACGACCTAGTTGTGTCTTTCTTTTTGTGTGTTATTTCCTTTCCCTATTCAATGGTGAAGAAAAGAATATCAAAGATGAAGATGAAGAATTTCAAGTGTTGATCATGGTTCTTCTTCAAATTTGTTCGTGGGGACGTTTCACACTTAAACCAGGAAATTTGTGCAAATAAAGGTACCAAAATGTGCTCAACATGAAAACATCCTTTGCAAAATAACATTTTGCTTTTGTACTCTCTTGTAAAAAAATCAAATATGAAGCAATGTAAAATGTGTAGTCCAAAAGGCTCGCATGATAAAATATTGTGCTAGGAAAAGAAAAGGTCAAACACCTTTGTCTCGTTTCAAAAATGAGGGGTCTCAAAGACCTTAGCTGATAGCCTCCAATTTTATCATAAAAAAGGCTAAAAGCATGTGGCTCTACATCGACAAATTATTCACTTTATGAAAAATGTTCGTGCTATTGCATCTAAGATGCACTTCATTGATATATTTTTATGTGTTGTAAATGCTTGGCTTGGAGTTATAAAAGCCATTGCATATGTTCATTTATTTTCAAACCTTAGGCATCTTGCCTAGAATACATGCAACACATAAGGCTTCAACCTTTGCTTTTTGTATGGTCTAATATTTGATTTAATAAAAGTGTAAAGGGTGCAATTGGGGTTCTTGGGAAAAAGTGGTTGAGGAAGTTGGAGCATGGCAGATTGTGGTGTCTCTTTAACTTCTTTCTTCCCTCTTTTCCAAAGTCTCTTTGTCCATCCTTCTTCTTGCTCTACCTTTGTGCAAAAAACTATGGATGTTGAGTGTGTAGAGGAAGAGGAGGAGCCTCCTGATCTCATCTCTTGATCAATGAGGATGTGTCTTGGGTCTTTTGTGTGTGTGTATTCATGGCAAGAGAAGTGTGTTTGCAGGTTTCATTGTGAGGAACAAGGCTCCAAGCATATATTTTGTTGCTCGGGACCCTGGTTTTGTGCTTGTCATTCGAGTGCTAGGTGGGACCCATTCATTAGTCTATGTATGCACTTCAATTTTAATATCAAGAAAAGGAGGCTTGTCGGGTGATTTGAGGAGGTGAGAGGTTAAGGTGGTTACAACCTCTCTCTTCCTTTATCTTCTCCTCTCACGCTTCATTTCTCCCTCTTCAATTTTGGCACAACTCTCATCTTTCTTACTCTTGTTTCTTTCTCTCTTGTGCTCCTTTGCAAGATCTCATGGAGAGTGAGCAAGAGGATGATGATGAGGATGGCACTAATGACAGATTTCTTATGTGTCTTCCATCTCCTTGTGTGTTTTGAGGCATGGTTCTTGGTGAGAAGAAGAAAGGTTTATTGTAAGATTTTGTGGCCAACAAGTGTACTTACAGCCTCTACTTGGCCGGTTCGAGCTTCTCTTTGTGTCGTGGGAGGGTGCTCTTCATTTGGTGCACTAGCCTTAGGAAGGAGATGGTCATAGAACTTACAAGAGAAAAGGTTTGCAGTCTAATTCGAGTCATAAAAATCTTTATCCTTGGTTGCATTCTTGTAATGTGCTCATCTATCGGCTGTCCAAAGACATTTTAGCAGTCCCTTGAGAAACGAATCTAAGCGTCACCACCCGACACTCCCATGGAATGTTCTAGGGTTTGTCGCCTAGGGTTTCTCGAGTCCGCCTCGCAATGGAATATTCACGGTCAAACCCACTAGGATCGACTTGAAATCTGGGCTCCTAGTGGCCAAGGTCTCCTGAAAGCATTTTAGCATTGAGTCCTGGACATCCTACTTTACGTAGAGATACCCAAGCCAAAGCTGACCCATACCGCACTTGGCTCAAAGAGAATGGGAAACGAGAGGGATGCACTACTCGACCTCTTTGTCTGTAGGGCATAGTCCCATTCCAATCCCCTAAAATGGCATGAATCGAGGTTCTATTCTAACAATTTCTAAGGTCAAAGATAGTAAACCCTTGTGAGAAGCCTCCCAGTTCTCTGAGACCACCATGCCATAAGATAGACCTACCGTCAAGGGTCCTGCCCACCTGCTTCCCTCAAAAGGCGTTCTTTAGTTATCTAATTAGGTCATATCACATTTATGTGTGACATTTAAAATTGGCTTCATTAATTAAGCCTTTTAGAAAACAGGGTTCATTCGTGTAATTTACAACATAGACATGAATACAAAGCAAGCAATCTATTGACAAACAAGTTTCTTAACTTATCTTCAAGTTAATCTTTGTCTCCTGCCCATACAGGAGAAATTATGTATCACTTCTATCCAACAGAAGTAACTGGTCCAAATCACATGGCACCACAAATTCTATTCTTTATCTAGAATAGGATCTCCCAACATGCCCATATGTTGGGGGCCATGAAGGTCTTCAACTCCATTCTAGACCTAGCAAGGGGTGTCCAAAGCTCCACCTGATCCGCAAGCTGTTTAGGAGTGAAACATCATTCCCGTGGTTGGCCTTTTCACCAGTCGATCTTTGGCCCATGAATCAAGCAGTGCCCTCTTTAGTTTAATCCACAGTGTGATCATGGAGGTGATCCACCCGTGCAAAATATCATTTTTAATTAAATCCTTTAAGATTCAAGCACAAACAAGGCATTCAGTCCTAATATCATTTTCTAGGAAAACATTCCTTTATCCCCATGGCAACTTGTCATCACATACCCTTGCCATGCATTTACCATAAATTACAAGCACTTGGAATAATCATCCAAACAATAAACCAACAACTAGTTGAATGTAAAAGAATTTTAGATGTTGTTTCATCAACCAATAAAAAACCAATTGTATTCTTCCCAAACAATGCAGAATAGATGCGATAACATTTCCATCGCATACCTGCTCTCCCCCTTGGGAACAAAGAGCGATTCTATGTAAAATTTACTTAACACTCCCTTTCTTTGGCTTAAGATATATGTCAAGGGTTCAAACACTGTACACAATGTAAGTTCTATAGGTCACTTACATTGATCAATAACCCAACCCTTAATTGGATTGGTGAAAGTTTTAGTTATCCAACGAATCTCAATACATCTTATTTTAATCCTTATGATTAATTTCTTATATCAGCTCTTAGTCAAGCCATGAGGCAAACAAGAATTTATTCTCATATATCAAACATGTTATAGACATAACATGTAAATACTTGATAATATAAGTGCGAGATGATCTCAAGTAACTAGACCCCAACAGGCCTTGCGTAGAGTTAGAACCTAGTTCTTCTTTTTATGATTATGCCATTCGTAACCCTTGACCAATTCTTCCTTGTAATTGCTCTATCAACGAATAAGCCATATGCAACTAGGTGCAATTAACTTCTCTTGATACATGCACTTTGCAAGCTCCATCTTTCGAATATATGAGATGAAATTTATCATTTCCGATGATCTAATACTCATGTATCATAGTATGGGGCCTAACATTTCTCATACGTGAATCAAAGCAAGCATCTATCAATTTGGAAATACATTTCTTACAATCGATACCGCAGTTGGATTGACAGTGATGCCTTTGCCCGAAGCTTCATTGCCGGTTTTAGGATTTCCATCCGCACGTGGCATTCTTCGCTTGGGGGCCATTGTCCGCAAGTAGATTCGAGAGATAAGGAAGGCGGAATAGAGCATAAGAGAAGATGGCTAAGTCAAAGATCAAGATAGGGGGAATTGAGCTAACTCTCTCCCTTGCAGCCTCTCGGGGTAATTCCTCTCTCTCTCTCTCTCTCTCCCTCCCTCTCTCTCTCTCTCTCTCTCTCTCTCTCTCGGAGGGCTATCCTTCTATCTCTCTCTCTCTAGTAGCCTCTCAAGGTCTCTTTATGCTTCCTTGTGCCTCCCCATGCCTCATATTTATAGTGAGTTAGAGAAGAGGGGCTCTGGCTGAGAAAAATAGCTCTTTGTGGAGGGGATCTTGGAAAAATGAGTGATCTAATGCTCAAATCATAAATTTGATGGTTCCATTGGCTTGAAAAGGAGGGGTAAAACACCAAGACACTTGATTAGAAATCTTTCATATTACTCCTTCTTTTTCTCCATGTTCGAAGTGTTGTTCGCTACTTATAGACTATGATCGCGACATGCACAATTTTGCAAATTCCTCTTTTTTTTTGTATTAAATCTCTAAAACTAGCTAAAACATCACTTGTTTTTTTCTCATGACATCCAATTCTAGAAATTTCCATATCTCTTTAGGATATTTATAATAAGTAATATTCAAAATATCTAAAATATACTAGTTTTGTCCAAAAATCTAATATTTTTTACCATCCATACTATACACATTAATATTAGTGATTAATATGGCTCATAACTCTTGTTCACATTGTAACTTTCGTGAATGGTGGCTATGGTCCTTGTCAATCTGAGAAAAATGTCGAATTAGGAATCTCGATTTTTTTAATAAAATACCATTAATTATTATAGTTAGTTAGTTTTTACTTTAGTTAGTCTTTAGTTAGTAATCTTACTAACTTATTAATTGACTAACTAACTTTTAAACTAACCAACTAACTTTTCATTGCGTGGAAATATTACATCCTCCTCCCCCTAGAGAAATCGAGATGTCCTCATCTCGAGAGAACTAGGGGTTTCATTCTGGAAACTGTGGGGTAAGATCCATCACACATTCGTTGCAACACTCTGACAATTCATAAGCATGCGATCTTTAAAATAACAACTTATTGTATTTGATATATCCGAGTCTACATTATAAGAAAGAGAAGCTCGACCCGGCCAAGTAGAGGTTGCAAGTACATTTGTTGGCCACAAAAAACCTACAAGAAACCTTTCGTCTTCTCATGAAGAACCATGCCTCAAAACACAGAAGGAGATGGAAGACACACAAAAAATCTGTCATTAGTGCCATCCTCATCCTCATCCTCTTGCTCACTCTCCATGAAATCTTGCCAAGGAGCACAAGAGAGAAAAAAACAAGAATAAGAAAGATGAGAGTTGTGCCAAAATGGGAGAGGGAGAAATGAAGTGTGAGAGGAGAAGATAAAGAAAGAGAGAGGTTGTAACCACCTCAACCCCCCACCTCCTCAAATCACCCGACAAACCTCCTTTTCTTGATATTAAAATTGAAAGTTCATACATAGACTAAGGTCTTTGAGACCCCTCATTTTTGAAATGGGACAAAGGTGTTTAACCTTTCCTTTTCCAGGCACAATATTTTATCATGTGAGCCTTTTGGACTATACATTTTACATTGCTTCATATTTGATTTTTTTACTAGAGAGTACAAAAGCAAAATGTTATTTTGCAAAGGATGTTTTCATGTTGAGCACATTTTGGTGTCTTTATTTGCAAAAATTTCATTGTTATTAGTTTGCATCCACATAAACACATTTTTCTCTTAATCTTCATCTACATCCGGCTCATTGATGATGACAAAATTGAGCTTGCTAATTTTGGATTTACACTTTAGTCTCCTATGGTCTTGTGTCCACTTTTCTCCACACTTGAAACATAAATCTTTGGCCTACATGTCCCTAATTTGATCATTAGAAAATACTTTACTATAAGTGCTATTTTGAGATCCCTTTTGTGCATTTTCAGCCTTGTAAAGTTTTGTTTTGCTTCAGCTATTGGTCTAGAACCAATACCAACACTTGATTTTGACCCATAAACCATTGGATAAGTAGGAACCTTGCTATAATTATTGATGTAGTATTAATTCCCTTGTTTTCTTATCTATAAAAATCCCTTGGTTGACTGAAATGAGCTCCAAACTTAGAAGACTAATTTGGTGAGGAATACCCTACACTTTTAGGCTAAATAGCCATTGAATCTCTTCTATATTTCTATGCATACCTTTCAACATATTGAATAGCATCATGAATGCTCTTGGGCCCCATTGCACCTACTTTCAAAGAAAGGGCTAGATCTAGACCAAAGAAGTATTTGTTTAATTTAGCCGAATCATCAATTCTTTCAATGTACAAGGAGAGATTTTGGAACATATTGGAGTAGTCATGAATGGACATGCCCCGTTGTAGGCGACCATACCATCTTCTTTGCAATCTCTCTTTTTCCATTGGAGAGACAAACACCTCTAATATTGTCTTCTTAAAATCCTCCCAAGAAACAAAAGTGTGACAAACCTTTGCATGTATCTCCACCATGTATATGCGTAGCCTTCAAGATGAAGTGCTGTAAAATAGATCTTAGCTTCATCATGGCGAGGAAAAAGTGTGAAGTACATCTCTAATTTATCCATTCTTCCCCTCCGTTGGAGATGTATTATCCCCCTTTAAGTTAGAAATGGTGATATTGTCTTTGTACTCCCCTTAGGGAAGCTACTATATGTATATCCTCTACATTACCTTTATATTACACTCTTTTGTATGTAAAAGATGTATAAAAATGGTATTTTAAACATACATTTTTTTGAATCCATGTGATACACACATATATTCACATGAGTAACTTACCCAAGATACTTCCTCTCATTATAGGTTGGCTAGAAATTGCTAGAGTGCTATCCAAAGGATGATTGTCTCCAAGACTCTCTATACATTGAACCTCTTCCAAAAGAATTTGGTCTAGAAATATTACCACCTTGATTTGGTTGACCCAATCTAAAAGAATGAGGTTGTCCACTAGTGGGCTCACCATAAAATGAGTTCTCTTTGTTAGTGATATCATGGAATGACCTTCTTTCCTAAAATCTTTCATTCTTATCATGCATCTCTGATTCTTTTTGCTTGATTGTAGATTGGGAAGGAAAGGATTTGAAGAACGGGTTACATCCATGAAACTCTTCATTCTTATCTTCAATGACGCTTCGATGGTATTAGTGGGGCTAATAATAGGCACTCTTTAATGTTAATGACTCTCCTTTGTCAAAGATTGACATTATTGGCTGATCAATCCCTTTTCCTTTCATATTAGTTGACTCAGCTAATGTGTAATACTTCCACACAATTAAAAGTTAGTTGGTTAGTTCGAAAGTTAGTTAGTCAATTAGTAAGTTAGTAAGGTTACTATCTAAAGACTAACTAAAATAAAAGCTAAGTAAAACTAATAATTAACTAAAAATGTAAAAAAAGTAAAAATCAAGGATCATAACTTGATTTTTTTTTTGAATTGACAAGGATTGTAGCTACCCATCATGGAAGTTACCACCTGAAGAACGAGAGTTATGAGCCATATTAGTCATTAGTGTCAATGTGTATAGTATGGATGGTCCAAAAATGCTAGATTTTTGGACAAAACTAGCATATTTTTGATATTTTGGATATTATTTATTATAAATATCCTAAAAAGCTATGAAATTTTTTAGAACAGGGTGTCATGTAAAAAAAAGCAAGTGGTTTTTAAAGCCTGTTTTGGAGATTTAATGCAAAAAAGAAGAATTGGCGACATTGCGCACATTGTGATCGCAGTTTACAGGCAACAAACAACACTTTGAATAATAGGAGAAGAAGGAGTGATTTGGAAGATTTTTGACTAGGTGTCTTGGAGTTTTATCCCCTTTTCGGAGCCAACGAAACCATCAAATTTATGACTTAAGTATCACATTGTATCTTAGAAGTTTCAGATTGCTGATTTTGCCAAGATCCCCTCCATAAAGAGCTCTTATTCTTAGCCGCAACCCTTCTTCTCTAATTTAGCTATAAAGAAGAGGCATGGGGACCCCAAGAGGCTGTGAGAGGGAGGTAGAAGGATACCCCTCCAAGAGACTGTGAGACGACATAGCTAGAGAGAGAGAGAGAGAGAGAGAGAGAGAGAGAGAGAGAGAGAGAGAGAGAGAGAGAGAGAGAGAGAGAGAGAGAGAGAGAGAGAGAGAGAGAGAGAGAGAGAGAGAGAGAGAGAGAGAGAGAGAGAGAGAGAGAGAGAGAGAGAGAGAGAGAGAGAGAGAGAGAGAGAGAGAGAGGTTACTCCGAGAGGTTGTGAGGGAGAGAGTCAGCTTACCCCCTTGTCTCGGGTCTTCGACTAAGCCATCTTCTCTTACGCTACCCATCCCAAATTTATTCCTCCTTCTTTATATCTCAAATCCAGTTGGAAACGATGGCTCCAAAGCGATGAGGTGGAAAGACCATGAGAACCACTACGATCGATATTGCTGGAGATATGGGAGTGCCAGAGGTTGCTAGAGTTGCCACTACTAACGAAACATCGGGTGTGGCAAATGCAAGTGTAAGCAAAGAGGAAATTCCCAATATCGTCGTGCTAAACTAGGTTATTCATGTTTCAAAAATATGCTATTATTTTCATATTGCCACATAAAATAATAAGATTTTTATCAAAATTTTACATAAAATGTTAGCTTTTGCATTAAATGGTACAAGATCTACTTGTTAGATTGATTGGACATCATCCATATAATAATTAAGTACAAAAAAAATATTAGCTTTCATATTTTTCACTTACACGAATTGATAATTTTATCTAGAGAGCGTATTAATACACGTACAAATGGTTAACTAATAGCTATGATTTATAGATAGTTAGATTAATCAAGATTATAATTCATAAGATTATAATGGAAATAGTTGCAGGAGGATATTGCACGAAATGAGTAAAAGACTATACGCGCACTCGAGATTAATAATATAACTCGATATATTGTCAATGCAACAAGGTTAAGGTTGATTAACATTTATTATAAAAAGTGAATGTTTATTTAAGGGTCTTGTAAATCATCTCGTTAAATTATTATCGCAATATTTTTTCTAAAGAAAATTCACTTATGTTGGGTAAGTTAGCCTCAAACGAGAAATTCATGTCTTGCTTAACATGTTGTAAGAGATGTACTCAACACTTCTTTATGGGAAGGAGAATCCTCATCATTAGAATGTAAGGTTACCTTAGGATAAGGTCTACCTTAGCTATGGAAGCTGTGAACTGCATGATGGTGTGATTGTCATTGTTTGAAAGGATTGTTTATGTTTGCTGGAATCTAGATATCTAATTTAAAAACATTGAAAAATAGGATAAAAGGAAAGTTCATGCTAGGCTACCCCCAAGCTAGCTGTGAGACCCTACTCCAAGGGGTTCATGGTTATCGCTTCGAGAGTCTTAGACCGGCTCTATAGTAGTAAAAGGTCTGTCTGTAAGGATAGCCTCGGGCATTAGGAAATGTGGGCTCTGGCTGTGAATTCCGCATTACTCCTAGAATTTGATAAGCCCCTTCATGACCTAAGATGGGATCCTAGAACCCTAAATACTAGTTAGAAGGGTGAAAACTTAGTGGATAGAATACCCTTGTGGAATTTTGTATATCTTTCATAGGGTCAAAAAGATGGAAATTGTAGTAAACTTCTAATATAATAAAGAAATTTGTTTTATCAACGGTTATTTGAATTGTATACATGTCCATGAGACAAATTATGTGAAGGAACCTATGATTTAATAAACTAATTAAGGAAGTTGATTATATATGTTTCAATAAATGTGGTATAGGTAATTAAAACTAAAGATGATTTTGTCATGAAAGGAAAGAGGGTGGGCGTAACCCCCGACGAGTCCATCTAATGGTAGGGTGGTCCTGGTTAGCTGGGAGCTTTTTTGAATCGACGATAGAAATATGAAGATGCCAAATAGTGGTTAGGTAGAATCGACTTGCATTGTTTTAGGGGGCCGGAATCGGATTTTGCCTTATGGGCAAGAGGGTTGACGTACTGCACTTCCCTCCGTCTCCCATTCTCTTTGAACCAAGTATAATGGCAAGTCCGCTTCAGTTTGAGTAATCCTGTAGGAAGTGTGAACTCGAAATTACTGACGCTAGTTAGGTGTTAGGAGACCTGTCTAATTGTAGGAACCTGAAAATTCAGGTCGATCCTAGTGGGTTTGGCCGGAACACTTCTGTTGCGATGTAGACTCAATGGGGTCTAAGTGACAAACCCCATGACGTTCTAACGAAGCGCGGGTGGTGTCATTTGGAAAACCTAATGATATACTACAAAAATGTGCACCTTGGAATGAACGTGGCATACACCTCACAGTTATTGGTATCAAAGCACACGTTAGTATAGAATACAACGTAAGCTTAAGAAAAAGATATATTTTTTAAATACAGCTTAGGACATGTTTTCTTCTCTTTGTTAATGTATGTTTTTGAATTATGGCAGAATAATGAATCTTGGAAACGATTCTTGATCTTCCAAGTAATGTTTACGTCAGCTATGCATTTATTCAGTTTTGCTTGGATAAATCAGATGATGCAAATACTAGATCAGTTATACAACCCCTCGCCTCTATATTATGAAATACAGTGGATGATTAGTGGAGGATAATCCTATATCGATGCAAGCCATGTACCTTATCTTCAAAATAGCTTGAAAAGGGTAAAATGGATGGAAGATCTTAAAGTTGTCGAGATCTATCTATTTTATGAGGCCAGTGTAAACTCAACCTTGTATACTAGAGGCAAGAAGATCAAACTAAACCAGTATATTTATGAGGAAGTTATGAAGATCCTTCCAACCGAGAGAATAAAAGTCGTAGGTTGCTCTAGCCATTGCAACTACAAAAAGGATGGATTTTTTGAGCTCCCTAAAAAATATAGATTCCTAGATATCTACTCTTAG
This sequence comes from Lygodium microphyllum, assembly GCF_053477565.2. Lineage (NCBI taxonomy): Eukaryota > Viridiplantae > Streptophyta > Polypodiopsida > Schizaeales > Lygodiaceae > Lygodium > Lygodium microphyllum. The sequence continues at coordinate 17,151,671 of NC_141142.1, forward strand.
AATCCAAGCTACTTCATAAAGGATATATCAGAATGTCATGCTTAGATTGTAGTAGGGAATCCTTTTTGGAAAAAAAAAAAGATGAGCCTATGAGCTATCTGAATAATGTATTTCTTTCCATTTGATTACCTTGTACATCCATTGTAATAAAGATTGATTGATACTTTATCAATTAGAGAAATAATGGAACCTTATTTTTCCTTGGAACATCTGAAATTGTAGTTTAACTTTAGCAATGGAAAAAGAGTTTTATTTAAAAATTATTTCAATAAATTAGGTGAGAAATAATTTGAGTATCAAACTCTAATATTAATGCTATATAATTTCTTGAAGTTTAATTTGGGAATTGTTGAAAATTTCCTAGAATTTTACACCCACAACAATTCCCAACAAAGCCAAAGAAAAAAGGAATATTTTGAAGCAAGTCAAATCTCTAGAATTTGACAGGAAAGGCGAGAATGTGGAAGCCAATGCAAAAATTTGGATCGAATCCATGGAAGATTATTTTACTCCTACTGGAACTATCCCAACCAACCAAGCCATGATAGCTAAGCTAAAATTAATTGGCGGAGCTCAACTCTGGTGGAAGCAGTGGTGCCAAGATCAAGGTGTCCCTAAAAATACTATTACTTGGGATTTATTGAAAGAAGCTGTAAGAGGAAGATATTTACCTCCAGCTTATCACACCTAGAAGATGAACAAGTTCTTTAATTTGAAGCAAATGGGATTGTAGAGGGGTATTACTCCAAGTTTGTTGCACGTCTTAAATATTCACCCTTCATGGATACTACTCAACAAGTATCCAAGTTCTGCAATGGGCTAAACTCTCCTCTAAACACTTGTTTGGAATCAATGTGTCAAATAGACCTCCAAGATGCTTTGATTCCAACTACTCCTATTGTGTGGGAAGTACAATGAAAGCCTAAAAATAAATAGTTTTGGAGCTACAATAGCCAGAACAAAGGAGGATTCAAAGGTTAACCAAAAAGAACCCAATGCCAATTTTACCAAGGTCAGAAGAAAAAGGCAAAATCCAATGCAGTTGGAAATTTTGTTCCTACCCAGGGAAATAGGGATGGTCTTAGGTGCTTTCACTATAATGAGCCAAAACATTTTAGGAGAGATTGTCCAAAGCTTGGCAGAAACCATTACCAAGGCCAATTTTGAGATCAAGATAGAGCTGCCCAAGGCCGTGATCAAGTAGCTATGGCAAGAGGAAGAACATCAAATATTACCCAAAAATAGATTAATATGGAGGAAGACCCTACTATGGAAGAAGATATTGAAAAAGTAATTGTTCATGCTGCATTCCACAATAAGAGCCTAAATCATCAATATTTGATAATACAGACACCATCTAGTCACAAAGGTAAATCATTTAAAGTTTTGATTGACCGTGGAAGTACACACTCATTTATTTCACCTAAGTGTGCTAAGAAGTTAGGAATAAATACAGTAAATGCATCAAAACTGCTTGTGGAATTAGCAAATGAAAAAGTTAGGAGCTTATGAATGTTTACTGGAAATGGATTGGTTGATTCCCAATGATGCTCATATCCATTGTAGAAAAGGTCAAGTCACATTTCAAGATTTGAACAGTAAAATAGCAACTACACAATGTGAAACAGGGAAACCTAAAGTTCAATTAGCAAAAGCTTCTCGAATTGTGAAAGGCTTGAAGAAAGGATTACTTGTTTACTTGATCAATCATAACAAGGTAAATCAAGATGGCCAGACAGAATAAGAACCATCATGGTTAAAAGAGTACTCCAACATATTTCTTGAAGAGCTAACTGAGTTACCTCCAGAAAGAGAAGTCGATCATGAGATCAAACTTGTTCCACGAGCCACTCCAGTGGCAAAAAGACCTTAGAAAATGTCTATTCTTGAAGCCATCGAACTAAAAGAGCAGCTCAAGCAACTACTAGAACAACAAGGGTAAATTCGGCCAAGTAGTTCACCATGGGGAGCCCTAGTATTATTCCAAAAGAAGAAAGATGGAACTCTCCATCTTTGTATCGACTACCGAGGCTAAACCTGGTAACAGTAAAGAATAAGTATCTGACCCTGAGGATAGACGAGCTTCATGATCATTTACAAGGAGTAAGGATCGTTTCTAAGATCAATCTCTTCGATCAGGATATTATCAGATTAGAATCAAGGATGAAGATATTCCTAAAACCGCATGCAATACAAGATATAGTCATTTCGAATTCATCATGATGTCATTTGTGTTGACAAATGCCCCAGCTACCTTTAGTGGGTTAATGCAGGACATTTTCAGACATCATCTCGATGACTTTGTTCTTGTATTCTTTGGTGACTTCCTAACTTATTCTAAGGAGGAAGAAGATCATGAACCACATCTTCGCATTGTCCTGGAGCCAATGAGAATACACAAGTTGTATGCCAAGAAGAAGAAGTATACCTTCTTCAAAAGGAAGATTGAGTGCTTGGGATTCATAGTGTCTGTTGAAGGTATATCAGTAGATCTTGCCAAGGTCAAAGATGTTCAAGATTGGCCACCCCCAACCACTATCAAGGAAGTGAGAAGTTTTCTAAGTCTAACAGGATGGTATAGGATATTCATGAGAAACTATGCCCAAATTGCATCACCTCTTACAGATCTACTCAAATAGTAAGTTGCCATTATCCGGACACCAATTGAACAATCTAGCTTTGAGCAACTAAAGCATAGTTTGGTAACAACTCCTATATTAAGGCTACTTGACTTAAGTAAGGAATTTGAAGTTGTCACAGATGCCAGCTCTCTCACATTGGGATGCATACTAATGTAGGAAGGACATCTTGTAGCTTACTCTTTGAGAAAGTTGAAAGCCCATGAAAAGAGATATGCTACTCATCACGACCTGGAGTTGTTAGGTGTGATTCATGCCCTCAAATTATGGAGACATTACTTGCTTGGAAATAATTTTTCCTTAGTCACAGATCATAAAAGTCTTAAGTGGATTTTTACTAAGCCTGATCTTAATATGAGGCAACGACAGTGGATTGAAATTTTGCAAGAATATGACTTTGAAATTAATTTTAGACCTGGTAAAGAAAATGTAGTAGCAAATGCACTTAGTTGTAAAGCCTTCCTTAATGCTATTATCACTAAAGAACCATTTAGGGTAGAAACTCTAGCTACAATGGTATCATTGCCAACTTAATCCTATCATCGAGTTGACTAAGGATGAAGCAAATAAGGACCTAGACTATCAACAATTGTTTTGGGAAGTTCAGAATAATGAACAAGATCCCAAACTCAAGAGTATCAAGAATTCTCTACAGATGAAGATGAAGGACTTGTTTATTTCAGAATGAGACTATGCATTCCTTCAAGTCAGACTCTCAAGAGAAGGATACTTTGAGAAGCACATGACTCTCCTTTTTTTTGGATACCTAGGGTATGCAAAAACTCTTAATACTGTCAAGAAAAGCTATTATTGACAAAGACTCAAGGGTGATGTACTTAAGTATGTCACTAAATTTCTAAATTGTTAAAGGGTAAAATCTGAATGTGTCAAGTTACGAGGAAAACTCTAGCCACTTGACATTCCCCATATGAAATGGGAGTTTATTAGCATGGACTTTGTTGTTGGGTTATCTTCTGTACAAGGAGGATATAACTCAGTAATGGTAATAGTAGACATGCTAACAAAGGTCACTCATCTTATTTCAACAAAAACCAATTACAAAGCTTCAGATATTGCAAGAATTTTTGTAAAAGAGATTCTTAGGCTACATGGGTTACCTAAAAGGATCATTAGTGATCGTGATTCTCTTTTCACATCACATTTCTAGAAGATTTTATTTGAAGCCATTGGCATCCAACTTTGTTTCAGCACTGCTTATCATCCACAAATTGATGGGCATACAGAACGAATTAATCAAGGAATTGAGGATATTCTACTCACATATTGTAGCAAGGAACCTAAAATGTGGATTCAATATCTATCCTTAGTGGAATTTGCTTATAATGCTTCCTATAATCGAAGTATTCAAATGACTCCATTTCAGGCACTATATGGTCAAGATTGCTGTATGCCACTTAATTTTTTTGATTCTACTCTAAAGGTAGAAGCTTCGAGAAAAATATGAGAAGAAATGTATGATCAAATCAAGATTATCAGACATGATATTCAAGTTGCCAAGGATCGACAAAATATGTATGCTGATCTAAAAAGGCAAGAACGAATCTTCAAAGTGGGAGACATGGTCTTCATCCATGTCCATCCAAAGAAGAGTTCTTTGTCTTTAGAAGAATTTAAGAAGCTAAGTCCAAGATATTGTGGACCCTATAAGGTTCTCAAGTGCTTAAGACCAAGTGCTTACGAGATACAACTCCCTGAGAATATAAAAATCCACAATGTATTTCATGTTAGCTTATTAAAATCATGTGTAGCTAACCCGAACCATATCCTTGATGATCAACAAGTTGTAATACCTAGCCAAGGAGTCCTTGAGCTACAACCTAACAGAGTAATTGATGTAAGGGAGAGAAAATTGAGGAGTAGAACCCTTAGAGAATACCTTGTCCAGTGGAAGGATTATCCTAAAGAAGATGTGACATGGATAGATGAGAATGTTCTTTATCAACAATACCCCTGGTTTCTCTCGAGATGAGGACATCTTGATTTCTCTAAGGGGAGGAGGATATAATACTTCCACACAATTAAAAGTTAGTTGGTTACTTCAGTCAATTAGTAAGTTAGTAAGGTTACTAACTAAAGACTAACTAAAGTAAAAACTAACTAACTAACAATTAAAAAAAAAAATCAAGGATCATAACCTTACATTTTTTCTGGATTGACAAGGACTGTAGCTACCCATTACGAAAGTTACCACCTGAACGAGAGTTATGAGCCATATTAGTTCATTAGTGTCAGTGTGTATAGTATGGATGGTAAAAAATACTAGAATTTTGGACAAAAATAGTATATTTTTGATATTTTTGATATTATTTAATTTAAATATCCTAAAAATCTATGAAAAATTTTAGAACAGGGTGTCATGTAAAAAAAGTAAATGGTTTTTTTAGCCAGTTTTGGAGATTTAATGCAAAAATGAAGGATTAGCAAAATCGCATGTGTCAGTGATCATAGTTTATAGACAGTAAACAACACTCCAAATAGGGAGAAGGAATGATCTGAAAGATTTAAGAGCAAGTGTCTTGTAGTTTTAACCCCCTTTTCGAGTCAACAGAACCATTAGATTTGTGATGTAAGCATTGCATTGCATCTTAGAAGTTTCAGATTGCTGATTTTGCTAAGATCCCCTCCATAAAGAGCTCTTCTTCTTAGCCACAACCCTTATTTTCTAATTTAGCTATAAATAAGAGGTATGGGAAGTAGTTTACAGACGCACAAGGAGACCCCGAGAGGCTATGAGAGGGAGATAGAGAGAGGGAGGTAAAAGGGTACCCCTTCAAGAGAGAGAGAGAGAGAGAGAGAACTTAACCCCCCTGTCTCGGTGTTTGACTAAGCCATCTTCTCTTATGCTTTCCCATCCCAAATTCATTTCTCCTTTATCTCTTGAATCCACTTGCAAACGATGGCTCCAAATTGATGAGGTGGAAAGACAACGAGAACCACCACAACCGGTCAAAGAACGAGTGTTTTCGGAGATATGGGAGTGCCTGAGATTGTTGGACTTGCCACTACTAACAAAACATCGGGTGTGGCGAATGCAAGTGCAAGCAAAGACGAAATTTCCAATGTCGTCGTGCTAAACCAGGTTATTCACGTTTCAAAAATAGGCTATTATTTTCATATCGCCACATAAAATAAGAAGGTTTTTATCGAAATTTTACATAAAGTTTTAGCTTTTGCATTAAATTGTACAAGATCTACTTGTTAGATTGCTGGGGCATCATCCATATAATAATTAAGTACAAAAAAATAGCTTCCATATTTTTCACTTACACGAATTGATAAATTTATCTAGAGAGTGTATTAATATACGCATAAATGGTTAACTACTACCTATGATTTGTAGATAGTTAGATTAATCAAGATTATAATTCATAAGATCATGATGGAAATAGTTGCAAGAGGATATTGCATGAAATGAGTAAAAGACTATATGCGCACTTGAGATTAATACAATAACTCGATATATTGTCAACACGACAAGGTTAATGTTGATTAACGTTTGTTATAAAAAGTGAATGTCTATTTAAGGGTCTTCTAAATCATATTGTTCAATTATTGTCACAATGTTTTTTCTAAAGGAAATTCGCTTATGTTGGGTAAGTTAGCCTCAAACGGGAAATTCATGTCTTACTTAACATGTTGTAAGAGATGTACTCAACTATACTTTATGGGAAGGAGTATCCTCATCGTTAGAATGTAAGATTACCTTAGGATAAGGTCTACCTTAGCTATGGAAGCTGTGAACTGCACGATGGTGTGATTGTCATTGTTTGAAAGGATTGTTTGTATTTGCTAAAATCTAGATCTCTAATTAAAAACATTGACAAATAGGATAAAATGAAAGATCATGCTAGGTTATCTCCAAGCTAGCTATGAGACCCTACTCCAAGGGGGTCATGGTTATATTGCTTCAAGAGGCTTAGACCGGCTCCATAGTAGTGAAAGGTCTGTCCGTAGGGATAGTCTCGGGCAATAGGAAATGTGGGCAATGGCCATAAATTCCGCATTACTCCTGGAATCTGATGAGCCCTTTCGTAACCTAGGATGGGATCCTGGAATCTTAAGGGTGGAATCTTGGTGGGTAGAATACCCTCATGGAATTCTGTATATCTTCCATAGGGTCGAAAAGATGGAAATTGTAATAAACTTCCAATATAATAAAGAAATTTGTTTTGCTCAAGGGCTGTTTGAATTGAATGTGTGTCCATGAGATAAATTACGTGAGGAACCTATGATTCAAGGAAGGTGGTTGTATATGTTCCAATAAATGTGTTATAGGTAATTAAAAAACCAAAGATGATTTCATCATCAAAGGAAAGTAGGTGGGCATAACCCTTGACGGGTTCATCCAATGGTAGGGTGGTCCCAGTTAGTTGAGAGCTTTTCTAAATCGACGATAGAAATATGAAGACGCATTCTGGTCCCGGTTGCATTGTTTTAGGGGGACCAGAATGGGATTTGGCCTTATGGGCAAGAGGGTTGACATACTACACTCCCCTTCGTCTCCCATTCTCTTTGAACCAAGTACAATGGCAAGTTTGCTTCAGTTCGAGTAATCCTATAGGAAGTGGAAACTAGAAATTACTGACGCTAGTTGGCTATTAGGAGGCCCGTCTCATTTTAGGAACCTAGAAATTCAAGTTGATCCTAGTGGGTTTGGGTGGAACACTTCTGTTGCGATGTAGACTCAGTGGGGTCTAAGTGACAAACCTCGTGATGTTCCAAGGGAGCACCGACGGGTGGCGTCATTTGGAAAACCTACTGATGGACTACAAAAAGGTGTGGTTTTCAAGTCATTGATCGATGCTAATACATCTTCAAATCCACTTTTCATAGACTTTGCTACTATTGCATTTTCAAATCCACTTTGCATAAACTTGACCAACTATTGAAGACTTTGGATGTTTTCTCTATCTTTTCTAATGAGTTCGAGAGTTTTTTATAAGTGTCGTGCATCCCAATATTCACCATACACAACTCTTTTGAAAGTATGGAGTCTTCAAAAGGTTCATGAAACAATTGATCCTCATCATTGCCAAGTTGTACACTATGGGCATTACCGACACTAACACCTTCATCTTGTTGGTCTTGATTATGGGCTTCATTGGTGTTATTTTTATCGTTGACATAATCTCCGATATCCTCTTGAATGGTTTCCATCACTTGGTCTTTCCTTTTGTTTTTGGCCATTAGGGATAGGTGCTGTCAAAGATGATTGTTCTAGAGAAAATTGAAAATATCTTGCTTAATATTGCACAAATCCTAATGATTTATTAACCCAAAGGAAGCTCATATAGTGGGGATATTGTAAATTTGTTAACATCTTAGCTTGCAAGAGGGGTAATAGGTGTAATGACCTCAAACAATGCACCCTTGTAAGCCTATCTAGGCGTCGTCCCACTATACCAACTGCTTAAAAAACTGTTATAACTTTTGCTCCTGATGTTCGATTACTGAAATTTTTGGTTCAAATTGAAGCTTGACATCCCCTCTTAGAATCAAGATATCAAGCTCTCAAATGGGATCATGATAGAAAATTCTATGGAGTAGAAATTGTGTACTTGTCTTGTGAATTTCTACACTATGTAAATACCCTGTTTCACCTTGAATTGTTTCTTAGAGTACTTGTAGACACCCAAAACACTTAGTAGACCTATGATGGACTATAGGGAACTTGTAGGTATCCAAGAAACACTTGTAACTGTTTGGTAACTATGGGAAATGATTTGTAATTACCTTGTCACCTGTAGTAACCAAGAGAGCTAAATGACCATGTTCTCTTGCTGTGAATCATTGATATTACTGAAATGCCACTGTCAATTCTTGGCTCAAGAGATGTATTTGCACCTACGCCTAAACTTAAAATTTACATGGGCTCTGAGACTACGGGAGGTGGGAAAATTTCGCCCCATGCCAGTTGTGCACCCTATCAGGGTCATAATCAAGAAGGGAGGGTCACCTCACTATTGTCTTCCCAACTCACTTGGCATCCGCTTTTCCTTACGGGTATTGACATGGCAAGGTATATGCTAAAGTGAAGGAAACAATTATGATACACAATAGGATGAAAAAATTTCTTTCATCCCTTTAATGATATGGAAGTGAAAGTAGGAAATTGATAAAATGTAAAAGGATAGTGACAAGTATTTCCCTTTCTTGCAATGACTCACTGCATACAATGAATTCCACTTACCACTTGATTTTTACTTTTAGCCATATTGCAATCAATCATATTAAAGCAACCAAATTCAGGGTTAGGTATAAAATTCCAGCAAATGAGAAAGATTAGCATCAATTGGCTCTATTACTGATTTTAAGTGGGTAGGATGAAGAAAATTTAGCATAGCCACTTTTAGTCCTAAGTTGGGTCTATATGCACTTAGTTGTCAATTTCAAAATAGGATTACTCTTAATTCTCCTTTTTTCAGCAAATGAATGGCGTTGGCAATTGGATTTAAAGGGAGTTAAGAGTTAAATGTAGAAGTACCTCTTTCATTGTTGAAGTTAGATGATCATGGAAGCTCCAACAACCCTATGAGACTTGAAAATCTTGATCTCCAACTTGAGGCGGCCAAGAACACCTTCAAATTGTAATTCCAGGATAAATATTCATCTCATAGACTCCAATTCTTCTCCAAGAAAGCTCATCTGACCATAATCTTGATGGAGATGATCCTTATGAGCTCCCAATGTAACTTCAAATTTTGGCAAAATCCAATGCCTAGAAGCCTTAGGAGGTATCGAGAGCCAAAAGCCCCATGATTCCAATCTTCAAAGACCAAAAATTTGAAAGAATCAAATGGGTGCCCTGTTTGCCCCAAATCAAGAGAAGAGGATGCTCCAATCATGCTTGGAAATCCTCAATGTAGACCCAATGTGCGTTGAAGATGCTTCCCCTTGACCTTTGGAAGCTAAAAGGTATAAAAAATAAGCCAAATCTTTAAGAAATTGAAAGAATCTTCATGGTGTCTATTTTCAGCCATGGCTAGGGTTTACCATCACCATATCCAAGCTCAAACCAAGCTTCAAGTACAAAGAACCTTCAATGTTGGTCAAAGAAAGTAGGTAGAGACCTTAGGGAGTGGAATGGAGCAAAAACCCCCATGATTTGAAGAAGAACTTTTTTGATTTATTATGCTATCCTGAACTGTGAATACCTAGGGTTTGTAGGAGAAAGGGAAGCTCCAAAATATCCAAGATCTTGATGAAGATTGAAGAAGACTTTGTCTTTGCCATGGTAGAGCTTAACAATAGCTAATAGGAGCTCCATAGCTCCCCATTTTTCACATAGGCCTCGGAGTGTGTTTGTGTAAGGCATATGACTATTCCACACAAAGCTTATGGCATGAAGAATTAAGCACTAGTGTTCCATTGGAAAGTAGAGATCATGGAGAGAAGATAGGAGTAGTAGAAGCCATGGATCTTGAAAGAAATCTTGAGAAGAGGAGAGATAAAGTATGCTTCTCAAAAAGTAACTCTTCTTTTACCTCCTTTTAGTCACTGTAGGTCATCTTTTGTCTCCAAAAAGACTCCAAAATGGCTTCCAAATGGACCACGACTTGCTTAAATGGCCTTGAGCCCGCCATTTTTTCCTTCAACCTTCTTCAAGATCTACCAATTTGGTCTTGACTTGTTGTAGAGCACTTCTACTAGTCACGGTTTAAGCTATGTAAACCATGTGACCAAGTTTTGGCCTCCCAATTACCTTGTTCCAATGTGTGACTAGATCCACTGTGAAAATGACTTGCCACATGGATCAAAACTTGCTCTGATACCAATGTAAAATAGCCAATTCTTATAGTAAGAAAAATAACTGGAGATATAAGAAATACACCATATGTGCCAAGAAACCATAGCCAAGGTGGCTAGGCATGAAACTATATTGCCATGGAAGGCCGAGAATCATAGATGAATGCTGCAACATGAATACTCACCTCATGCCAAGGTGAGACATGGTATGCACCTCATGATCTTGGTGGCTAAGAGTATGCACCCTCTTAGATGGTGGGAGGAAGGAAATATCAAATCATGTATTCTTCAAAAATGGCAAACGATCCTTCACATGTTACATCTCCACCTTTTATACTTAAACCTAGCCTACCCTAGACTAAGGCATGTATGCTTTATTACATCGAATCTATAGATTCTCACACATTAAGCTCACCATAATCTAGAATAGCACCACCAACTCACACAATCACCTTAGAAATAGGATATTCAATTGTAGGGAACTAGAAATCCTATGTCAAAGTTGTAGCTAGAATCACCACATCATAAAGAGAGTGCCAAAGAATGAAAAATCAAATGAAAAGAGTTGTAACTACTTGTATTGCATTCAAAAGACTATTTGAACATCACATATTTTTTGGAAAATAGAAAGCATGTTTTGAGCACATACTCACATTGATTCACATTAATCACATTGAGCATATATTAACTTGCAAGAAGGGAAAGCTTGCTTAAGCATGAGGAAACAAATAGGGTTGTTGAATTAAAGTGATCGATTAAAATTGTGAAAAGAAAAACTAGAGATACCAAAACTTGTAGTACAAACGAATACCCAAGATAGAAAAAGCATGGCTATTAAAGGATGTGCTAGGAGAATTGAGTGATGTATTAGGGAACTTCCAAGCTATGACTAAAAAATGGGGCATCAATGAATTGCCACCATTAGATGTAGAGGAGCAATATCAAACCCTAGTTAGACAATGTAAGTAAATGTTCAATGAACTACTAGACCTAACCACAACTACATAGCATGAGAAGGAGAGCATGCAACGAGAGATAAATGACATTAGGAGGCTATTACAAAACATTGGGCCTTGCAAGATCTTTGAGTGACTCGATCATTGATGTAGTTTAGATGAGGACACTTGACAACTCTTGTGCCCTCCATATCAAAACCCACATGGCCAATTCATTACTTATGGGACAAGATATCACACTTGGTTCTAAGGGTCAAGATCAAATTCCCTTAGTTGTCGAGCAAATAGATAAGTATAAAGCAAGGGACAACCCATACAACTTCATAGAGCAATTTGAACATGTTTGTGAGGCCCATAACCTCACCTCAAACTCAAAGTTGGCACAAGCCTTTGGACTTTGTTTAGGCAACAAGAGAAGAACTTTAGTCGCGTTGAGATGGAAACTATTTAATAGTCTCACTTCTATTGCCTCAAGAACTTGTTCACCATCATGCATTTTGTGGAAGTTGAAAATGGGGCCAATCTCATCATACAACTGATGTATCTACTGCAATAGTAGTAGAGAAAGGACCCTAGGGAAGATATATTTAATATTTGGCACTTGTACAAATGAATTCCCAATGTCAAGAGGCCCAATACCAAGGCTCTTACCAAAAGGACTTTGTTAACAAAGTCCTCATGGACCATCACCTTGTTTCAATTATGATAGGTTTTGAAAGAGTAAAAGGACTGAATTACTCAAGACACACAATTAGGTGCTGCAATTTTTACCAACCAGGGCACATGTTAAAACCTCAAAAAATAAGAACTGTCATTAGAAAACTATGCAAACCTAAAATAAAATATTAGTGTGGCATTAGTCAGATTCATCACGATTGCTTCAAATGCCAAGTATTTGATAGTAGTCAAAACGAGCCTATGGGACACAATATCTCAAATTTAAAGGTCAAGGCCACAACAATGGACCCTAAAAATGAGGAATTAATACTAATTGCCAATCATAGGGTCAAGCTGATCACAAAATGAGAGCACATCATCGAAGCTCTCATTGACAAGGGAGCAAATTATAACATTCTAGCCTATGATATATGGAGTGAAGTTAAACAACCCAAGCTTATGCCAATTGACACAACTCAACACATAAGAGGATCCCCATATTCTCTCATGGGAAAATACAACATTATTATGACCATAGAAAATAAAAGCATCCCTGTCATGTTTTATGTGCTTTTGAATCGAGATTATATAAGGAAGGGAGTCCTGCTTGGAAGAACTTTCAATCACATAACCAAATGCAAAATGAACTATCAGCACACTATATACACTTGACCATATCAAGTGCTAAGATAAACATAGCTTTTAGCAAAGGCATCCTTGCTAATGCTTAAGAAGATTACCTCTCGATAAAAAAGAAGCCTGGGTAAATGGGCAAGAAGCTTACCCTTTGACTTAAAAAAGAAGCCTTAGTGAGGATAACAAGGAAGTTCTTGAACAACTTCTCAAGGCACAAGAGAAGAAAAAGGAACTGCCGAGTCGATATCCTTCTAGCATGAAAATCAAGACCCTAGCTACTAAGAGCCATAAAATAGCTTCTAAAATTGTTAGGAAAAGAACTCCACATAGAAGAAAGTAGAGATCTTAGGAATACCATGGGGTAATTGGATCAAAATGGAAAGATTGATCGGAGCCTAAAACAACTATGGTGCCTAGGCAATCCTAGTCAGACTCTAAAGAGCCAACCCCCATCTCTATCAAACGAAATCCATGAAACCTAAAACTCTTTGAGCTCAAAAATATATTGTTCACCCACTGATAACATCCAAAGCTTCAAAGGAGCCATTCTTGTAAGTGAAATAATCAAAATTGTTGAATGTTAGCAGTGCTACTTAGTCTAACCTAGAGACACCAAACACGTAAAGGGAAAAATAATTAAATATCGATAAGCAACAATCCATTATGATTGCTAGTCCAAATGAGCTCCCTAAGTCTCCTAAGTCCAAGTATTCCTTAGCTTAAAAAATTAAAGAAACACGACATCAATAGCCTCATACCACTTCCAAGTCCACTAACATAGATTCAAAGAGGAAAAACAAGGAGCCAATATACACACATTAGAAGGAAGCTAGGAGCAGTATCTCATGTGCTCCAAAACAACTAGGCCTTAGAATGATTTAAACCAAATTTAGGGTCCCCTTTAGCGATCATTTGTAATTATAAATGAAACTTAATCCAATTGACCCCATAGCTACTCCTTCCCAATCCAAAATAGATGTGAATAGTTGTTGCTCCCCTTGCCTGCCCTGTCCGCCCCCCTCCCCCCATGATGGGTCTAATTGAAACACAACTCCATCTAGGATCAAACCTCTAATGCTTCAGTGAAATAGGGTACATGTGCTAATATTGGAAGGACCATCAACCTAGCTCTTGCGAAGACGATCCCCTTTCAACTAGAACCTCTAGTGCACCGAAAATCTAAATCGGTTTGGAGATCCATCCTAGAGATCACATAAGAAACAACTCAAAAAGAAGATCAAACCATGATTCAACAATTTTGAGAGATCAATGCTTTGATAAATTCCTTTGCTCATGCTTAGGTTCAAGCTGATGTGGTAATTAGACAGAGGGAATTGTGTCACTTTGGCATTCCTAGTAATATGGAGTAGAATATTTGATGATCATAAACATATATTTACATATCATCCTTGATTGCATAGTTGAGCATCTTTAGTTTATCACATCCTTCATATTGAGCTTTGTCAAAAGAGTTTTGATGAGGTAGAAGAGTTGCAATGCAGACTAGAAGCACAAAGTGTGTTTGAAAGAGAATGGTACTCCATCTACACTTCCATTACAAAACTCGGTCGTAAAAAATTGACAATCATAGAGCAAAGAAGGCCATTAAGACCTGCATGTATGCCCAAACATATGCAAGTCCCACTTCCCTCTAAGTGCTTGCGATTGTACAAGGTGTTGAATAGATAAAACCAATCAAATAATACCTTATTTTAGACAAGCTTCTTATAGAGGAAGAGTTGTAAGTTGGTAGAGTAAATTAGGCCAAAGGAGATGTGGTATAAGACATCATCAATTGTCTAATGTTAGTACTCATGATACAAAACCCCTTGATACCTATGTTACACTTAATATAGTCTTGATTTCTAGAAATTCTTTATTCTTAAGTTGAGCCAACTTTGTAATATAGCCACCCACTTGTACATAAATAAACAATTCATTATAGTGCTATGTATAAATAACTCTATAAAGAATAAAATCCACACTGATAACAAAAATCTGGCCCTTTCAATGTCTAGAAGCATTGCAATATTTTTATGTAGGGGAGGGAATGAGCTATGAATCATGGCATAAGTAATACAATGAAACTATAATTTATAGTATTTTTTGTTTTTTAAAACTAGAATTAATTACATGTGCTCTCAAGTTTTATCAAGTGAATACATGACAAAACATGTGACAAGTGGTAAGCTTGAGCTGAAAGGACATATTAAGAAAGTAGCAAAGTAGACGATACCTAAGAAGACCTCATGAACTAGAAATGCTAAAGACACAAGGATGTACAGTAGAAGCCTTAACCAACCTCAAGGAAATGCAAGAAGAAAACCAACATTGAGCACCTAGCTTCATCAAGTAGAATCTACCCTGACATCCACCTAAAAACTTTCAAGTTTCTTAGACGGATGTGCAAATTGCTCCTCCAAAAACTCCAACCCTCATCAATGCATAGGGTTCTTCAACAATAACACTTGCTACAATGAGAATGCTCTTGCTTCAATCATTTTAGCTCGTCATTCACAACAATACATTGTCCAACCTACTAATGGTGCTTCCCCATAATCTTCTTTAAGAAATCTTTGCCTCAACACTAACAAATCTTCCTACATCTCTTTCTTCATCAACCATATAATCATGGAGAACTAGTGGTGCCATCTTCTACTTATGTAATACCCAAGTGTTCATGTGCACTCACATAATATATGCACAACAACCTATCTATAATTTGGGTCCTCAAGTGTGGCACAACACTCTAGGCTTGCTTGGAGTCAAATCCATCTCTCAAACCAAAAAATATTTGTCCTATACATTAAAAAAATAGATTAGCACTTCTCCTAGGGGGAGAATACACAAAAGTTTTTCCATTTCATATATTGAAAGTTGCGAAATCTTTGTACCACCACCCCTTCTACAACATGAACTCTTTGTTCTTCTAAATCTTTGACCTAATCTTATTGTCCTTCAATGATAATCCACCATCGAGAATTACAAATGAAGGATTTTATAAGGATGTCTTCAACAGTCTTATTATCCATCCCCACTCGAATCACCATGCTTAGCCTTTGGTCTCTAAAACTATTTATGTATCCTATTTTCATGGATCAAATTTTATAAAAGGAATAAAAGATAAATGAATCTCAACTTATGGAGAAAACCCTAAACTCAATTGCTACATAAAAGCTAAAAAGTGAATAGAGGAGCTCATTCTTATCTATGCCAAATTTGAGAGCTCGTTTCTCTTGCTTTGATGTTATTCTCTATCTCACACACACACACACACACACACACACACACACACACACACACACACACACACACACACACACACACACACACACACACACACACACACACACACACACACACACACACACACACACACACACACACACACACACACACACACACACACACACACACACACACACACACACACACACACACACACACACACACACACACACACACACACACACACACACACACACACACACACACACACACACACACACACACACACACACACACACACACACACACACACACACACACACACACACACACACACACACACACACACACACACACACACACACAGAGTGTGTGTGTGACCGTTGGGAGAATCTCTTCTCCAACTCAAAATCCCATGGACATGCTAGAAAAGCATATGGGCATGTATATATGTAGATTTTACAAAAAAATGTGCATAGGCATCTATCCATAAAAGCTCAAGGCATTTGAAGTTCAAATGAAGGAAAAAGCTTCATTATTTTGTGTGAAAAATCACAACTCCTTACCTTGCAAGTAATTTTATTTTTGAGAATTTTCTCAGAAAATGTGGATAAATGCTCAAAGTTCATCGTGACTATGTACAATCATTAAAAATCCCATGGATAGGCAAGAAAAGTATATGGCCATGTACTTATGTAGATTTTACAAAAGACATGCATAGGTATCTATCCATAAAAGCTCATTTGAAGTTTAAGTGAATGAAAAAGGCCTGTTACTGTGTGTGAAAAATCACAACTCCTTACTTTCTTATTACCTCTTTCTCTATCCTCCATAGCTAACAGTGCAAGGGAGTTTGAGAAAGAGTGACAAAAAGATTTATTCTTCCCTTTATTCTCTTTTTTTGACTACTTTCCTCTTCTAGGAGGAGGAGGAAGAGAAGGAGGAGAAGGGAGATACAGTCAAGTGGAGCATTAGAAGCCGACATGGACTTTTGGAATGTTGCAATTCCTCAAGCTTGAATAGGACTACAATGAATGAAGAGATTCTTAAGGTGAATTCTCCTACATGCATTTGCATGATTCTTAGTTTTCTCGATGTGTAGCATACACATAGAAGGCATAGACCTCTTCAACCAAAAGGTATGAGCAACTAGATAAGAGATAGCACCCATTAGAGACCAAAGTGGAAAATGAATCAATACTTGCATGTATTAATCTTGCTACATTGAGCTATTGTGTAGATTAATATTTTGGTTCTATTGTCAGGATTGAGAGATGGAGCTCTACACTCGCAGTGTTGTATTCTTGTCATATGGTGGATTAGAAGCATGTTGACATTGTCTCTTCTCTTTGGTGAGTATAGGGTTCATAGAACCCATGCAAGTAGATTAAAAAGTTGAATTATGAGAAATAATTTTGATGAAGTAGACTAAAGAGAGAAAGAGATGATGTAGGAATAGAGATAGAGTATGAATCCTTATACTATCCACCCATAGATAATCATTGTCTTGAAATCTCTCAAATTTTCCACATGCATAGATTACATTCTAGAATGTATATGGATAAGAAAGAGTTCAAATTTGAAAAATCCTTGGTAGGATTTCTATCAACAACTTTAAAGCATCAAAGAGGTGCATGTTTTGTTCTTGATCCACCAAGAAGAATCATGTTTTGAGAAGAAAAAAAAAAGGTTCTTTTAGTTCTATCATTCACACTTGAAGTCGCACTTGATAGTCCTTTGCTTGAGCATTCCATTAGGGAATGACATCTCCTAGCCCATATGAAGGCAGCAAATCTAGTGTAAGAGTGCAAAAAACTAGTAGGAACTCCCTATACACCAAGTTTACTCCAAACTTAGGCCCAAACCCATTGCAAAGACTCCAAGGCCTCCAACTTGACATCTTCACTCCCAACTATGCCCTCAAGGTGCACCACCCAAAGGGAAGATGTCAACCATTTTTGACAACTTACCAAGGAGTTTCACTAGTCAAGGACCTATCTCAGGACCAAGATAGCATATCTAGATACCCTTGACTCATAACTAAAGCACAATCTTTTTGGACTTCAAAGAACATCTCAAAAGCATATCTCTAGTGAACCGTGTGCATACATTAAAACCAAGTTCTTATTATCAAATGTATCCAATAGACTAACTCAAAGGAAGGCTTGCAACTCTTGGTTAGACTTGGGAGAGGGCTTAGAACCTCATAAACCTTAGGAAGGACATTCTAAACTTCAAAAACCTCATATTTGACCCAAGTAGTAAGAATCAACTCTTGAGGTGGTTTAGCTGATTCAAAAGGTGCTTTACCTATAGGGTAAGGCTTGGCATATTCAAAAGATTCATGCCTATCTTCATAGCTTTTGACAAGCTCCAATAATTACTAGAGGACATCTAACTCCATAAAGCTTCTTAAACTTCAATAGCATCCCAAACCCCTATGGCTTAGCAAGAAAAGAACAAAGTCTTTTCTCAAACCTTATTGAAAAGCTTAATCATTGATTGAACATCAAATGCAGACTTTGGTTGACTTGGATAAGTTATAGTCTGGTCTCATCATAGACCCCTAGTTGTGCAATGAATAGGAGTTTGATCATATTTGGTTGAAGTTGAGAATAGCAATATCTCTTGAGAGCTTCACATCCATATCCTTGAGAAGACTAAGAGAAGAGAGATAAAACCTTGTGACCATAAAATGCCACAATACTTCACCTAGTAACCCTAGCCACCCAAATATAGAAATAAAAGGCCACTCAATAAGATATTACAATAAATAAAACAACTATATAACCTTGAGTTATAAAGAAATAATTGACCTCCCAACCTTTGACAGGATAGATGGAGTCCTTTGTGAATCTCATTACCAACCATCTACCTACATAATTAAATTTTAAGAGTCTTCCACCAAGAAGGACATGAAGTAAGTGCAACACCATTTGACCAACTCAAATTAATACTTTTGTAGTAACCAAAAACCTACAATGATCTTACCTTGAGAACCCTATGATGCATGCTAAATGCTTGTAGGGAGGTCATTAGAAAGAAAACCTATGAGTTAGATGGAAAGTTGAGATTTCTAAGATTAATTCATGAGTGGAAATCACATTTATGGATATAGAGTTTGACATCTTATAGAAACAAATCCTTAATGAGACTTTGGCTAAGGAATCCAATGGCCCAAAAGCTACCAATGTGGAAGTGAACACATGGCTATTGATAATCTAAAATCTTGAGTAAGTTGACATTAGGCTAGGACCCCTACAACTTTCTAGACTAGTGTGAATAGGTCTATGGAGCTAACAACATAATTTCAAATGAGAAGAAGGCTCAAGCCCTTAGGATATGCGTAGGAGAGAGACAAAGAGAGAACAATAGGACTTGCTTTACTAGTCTTGACTCAATCAAGAGAGCATCTTTCTCCAATCCATAGCATTGTTCATTAAGTAATTCTAAGCAAAATGGTTATGTAGACAAGTTGATGGTTAAGCTCATCAAGGTATAATAAAGAGAGAACAAAGTATTGGAGTTACAAGGAGAATGGAGATTACATATAGAGAGAGAGAGAGAGAGAGAGAGAGAGAGAGAGAGAGAGAGAGAGAGAGAGAGAGAGAGAGAGAGAGAGAGAGAGAGAGAGAGAGAGAGAGAGAGAGAGAGAGAGAGAGAGAGAGAGAGGATGCTATGTTTGTGGTGCCTCTAATAGCTCTCTTGTTAGCAACACCTTATCGTCTTATCACTTAAAGAATAAGAAATGAGTGTGTACATATAAGGTTGAGGCTAGTGAGTGGGATGAGTAGCTACCAGAGAGGGCTTTACCCTAATAACTTTCCACTTAAAAGCCAATGTGCCTTCAAGGGGAACAAAAGAATAAAAGTATGTATGAGGCATAATATATATGAGTTACCCTCACCAAAGGCCCACCAACTTCTTGTAATGTGCAAAATTTTTGGAGTATAGACTCTTGGGAAGTAAGTCTATAGGATTACCATCAATATGAACTTTGATAAGCCCAACTCACTTATCCTAGCACTTGATGAATGAAGTGATACCTCACTTCTATATGCTTGGTTTTCACATGAAACACATGATTCTTTGCCAACTCATAGTCCGACTGATGAATGTTAGTCAAAAGGACAAAGAGGACGTAAGGGACTATGTTACCCACATGTAGAGTCTCTTTAAGACAATCCCATCTAATGAACGAACCAATGAATGAGCAGTCTCCAACCACAGTGTTCATCAATGGGATCCACAACAAAGAGCTTTACAAGGCCTTAGCGAGCAACTCCAACCTATAGAGAGACATCCTAACTAGGGTTTTCGATGAAGCTATAAGAGTGGATGAACATGTCAAGGAGACGAGCTCCAAGAGCTTAACTCGAGATAGCGCTAGTTCTAGATACTTGGAGAGAGTTGCTACATCTAGTGAGCGATCATCCCCTAGAACCCAAGACAAGGGGAAGAGCGTAGACCAAAGCCAAGAGTCGACTTTTGGAATAAATAGGGCAATCTCTTTGTTCTATCCCTCATTATATGCATGCCAAGATTATGATTTGTATGTCCCAAATCCTTCATTTCAAAGGTTTCCATTAACCTTTTTCTTTAGGGAATCAATCTTATACTTATTTTCCTAGCTACTATCAAGATGTCATCCACATAAAGGATCTACACTATCAACTTATCATCTTTAGCCTTTCTAGTGTATAAACACTAGTTTGTCTCACTTCTCTTATAACCACGAGACTACATGAAGGCATCAAACTTATTGTACCATTCCCTTGGAGCTTGCTTTATTCCACAGATACTCTTTTTTAGCTTGCAAACAAGATGTTCTTTTGCCATGTTCCACAAAAACCTTGCATGTAGATATCATCATGAAGGTCACCATGTAGAATACTACCTTGACATCTAATTGTAAAAGAGGCATATTATCTTTTACTACCAAGGTAAAATTTACTGCACGTGAAAATATCTCATCAAAATCCACATCTTTTTCTTGCTTGAAGCATTCAACTACTAACCTTGCCTTGTACTTTAGTTTAGCATCGCCTATAACCTTTGACTTATAAATCGACTTGGATAGCAAATCATGTTTTCCCTTTGGCAAAGGAACCAATTCTCAAGTCTAGTTTTTATAATGGAATCCATTTCAAACTACATAGCTAGCTTGAACTTAAGCTTATCATCATGAGAGATAGGAGTAGATCCGTATAGCACAATGGGCTCACATAGAGTGGGAATTTGAAACCAAAATAATGGGTGGCACTGCATCTTATAAAGTAATTCCACTTGCTTAAGAGGCTACTTATGTATCTTTTTGTCATTGACAATCACATTAGTACTACGGATAATCTTTCTACCTTTTGGATCCCAAATGTGCACTTTGTCCATAGCCCAAAAAGATGCACTTAGTGGATTTTGGATCTAACTTACTACACTTTTCCTTTGGCACATGTATATAAGATTTGCAACAAAATACTCTTAAGTGATCAAAAGAGGGCTTCTTGCATGACCATGCCTGTTAAAGAATGCCACCATCCAGAGAAGTATTAGGTGTGACTTGTTTATCAAATGCACAACATTCACCATTTCCTCAACCCAAAATCCTTGAGTAAGACTGCTATTTGGTAGCCTACTCAACATCCTTTCATTTGTCTTCCTATTCATATTCGCTGCACAACACTATTTTGGGCAAGATTATGAAGTAGCATGAGTTCCTTTTTATCCCACATCCTTCACAAAAGTTTCTAATTCAGGAGAGACATATTCTTCATCATTATCAGCTCTGAGATACTTAAGTCTCTTGCCAAATTGATTTTTTGCAAAAGCTTGAAATTTTTGAAGACAAAAACAAAACCTCATCTTCCTACCATAGTGAAAGCCCACACATTACTATAGTTGCATCATCAAATGAAAGTGATAAAATAGGATGTCCCCCTATAGATTTTGTAGGCATAGGTTTGCATGTATCACTATGCACTAAGTCAAGATTCTCACTCCTTTTCCTATTTAAGTTTTTCTTATGGGTTGAACATGGAACTTTCAGCATATGCAATGCTCACAAATAGAAAGATTAGAAAAATCAACATAAGTTAAGCAACCCAAATGAGATAGCATTTCTATTTCTTTTCTAGACATATGTCCCAATTGATGATGCCATGAAGATACATTTGGTTGCTTGATTATTGTAATCACATTATTTTTTATAGAATATACATGAAGGGGATATAAAGTGCAACATTTGGCTCCTTTAGCAATAATAGATGATCCCTTGTGGACTTTTCATGACTAACTCCCAAAAGTAGTAGAGTATCCTAAGTCATCTAGTTGACTCGCAATAGTAGTAGAGTATCCTACATCATCCACCTGACTAGTAGATATCAAGCTCTTTGTAAGCTTGTGCACATGGCACAAATTCTCATGAGTAAAGATAGACCCATTTTAAAAAGTGAACTACACATCACTTACACCAACTATATTGCATAAATAGTCATTACCAAGATGGACCGATCCACGCTTGCTACTATAATATGAACAAAACCACTTCTTATGAGGAGTCATATGAGAAGATGCACTTGAATTAGGTATCCAATCTTGAGCTAGCTTTCTATCTATTGCAAGTAGCATATGCATAAGAAGAGTAGAAGTAAATAGCCCCTCACCATCATCATTATGCACAATCACTACATTGATTTCTTCAATCTTTATAATCTTTTTTGTCAACATCCTTATTATTTTTCTTCTTGTCCTTTTGTTCTCACTTTCATTTGCAATAATCCTTCTTAATATGATATGTTTTACCAAATGGAAGCATTCAATATCTTTCTTGGACTTGAATTTTCTATGTGACCATCCATAGTCATGGTTCTTACCTTTGTACTATTTTTTACCTCTTTCTTCATAAGTTTCCAATACCTAACTATTTTTTCATTGGCTCATGGATTTCCAATGTATCCTTTCAATCATTAAACTAGCCAAAATATTGTTAAAATTCAATTCACCATATGGAGTTCAATTATTGATGGCTATTCTAAATGTATCCTGTGATATGCAAGCAAGGATCACAATAAAATATTGCATTAACTTCAACTTTTGAGCCTTCATCTCTGACTAAATATTATGTTGAACTCATTAGGGTAGGAGACGATAGTAGGTCCCTCCTTCATCTACAATTCAAATGACTTTTTTATGAGAAATATATTTTTAGAGGTAGTTTCTTTCTCATAAGTGTTACACAACTTCTTCCAGAAGTTATGTGTAGTGATCTCATTCACAACTGTAAAATACATAGACTCTACCAAGTGTAGTATAATAGTGGAATTGACCAATACATCAAGCTTTAACCAATCATATCTAGACATGTATGTTGATTTTTCATCTATGCCTCTTATGGGCTTTAATTGCTTCTTCTATATAAGGACATTTCCACAAATTGAAGTTGGTACTGCCAAACTTCTCGATGTTGTAGAGTTTTCGACTAATTGTAGATGATGAAGCTATTTGTGTAAAACAACAATCAACTCTCAAGTGACAATAACTAGAAAATCAACAAATTGTACCACAAAGCTAGAACTTTTAACAACACTTGCTTAGTATAACCAAAATTGAGAGAAAATAGAAAACGCTACACTGCTCAACAATAATGCATATATCATTGTCCAAATGTTGTGAAAATCACTAGATATAGTCAAAGCATGGTATTTAGGATTAATGCTTCCTCACAAACATAGCAACATAACAACATCCAAATGTTCAAAAGTACAATGGAAGATTGATTTCGCTGAAACCATTGCAATACATCATCAAGAAATAGTATTCTTGTTCATTTACAAGAAAATATGCATGGACAATCTGACAACCTATGTGGCTCAAGAATCGCTATAGTATGTATATCAAATTCTCAACTCTTGTAACACAGTATAAGGGAATGGACAAATAGCAACACCCCTTTCCAACATAAAATAGTGGTGTTGCTATTTGCATTGCAATGTGCACCGCTATTTAGATCTTAGCGATGCAAATAACGATGGCATACTGATAAAAAAAAGTGTCAAAAACTCGAGCGTGACGTTTTTGCAGACCAATTGCAAAAGAGAATGAAAGAGAGAGCAAGAGAGCTCAAAGGGGAGAGAGAGAGAGAGAGAGAGAGAGAGAGAGAGAGAGAGAGAGAGAGAGAGAGAGAGAGAGAGAGAGAGAGAGAGAGAGAGAGAGAGAGAGAGAGAGAGAGAGAGAGAGAGAGAGAGAGAGAGAGAGAGAGAGAGAGAGAGAGAGAGAGAGAGAGAGAGAGAGAGAGAGAGAGAGAGAGAGAGAGAGAGAGATCACCACCACCTTCGTCATCACCGCCGCCATCTGCAAAGAAGAAGGAGGGATGCAAAGAAGAAAAGAAAGGGAAGTCACGAAGGTGAAGAAGAAGGGAGGCATGAAGGGTTATGTCTTTAAGAATTTGAGGAAGGTACTGTCAAGATTGTGGGAGAGAAGGAAGGAGTCTCACTTGAAGCTTTCTTGCTTGCACAATGGGGGAATACACACATGTAAAATATTACACGGCGCAGCGAACAGAATCTGAGAAAGAGATAGAGAGTACACAACAGATAAGAGGAGAATCAGTAAAATTCTTTAACTCCAAACAACTGATACAAAGATGGCTCTGTCCACCCGTGCGCTTCCACTGTGTGAAGCTTAGATGGCGATCTAGACAGAAGATAGGTGAAGAGCTTAAGGCTAGCTGGAACAACAACTCTGACTGGGTGAAAGATGAGTGTCAGATGGCTGCGAAGGGGTTTAGCTTTTATAGCCCGCGAAGGTCGTTAGGTCGGCCTGCTGACCGACCTACCATATGAGCCTCCACTAGTCGGCCAAGGAATATTCCAGGGAATATTCCCTTTACCATCGGGCCGGGGGCGCTGCCCCCGGACCCCCGCCAGGGGGGCCGCTGGCCCCCCTGGGACCCCCCAGCCAGGGGCCGCTTCCGCGGCCCCCGGACCCCACAATAGGGGCCCCTTTTAACTCCCTTACCACGCAACTCAATGCAATGTGCCTCGAGTTGCTACCAGCTTAACCACTCCGTCTAACCCAAAGATTAGACCCACAACAGTCACCTTTTTGCCATCCGGTCACATAGACCTCATCTGATATACAAGTCAGGACTCAACCAATGTCCGGGCTCACATTTGGCTTCTCCTCATAATGGGGGCCTTACAACTTTGAGCACCATGGATCATTGGTAGCACCTAATGAGGGTGGGGCATTGATCATATCTAACACCCCCCCTCAATGTCCACCCATAGGTGAACTATCTCCTCGGCCCAATGCCGAGTCTCTGAAGATGAACTTGAAGCAGATCCTTCGTAAGTGCTTTGGTGAAGATATCTGCTCCATTCTCCTCTGTTGGACAGTAGACCAATTCCACTATCCCATCCTCCATCAAATCACGCACATAGTGATACTGGATCTCTATATGTTTGGTGCGTGCATGAAACACTGGATTTTTGGCAATGGCGATGCAACTCTGATTGTCACATCTCAGCACAGTTGGTTCTTCATCCTGCACTCCCATATGCCATAGAATCCTTCTCAACCATACGGCCTCACATGCAGCAAAACAAGCTGCCTTGTACTCTGCTTCGGTAGAAGACAATGCCACTGTTGGTTGCTTCTTACTAATCCAAGAGAAAATTCCTGAACCCAAAGAGAAACAGTAACCAGAAACTGACTTCCTGGAATCAATGTCTCCTGCCCAATCTGAGTCACAGTTCCCCACAAGAGAAGTTCCGAAACTGTATGTGATACCATAGTCAAGAGTTTTCTTCAAGTATCTGAGCACCCGCATCCCAGCCTTCCAATGACTCTCATGAGGTTTGTTTGAGAACCTGCTCAAAACACCAACAGCAAAACTGATATCTGGTCTGGTGTTACACAAGTAGATTAGACTGCCGACCAACCTCCTATACCTCCCAATGTCTGCTAGTGCTGATGTATCCTCAACGGATAACTTTACATTCACCTCCATAGGTGTAGCTATCTCCTTGCACTCGGTCATGCCAAATGCCTTCAAGATCTCCCATGCATACTTCTTCTGAGAGATGAAGATCTTTCCTGGCTCTTGCCAGACTTCAATCCCCAAACAATAGTGCAGCAAGCCCAAGTCTGTCATTTCAAACTCAAAACTCAAAGCCTTTCGAGTTTGGTTGATCATATCTTCATAGTCACCTGTAATAAGAAGGTCGTCCACATATAGGACAATCACTGCAGACTTTTTACCATCCCTGTAAACATACAAGTTAGCATCTGAGGCACATCTTTTGAAGTTTAGGTTTAAAAAGAACCTATCTATCCGTTGGTACCATGCTCTGGGGGCTTGTTTCAGCCCATACAATGCCTTCTTCAGTTTACACACTTTGTTCTCAGAATGGGGGGCCTCAAACCCTGGTGGCTGAGCCACGTACACCTCCTCCTTGAGGTCACCATTTAAGAACGCTGACTTAACATCCATTTGGTACACTGGCCACTTCTTGTGGGCAGCCACTGCAAGTACCGTGCGAATAGTGGTCATTCTGGCAGTTGGGGCGAATGACTCTTGAAAATCAAACCCTTCAACTTGTGAAAATCCTTGGGCAACCAGTCTAGCTTTGTACTTTTCTAAGGTACCATCAGCCTTGTACTTTACCTTCCAGATCCACTTGGTGCCAATAATCTTCCGCTTTGCTGGCCGATCCACTAGCTCCCAAGTGTCATTCTTCATTATGCTGTCATACTCTGCCTGCATAGCAGCCTTCCATGATGGATCTGCAAGTGCTTCTTCTAAGTCAGTTGGCTCCTTTACTTCTCTCATAATCTCAACCATCAAGGCCATGTTGACTATGTGAGCAGAAGCCCTCCTTTGCTCCTCTATTCTCTGAGACCTCCTTGGTCCGTCTGCCTTCTCCTCAACAGATGCAGGCATAGGATTATTGTGGTCATAGAGCTGCTTCACCCAGCGCGGCAATGGCTTTTCCGGTGGGGTGATGTCAGGTTGGTGAACTTTTTTCTCATCATCTGAAGATGATGCTTCCTCCTCCTTAAGGATAGGGATAGCTCTCGGGACAGGTTCATAGTGGACTACTTCTTCGCTTGATGATAAAGTGGAAGACCTTGCCTTCTCCTCCTCCACTGTATGCGGCTCCTCCTTGAACACCACATCACGGCTCGCGATGATCTTCTTTGCCTCTTGGTCATATAACTTGTAAGCCTTCTGCTCATCACTATAACCCAAGAAGATACATTTTCTGCTTTTTGGTTGTAACTTGTTTCTCTTCTCATCTGGAACATGTGCATAACATTCACATCCAAAAATTCTGAAATGTGAAACAGATGGTTTCTTACCAGTGTAAGCCTCATGAGGTGTTTTTCCCTTGAGAGCCTTTGTGTAGCTCCGATTTAGAATGTAGACTGCAGTATTAACAGCTTCAGCCCAAAAATGGTTAGGCAATCCCTTGCCCTTTAGCATGCATCTTGCCATCTCCACAATGGTACGATTCCTGCGTTCCACAACACCATTCTGCTGAGGTGTGTGAGGCGTCGTCAATTGACGCTTGATCCCTTTGCTCTTGCAAAAGCCTTCAAACTCCTTTGAGTTGAACTCACCACCACCATCTGTTCTAAATTTCTTCACACTTTTCCCTGTTTCATTCTCAACAAGTATTAGCCATTCTTTAAACTTACCAAAAGCTTGAGCCTTATCACGAAGGAAGTACACCCACATCTTCCTACTGTAGTCATCGACAATCAACATAAAATAAGAAGATCCCCCCAAGGCCTGTGTAGGCATCTTACCACACAAGTCAGCATGCACCAACTCTAGAGGAGCATGTGCTCTATTCTTGCTTTCTTGTGGAAATGCCTTTCTCTGTTGCTTGCCCATCATACAAGCTTCACATGGTTCCTTCAATTCAGTTATTGTAGGTAGGTGAGCAACCATACCTTGCTTTTGCATCTCCTTCAATACTGCAAATCCGATGTGTCCAAACCTTTCATGCCAAAGCTTACTTGTGCCCACTCCAGTGGTGGCTGTAAGAGCACTTAGCTCATACAGGTTGTTCCTTCTTTCTCCTTTGCCAACAATTGTGCCAGCACTATCAATAATTTCTGCACCTGTCTTCTTGAACCTCACTTCATGACCAAGATCAGTTATGGCAGCAACTGATAAGAGATTTCTCCTGATTTCGGGAACATACAACACATTTGAAAGCTTTTTGACTTCACCATTTGCAGCAACAAAAGAAATAGTACCTGTGCCCGCAGCAGGGCATTTAGCATCATTTCCAACCGTCACAGTGATGGATTCTTGTAGAGGCTGCATAGAACTGTATAGACCTTTCTTGTTGGTCATGTGACGGGAGGCCCCACTATCCAACACCCAAGAGTCAGTGGTAGATTCTTCTTGCGCCGAGGAGCACACTTCCTCAATGGTCGCCATGAATAATTCCAACTCTGCTTCAGCCGTATTGGCTGTCTCTTTCCCTTTAGTTTTAAGGGTACCATTCTTTTCATCTGCCTTCTTGACACGACAATCTGCAATTGCATGTCCTTTCTTCTTACAGTAGAAGCACTCTCCTTGAAACTTCTTCTTGCCGCCCTTTTTCTTTTTGTCACCATCATTTTTGGTGGAGGAAACACCTTTGCCTTTTGCATTGGCAGAGAATGCAGCATCTCCATTGTTGCTTCCTTCTCGGGCTTTCAGCCTCAACTCCTCCTCCATTAATAATGCACAAAACTCCTCAAAAGTCAAAGCTTGAGGTCTCACCTGAGTATTAAGGGCAGTTACTAGTCCATCAAACTTTTGTGGACAAATCCGAAGACACCTCCGAGCTAGCTCTTCGCTAGTCTTTTGTATCCCAGCGCCAGCCATCTGGTCGCGCAGATTCTTAATCCGAGTGATGAATGCTTCAACCGTCTCTCCTTCAGCAAACTTCTCCGCTGCTAGTTGATTCTCCAAGTTTTGAATCCTTGTTTGGTTTCGTGTTTCATACTGACTCCTTAGTACATTCCAAGCCTCTGACGCTTTGGTTGTATGCTGAATCAGAGTCAAAACACTGTCAGAACAGCTTGTAACTAAGGCACACAATGCATCTGCATTCCTTCGTTTCCAAGCTCGTAGAAGATCTGCATTCGGAGGAATCATCACACTAGGATTTGATGGGTCGGGGGTAGGCTGTGGTTCTGCGTCAGTCCCCAGCACAGTCTCCAGAAGCTCATAAGAATCAAGGATAGTTGTAATTTTGAACTTCCACAAGGTGTAGTTTGTACCATCTAACTTGCCTTCGCTGAAGGTTGGTGGACGAATCCTCAGTGTTTGAATAGCCGGTACAGCAGCACCACCTCCTGCACCGCTTCCTGATGCGCCAAAACTGCTTCCCGGAGTCGACATCGTTTCTCTTTGCTGTTGAAGCCTTTGCCTCTTGCACGCTCTCCGATCTCTAGAGCCCCCTGGGCTCTGATACCATGTAAAATATTACACGGCGCAGCGAACAGAATCTGAGAAAGAGATAGAGAGTACACAACAGATAAGAGGAGAATCAGTAAAATTCTTTAACTCCAAACAACTGATACAAAGATGGCTCTGTCCACCCGTGCGCTTCCACTGTGTGAAGCTTAGATGGCGATCTAGACAGAAGATAGGTGAAGAGCTTAAGGCTAGCTGGAACAACAACTCTGACTGGGTGAAAGATGAGTGTCAGATGGCTGCGAAGGGGTTTAGCTTTTATAGCCCGCGAAGGTCGTTAGGTCGGCCTGCTGACCGACCTACCATATGAGCCTCCACTAGTCGGCCAAGGAATATTCCAGGGAATATTCCCTTTACCATCGGGCCGGGGGCGCTGCCCCCGGACCCCCGCCAGGGGGGCCGCTGGCCCCCCTGGGACCCCCCAGCCAGGGGCCGCTTCCGCGGCCCCCGGACCCCACAATAGGGGCCCCTTTTAACTCCCTTACCACGCAACTCAATGCAATGTGCCTCGAGTTGCTACCAGCTTAACCACTCCGTCTAACCCAAAGATTAGACCCACAACAGTCACCTTTTTGCCATCCGATCACATAGACCTCATCTGATATACAAGTCAGGACTCAACCAATGTCCGGGCTCACATTTGGCTTCTCCTCATAATGGGGGCCTTACAACTTTGAGCACCATGGATCATTGGTAGCACCTAATGAGGGTGGGGCATTGATCATATCTAACAGGGTGGAGGCTGAAAACAGTTTTCCTCTTCTTAGTTGTGTAAGCCAAAAGAACTCTAGTACAAAGAAATAGAAGAACCCTATATATGGGTCTCAAACCAAACTCAACTAACTAAGGTGGCATACTAACTGAGCCACGAACTAGAGTAGATAAGGATAGCTATCATGTAGCTATTATTCATGGGCGGTGTACCAACCGCGTCTGCAACTGACAAGTCGGTGACATAAATACACAACGGTCACCCTAGCGTATCACGAGTGGAGCTCGATATCTCAACACTCCCCCTCGAGCTCAATCCCAATTCCTGCACACCAAGCAGGTCTCTGAACTTGCGCAGCTTCTCTGCGCCCAATGCCTTCGTGAATATGTCAGCTACCTAATCCTCTGTGCTGACATAAACTAGATCAATAAGACCTAGTAAAACCCTCTCTCGCACATAGTGATAATGCACCTCAATGTGCTTTGTTCTAGCATGATAGACTGGGTTATTTGCCAAGTGTATACTACTCATGTTGTCACAATAAATGACAACTGGTCCATCTGTAGGCTGATGCATATCATAAAGTAGCTTATGCAACCAAGCTACCTCACATGCAACCATTGCTGCACCCCTGTACTCGGCCTCTGTGCTCGACAAGGCAACTGTAGGCTGTTTCTTGCTGCTCCAAGTGACTGCAGCACTCCCAAAAGAGAACACATATCCACTGGTAGATCGTCTATCAGAAATACTACCAGCCCAATCAGCATCAGTGTATCCATGCAACTGTATCTGAACCCTAGTCTCATAAAATAGTCCATACTGCAATGTGGACTTCACATACTTGAGTATGCGTCTAGCCGCATCCAAATGTGGTTTCCTTGGAGCCAGCATAAACTGACTTACCAATCCAACAGCATAGCTCAAATCTGGCCTGGTAATAGTCATATAAATCAAACTTCCTACTATGAGTCTGTACATAGTAGGGTCTTCTAGAAGCTCACCTGCATCTGTGCTCAGCTTCACATTCTGCTCCAAAGGAACTGAAATAGGCTTACAGCCTGTCATCCCATATTTGGATAGCATGTCCAATCCATACTGC
The DNA here is from genome assembly GCF_053477565.2 of Lygodium microphyllum. Taxonomy (NCBI): domain Eukaryota; kingdom Viridiplantae; phylum Streptophyta; class Polypodiopsida; order Schizaeales; family Lygodiaceae; genus Lygodium; species Lygodium microphyllum. The sequence goes on from NC_141142.1 coordinate 17,182,842, forward strand.
CTCTACAAGAGCTGTATCCCACTTGGTGATCTAATCACCTCAATGCCCAAGAAATAACGCAGCTCTCCCAAATCCTTCATCTCAAACTTATGCTTCAATAGCATTTTCACATGAAGGATATCTTCATCACTGTCACCTGTCATAATCAAATCATCAACATAAATGACAAGTAGCATAATATCTTTCTCTGTTTTTCTCACATAAAGTGAGAAATCTGCCTTGGAAATCTGAAAGCCAATAGTGACAAGATATTGTCCTATCTTGTCAGACCATGCTCTAGGTGCTTGCTTCAAGCCATACAAGGCTTTCTTCAACCTGCAAACAAACTCAGGATGAATAGCATGCACATAACTTGGTGGCTGCTCCATATAGACCTCTTCTTGCAAATCACCATGCAAGAAGGCATTCTTTACATCCATCTGATGTAAAGACCATCCCTTTGATGTAGCCATAGCAATGACTGCTCTTACGGTTGCCATCCTTGCAACCGGACTGAATGTTTCTTCATAGTCAATGCCATATGTTTGTGCATACCCCTTGACTACTAATCTTGCCTTGTATCTGTTCACAGAACCATCTGCATTGTGCTTCACCTTATAAACCCACTTACAGCCAATTGCATTTTTACCTTTAGGCAAAGGTACCAATTCCCATGTAGCATTTGCTTCCAAGGCATCCATTTCTTCATCCATGGCTTTCTCCCATTTTTCTTTTCCCATGGCTTGCTCAAAAGAAGTGGGTTCTGGTTCCTGTATCACTTTGACCATATATGCATAGTGAATGGCTGTAAATCCATCATATTTCAGCCTATCCACAGGATACCTAGCTCTCGTAGACCTGCACAAAGTAGGTTCACTCCCAGGTGCTCTCAAAATATCCCTGGTCTTCCTTACTCCAGGTGTAACAATAGAAGGAATACCCAACTCATCATCAATGCTCTGTTCTGAGCCAGTGGATTCACCATCCACATAAGAGTGACCTGCATTCACATCAAACATGGGCTGATCAACCTTCTCTTTTCCTTTTCGTGATACCTGCATATCACTATCTGCATTACTTTGAGAAGATTCTCCTAATCTCAATTTGCCTGTCCATGGCGAAGAATGTGAACCACTGCTAGAGGATGCTCCAGGTCCACTAATATTTTGTGACTGCTGCTGTGAATTCTGTGCAGCATTACCATTTTGTGCATCTACATCATCAATCACATTTACTGGTTTATACCAGCTACTCATCTCATCAAAAACAACATCTCTGCTCACTGTAAACTTACGAGTAGAAGGTTATAGCATCTATACCCTTTTTGCTGCAGAGAGTAACCAATAAAGATGCACTTCTCAGCTTTTGGATCCAACTTGGATCTCAACTCATCTGGCACATGTACATAGGCAATGCAACAAAAAATTTTCAAATGAGAAATATCTGGTTTCCTACCAGTATACATCTCCTCTGGAGTCATTCCATGTATTGCTGCAGTGGGAGTCCTGTTCATTATGTAGACTGCTGTAGCAACTGCTTCAGCCCAATAAAAAACTGGCAAGTCTTTTTCATTGAGCATGGCATGAGATACCTCTCCAATATGCCTGTTTTTCCTTTGTGCAATTCCATTTTGTTGTGGTGTATGACTGCATGAATATTGTTGCTTTATGCCATGCTCCTGTAGGAACCTTGCAAACTCATTTGAGAGGTACTCTCCCCCTCCATCTGACCTTAGGCATTTTATCTGTAGGCCTGTTTCTTTTTCAACCATCGCTTTAAGAGTTTTGAAATGCCCAAAAACTTCACTTTTCTTTTTCATAAAATACACCCAAACTTTTCTGCTATAGTCATCAATAAAATTGACAAAATAATGACAGCCTCCAAGAGATGCAGCTTTAGTTGTCCACACATCAGAGTGGATTAATTCCAATGGCTTCTTACTCTCTTGAACATGTCTAGGAAATGGTTTCCTTGCCTGTTTTCCAAACTGACAGGCTTCACATACCTTATGCATTTCTGCAACCTTGAATTTTGGTAAACCTGCAATAATATTTTGGGCCTGCATTGATTTAAGTTGCTGTATATTAACATGACCAATGCGTTTATGCCAGATATCAATATCTGCAACTACACCGGTCCCATGTGCAAACATTGCTGCACTCAATTCAGACATGTCTGCATCCAATGTAAACATTCTGCCCTTCTTCTTTCCTTTTGCTATCAAGCGACCTTTATTTTTCATATCCTCAACAAAGCATCCATGAGGATTAAATCTGACCTGCAAGCCCTGCTCAACCATTTGACCAACAGAAACCAGATTCTTGGTGATATTCGGGACATGAAATACATCGGATAGGTATTTCTTTTTCTCATCCTGCATAGACAAGGGAATTTTTCCAATCTGCACAATAGGATGTGCAGTATCATCACCAGTCTCCACAAATCCTGGTTTTTCCATTTTTCTTGCATCCTCCATCCATTTTGCATGACCTGTCATGTGGTTTGATGCACCTGAGTCAACATACCATACATCATTGCTTTCTTCTGCACTTGTCACATAATTGTTCATGTGCTGCACCATAAACAAGTGCTCATTTCTGTCATCACCCTGTCTACTAGAAGATGCATAATTCCCTTGTTGCAGTTTTCCATTCATGATGTCATTCTGCTTTTTATAGCAATCTTTGGCCATATGACCCATTTTAGCATAGTAGTGGCATTCAACATTACTGTTTGCATTTTGGCCTCTTTGCCATCCACCACGACCTCTTTGGCTCCCCCTGCCTCTAGAGTTACCATGTCCTCCTCCATAGGACTGGTTTTCTTGAGTTTGCTGCATATTCTGATTTCTACCACGGCCTCCATATCGGCCTCCTCTACCTCTACCTCTACCTCTTCCAGCATTTGAGTAGAAGACAGCTTCTTTTGAAGTTCCTCCTGAAGAAGATGCACCACCATTTCTTTGCTCCTCAGAAATTAGAAGAGCAATCAGCTCCTCAAAATCAGGAAATCTTTCACGAACTGAAATGGATGTCCAAAACTGTGCATAATCCTTTCCTAGACCATTCAAGGTCACAGAAACTAAATCATCATCTTCCACTGGTGACCCAATGGAAGCAAGTGCATTTGTAATCTTCTTCACCTTCATGTGGTAGTCGTTGATGCTCATATTTTCTCTTTGCACATTGTGCAACTCTTGCTTGAGCTACATTTTCCTGGCTTGCGTATTTGTGCTATACATTTTTGACAAAGTATCCCATGCCTCCTTTGGCGTACTTGCATCCTGAATATGCACACTCATAGAGTCTGAAATGCTGATAGATAGCCAGTACATAACTTTCCTGGCTCTCTCATGCCATGCTTTAAATGCCTGCATTTGCTGTTGATTGGGAACATCAGGAAGAACTGGTTCTTCTTCATTTCCTGCAACAAATTTCTAATATCCTTTTCCCATAAGGAAATTCGTCATTCTAAACTTCCATGCTTGGAAGTTGTTCTTGTCAAGCTTTTCAGTGACAATCTGTGAAAGAGAATCAGATGCCATTACAGAAGACTGCAAAAAATTCTGTCACTGCAAAACCACAGCTTCACCCTCACAAGGGAAAATCTGCAAAACTGGCGAAAGTGGTATTTGACCACACAGTCACTTCCTAGTGACGATTTTGCATCAACAGGCAACAGAGATGATTCTGTAACTCCCAATGTCTCGACGCACAAGCATACAATGCAATTTTTACAGTAACTATTCACCGACCTGTAGAACAGTGGCTGCACAGCATAAAACTGGGCCTTTTCCTGAGTGCGTGCAGAAAACTTCCGCCTCCAAAACAGGCCCCGAAATGGCCTCAAATAAAAAAAACAAGGTCGCAACACTGCTCCCAAAACAGAAAATGAAAGCAACACTGCTCCTCTTACCAGAACACCGCGAGCTTGGCTTGCTTTCTTGAGCTCCTTACCATGAACAAGGCTTTGATACCATGTCAAGATTGTGGGAGAGAAGGAAGGAGTCTCACTTGAAGCTTTCTTGCTTGCACAATGGGGGAATACACACAAGGGTGGAGGCTGAAAACAGTTTTCCTCTTCTTAGTTGTGTAAGCCAAAAGAACTCTAGTACAAAGAAATAGAAGAACCCTATATATGGGTCTCAAACCAAACTCAACTAACTAAGGTGGCATACTAACTGAGCCACGAACTAGAGTAGATAAGGATAGCTATCATGTAGCTATTATTCATGGGCGGTGTACCAACCGCGTCTGCAACTGACAAGTCGGTGACATAAATACACAACGGTCACCCTGGCGTATCATGAGTGGAGCTCGATATCTCAACAGGTACATTGTCTCACTTTCTTTGTTTTTCTTTTTTTCCTCTTTATTTTTGTTATGGAGAGATGCATTGAGAGAGAGAGAGAGAGAGAGAGAGAGAGAGAGAGAGAGAGAGAGAGAGCGGGGGGGGGGGAGAGAGAAACAAAGAGGGAGAGAGAAGTAAAAAGAGGGAGGGAGGAAGGGAGAGAAAGAGAGAGGGAAGGAGGGAGAGGGAGAAACAAAGAGAGATAGAAGGAGAGAGGGAGGGAGGGAGAAATAGAGAGATGGAGGGAGGGAGTGAAACAATGAGAGGGAGAGAAAGAGAGAGGAAGGGAGAGAAATAAAGAGAGGAAGAGAGAGTCAGAGAGGGAGGAGAGAGAGAGATGGGGAGAGAAATAGAGAGGGAGGAGAGATAATACAAATAGGGAGAGAGAGAGAGAATGAAGGGATAGAGAGAGGAGAGTGAAAAGAAGAGCGAGGGAGAAGTGTGAAAAGAAGAGAGAGGGAGGGATAGACAAATAGAGAGATGGAGGGAGATAAAAATAGAGAGAGAGGGAGAGAGAAATAGAGAGAATAAGAGAGAGAAAAGTAGAGAGAGGGGAGAGAGACAAAGAGAGGTAGGGAGAGGAGAGAGAAATATTGAGAGAGAAGAGAGATATAAAGATGAAGGAGAATGAAAAATAGAGAGAGGAAGGGAGAGAGAAGTAGAGACATGGAGGGAGAGACAAAAAAGAGAGGGAAGGGAGAGAGACATAGAGAGAGGGAAAAGAGAGAAATAGATAGAGAGGGGAGAGAAAAGTAGAGGGAGGGAGGGAAAGATAAGAACGGGAGAGAGAAATAGAAAGGGAGGATAGAGAAAAATAGAGACAGAGAGGGACATAGAGGAGGGAGAGAGAGATACATTGAGAGAGAGAGAGAGAGGGAGAAAAGAGAGAGTGAATGAGAAAGAGATAGAGAAACAAAGTGAGAGAGGAGGGAGAGAGAATATATATACATATGTATATATGTGTATATGGAGAGAGGGAGTGAAGCGATGAATTGAAAGTAACATAGACAAAATGGACAATGATGATGGCCATGATGTTCAAGATTGAGAGATGTATCTTAATCAGTGTGTCTCATATCCTTGCACTCAGTGCAAGCTAGCAATTTAATGAAAACATTGCTTATTTATAGACCAATGTGACAATTCGACAAGTTTCAATAAAAAATCATCAACCAAGCAATCTTGGACTTTGAGTTAACGGTAAGAAAAGTGTTTACCAATTATACTTTACATTCAAATAGTAATTGAATTAAACTTCAATAATATTAAATGGGCCTTGGAAATGTCTACAGAGAGGTGTCATTCCATCCCAAGGAATGCACCTATTGTAGCCAGTAAGAAGAGTGCATGGATATGCAATAGATGGAGTGCTCGAGCTGATAAACCCATTGGAGGGCACATCGCTAACTACGTCCTCGATATCGGAAGACATTGTCGATCTTTTAGACCCTCCTCCAATCTTGGGGTCTAAGATGGATGTTAACCCCAGTGCAAGTCACAGAAAAAGGAAGTAAAAGAAAAAAAAAAAAAGTGAAGCAAAGTGAAAAAACGTAGCCCAACATAAAGATAAGAGGAGAAAAGGCCAAAAGCACAAGTGCAACCTTAAAAGTCAAAGCAAAGGCACATTTTAAAATGTAAGCGCATCGCCAAATTTTTGTAAAAGAGCATAAGGCTCCCTCATGTGTAAGTTTTAGAGAGTAGATGAGCATAGGTGAAGGTATAATGTAAATAGAAGGGAATAGGAAAGGAGAACCCTTGCAAGATGGTCGGCCCTATAAAAAAGGGGATGGGTGCTCAAAGGGATAAGGGTATGTATAAAAGCTCATTCTTAGTGTGTGCAAAAGTACAATCTCTCTTCTTCTTCTTCTTCTTCTTCTTCTTCTTTTCTTCTTCTTCTTGCTTAGTTATGCTCGTGCTTGAGAGAGGGAGTGTGAGAATGTGAGGGAGTGAGTGTGTGAGGACGAGGGACTGGGGTGGACAAGCTATCCATATTCTCCTCTCTTCTTTCCTTCTCCTCTCTTCTCTTATTTTGCGTGAGTGGCTATGGAGCATGGATCTTGAAGATGGAGGATTGAGGTTGCTTGAGCTTGCATCTTGAATCATGGAGCTACTACTGATGTGCTTGAGAGAGGAGGGTACTCAATTGGGCATTGAGGTAAGCTCACTACACTCGTTGGCTTGAGAACATGTATGGCTATGTGAGAGGTGGCCATTAGCATTCTACTTGAAACGCTTGAGCAATAAAGCGGTCCGTGGGTCTTGGTGATCGAGTCAAAGCTCCCACATTTTGGTTTCATCACCGAGACCAATAGCTTCAAGCCTTGAGTGCTTTCTCCCTCTGATTCGAGCATTGGAGGGTTTTCCCCAAACTAGTGCTTGAGGTAAATAGGTAGGAAGAAAGGGTGTATGATCTTCATTGCAAGCAAGTGTTTTGGATTTTTGAAGTTTGGAGAAGTTAGTTGGACTAGAATTAGCATTTGCTTGTGATTTGTAGGCGTTTAGGTAGGAAAAATGGGGGAAGAGAAAGATAACCACATTAGGGTTTTGTGTAACAGTAGGCCTAAATTGAGGGAAAACGGGGTTGAAATTTGGCAAAGAAGAGGAAAAGGCATCCAAGGAGTGTTGGAGAGGGGCTCTAAAACCCTGAGATAGGGTGAAGACAACTCATTTTCAGTTTCAAGGTGTTGAGAGAGAGAGAGAGAGAGAGAGAGAGAGAGAGAGAGAGAGAGAGAGAGAGAGAGAGAGAGAGAGAGAGAGAGAGAGAGAGAGAGAGAGAGAGAGAGAGAGAGAGAGAGAGAGAGAGAGAGAGAGAGAGAGAGAGAGAGAGAGAGAGAGAGAGTGTGTGTGTGTGTGTGTGTGTGTGTGTTGGAGCTCCAGGGCAAAGACAAGATCAAGCACACTAATTTCGAGGTTTTTGACTACTCTAGGTATACAAAACCTTCCTTAGCATGTAATCATTGATTTTGAAAGTTCTCAGCACTTGGTATCAACCAACCATGGAGGTCAAACAAATCAAAATCTTGCCTTGTGGGCCATTTGCATCAGCAGAATGGGTCACATGTCATAGAGTCTGATTCCCAGAATTGGACAACAATCTAATTTGGCCACTTGCACACTTGTAGTCCTAGTTTGATCAGATATCATTAGCCAGTCCGAGTTGGATAGACTCAAACTCAAATAGCCAAACTCGAACAGACTCTCAAATCATTTGATTTGGGCAATCGACTCAGATACCAGACTTGGAATCGGACTGGTCTGATTTTCTCACCTGGACATGCCCAAAATCTAACAGTTTGATTCTAGGAATCAGACATCTGATAATTGGACACACTGAATAGAGCTTGGAAACTGGTGAGTCTAGCACATCCTAGGCCAGGTGTAGAGCTCAACTCAAACCAAGGCAAGACCCTTGTAGGCATTCAAACATATCTGAATGGTCATGTAGTCTCCAGACTGTAAAGATCATGACTTGGCTGCCTAGGAAGTGACCTCGAACAAAGCTGGAGCCCCAAGAGGAACACCAAGGAAAAGGGGATTCTACTGCAAGAAAATCTATCTTGTAACATCAACAAGCTTTTATTTCATTCTTTTGATAACCAAAACAAAGAAAACAGCAAATCTTCACGTAGCATCATAATAAATATCTCCCACGGATTTGATAGAATCAACCATAATCTTCAACATCTTCATAGAATCCATCAATATAACAAAGAACATAGAAGAATACACCATCTTTGAATGGAAATCAATCACATAGTATTCATCTTCAATGTCTTCATAGTTTTCTCTCTCAATCTCTCATATACAGTTACACTATTTTGATAGAATTGGCTATCTCTGGCTCTCTCTCTCTCTCTCTCTCTCTATCAATAGTACATCATATCCTCACTACAATACTCTCTTAATAACTCTCAATAATCCTTCTTAGGTCATGGATGCACCTCCCAAGAGGTATGTCTAATGTGAAGAGGCACCAGAGCCACTACTGTGTCTTTTCACAGCTCACTATTGTCACTGTCACTCCAGTCTTCTCTTTAGTCTTCAGTAGTTGCTTCTTCCATTTGTTTGAGCTCTTTTGAACTTAGATTCATCCTTTCTGAAAGTTATAAAACTTTCCCAAAGTCACACATACATTCTACAGAACACTTACAGAAGGTCTACAGAACAGTACAGTATAGTACCAAAGTAGATATAGAGCAGATACAGAGTAGTTACAGAGCAGAGACATAGGCTCTATAGAGGGTTTACAGAAGGTCATTAGAACCTCATAACTCATACTAAAACCATTCCAAACTATAAAAAACTATTCAATAAGGCAAAAGGTCTCAATCTTCATCAATCATCAATCCATGCTTCATACAAAAGAAAATCAGAACAAAACAGAAGCTATACAGAATGTATACAGAACTAATCAGAACCTCAACAAAACCTATCAAAACATCACAAAGCTTCATATCTCTACTGAGAATCATCATGATCTTCCAAAACACTCTCAAACACTTTCATTATCAATCATACATCACTCTAAATCCATAAAAAATCAATCATTCAGTCCTCAAAAACAACAAAAATCAGTCAAAATTCAGTCTTTTTCCACTCTCAACATATCCCCACACTTAGAAAGGAAGCGTTCTCGTGACCTAAGGAAAAGAAGAATAATAAGTTCACTAAAGAGCTCAATTTTATCTTCCATAGGATCTTCAATAATCTCGCCAAACCACGACCCCAACTTATCACCTGTTTCTGATAGAAAATACTACTAAAGGAAAACTTTCGTTATTCTTTAACTCATCTGATAACCATTTAAAAATCCATAACAAATTTGTAAAGGATATAAGAGGTTTTTCTTCAGCTTTCCACCATAGGCTGTCCATCCACAATCAATAGTTTGAAAAGAGCTCTCGAACAAATTATTCTCAATTAGCACGAACTCATCACATACAATTAACCCACAACACACACACAAAACACTAACACAACCATCTGAATGACACCTCCAAAAAGAGAGATATATATCATTAAGAATCATCCACAATACATTGCAAAGGCATCAATGAAGGTGATCCCTTTTGAAGGCTTGGTGGTTTCGAAAAAGATCCATAGAGAAGGATTCATCTTCAAAAGTCTTTGGAGGATTTTGAAAGAACTGCAGGTAGCACATCCTTTCTAGCAAAACAAGGTATCCGCTAGGTAGACATAGGGCATGAAAATAGAGGACATCCAATTGTTGGGAATCAATGTTCACATTGACATTCATACAAAGCTTTGGAATGGCCTTTTGATCATTATGGGAATGCCTATGCATGTATGCTAGATACCAAGCAAAATGAGCTGTCAATCTCACTAAAGGATCTAGAGATTGTGAATATTGGTGAGAAAAATGAAGATAATTCTGGTATGCTTTACTGGTAGTTGTCCAGTTCCTTTGAATTATTGGCCAATTAATTTGTGGTCCTATAAGAGAATCAGTTGAGCACCATCCTCTTCTTCTGGGAATCTGCTGATCAAATCCTTCGTATTCACTAATCAACTGAGGGGGTTGAGAAATAGAAGTAGTAGGAGATGGAAGTGGAATAAGTAAAAGAGGATGAAGAGATGGGTAAGCAAAATCATAAAAGGAGGAATAGGATAAAGAAGGAGTGGCTAAAAATTTAAGTAACTCAGTTAGGAAAGGTGTCAATTGATAAACAAGAAAAGTAGAAGGTATATGGATAGATGGTGAAGGGCATGGTGGAGAAGGGGAAAAAACTCGATCTTCAATGAAAGACCAATAGGTAAATATGGGAATTTGAAGAAAACCCTGAGGTTGGAAAAGAAGAGGTAAGATAGTTGCTGAGTTGGTTTGGTAAAGGGAAATATAAGTATCATAGCGATGAGCCATTTTTTGATAGTATTATAGGGTAGGAACAGAGGGACCTAAGACAGATCTTCTCTAATAGACATAAAAAAATGTTGAATCAAATGGATGGTTTTTAGAAAGATAAGCTAGGAGATCCACCCTCAGTTAGCTAGTGCTCTGCACATAGGTAGAAGCTGTATTTTGACGTTGATTCAGGACCACAGAATCAATCATTGAGTGCCATGAATTATCAGGGCAAGTAGCTAGTTTTGAGGAATAAAACTGGAACATGTCATCTATCTACAACTCCAAATAGTTGACATACAAAACAGCTTGCAAAACCACATCCCCCACATACCAGGCCATATCTACATCATTTGAAATCAACAGATCACCTCGCAGATACATGTAAGACAACAACATGGTATCCATCCTCATAGAATCTTCAAAAACCATACGGACCACTCGTGTCAGCAACTCAAAAGACCAAGCCCCACGCCAACCATCCTCTGGAAGAGGAAGATCCATCATTGAAAGCTTCATATAAAAGGCCAACTTTTGCAATTGATAGTGGACAAAGAAAGAATGGTCCGGAGGAACATACTCTTGAAAGTGCTCAAATGTAGACCATAAAAAATCCATCCTGGACTACAATCTTTCCACTTTATCTTGAAACAAGGGACACAATGTGGCCTGTCTCTAGAGAATTGCCAAGTCCTGTGTAGAGATATAAGGAATAATAGGGACATTGGGGCTTGGAGGAATAGACAGTGATTGTGCCAGTTGGTCTTGCAACTGCTTGATTTGGGAAGCTTGTGATTCCACTGTGTTATGAGCAGTCTGTAAGGCTGACAGTTTTGCATCTAAAAGAGTTTGAAACTCTTGAGCTTCTTTGGGCATCCTCTCTTTCTCCTCCGAGACTCTAGTGACCTCTGATTGAGCTTCTGTTAACTGAATCTTCAAAGAAGATATTTCTTCTCTCTAGGTCTCAATCATTTGGGTCTGCTGCTCCATTTGCTTAAACAAATCTGCTAGTGGTAGCACACCCTTCTTTAGGCCTGAGTATGTCAAGAAATCATACAGGTAGGAACCACAAGTAACATTTGTGACATTTCCTCTAGTTACTTTGACAAAATGTTGGTCCATCTTTGTAAGCAAGTAAGTGCTCCAATCAATAGCCACCCCTTTTAACACCATCTTGGAAGCTGTGAAGAGCTCTTTGGAAAAATAATAGGATGGTGTTTTAGCAGGCATAAATTTGTCTTGGAGAAACTGACAGACTAACTTCCAAAGAGGATCAGTGATCATGGAAAAAGATACTCCTGAAGTGTTTATCACTTTCTTGACATCCAGAATCTCCTTGGTTTGCTTCTGTAATAGCTTGAAAATCTCATCGTTGGAGAATGATTCTCTAGCTGTAACAAAGGGCTCTCCTTTGTAGGGAAGAGAAAAAGCTTTCCCTAACCCTCGGGGTGTCAATACCATGGAAGTACCATAAACCAGGTCCGACTTCTTGCTGTATGATGCAAGAAATTCATTACACAGGGATGGATCATTTGGAATCAATGGGAATGAAGCAGCCATGAAAGTCGCAAGTTCGGCTTTTGCTATAGGCTCAAAAGCCAGTAGGGAAGAATAATCCCTACTGATCAGCCATACATACTGGATAGGAGGAGGAGTATGAGGCACCATTTAGATGGAAAACACACACACCACAACACAGACAATCACAAAGAATGCCTGCAAAACAACCAAAGGGCTATAAAAAAGAAGTCAATAAAAAAGTACACACACATAGACGTAACTAACCAATTTACCACCCCAAACAACTCACATCCTAAAAAAAATTCGGCATGACCTCTACACATGCGACTACAAACTTCATACGATGTAACAAATAGGCACTCAAAACCCTGTATCAGGCAAAAAAAAAACTGCAAACTGTACATGTAATCGCAACACATAAGCAAACCATAATACTATAAAAATGTAAATCAGGACCTGACCATAACCTTGACCAACAATTTCAACTTAGAGGACTTTATGTGCCCATCCCATGAAGCGTGTTTATTAAAAAGGGAAACAACTGCAGTGAGGGGAAATGGTTTTAATGAAGGGTTCATTTTAAGAAATTATTAACAATGGGTGACATTTTATTAAGTTATAAACCTTAATAAGAAAACAACAGTTCCTTCTTAAAATCTTAATTACAATTTATTAGGGTGAAATGATGCTTTATCGAAACCCGAACTACGATTCCTAGACTAGGGTCTCTAAATGAAAATTTATTAATTAAAAATTAAATGTGATGTGGAGCGCTTTTTTGCCAGCGCGTGCTTTTTTGAGACGGTTGGTTCATTTTTATTAACAATTAAAGTGCCTCTGAAGTGCACGTAGTGCGTGCAAAGTGAACGGCTGGTTGATTTTTGTTATTAGAAACTATGTGTTTAGCATGAATGCGCGTGGAAAAGTGTTTGAATATAGTTCATTTTAGCAATTAATTGTGGTTAAGGGATAATAAAAATAAATAAAACTAAAAAAATAAATACCTGATAGGGGTGTGTATGCAATGGACTGAAGGTACACGGAGTAGTTCCCCAAAGGCAACAAATCCTGTATAAAAAAAACAAACAGCACTGATCGAAAAAAATAAAACACCTTAGTGTGTTTCTTTTATTTGAATTTGAATTTTATTTTTTATTTTGTTATTTGTTTATGGTTTTTTTTACATCTTTGAATTTTAGGTGTATTTGTATTTTGTATATTGTTTGGTTTTGGCTTATTGGTTTTTTTTTTTTTAATTTTTAAAAATAAAAATAATTAAAACAAGATATATGACACATGAATATGTTATGAAGTGTAAAGGTGGGATTTTAGCAATCTAGCAAGTGTCAACAATATGCTGTAATTTATCCATGATTTTTTAGCTATTTTTTGGAATTTAAAATGAATTTTCATAAGGTGAAGTATCAAATTTAGAGTTTTGGCTTCAAATAATATTTTTGGCATTTATGGAAACATTTATAATTCATAAATTAGTGGCAAAAGGGACAAGGGGATTTGTGGAATTTTTTGGAAGTTTTTGGGATTTTTTTCTGAATTTTTACTAATTTTTAATGAAGTTTACTCATTTTACATGTATTTTTGAAAGAGTTTTGAGATTTTGAATTTTTTTGCAATTTATTTGCTTGAATTTGCACTTAAAAAAATATTCCAAATGATTTCAACAATATTGATAAATTTAAAAAAAAATCTATAGTTTTTTGAATTTTAAATGAAATTTTAATAACTTTTTGGAATTTTTATGTGTTTTATGTTTATTTTTATGTATTTTGCGGGTTTGAAAATAAAAGGCGGTACCCGGACTGCGTGTGAACGGCAGAGGATGACTGCGTGTGAACGGTTGAGTGCAATACTCTACCGCACTGACAAGTCGGAAGCGTGTCCTTGCGCGTGAACGCTTGCTAGCACACCCGTATACAACAGGAAGACAACAGAGGAGAAGGGGCAGAAACGGGGGCTGACTGAGTAGGTTAACTTAATTAGGTTAGCTTAGTCTCAGAAAGCCTATTAAAGTTAGTTTAGTGTGCTAAATCAAGTAAGTTAGTTAGCTGAGTGGAGTTTGTTAAGTTAGGTTAGTTAGGTCAGTCTAGTTAAGTTAATCGGGTTAAGTAATGTTAGTTAGTGTAAGTAATATTAGTTAATTAAGCTAGGGTTAGTCAATGAACTATGGTTAGTTAAGTCTAACTAGGGTTAGGTATTGAACTAGAGTTAGTTAGGGTAACTATGGGTTAGGGAGGACTAACTAGGGTAAAGTTAATCTAACTAGGGTTAGGTAGGCTAACTAGGGGTGAGTTTAATTAATTAGGGTGAGGTTAGTTAACTGGGGTTAGTTTAATTAACTAGGGTGAGGTTAGTTAACTATGGTTAATTGAATTAACTAGGGTTGAGTTAAGTTGCTAACCAGGAGGGAGAGGGATATGGGTTCGCATAGAGGAGGAGAAGGAGGAGGAGGAGGAGAGGAAGAAGAAGAAGAAGAATGGCGAGGATAGAGGGCAGCGGGTGCAGGAGGAGGCGAGCACGGCGGCCATCGAGATGGAGGAGGGAAATGCAGGCGTCTACAGCCATAGACGCGACGGTAGGGCGGCGCTGTTGAGGCGGCGGGCAGCATTGTTGAGGCGACGGGTGGCACGCTCCACGGTGACGAGGAGGGCGAGGCGCTGGTGGAGGAACAGGCGACAGCAGGGGAGAGGTGGTCGACAGCGACAACAGGGGAAAGGGAGAAGGGGAGAAGGAGGCGTGTGGAGGAGAAATGGTCCGGCAGGTAAGCTTTTTTTGTTTTTTTAAATTTTTTTAATTGGTTTTGTAAATGTATTAGTTGTTGTTGTGAAAATTATGAAATTGAGATGTGTTTTTTTTCGTTTTTTTCTCGTTATTTTTTTTCAGGTCATGGAATATTGTGTGGTGTGGGTGTTTTTTTTACAAATTTATTTATTTTGTTTAAATTGGAAAATGTTGATATTTAGTTGGGTTTGTTTGTTTTGTTTTGTTTTTTTAAAAATATTTTTTGTGTGTGTGTTTGTTGTTTTAAAAAAAAAATGTTTTTATGTTTTTTTTAATAAAAAGAAATTAAATGTTGGTATACAAAAGAACACACCCCCATCCTGCGCGCATGCGTGGGTGGTTGTAAAAAAAATTTGCAATGACGGGATCAAACATGGTACGGACAGCAATGAGTGAACTACAGACGCCACGGGGGCGTCCAGAGGTGCGTAAAACCAAAAACAAGTCATGCGTGACACGAGAAACGCGGTCAAACGGTAAAAATGAATAAAAATTAATAAAATCCAAACCGTTCGTTGGATCATTTAATTGTAAGAAGAAAAAATGTGCCGGGAGATGAGGAGAAGATAATGGAAAAATGCAACACCGGGTCCGGGGCAAAATCAGGCTGTTCACATGGAAAAAACACAAAAAATAAGCCCGAAAACACATACGGGCATTAATATCAGAAAATCCGCGTGTCGGAACGAAGTGCGAAAAGAAGGAAAATTGTGCAGAACAATTTTTCCAACAAGGCTATTATTAAAAAAACACAGTTTCGATTGGGATAAGACACGTTCACATGGAAAAAACCCAAAAAACAGACCATAAAATGGACTTGAAAATTAATACAGGAAGAACTGTGCACTGGAATAGAGGACAGTAAAAAGGAAAAATATTTGAGGGAAAGGGGTTCACAGGGCTAGCACATCAAAACGTAGGTTGAAAGGAATTAGGAGGGGTTCACATGGGAAAAGCACAAAAAACACACCTGAAAACACTCGAAAAAATGAATAACTAAAAATCTGATAGTTGAAAGAGGAGGAAGGAAAAAGGAAAAAGTGGGGGAAAGGATGGTAGGACACGACTGTAAAATTAAACTGAAATTTTGGTGAAAGTAGGGCATGTTCACATGAAAAAATGTGAAAAACAGACACGAAAAGACCCGAAAACCTGCAAAATTTAATAACAGACCAATCGTGCATTGGAATGACACGGACTAAAAAGGAAAAATGTTAAGGGGAAGAGGTAGGACAGGGTTGGCACATCAGATCAGAGTTCCAAGCAAGAAACACAGGTTCACATAGAAAACCGTTCATTTTACGGGATTTGCTTCAAAAATTAATAACTTGAGAACCATATGTCAGAACAAGGGTTAGTCAAAAGGAGAAATGGGCAGTTCAAAGGGACAAATAGAATTATATGGTTGGATTGGGATTCCGGTGAACCTAGGGTGTGTTCACATGGAAAAATCACAAAATAAAGAATAAAGAAAATTGGTCAAGAACAACCCTGGAGACAGGGTGAAATAGAACGGAAGAGTGGGGAAGGGACCCCATCAAGGTAAAATGAAGTTAGGGCGTAGAGGCATGATCATAACAGGGTATATGCATGGGGGTATACAATATAGACGTGCAGGGACACGTCCCCACACTTAAAACCTTAACAGGAAGGGTAAACCGAACAAGAAGGACCTAGTACCACACATCAGACCAACCACGAACGTCCCCACACTTAAGACATGATCGTCACTAAAAAACAGAAGGTGTAGGGTTAGAAGAACTTGGCCCATATTGCCAAGGAGGAATGCCAACTATCGAGGTTGCGTCTTGTATCGTTGTGTCGGCTGGAGGAGGTAACAAGGTATCTTCACAGCACACGTTCTTCGGGCTTTGTGGTAGGGACCACACGGCAACACCTAGGGAGGTAGCTGGTTGAAGGGATCGCAGGAAATTCGTCGATGGCGAGGGATATTGCACTCAACTCATGATCACTCAAATGGAATGAAAGAACAGTCACTCGCCCCATTACTAACATCACTCGAGGAAATAATGATGAAGCCCATAGCTGACACCCAGTTTAGGAATTGACAAGGGGGTGGTGCAGAAAGAGTATGCCAGGGTGCACAATTAATGGTGCATTAGTGCGTCCAACCCGTCTGGCATAGGTGTAAGGAGGAAGGCCAGGGAGCCTTGCAGTGCAGTGTACAAAATAGAATGACGTGCCGTGTGCTTATGGCAGAGACCCAGCCCGTGGGTGCATAGGGGAACAGAAACGTACTTGACTCCAATGGTCATAACGTCCCTCAATTCTCACCTCTCAATAATTGATTGAAGAAACATCAGTTACACTCAGCCCACCCTCTGTTGAAAGATATAGAGGGCAACCCATTCTTGAAACCCATTGATGTAATCCTCACTGTCACTTGTGCAAAGGTTGTATGCATTGTGCGCATTTGATGGTGCAACTATGCATCCCGCCCCCTGTGCCGGCATATAGTGCAAGAAGGAAGGCCAGGGAGCCATATGGTGTAGTGCACAGGAACAGATCGTGCATTGTGCATTGAGAGGCCCATCCCGTGCATGCAACACTCTGTTCACACATCTCACCTCTCATTTAATTTGAAGGGAAAGACTGGTAACTCACCCCACCCTCTGTCTCACTCTCGAATAGATACAGAGGGCAGTCCATACTCACGTCCCCATCCTGTTAGGATGAAAGCTCACATCACTCAAGGGGTTGGTGATGAAGATCATGGCGGCTGTTGTTGTCATCAGGATCTTGAAGATGAGGTGTACCCAGGGAGGCAGCCTACAAATCTCATACTTCAATGACTGGTAAGAAAGATCGTTTGTTAAGAAGGGAAGACGGGCTGATATTGCAGAGACAGCACACCAAGGGAGGTGGCTTCGAATTTCTTGCTGGAAAGGTTCTGCTGGTGATGAGTCAGCTATCCTGAATTGCAAGGTGTTGCCACATTTTCCACAATCAGCTTCCCACCCAAGGGTGTTTCCACCTTTTCTTGGAACGAGGTCTGTTATGACAGGGAATTTCTTCCTTTTTTCCCATAACAGTTTTGTTTGTTTTTTTCTTTTTCTTTTTTTTTCCTTCTTTTTTTTTCTTGAAGAAAGAGAATAGTAGAAATACCATGTATTATGGCCAACCTCGCCACTGTTGTTAGATCAGATAAGAAGAGAACAAGGTCGGGTTGAGATATATTTGTGAGGGGCTAGTAGAATGAGACTGCCTCATTAGGAGAATCAGAAGGGCTATCGGAAGCATGACGAGAAGGACAGTGCGACGCCCAAAAGGGGGAGGGTAGGTCGACTGTGATTGCCAAGATCCCCAAGGAGGGAAGTACTTCTTCAGACGATATCCATTAATCAGGAAAGGATCATCAGAGGCATCAACGATCTGCACCTAAACAGAGCCGTCAGGATTGACAGCAAGTACCTTGTACGGGCCCATCCACCGTTGTTGAAGCTTGCTAGGAAACTTGCCAAATCTCGAATTATAGGCTAGGACAAGATCACCTTCTTTGAACTCCTTGTGCTTGATGAAACTATCATGATAGGCTTTGCGTCACGCTTGAGTGGTTTCCATGCACTCATTATCATCCAAACATTCTAAGTGCAGGAGATGGCATTGCAGTGACTCATTAACTTCCAAGCGTTCTTTAACTGCCACTCGCAAAGAGGGCAATTCTAGCTCAACAGGGAAGACAGATTTTGTCCCATACACTAGTTGGAAAGGGGTCTGTCCTGTAGCTGCCTTATGGGAGGTTCTATATGACCAGAGGGCCTCTGTAAGTCGATCATCCCAGTCGCAACGATGTGAGGCAATCGTTCTTGTCAAAATTGAGTAGAGGATATGATTGGTGACTTCAACTTGGCCATTGGCTCTGGGGTAATAGGGAGTGGATTTGGATGGTAGATCTTATACAGTTCCGTCAGCTCCTCCATGATTTTGTTAAGGAAATGAGTACCTCGGTCACTCACTAACTCAAGGGGACTGCCAAAACGGGTGATAATATTCTCATACATGAATATGGCTACGTTGTTGCCATCGTCCCGTTTCAGAGCTTTGGCTTCATACCACTTTGTGACATAATCCGTACATACTAAGATGTATTTGTTCTGCTTCCATCTGGTGGGTATATCAATGGGACCCAGAAATCAATCCCCCACTTCTCGAACGGCTTTAGGGGAAGAATGGGTTGCAATGGCATGCACTTGTTTTGGTGGGCTTCCCCATTCGCTGACAAGCATCACATATTTTGCAGTAGTCATACGCATCCTTGTGGAGGGTCAGCCACCAATATCCTGCCAACAGAGCCTTTCTGGCTGTCGCTTCTCCTATGAAGTGCCCACCACATGGTTCATCATGGCATGCTTTCAATACTATGCCGATTTCATCCCCTGCAACACATCTTCGCAGCACTTCATCTTTGCCTCTCTTGTATAATACACCACCTAGCAAAGTGTAGGGGGTTGATTTTAACAGAAGCTTCTTCTTCTCATGGCTTGAGATGCTAGGAGGATACTGTTGAGTTGCCAGGAGGTTGGCTATGTCTGCATACCAGGGAGTAACTGTTTCAACTAGAAACAAGGAAGCATCAGGAAGGTCTGGATTATCCTGTTCCTCTTCTTCTGTTTGAGGGATTCGTGATAGATGATCGGCTAGGATATGGGAACGGCCAGGCTTAGTGACCACTTCAAAATCAAACTCCTGGAATAGGAGTAACCATCTCATCAGTTGTCCTTTAACATCTGCTTTGTTCATCAGGAAGGACAGGGCTTCATGATCCACGTAGAACTTGAAATGCGTTGACAATAGATAGTGTCGAAACTTCTCCAGTGTAAACACCATTGCCAAGCACTCAAGCTCTGTCACCGTATAGTTTTGTTCCCTATCAGTGATCTTTTGGCTTGCATAATATATTGGTTGATCTAATTTAGAGGGGCCCTTTTGACACAAGACAACACCTAGCCCTTCAACTGATGCATCTGTGTGCACATGGTACTCCTTTGTCCAGTTAGGAGGTTGTAAAATAGGTGCTTGAATAAGACACAGTTTTAGGGTTTTAAAGGCTTCTTCACAATCATCAGTCCAAAGGAAATTAGCTTCTTTCCTTAGAAGCTTATGTAGAGGGGCTACCTTGGTTGCAAAATGTGCAATAAATCTTCTATAGTAGCCCACATGGCCAAGAAATCCTCTCAATTGCTTGAGGTTTATTGGTGTTGTTAAGGCGGCAATCTTCTCAATCTTTGTAGGGTCTGTTGCAATCCCTTGTGTAGAGACAATATGACCCAAAAGAACTCCCAAGGAGATGCCAAAGACACATTTGTCGGGGTTGAGAGAAATCCCATACTCTCGGCATCTATCAAAACATTGCTCTAGGTGACCCAAGTGCTCTCGGATTAAGCTATAGACACAAAAGTCATCAAGATACACCTCAATGAAATCATGCAAATGATTTTGGAAGGTAGTCATCATTACTCGTTGGAAGGTGACAGGAGCATTACAGAGCCCAAATAGCATTACTCTATAGGCATAGGTCCCCATTCTATGGTGAAGGTTGTTTTGGATTGGTCCTCTTCTGCAATTTGGACTTGATTATATCTGCTAAATCCATCAAGAGGGAATACAGCTCATGGCCAGCCACTATGTCCAACAGTTGGTCTGTAAAAGGGATAGGGAAATGATCATTTTTTGTCTTCGAATTGAGCTTTGAAAATTTGATACATATTCAAAGTTTCCCGTTCTTCTTGGGTACAACAAAAATGGGTGAAACCCATTCACTATTAGCCACAGGATAGATGAACTTTGCTTCAAGAAGTTTCAATAATTTAGCCTTCACCAGAGCAGAGTAATTAGGATTCATACGCCTTTGTCTTTGCCTTACAGGTTTGGCATCAGGCTCTAGGTCAATGTGATGTTGGCATACTGTGGGATCAATCCCCTTTAGGTCTTTACATGGCCAAGCAAACATGTCTAAGTTCTCTTTGAGTAGGTCTTGCAGGACCACTAGTTCTTCTTTTGGAAGATTGAGACCCACCTTTAGGTGTCGTTCAGTATCGTCAGTATCCAAGAACGTTACTTGTCTTTCACCTTTCACTTTGCGGATAAACGTCCCACGGATTGCTTTTGGATAGAGGTCTGACTCCTTCAAGAGAGTAGTATCCTCGTCTGATGTTCCGCTACTGATGTTCCGCTAGAACCAGTGTCCTCCTTCTTAACAGATGACTCATTTGTCTGCTGAGGTTGTTGAAAGGATATCAGAGCTTTGTTTGCTTCTGTATGAGTGGTAATTTCTTCTGGACTTAAGGATTCATCTTCAGAGGATGCGTCCAGGAATGTCACATAGCACGGACCTTCTAGGGGCCGTGGCTCTGAGGGCTTTGGCTTCCGTTGACAAGGGGCATCATCATCATCTTTTCTTTGGACTGAACGATCAAGGCGATAGGAGCCATTGGTGAACTTAATTTTTATGCTTTTAATCCATTGCTTATATAGATTCTGCATACTTTGTGGTCCATTAGCCAACCCAAATGGAACCATGGTCATTCCATCCATCACCCTAAGATCTTCAGCCTCTGAGGTCTCGATAGGAACATCAACAAGACCATCTACTATCAGAGGAAATTCTTCATCTGCACTTTCATAACCCATTTCATTTTCTTCCTCATAATTTTCATTCTCTTCCTCTGGAGGCTTTGTCTTTGCTTCTGTAGATGCTTTGTAGGAGAAGAACAGATCTTCTGCCTCTGCATCTGCTTTTGCTTCTGTCATAGCTTTTGACTCTGCTTTTTCCTCTGGCTCTGGCTCTGTGTCTGTTACTGTCTCTGTGACTGTCTCTCTATATGCTCTATCTCTATTCTGCCTCTGCTCTGTATCTATTCTGCCTCTGTACTGTCTCTGCTCTATCGATGTATCTGTCTCTGCTTTGTATCTATTCTGCCTCTGCTCTGTCTCTGCGACTGTCATGTAATAGGGAGAATAGCACATCCATGCTTCTATTTCACTATCAGAGGTGATTTCAGAAGTTAATTCTAGTTGAGGCAGGAGGTATTCTCCCATGGACAAGGATTTTGCTTCCCTTGGTAGTTGGCTTACAGTGCCCATTGTTAGGGACTGTGCCTCTGTTTTCTTAGGAAAGATCTGCTTAACAACCTCTTCATCTCCTACTGTACCATCTGTTACCTCGTTGGAGGAGTCAGTTATGACTTGGATGGATGTGGATCCATTGCCTTTTTGCGATCCATACAAGTTTAACACCACTTTGTTGGGTCCTCTGCTTAGGGTTAGTGTTCCTTTGAACCAGTCCGTCCTGGCTCTCGCTTCAAAAAGCCAAGGTCTTCCCAACAGCAGAGGGTATGAGGTCCCATAAGAATTTGGTTTGACCATCAGATATGTCAGCCAATAGTATCTTCCTCCAAGGGTTGTTTTTACGTATGGGAGGATGCCCAACGGTTTAATTCTGCTTTGGTCTACCAATCTGATAAGCCAGTGTAGGCTGAATTCCTTGCAACACTAAGTCCTTCATTGTTACATCTGTCATTATGTTTATTGATGAGCCTCCATCAATCAATGCAACTAAAATAAAGCATCCTTCTATCCGTACACTAATCTCTGGGGTTCCAAGATCTAGGAAGGCATTAGCCACATCTACTTCCTTTACAGGCTTCGGGGCATTATTGGTCTTGGTCATTGTTGAAGGAGCGATCCTTAGTCCACGTCTTCTTGTCAAGATGCTTTTGAATTTCTTCTGGCAGCTGGGAGACAGCATCAACAACTGTCAAAATGTTAGGTTTGGTTTAAAAGTATTTAGGTCTTTTACCAAGTCATAATCTTTAATAGGAACTACAGGCTTCTTCAGCTTGCTGGGGAATGGGGCTACACCCATTTTCATATTTCCTTTTCCTTCTAATAATTGCAGCATCGACACTTCCTCTGTTTCTGGAAGTGCTTCTATATCATCTATCTCTTTGGTCTCTGGTCCTATCTCTGGGACTGTCTCTGTGGCTCTCTGTAGCACTACAGTGTTCTGTACTGTATTGTTATGTTCTGTACTGCTCTGTCCCTTTGTTGTGGCATGTTGAACTTCACAGTCTTGGTAGGAGAGTTATCTGCGTTCTAAATAACTGGTTCCTTCTTCTATGTGTGCGTAACATCGGCAACTTCCAACTCTACCAAATTGGAGACAGGCTCTTGTACCTTCTATTGGTTATCAGTGCCAGTGGCCTTTACAGGGGCTGGACTTGGATAGTCCTTTGCAGTGTGGCCTTCACCTTTGCATCAGCTGCATAAGGGCTTGTAGTCCACAGATCGTCTAGGTTTTGGACAATTTGGGGAGATATGTCCCTTTTCTCCACACCTATAACATTCCACCTCTGATCTCTGACCACCGCCAGACTGTCGGCCTTTGTAACTTTGAGAGGGAAACCTCCTTGGACCGAAATTAGGACCAAACTCCCTAGGCTTTGGTCCAATATCTTGTGTTGTCATTTTGGATTCCAGTAAGTTAAATTGTGCATTTTCATCATTTTGTCTTCGTTCATGCATCTCTTTCAGACATCAAATATCCTCTGTATAGTTCTTCCGCAAACAATAGGAACAGAAGGCTCCAGGAATGGTTGGTTTTTGGGTACATTCAATGGCTAAATGTCCCGCTTGATGATACTTTTTGCACCATGTATTAGAGCACAACACATCTCTTCCAGCTCCCATAGGAGTGGATATATTGGCAGTATTCACCTTCAGCATCTGTACCTGCTCTGTAATCACATCCAGAAGCTCTTTCTTGATACTTGCAACTGAGTTGGATAAGTAGTCCTTCAGATTTTCACCTCTTGAAGTGCTTGTAGTAGGGTTTTGGGTAGCTTCTATAATTACTGCATACATTGGTTGGGTCGATCCAGAAGGTCCTCTGTTTTGGCTCTGATTCAGAGCTCTTGTTGAGACTTGGGGTTGTTGATTCCAGTTGGTAGGGTTCCACTATTGTTGAGTCGCCATTGGAGGAACTGTTTGAGGCCACTGTTGTTGTGGTTGAACCATCATTTGAGGCACTATCGTCTGCAGTGACCACAGTGGGTTAGGTGCATTATACTGCTACATGGTTTGCATTTGGGGATAAGGGTAGGGAACTATCCCTGGGACTGCATTTGGTGGGTATACCATTCCTGGCATGAGAGGAGGTAAGACTCCTCTTCCTGGAGTCATTGATAGCCTTGCTTCGACTTCGTCATACAATCTTGCACCTTCCACTACAGCTTGCAGATTGACTGGTCTTCTCAATTCCATGAACTTGCGAACTTCTAGTTGTAGGCCTCTGAGAAACACTCCTTTCTGAATGCCTTCGTCCAAATGATGGTTAGTCCATCTCTTTTCAGGATGGATTCCATTCGTGAGACATAAGCTTCTACTCTCTAGAGGACTGACTTAGGTTCATAAACTCCTCTTGCATCCACTCTTCAAAACCTTCACACTTGAATTTAGTGAGGAAGGCCAACTTCAGGTCGTCCCATGTGCCAAAAATTCATGCTGCTTGTCTCTCATATCATTGAAACCCCGCGCCTTTGAAAGTGGCGGGGAATATTGCTAACCAATGCTCAGGGGTTCCGGCATTGTTAGCCACACATGCTACCATAAATTCTGCTATATGAAGATCAGGGTCTTCATTGTACTCTTCCTTAAAGACTGGAAATGGGACTACATTTGCTGGCCAGTCATCAATATTTCCAGGATGAATCTGACTTGGAAGGGGACCTTAAGTTGCCATGGGAACTTCTGTAAAGAGTGCTTTTAGGGCGTCAAAGGAAGCTTCTGCTGCTAGCTCATTCTCAGCTTTGATTTTTGCCTTCTCCCTTCTCATGTACCTCTGGACTCATTCTAATGCTTGCCTCTTGATTGCCTCATTCATTAGGGGATTGGCTCCAACCAGTTGGTCTGTACTCAACAGGATAGTGTCAGAGAGGGCTTCAGTCTCTGGGGGATTCTCTAGCCAACATCTCTTCTACTTCCCTCTTTTCAACATCTCTAAATTTGGCTTTCAAACCACTACAGAGGGGGAGATATTTCATTCTAAAAGTATCAAAACTCATTCTTCTTAGGATCGTTGTTGTGCCATTATAATAATGCCAGCTTTTTGAGGGTTTCAACAGTGTATGTTGTGAAAAACACTCTGTCTACCAACTTCCAGTGGGTTGCTAATTGGACAAACAGAAGATTGTTAGTGCACCAAGCATCCCACGTATCTTGCTGTTGAGCATCTATAAACAGAAGATTGTCAGTGCACTAAGCATCCCACGTATCTTGCGGTTGAGCATCTACGAACAAATTCCAACTCTTTTCCTTCTTGTTTGCATGAACCTCCACAGACCATGACTCCTGAAGCTTCTTCGCGATCTCCCACTTGATGATGTCTGGAAACTTCTCAATGAATGCCAAATCTTCCATGGATGGTCATTCTCTTTGCTTCTTCTCTTCAATTTGTTCCCAAACAGTTTGCCACCAAGATGCAAGTTTTTGCTACTTCAATAGGAAGAGGAAAACGTCCACCACATAGAGTATGTATCATGATGGTAATATGTTTCCACCATTGTGGGATGAATTTCTTGTGGAAAGTGGCTTTGATAATAAGAATATCCAACTCTTCAATGGAAGAAGGAACTTTGCAAGGATCCATTGAAGTCTCCTCTTCTTGGCAATGCCATTTCCTTCATTTTCAGCCTCTTCTGATGCTTGTTGATGGCAAGTTTTCCCCGGGTGCACACCAAAAACATGGAGCCCCAAGAGGAACACCAAGGAAAAGGGGATTCTACTATAAGAAAATCTATCTTGTAACATCAATAAGCTTTTATTTCATTCTTTCGATAACCAAAACAAAGAAAACAACAATTCTTCACGCAGCATCATAGTAGATATCTCCCACGGATTTGATAGGATCAACCATAATCTTCAACATCTTCATAGAATCCATCAACATAACAAAGAACATAGAAGAATACACCATCTTTGAATGGAAGTCAATTACATAATATTCATCTTCAATGTCTTCATAGTTTTCTCTCTCAATCTCTCATATACAGTTACACTGTTTTGATAGAATTGGCTATCTCTGGCTCTTTCTCTCTCTCTCTCTCTCTATCAATAGTACATCATATCCTCACTAAAATACTCTCTTAATAACTATCAATAATCCTTCTCAGGTCGTGGATGCGCCTCCCAAGAGATATATCTGATGTGAAGAGGCACCAAAGCCATTACCGTGCATTTTCACAACTCACTACTGTCACTCTCACTCCAGTCTTCTCTTCCGTCTTCAATAGCTGCTTCTTCCATTTGTTTTAGCTCTTTTGAACTTAGATTCATTCTTTCCAAAAGCTAGAAAACTTTCCCAAAGTCACACATACATTCTACAAAACACTTTACAGAAGGTCCATAGAACAGTACAGTACAGTACCAGAGCAGATATAGAGTAGATGCAAAGCAGTTACAGAGCAGTTACAGAGCAAAGACAGAGGCTCTATAGAGGGTTTACAGAAGGTCATCAGAACCTCATAACTCATACTAAAACCATTCCAAACTATCAAAAACTATTCAATAAGCTTCCAAAAGGTCTCAATCTTCATCAATAATCAATCCATGCTTCATACAGAAGAAATTCAGAACAAAACAGAAGCTATACAAAAGGGATACAGAACCAATCAGAACCTCAACAGAACCTATCAGAACACCACAGAGCTTCATATCTCTACTGAGAATCATCATGATATTCCAAAACATAATCAATATCATCCAAAACACTCTCAAACACTTCCATTATCAATCATACATCACTCTAAATCCATAAAAAATCAATCATTCAGTCCTAAAAAATAATAAAAATCAGTCAAAATTTAGTCTTTTTCCACTCTCAACAAAAGCCTCTCAAAAAATCCATCTAAAACATCTTAAAGGTCCCAACCGAACGTTCCTATTAGAGTGATCACCACCTAAGGGAATGGACTAGAAAAGTGTGTTGCATCGCATTGTTTTCGTCACAATCACACACTACATGAATAATCACTTGAAGTGCACTAAGAAAGCATAAAGCTTAATTTCACACTGTGCATGAAAAGAAGCACCCACGAACACTTGAGCGCACTTAAATTTGAGGACTGGCTAAACTAACAAGGAATTCACATGCAAGATACGTGAATTGAATGAGCCCACTAATAGGAGAAGACCCTCAAATCTCGAATGCACGGCCAAGGCTACTACCAAGTATCAAAAGCAAGCCTCTTGGAGAGTGAGGAGACCAACATGATTAGGGACTCAACCTTGCTTGAGTTGATTAGTTTGATCGATAAACTAGTAGACCAAGAGACTGACTAGATGTTAGGACTAAGCTCCAATCATGAAAACAACTAGCTCGACTTGGGAGAGTTCCTAGTTGATATCCAGCAGATGATCAATTGGTAAGATTTACAAACCAAGATAGAGCATCATGGTAGGCCAGTTGAGGATATCATAGCTAAACTTGAGGAAGATTGGAGATTTTCCAAGAAGGTGTTGTAGGGCATAACTGCTTACAACTAGGAGCTCAAAGACCTCTACCCCTTCCTTGGTTTAATGCCATCACCTTACTAATCTAAATTCCATTAAGATGGGATTTCCCTCATTGTCATATGAGACGTAAGGGTTTACATATGTCTCATCCTCATTCAACTCCTCCACATAATGTATTGGGGTGTCACTCAATGGATGGGTCACGGAAGGATCCAAGTGGTCTAGGTATACCTGTAGGGTTGGTGTCCATTCTGGGGGGATACCTAACTTGGAATCATTAGGCGCCAAGAGAGCAAATGGAGCTCCCCTTCTGAATTGCGGTGGTCTATCCCTCAAGTAGTATGGCTGGTTGTAAAGCTACAGATATGGTAATCACCTCGATAGTCAACAATGCACAGCATTGTGACCGAACCTACTGTAGTTAGCACAAGGTTTAGATCTAGGATTGTGCACTTAGCCAGGAGGTGGTTCCCTCCACAGTGGACACATTGCATGTAAGCTTATGTTGCAAGTCTTCTAATCATTTCTTGGAGCTTGTTGGCCAGCTCTAGCTTTACGTCTGCATTTTCTTGACTCGGGTCAACACTTTTCCCATTTTCTTAGTTACCATGACTAGATCTCTCGCTACCGGTAGGTAGCTCTCTCTGAGGCTCTAGAGGTTGCACTATTTTGGCTTGTGGCTCTCGAGCTCCTCTCCTTGAGCAAGTCATCTACACGTATGGTTTCTTTAAAGAGCCAAGCTAGCACATCCCTTTGCATGTTCGAGTTTCCTACCAAGGCCTTGTAGAGCTCTTTACTCTTAATTTTGCTTATGAATATAATGGAGATTGCTCGCTCACTAGGTCATTCTCCAGGGCTAGGATTCTCATAAAGAGACTCTACACATAGGTGATGTAATCTCTAATGTCCTCCTTGTCCTTTTGACTAACTTCATTAGTTGAGCCGTGAGGTTATTCGAGTACCCCGCCTTCTCAAACAATCTCTTGATGAAGAGGCTCTTGAAAGTGTTGAAGTTGTTGTATTCAACATCATCTAGATTGGTCTCCCACTTCCATCCTTTATCTCTGAGACAAAGACCAAAAGCTTGTGCACATTGAGCAGGGTTTGTTAGGCCATTTTCCATGCATACTTGCTCAAAGTGCTCTACAAAGCCATATGGATCATTGTCGGGTTGGTATTTGTCGATTTTCTTGGCAACTACAGGTATCTTCAATTGACCCCTCGAATTTGGAGTGATTCCTAGTCCTGCTACCAACAACATTGCTAGGGCCACTCCACTCTGCTTTGTAGCCATGTTGTCTATGAGTCTCTTCATGAGAAGCTTCCTCATCGTCTTCTAGCTCTCTTTCTCTCTCCACATTGGGCCATGTCCCATTCCATTGCACTAAAAATCGTTGAACGTCTCTCATTTCTATTTCCTGCGCGGCAAAGCCAAGATACAATCTCATGCTGGAGTTGCGGCCACCTAGGGCATATCTCATCTCGTTGCCCGAGAATGAGAACAAGCTAATCAAGAAAAGGCCAATTTGAGATTCCCAGAGTATGGAAATACTCACTTATAGATCAAATGTCCTTTGTGAAAACCATCTATTAGCTCAACCATCATACCTTCTATACCCTTGGGGCTGTTTGTGGAGTTAAAAAACTTGATGGCGATGCCACTTCTATCTCACTGAATGTCTCCTGACTAGGGCACAAACAAAGCCAGTATTTCATTGCTAGGACCTAGCAACTTAGATGCGGCCTTGATAGGAAAAAAGACTAGCCAAAGGAAGAAAAAGAGGGATGATGCCAAAGTGAAAAAAATGGACAGTGCAACTACAGTAATGAGAGTGAAGCAAGTGGAAGACGCAAAGGCTGAGACTTCAACATCTAAAATAGTAGAGAAGGGGAGTGCTAAGGTTGGGGAATATCCTGATCCAAAGTGCCAGTTGAAAACAGTCAACAAGGTTAATGAGCGGGTGAGGGAAGCCCAAGAGCATCTAAAGGATACTGAGCCCATCCTAGAAGATGAGATCAATGGGTTCTCCAGTGTAAGCATGTCTGTCTCACCAGCACACCTAAACTTGAGAGATGCATCCGCACCTCACCTAGAACCATAGAGACAAGGCTTAGACACCATCTATAGGAAGCTACTCAAGACTCGTGGCAACAGAGTATAGGGAAAGATGAAAGAAAACTGGCTAATGGCTTGCTAATGACATTGTTATCGGCTCTTGTGACATTGTCGATGGGGGATCTACTTAGGCAAAGCCCTTCATTATGGCAAGAATTGAAGAAATGGGTAGAGGGATCTAACAAGCTAGGAGTAGTCAACTTGCATGAGAATGACACAGCCACACAGATACCCAGCCTCACATTGAACTTAGTACCTAAGTCCTTGCATGTGAATGCTTTTTGGGAAGGCACAAAGATGCATGCAGTCCTGCCAGTGGCAACACTAAGAGATGTCACGAGAAATGGGATTGTAGACATGGGAGCAGGAGTTAGCATACTTAGCCATGCAATTCTGCAGGTTTGGGCTAACCCACCACGGTGGAGACCACAAGGTTTAATGTCATGTTGGCTAATAGCATGAAAGTTAAGCCTCTTAGGGTGTTGAAGGATTGGCTCTTGAAGATAGAAAGTGTCTAGTTCTCGGTGAACTTCATCGTTATGAAGGGGGTAGATTACGATATCTTGCTAGGCAGTAGACCATGGATGAGGAGGCATGGGTAATCAAAGATTAGGGTAATGTCCTCATGTTCCTAGGTAACAAATTAGAGGTAGTAAGAGTTGAGATGGATACCCAAAAGGCCATGACGGTCAACTTAGATGCCATCTCCTCTATCTTGAAAGGAGACAACCAAGCCATGAATTCGTGTTGCAAACCCTTGATGAAGTACATTCACTGCCTTGAAGATGAATGGGATTGGATGCACGTGCTAGCCACCATCGACTTGTTGTTTTCAAATGAGAAAAAAGATTATAAACATGTTGCATGGACAATTGGTGAAATGAAGCCAATGCACCTTAGATTCCAAGGGATAAGACCCTACCGTTTGTGCCACTCTGTATGATGGCTAAAAACCCTAATTGGCAACAAATACCCACCCATTTTCATATCCTACTTAATAGACTTTAACTCCAAGGGATTCTTGAGTGTTTAACAAGGGAGCTACCTGGTCACCTAGAGCTGGTAATCTCGAGATCTCATGGATGAACTGAGATGGTGATGGACTAAAGTGCACAACCTAAACCTTATGTAAAATTGGGAATTGATCACGAATGGAAAGAGAGTTGGGAATAGAGATCTAGATGACGACAAGCAGTCAAAAGGTAACGATTCAGATGAGGAGTACGAGAACTGCTATTCCTTGAATGAAAGCAGTGAAGAAGAGGTCAAGATAATAGACTACGACACTGATGGCAGAGTAATCAAACAAATAAAGGTGGACTCCAAGCCATGGAGAGCCAACGTATTCGAAATCGAGAGAGGTAGAACTGAATGTGATTGCACCTAGCTAACTCACTTAGGTGTGATGGACTATGAGCAAGTAGGGCTAGTCCAGCTAAATGTTTTTCCTCTCTTTCAAAGAGAGTCAACCTCAGAGCTGTGACGACCAAAGAAAAACCCATTCTCTAGTGAGGGTTGTGAGTTCAACTCAGAGTCAAAGGTAAGCTCTGAGAGCAATCCAAAGATACCTCGACTACCCACCAAAACTAGATGCACCAAAGGGGACATGCCGATCCACCTAAGGCACAGACAGATGAAGGAGGAAAAGAGATGACAACCAAAAGGGTCAGAAGTTGAACATCAAAAGAAACCCCAAGTCCTACCAAAGCACTTCACTAAATTCAAGAAAGGGGACATGATAGTGATCTTGTTGTGCACAAAGAGACAACGACAAATGAATGAACTGATAGAAGAACCTACCAAAGTCAAGTAAGTTGACTTAGCAAAGGAAAAGGAGAAGCCTTGACCTATGTCTATAGCTGATGACCTGACCAAGCAAGAAGAGGATGATCTTATTACTCTCTTGCATGAGTATATGGATGTGTTCAATTGGTCCTTAGACGAACTCAAAGGAGGCGATCCAAGGACCGTAACACATAACATCCCAATGACTCTTGATGCAACACCAATAAAGCAATGACCTTACTCGATGAATCCAAAGTATGCTCACACCATGAAAGAAGATATCAACAAGCTATTGAAGGCAGGGTTCATCTATGAGATCGAGCACATGGACTGGTGTCATTGGTCACCCATTGTGATTGTATTGAAGAACGGAAAAATCAGAGTGTGCATGAACTACAAGAAAGTCAACGCTATGAGTAAGAGAGATAATCATTCATTTCTTTACACATAGCACATGCTTGAGAGAATAGCAAGAAAAGAGATGCATAATTTCTTGAATGGCTTCTCAGGTTACAATCAAGTTCAAGTACACCTTGATGACTTGCATAAGACAACATTTGCCACAGAGTGGGGTGTGTTCGTGTACATGGTCATGCCATTTGGGCTAATGAACATGCCTGCTACCTTTCAATGTTTGATGTGCACCATCTTCAAGGACATGCTTAGGTGAGAGCTAGAAGTATTTGTTGATGATCTACTCGTGCTCTCTAGCTAGAAGGAACACCTAGATAAACTTCATGCAGTATTCAAACAAAGTAGGCTCTAAACCCTCTAAAGGGCCAATTCGGGGATTAGGGTTATTGTTGACTTGACACACCAACCAACTGTAAGGGAGTTCAATGCTTCCTAGTATACATGGGGTACTATTAACACTATTTTGAACTATGCATTGATTTTTAGACCCCTCTATAAGTCATTGATTGTATTTGAGTGGACCAAGGAGTGGCAACACACTTATGAGGAATTGAAAAAGGCTCTCATTGCTCCACAAATTTTACGAGCCCAAGGCTGGAACAAACATTCTATGTGCATATTGAAGTGTTAAAGTTTGCTGTTGGAGCCGTTTGTGCCAGTGTGGTGAACATAACCTTGATTATTGAGTAAACTTTGCTAGTAGATAGCTCATAGATATGGATATGAACTACTCCACAATGGAGAGGGAAGGTTTGGCCATGGTATTTGCTGTAAAGAAAATTTGGCATTACCTTTTGGCTATGCCCTTTACCTTCTTTGTTGACCATCAAGCCTTGCTTTATCTTGTCAACAAACCTTGCACTACTGGACGCATAGCTTGATGATTATTTTTTCTTTTAGAGTTTGAACTTTTTGTGGTTATACTCAAGGGCTACAATCTCAATTGTGGTGGCCCACCCTATTCCGCAATACTGCTAAATTCGTAAAGCATTGTGACGAGTGTCAAAGGACTAAGGTTTCTATTTGTAAGGATAGAATGAAATCATAGCATGCCAACCATTTGAAAAATGGGGCATTGACTTCGTTGGGCCAATTAGTCCCATAGCACAATACTTCCAAGCCAAATACATCATTGTGGCAATGGACTACCTTATAAAATGGGTTGAAGCTCGAGTTATAAGAAAGAATGATTCTAGAACCACATCTAAGTTCCTTTGGGAGTAAGTGATCTCATGACTTGGCTGCCCTATCAAACTAGTTAGTGAGACCAAGGCACTCATTTCATCAATGAAGTGATTGCCCACTTGCTATCCATCTTCCTGATCATCCATAGGAAATCATCACCTTAATACCGTTAGCTAACGATCAGATGATGGAGTCCATGAACAAGATCTTAGTGAATGTCCTAACTAAGCTGTCTCGTGTAGCGATGACTAGGATAACAAACTCATGGTAGCACTATGGGCCTATAGGATAGCCTATAAGATGACAGTTGGGTAAACACCCTTCAAGAAGCTAACCTATAGAATTAAAGTGACTTTTCCAATAGAGTTTTGGTCCCTAGCTTGAGAGTAGTAGTGCAAGAGATGGGATAGGAAAGAACCATGGACCGAATGCTTAGTAGAGCTGGAATGCCTCTCTGAGACCTAGCTCCTGGCTACTTATGCACTAATTTGTGAGAAGGCAAGATGCAAGAGTTGGTTTGATAAGCATGTCAAATAACATGACTTCGAGCAAGGCGACCTAGTATTGCTATATTCTGTGAAGGGCCACAAGCCAGAGATGAAATTCAGAGGATTAGGGTCTTTCAAAATCCGCGATATTAGTCGAACATGAAATGTAAAACTTAAAACCTTAGAGGGAGAGGGCATAGGCTTCTTTAATGACAATTGTCTCAAGAAGTAATACCCCCCAACACATCCATTGCATGAGCTGCCAATGCTATAGCCACTTGTCAACATGAAACTAGCCACCATCATAGAAATCGAGGACATGGATGTGGAGGTAGTAGAACCTCCTTATCTACGAATCATAGTCACTTCTCAAAAGACATGCACTTTTGATGTGATCATTGATGAGTGTGGAGGCAAGCACAAGCTCTACCACCAAGACCCACAGACCGCTTATTGTTCAAATGTTTCAAGTGAGCACTAATGGCTACCTCTCACATAGCGCGCCAATGTGCTATGCCTCTCTACGAGTGTAGTGAGATTACCTTGATGCTTGATTGAGTTGCTTCCTCTCTCAAGCACTCTGATAGCTCCACGATTCTTGATGCAAGCTCAAGCATCCTCAAACCTCCACCTCCAAGCTCCATCCTCCATAACCTCATGCGAGACAAGAGAAGAGGAGAGAAGAAGAAGAGAGGAGATGGTGGAGAGCTTCACCTCCTTGATCCCTCACCCTCACACACTCACTCCCTCCTTAAGGCACACACAAGCAAGCAAAGAGAAGAGAAGGAGAGAAGAAGAAGAATCCACTTTGCCACACACCAAAGAATGAGCTCTCATTCATCTTTTGAACTTTATATACAAAGTCCTAAATCCCATTTGGGTGGTCATCCCCTTTTTACATGACGGGCCATAGCCTAGGCCCTTTTTCCCATTGTCCTCCTATCTTCCTAGCTTCCTTCCTACTGCCCATCTATATTTACAATTTGCATAGGTTAGAGCCCGGCGCTCTTAAAATAAATCACAGTGCACCTTGCACTCTTTTACAAAATTATTGACTTGTGCTCTTTCTTAAGCGTCTCTCCTTGATTTAGGACTTTTTCACACTTCTTATGTTTCTCGATTTTTCTTGGCGTTCCTTTGTTCTCCATTCTGCTTTTGCCTTGGTTTTGTCTTCTGCTTTAGATTTTTTGGATTTTCCACCTTGTTGGTTTGAGGGTTAACATTACTCCCCTCCTAGTTGAGTGCCAGTCTCATGGCACTTGTTGGGGAATGAGTTGGACTCTATTGCTGGAGTAATCAAGTAGCTTTTTGAGTTTGTGTACAAGTCATGTTGGAAGGTGTGTTGGAGGGATTTATGGAACTATAAGGCCCTTGAGTTTGGAGTGAGCCCTGGTCGTGGAGAGAGGCCATTGCATGGATGATGGGGTCCCTGAAGCTGGTGGTGGGGCCTTCAATTGTACCTAGAAAGAAAAGAAAGGTGTATTATATTTGGGTGTGTGCCATTGTCGTGTGGTGCATTGTGCATATGCTAGTGGGGTGGAGCTTAGGGTGACAGGTCTAACCACCACAGGCGAGTGTTACCTCCATGGGTGTGTCCTGCCCTTGATGTGCCCTAAGCGAAAAATGTGGGATCAAAATGAGGCTAGGAGGTTAGGAATGGAGCCGTCCGACTAGGGCCATCGGACGCACCTAACTTGAGGACCCCTAGGTGCAGTGGTTGTGGTGGATGTGCAACTTGCAGTGGCGACGTGTGATATATTTTCCATTTTATTTTCCTTTTTTAAATATTATTTTAATAATAATAATAAATTTACATAGTCGTGACATAAGTTTAATATTTGTCATTGGAGTGAGGTAGAGAAGGGGGCTTAATAGATTTACTAAGGAATCAGCGGCTTTGGATCCCTTGAGGTTTAGGCAAGACTTGAAGGGTAGTGGTGGAGAGGAATGGATGATTGCAGTGGGTGAAGCGGTTATCATTCATGTCCTCTAGTAGAGCTAAGCAAAATAAAGGCAATAGAGTGGCTCGCATCATTAGCTAAGCCATCGCGCAACTATCTATAGCATTAGGATCAAAATGGAGCCTTGGGAGGCCGCGCTCCTGTGGGGTGGGGTCTTGTCTAAGGAGTATTCTCAATCTAAGGTAATTGCAAGTGGTAGTAAAGGCAGGGTTAGGGCACGAAGAGAATTGGATTAGAGTATCATACAAGTTTTCTAAAATGAGGGGTTCTTCATATGTAGTACAATGAGGATTATAAATTACAAGGAAGTCATAACGGCCATGGACACTGGAGTCAAAATCCACTCCCACCCTTCCAGGATACGGCATAAAGGTTGGGTCATTCCACTCGAAGGGTTGAGTGTTGCAAAAGGTCATCCAAGTGTCTAGGTTGGTGTGTTGCATACCCTTCTTCTCCATGTAGGTTGGCATTCATAGCTGGGCACAGACCATGGTACTTCAAAAACTTTATTTTGCCAAAATTTGACATCTTCAGTGGCCCATAATGTGGGGTTCTGCGCTCTCTCCTTTGGCCATCTTTGTTCAAGCCTGCTTCCGATGTTAATCACCTCCTCCATCACCTTGATAGGTAACACTCTACACATGGTGGTGGGAAATTGGAAGTTGAGGTCAAAGGGGCTCCTGGCCATTTCTTGCGTCTCCTAGATTATGAGGTTGGTGTGGAAGCTTGGTGGGGTGTCATCTGCATATGGTGGGATAGGTGCCTGGGATCCTCGCTCCCCTAGCATTCCATTTTCTCCTTGTCTCCTCTACCATTTTCTTTCTTCTTTCTTTTAGTGCCACCTTTCTTTCTATGGAGGTGTCTGCGTGTTGTTGCTCTTCAGGCCTCTGGGAAAGAGGCGGTGGGACAAGCTCATCTCCATGTGGTCCCATTTCAAAGTTCACATCCACCTCCCTTTTTTGGCTTGGCTCTTACTACTCCTCTTCGAGGAACCCAAGTGCATCCACTTCTTGTGAGGTTAGTCCTGCCAATAGGAGATAATGGTGTTATTCTTCCACGCTTTGGCCAACTCCACTAGGTTGTGGGGGTATCTGCAATCCAGCCTTCAATGCCCTATGAGCCATTCCAAGTTTCTTTTTCATTGCCTCCATGGACTCTCCCTCCTTTTCCTAGGTGATGTCCAGTAGGGTTTCTAGGAAGGCGCATTGTTGGGTGTGGAAGCTCACTTGGGTGGCCTCCACTCTACTTTCGACAAGTATCTTTTCTTTTTCGGCTTGAGTAAGGCAATATGCCAAAGTTTTGACCCTTTTTTCGTTCTGATTGGCCCATTCCTCTGCCCTCTGGTTCATGTCTTCAAGGCTTTCCCCCTGCCTCTAGGCTAGCACTGTCAGCCTTTGTTCTTGGTCTTCCATTTTTGCCCTTAGCTATTGTTGCTCTTCCTGTGTCGAGGTAGCCTCTTGGGTTAGTATCTCCATCTCTGTTTCACACCTGCAATCTCTTTCCTCCCTCAGCTCCTCCAGCTCTTCTGTGGCTTTAGTGAGTTTACAAACCTTCATAGAGTGCCACAATCTCTTCATTGTGTTGCCATATTGTGGCCTCGGTTTCTCTATTCAAGTGCACCTGCCATTCAACTTCTACCTCTTGTAGCTGCTCTTTCAGCTCATTGACTTCCCTTTGGGCCATGGCGGGCCATGGCCATTTGGCATGTTCTCTCCAGCTGGAATGCTAGCATGGCCTCCTTTTCACCTTCAAGCTCTGCTATCATGGTTCTCTTATTCTCCTTGGCTCTCTCTAGTTGAGAGGGGAGCTCTTTGGCGTAGTCATCATATTCTTTGAGCGGTCTCTCTGTTGCAGGGACAGAGGTTATAGAGCCTGCCACCTTTTGCTTCTTAGGGTCTCGCCTCGACTAGGTGTCTATTGCAACCGGTCTTTTGATCTCTACCAAGGGGTTCCTTCTCTTGCTCCTTGGCCCATTTCCTTATTTACAAAGTACTGGACCCAAGCCATTAGGTTGATGGCGTCCGCCTAGGTCTTTTGATCTCTACCAGGGGGGTTCCTTCTCTTGCTCCTTGGCCCATTTTCTTATTTACAAAGTACTGGACCAAGCCATTAGGTTGATGGCGTCCACCTACGTCGTAGAACTGGGAGTGGAGATGGCAATGGTGGTAGTGGGCGTTAGGAGGGTAGTGTAAGAAGCTGGGAATAGCAAATAAGTGTTAATAATGTTGATATTATGCCATGTCACACTGACATTGGTATAAAAGGAGAGAAGATGTAATTTTTCACATCTTTTTGACACATTAATACAATTACAGACTTTCTCTCCCTTCTTGC
This sequence comes from Lygodium microphyllum, assembly GCF_053477565.2. Classification (NCBI taxonomy): domain Eukaryota; kingdom Viridiplantae; phylum Streptophyta; class Polypodiopsida; order Schizaeales; family Lygodiaceae; genus Lygodium; species Lygodium microphyllum. The sequence continues at coordinate 17,220,168 of NC_141142.1, forward strand.
TCACAGCTTCTATGGCTTCCCCTTCTTTCTTGTCTTTCTCTCTCTAAATCTAGTCTTTCTCTCTCCTCGTCACTCTTATTCTCTCTCTTCCTGCAGTCTTTCTCTCTCCTTTGCAGACTTCTCTCTCCTCTTTCTCTCTCCCTGGTTCTCTCTCTAACAAGTGGTATCAGAGCTTTAGTCTTTGATCCATTATTTTCTTCCATTTTCAGTCCCATTTTCCTATTTCAAAACCAATTTCAGACAAAAATGGTACAAGACAGTGACTAGTGGAGTGCTGCAGGACATCTACAGTTAGCAAGAGACTACATCTGGAGATATCCAAGGTCAGATATGGCGGGTAAAGGCTTAAATGGCTGGACGTCATCAAATTTCATGCAAAAATGGAGGTAACTAGGGTAAAGGATGGTTAACCGGGCTTAGTTAGAGGCTAAACTACAGTTACTTTTCAAAAGAGGTCTTTCTTTCCTCTTTCTTCAAGCTCTGCCCAAGCTTTCACGGAGTTTGCTGGCTGAGATCTCTTCTTTTCTCACTGATCCTTGCTCTCCATCAACAATGGCCTGCATAATGGCACTCTAGACATCAAATGCAACAAGTAGAGCACCATTTCATGCCCTGCTGAAGCTGCCACGTAGCCTGGACAGCAGCCCGAAACTTGCGCTGATTTTTCCAGCCCTATTCTCCATCATTTCTCAGCTAATCTTCAGCTATGGTGCTTCTAATTCATCCTTGGCAGTGATTCCCTCAAGGTCCTGGTGTGTTTACTCCAAAATAGAGCTATATTTCTCAGCTTTTCACTCTCTTGAAACCCTACATGAACAGTCCATGGGCAGCCATGAAAGCTTCAGCCCAAGCTTTCATTTCTTGACAATTTCTTGAAGATTCTTCATCCTTTTGGCCCGTGGAATCATGTCAGCAAGGATTCTTCAACAAATTGCGAGGATTGAGCATGGAATGGTTAAAGATTGAAGATCAAGAGCTTCTATGGAGCAAAAATTTGGGAAAAACGGGTTTAATGCTTCAATTTCAAGCATTTGAAGCTTCAAGATTGGTTTCAAGCACCGGATAAGTAAGCCTTATGGATTATTTTACCAACGTTGGACAACCGGGGGCTCTATCAAGCATTTGAGAATTGATCAAGTCATCTTCAGTCAAGTCATCTTCAGCCATGTCAAGGTACTTCTCTTCAATTCTTAATCTCTCTCATTAATCCAATTGTTGAGCTTAATCCATTTGATTGAGAGATTAAAGAATTGAACATTATTCATCAAATTCTCAGCCAAAATTTGCTTGAATCCATCTATTCATAAATGCAATGCTTGCTTAATGCATATTAGTTCCAATCAGTGAATTAGAGGCTTCAATCTGAAATTTCACCATAACACTTGAATCCTATTGACTGAATACATTGATTGATGCCTTTGTTTACTCTAATCCAATTGATTGGCTGAATTTATTTTGCCCAAATTGAAATATTGTAAAAGGGTAAGTACTAGCAATCAGTGAGTCACTGAATTGCAGCGGTAAGACCCTTCTCCTATCCAAAATTTTCTTATCTCAATCAATTGTATCTCATGAAAGGCTGAATGAATATTTCTGAATTGCATATCATGCTGATTGCTCAGCACACTAGCCTTTGCCATGTTGATATTCCCACCGAGGAAAAAGGTGGATGCTGGGGGAGATAGTGGGACAAAAGAGAGGTGACCCTCCCTCACTATCGAAGATCTCGAAGGGGTGCAACCAACCGACCCGGGGGGAACTTTGCCCACCTCCCGGTGATTCGGGAGCCCGTGTAGAGAGCCTGTCATGCCGTTTTATCCCTCACACAGGTACAACGAGGAGGATTGAAGATTGAAGACTTTCCAAAGACTCAAATACCTACAGGACCAAAACAGGGTAAAACAGGGAATTTACAGGTCACTTACAGGGTATTTACAGGTGGTTACATGTACAACCTTCATTGCTGAAGCACAGATGCAAGTACTACACGGTACCCACAGGTCCTATATACCCCTATGCAGGGTTTGGTAGCCATTTGGGGTTACTATCTTGCATTACAGGGTCAAAACAGGGCACTTACAGGTCTAGACAGGGTGCAGGACTGGACAGTTCAGACTCTGAAATCCAGCTAGAGAAATTTCTGTCCTAAACCTGTTATAGTGTGCTATAGCTCATCTCGAAGAGGGCATTGTTAGCTTCGATTCGCATAAAAAAGTTTTGAAATCGAAGCTTCCTAGCCAAAGTTATAGCCGTTTTACTGACAGGGGGTACTGCAGGACTGCACTAGTATGGCAAGACATAAAGGCAAAAATAAGGTCCAGGAGGATTATGCTCAGCAAATTAGGGATTCCATGATGGATAGCACACTTCAAGAGAACCCTGAAGAGCTTCAACAACAAGGAGAAATCAGTATACTTACTGATACTTTGTGTGCCCATGAACAAAGACATAGGGAACGATATGAGGCCATCTTGTCAAGAATGGAGCAGATGGTTCAATCTACTGATCAGACCAAGGCTTCTATTGATAATTTGGTAGAATCCAACGACCAACTCATGGCACAAATCTCTAAACTCATACAATTGCAAATGGCATCAAAAGAAGTTAATGAGAAGGCTTGTTCAAACAATGGCCCTTCAGTCCCACTTCAGCCATCTAACCAAAATGGTCATGGAAATGGGATCATTGGAAGAAGAGACATTCCAAATAGTCAGTATGAAGTAGAAGAAGCTTCACAAAGGCATGATGACTATTTGGGCAGTTTGAATGGGGCCAATACTCAAGCTTTTGGACTGCATACTCAAAATTCCAGGGGTACTTTACCAACATGAAGATTACATGGTAATTCTCAGCCATCTATTGGAAGATTTCAGTCTCAATTTGGAGGTTCTGTACTTGGAAATCCTGATCAACCAATTTTGGGACAACAACCCTTTCATAAAAGAGAATTCAAGGACAAAATTGTTTTAGCCAAATTTAATGGCCAGTCATCTTCACCATCAGAATTAGAGGAATGGACCTCTAAGATGGAGTCCTACTTTGATATATATCCTAAAACTGATGATATGAAGATTCACTTTGCTTCCTTGCACCTAGAAGGATTTGCCCATACTTGGTGGAGGTGTATCAAGAAAGAGAATGTACTTATTGAGAATTGGGAAGCTTTCAAGGCACTTATGGCTGAAGTCTTTGTTTCGCCTCTTGAAAAAGAGAAGCTAGCACGGAGATGGTATGGTTTGGAACAAAGGGGCCTAAGTGTAAGAGAATATACAAACCAATTCCTCAACTTGACCATGTATGTGGAAAGCATCAGTGATGAGGCCAAGCTTCACAAGTTTATGTATGGTTTAGAGCCATCTTTGTCAGTTGATATTATGGCGCAAAATCCTACTTCACTTTTCAAGGCTATTGAGCTTGCGGAGCGCTGTGGAAGAAAGTATAGGAAAGAGTCTTCATTTCAGCCAAGTTATGGACAACCAAGGACTGTTTTAAAGCAAGGACAAGTTGGTAACATTTCTGGCAGCAATCATATGCCTAGTGGGAGCTTACGGGTACCAACTTATCCTCCATTCAATGCTTCTAGGTTTCAAAGTAATTTCAGGACAGCAAACAGCCCAAAGGTTGAATTTAAGCAGGGTGACAACAAGCCTAAGTCCACTTCAGCTAATACAAATCCCAAATCTATTCCCATGGATCTTTACAAGGAAAGGAAGGACAAGGGCTTATGCTTCAAGTGTGGAGAAAAGTATACTCCTGATCATGCTTCAAAGTGTGTATACAAAAATGTCAAGCCAAAGCTTCAGAGTATGCTAGTTTTTGAGGACTTTGAAGATGACATGGATGAAGCTAATGCAGTGGCAATCAATGCTGAAAATGAAGATTTTGAGGATGACGGTGGACAGGAGTACTTTTATGATCCAGCTGACTCTTTTCCTTTTGATCCAGGCGGAGATGTTCCGTTTGATCCTGGTGGATCTTGTGATGAGTCGCTTGCTGCCACTAATTGTTCTATCTCTATGGATGCTTGGACGGGATCTAAGAGCCCTAATACACTTCGTATGAAGGGAAGCCTATGTGGAAAGCCAGTGTTCATCCTGATAGATAGTGGCAGTACTCACAGTTTTGTCAAGAAGTCCATCATGGACAAGTTAAATTGTGTTCCCATAGACTTACAGCAGCCCATTAAAGTACAAGTGGCTAATGGTGAAGAAGAAATCAGCACACAGATTTGCCCATAGGTTTCTTTGCAGTTAGTTGAAAATTTTGAAGTCAAAGTAAACCTGATCACTTTGGAAATGGGGCCCATAGATATTGTACTTGGTTGTGATTGGTTGATGACATTAGGCAGGATCACTATGGATTTCTCACAGTTATATATGGAGTTTTTCTCCAATGGATAGCTCATCCATTTACGGGGAATTCCTGGTAGATCTGATTTTCAGCTTATCACCATTCAACAACTCAAGAGAGAGAACAAGAAGCGCTCACAGATATTTGTTTTGCATTTGAACAAAGAAACACAAGATCAGCCCAATAATTCAGCAAACCATCCAGCCTTGAGAGCTCTTCTTGAGGAGTATAGAGATTTGTTTGAAGTACCTACTTCATTGCCTCCTAAGAGAGTGGTGGATCACCCCATTGATTTGGAGCCCAACTCAAAGACAATCAATAAGCCACCTTACAGACTATCAAAATGTGAACGAGAGGAAGTAGCCAAGCAAATCAAAGAGCTTCTTGAAATGGGATTCATTGAGCCAAGTTCTTCACCTTATGCATCTTCAGTCCTGTTAGTCAAAAAGAAAGATGGATCTTTCAGAATGTGCATTGACTACAGGGATCTCAATAAGATAACAGTGAAGAACAGGTATCCTATACCCAGGATTGATGATTTGCTTGATGAACTTAAGGGGGCTCGATTTTTCACAAAGATTGATTTGAGATCAAGATATCATCAGATTCACATGAGAGAGGGTGATGAAGTCAAGATTGCTTTTAGGACTGATCGTGGGCTCTATCATTTCTTGGTGATGCCATTTGGGCTTACAAACGCTTAGCTACCTTTCAAAGCCTGATGAATAAGATCTTGCAACCTTTCCTCTTTCAGTTTGTCTTGGTGTTCTTTGATGACATCTTGATCTATAGCAAGACTTTACAGGATCATTTATCACATATGAGGAAGGTTTTTGATGTGTTGAGACATCATAGGCTTTTTGCTAAGGAGAAGAAGTGCTCTTTCATGCAGACTGAAGTGAAATACTTGGGGCATATAGTCAGTGAAAAAGGAATACAAGCTGATCCCAAGAAGGTGCAATGCATAAGAGATTGGCCAACGCCTACTACTACTACCTCTCTTAGAGGATTTCTTGGTCTATCTTCATTCTATCGCCGATTTATAAAGCATTATGCGGCAATTGCAGCTCCTTTGACTGACAGGTTGAAGAAAGAGGCTTTCTTTTGGGATGCTCTTGCAGATAGCAGCTTCAACCAGTTAAAGGAACTACTTACTTCTGCTCCTATCCTAGTATGCCCGGATTTCTCCAAAGAGTTTACTATACAGTGTGATGCTAGTGGCTGTGGCATTGGGGCTGTTTTGCTTCAGGAGCATGGAGTAATTGCATTTGAGAGCCATAAGCTTATAGATAAGGAGATGGCCATGAATGTTTATGACCAGGAAATGTTGGCTATCCTGCATGCAATCAAGAAATGGCACCATTACTTATATGGCAACTGATTCAAAGTACATAGTGATCGTCGGGTACTCAAGTATTTCCTTACTCAGTCAAATCTCACTCCAAAGCAACGATGATGGGTAGCTACATTATAGAATTATGACTTTGACATTACTCATACAAGGGGCAAAGATAACATAGTGGCTGATTCTCTTTCTCGTATGTGGGCCTGCAAAGTGTCAGCCATGACAGAACTACATAATGATTGGATTGAAGAACTACAGGAGGCCTATCTTTTAGATGAGGAATTCAGTCAAATCTTTCAGAAATTATAGCAAGGTCTTATGGAAGAAAACTTGCATTACCAGCTTACAAATGGTCTTATTTGGTGGAAAGGCAAGATTGTTATTCCCTCTACTTCTTCTTTCAAGCGGAAAATTATGGAGGAGTTACATTCTTCGCCTCTAGCTGGACACTTGGGAGTTTTCAAGACTTGTGACAGGATAAGCAAAAGCTTTTATTGGAAAGGACTGTGGAAAGATGTCAAGGACTTCGTTATGAAGTGTATGCCTTGTCAATAAAATAAGAATAGCACCCATAAGCCAGGAGGTTTGTTACAGCCATTGCCTATTCCTACGGGCAAATGGACTCATATTACTATGGACTTTATCACTGGCTTACCTACTACTAAGAAGGGGTGAAATAGTATTTATGTGGTGGTTGACAGACTCACCAAAGCAGCTCATTTTATCCCAACAAAAATTCAGTTTACTGCTTCTCAAGTAGCCAACCAGTTTATGGAGCATATTTTTAGACTACATGGATTACCGCAGGTGATTGTCCATGATAGGGACTCAAAGTTTATGAGTAACTTCTGGCAAGCGGTATTTATATCTATGGGCACTAAGTTGGCTCCATCTACAGCTTATCATCCCCAAACTGATGGACACACAAAGAGAGTTAATAAATGGTTGGAGACTTATCTTCTCCATTTTTGCTATGATGTCCAAACCTCATGGGATTCTTGGTTACACCTGGCTGAGTTTGCTTACAACAATTCCACTCATGCGAGCATAGGAGTTTCACCCTTTGAGGCTTTGTATGGTTACAAGGTGCCCTTACCCACAGTCATCTTTAATGAAAAGATCAATCCTCATGGGAAGGAAGAGTTGAAAAGAATGCAGACCCTTCTTCAGCAATGTAAGGTGAATCTAAGAAAGGCTCAAGATCAAATGAAGATGTATGCTGATGAGAAGAGGAGGCCTTTAGAGTTTCAAGAAGGAGAGCTGGTTTTGTTGAAGGTGCCCAAATCCAAGTACTCTACGTTGAAAGATGGATCCAGTAATAAGCTTGCCCACAGGTTTTATGGCCCTTACATGATCCTTAAGCGGATTGGAGATTTTACATACAAACTAGAGCTTCCCTCTTCTACAAAGATTCATAATGTCTTCCATGTTGATTAGCTCAAGCCTTATTATGGTGATCTAGTGGATATAGTTGATGAGCTGCCACCTATTGATGAAGATGGTCTTGTTCAGTACATCCCAGAGGCTGTTATAGGTCAGCGCGAAAAGAAGCTTCGATCACGTTCTATTGTGGAATATTTGATCAAATGGAGAGGTTTACATTCTGAAGAGGCTTCTTGGAGACCTGAATCTATATTAGATGAGTATCCATACTTGAGGGAGACATTGGTGTGGCTGAAGCCTATTGCTTATGGAGCTAGTAATGATGCAGACTGGTTCAGGACAGCACGCTGTTTTAGAACAGTTTTTATCATACCTAATTTTCAGAATTAAGCTATCTATATGGGCTTAAATTACTCTTCAAGAGCTTCATTTTGATATATGGTACATTTCATTTGGACACTTCTATCAAAAGTTATGGGTGGCAGATTTAGTCCAACAGGGACTGTTTATTCAGCAAGCTGTCTACTTTGTTCTGGGACTATTTGCTGAAGACTTTATGGCTTCATTTGCTTCTAAAGTACTTCAAATCATGTATATAGTTGGGCCTTACTTCCATTCTTCAAATTCAGCCCTTGTAATGGTCATTCTTCATTCATTTCCCATTTGTAAAGCTGTAAAACAGAGTAGTACTCTGTTCTATCCATCTCCTCTCTAGTTGTTTCTAGGTTTGTTTTTTAGGACAAAAACTTTTGGGAAGGGATGGATTGTAAGAAGCTGGGAATAGCAAATAAGTGTTAATAATGTTGATATTATGCCATGTCACACTGACATTGGTATAAAAGGAGAGAAGATGTAAATTTTCACATCTTTTTGACACATTAATACAATTACAAACTTTCTCTCCCTTCTTGCTCACAGCTTCTATGGCTTCCCCTTCTTTCTTGTCTTTCTCTCTCTAAATCTAGTCTTTCTCTCTCCTCATCACTCTTATTCTCTCTCTTCCTACAATCTTTCTCTCTCCTCTGCAGTCTTATCTCTCCTCTTTCTCTCTCCCTGGTTCTCTCTCTGACTCCCTTCTTGCTCACAAGTTTTATGGCTTCCCCTTCTTTCTTGTCTTTCTCTCTCTAAATCTAGTCTTTCTCTCTCCTCGTCACTCTTATTCTCTCTCTTCCTGCAGTCTTTCTCTCTCCTCTTTCTCTCTCCCTGGTTCTCTCTCTGACAGGTAGGGATGGGGGTGATCAGATCCTTGCCCTTGACCTCTTGCACTGCAAGTGGCACGAACTCATGCACATGGGCACTTGAGCTTGGCCCTTTGTTTTTGATGGGGCTTGCGGGTTTTGGCTCATCGTACCTGGACTACTGCTCAATGGACCTACACATGGTGAGGGACATGTCTTCCTCCTCTTTTTTTCTCAGCTCCTCCTCCTCCTCTTCTTGCTTTTTCTTTCTCTCCTCCTCGGCGTGTTTGGACTCGCTGCGGGCCCTTTGCAAGTTCGCCTTTTCTTGTTTCCTCCTCTCCTCTTCTTGTTGTTCTTGCACACTTTTCTTCTTTGTCTTCCTAGCCTCTCCTTGACTAGTTTGTTCTTCTTGTTCCTTGTTGTCTTCTCCTTCACTTAGTGAAAGGACGCTAAGTGAAGGAGAAGACAGCAAGGAACAAGAAGAACAAACTAGTTAGGGAGAGGCTAGGATTCCTGGTGGGGTGGTGACCTGCTTGGTGTTTTGTCCACCCCTTCTCCTCTTCTTCCTGCTCATGTTCCAAATCTTCCCTGATGATTGCGGTGAGGACTCCACCGAATTCGATGGTTGTAGCCTTTGAGGATGAAGCTTTCCTTTTAGCCTTGGTTGCGAGAGATTCTCTTCCAACGGGCTGCCCTCTCATTGCCAAGGCCTTTGTTGAGGTCTCAATGGTCTTTCTCATGAACCTATTGAGGTTGACCTCATCCAGTGACCTTTTTGCAACACTCTCTAGCAGGGGGACGTTAATGTGGCTCATTATGGAGCTGTATATTTGGCTAGAAAATAGTGTGTGCACCATCTTGGCTTGGAGTTGGATTTCGGGATTAGGAATATCCGCCAAGCTGATGCCGTCATTGGTGTTGAATTTTACCTTGTCCATCCATAGTAAGTCATATTATACATCTCTTTTCGACTTCCTTTCTACTTTGTTTACCAGGCCAATGCCTTTTCCACCAGCTCCGAGGTCAATTCGATCTACACTTTGTGAGTTTCCTCCCCCTCATGTACAGTTATGGTGTCGCGGTTTTTGTGGAAAGTCCTCAGGAACTCTGCACAGTGGAAGTAGTCCACCCCCCAACTCACTGCTTCCACATATTTCTGTGGATTGCATTGCTCTATGATCTGCCTTACTACCCATTCTTCAATGGCCATGTCATTGAGGCTGAAGATATGCTGGAATTTAAACTGTTTGAAGACTTGTGTTTCTACCAAAAGTCCATATTTTACTTATTCTTCCACTGAAAAGGGCAATTTGCTAGCCTTTTCTTGGCCTGCCATGATAGATGCCTGTCATGAAGCCATATTCACCATTAGTGGTTTTCAGAATAAGCAACAGGAATGACTACATGCTTGTTGAGTTGAAATGCTTGCATGCAGAAGTAGACTTTTCCTCCCATTAGTCTATTGATTTTAACTTTTATCAACATTTTCCTTAATCACAAGTTGTTGCATTTTACCCTTGCAATAGTAGTCTATTAATTTTAACTTTTATCGATCTTTTCCTTAGTCACAAGTTGTTGCATTTTACCCTTGCAATGTGTGCTTTTCAATTGTTTTCTTTATGTGTTTGGTTCGATTCACCTTACACCTTCCCCCTTCGCAATGAAAAGAATCCCTCCTAGGATGAAATGGTGAGAGGATGAAGGGCCTTTAGCACACAATCTTAGTGTTTTACTTTCACATGAGCCAGGCATAGAAACTCGGATTATATTCTAATTGAGCATAGCTTTCCAATTCAAAAGGGTGGATAACCACATGTGTAATGTAAGTGAGGACATCAAGTAAGAAGTCACTAGAGGCCACTCTGCTAGCAATGTACAACTCCTCCTCGGTGAGGATGTGATCTAGATAAGGGTGTTCTTTAATGTGGTCTTGCATGGGTCAATTATAGAGAGTAGTCAACACCCTATGTGAAGTTGGAGCAACATAGGTTGGGTCATATTCAAATGCTTTGATTGTACGTCATTGTTCAACATTGGTCATTATTTGGCATCCCTCTAGCTCCCATTGCAATCGTAGAGCGTACCATTTCTGCAAGAAGGGAAAATTGTTGTCGGCAAGCCGTTGCAACTTCTCAATTTCCTGGTTCGCGGCCATGATTATGCTCTTGCTATATGATGTGATGAGACGCTATTTGGTTGCTTGTTCCTTGGGTACCTCGGTTGCAATTAACTCCGCAGCTACTTTAGAAGCTTTAACGAATACAAATTCCAACTCCTCCCAAGAGCAAGAGAGCATTCACACTTCTGTCGCTATAGGTTCCTCCAAGAGTCCTAGATCTAGTTGATTGTAGCTTTTAGGTAATGTCATGAAAGTAGCGTCCAAGCATCGGAGGCAAGTAGCCAAGTCATCCCTAGTATTTTCAACTACATCTGCGGCCAAGGTTAGAATTGATCACCACTCATAAGAGGGTCTAAGCCCGGCAAGTGGTTGAGGTTTGACAGTGCTAGAGAGTTTAGTGGCTAGTGGTTGTCGCTTGGTTTGCTCATGAGTTTCTAGCTTGGCCTTATGTTTGATGGGCGCAATTGTGGTTGCAGTTGACGTACTACTTGGTGTGTTTAAGAGTTGAGGGGGGGCATCACCAGGACTAGATGTGGTCAGTTTGTTAGTAACAGGCTGATGTGGGTTTGGCTAATATATTGGCTTATGCCCTACAGAGCTAGGCCTTAGAAGCTGCATGGATCTAGCGGCTTGAGTTTCTTGTGGTTTGAGTGGTCATGATGAGACGTTTCATGTGGGCAATCTTGAAGATGACATTTGAGCAGTGCCTTTGGATGTTTGGTCTTTAGGCAGCCAAATCCCACATAGTAGACTTGCGCTTACAAAAAGGCCTTAGGGACCCATTGTGGCTTGACCGTACGCCGATGTTTATAGTTTCATCTCGGCCTCCCAGGTTTTGGGTGTGGATCCTTAGCCTTGTGAGGCCATGGGTTTCTATTCCTAGGTTGCCCTCTCTCTTTAGGTACCCATTTGAACCAGGGTTCAAGGGCTTCAGTGTTGGTTCTATTGGGTTTCTGGCCTTGAGGCTGGGTAGGTTGTGACAAGTCCCAACCCCCCTCTTGAGACTTGGCGATGGGTTTCTCTACCAGTGGCTCTATGGACTTGGAAAGAGTCACATCACCCTTGCTGAAAGCTGTAACTATGTGGACATTACCCATAGTTAGGTGGATACGCTGCGACTCATAGTCGACATGGCAAGAGGCTTGCTTCTTGAAAGTTTGTCCTAATAGTGATTCCATGCCTGCATTCTTAGTGTTGGGCAACACATAGAAGATTATTGGCATGCTTTCAGACTCAATAGAAATTGCAACCTTGCACTTTCCCAAAAGTGTGTAGGGTTGGCCTCCATAAGGGGTGAGATTAGCAATAGTGAGCTACAACTGCGATTTGCCAATTTGGGTCCAATGGTCATGAGTCAAGATGTTAAAATCGGCTCCCTTATCGATCAATGCATTGATGGTGCATGTGCATTTAGCTATGACCATCATGCATAGGTAAGCTGGTGGTACTACTTCCTCATCCTCACTGTCCACCTCAGTGATAGTGGCTACTACATGGATGGGGGTGCTAGCATTGGGGGCTCATGCAATGGGTACGTGGGAGGGAAATACTTCTTTATGTGGCTGTCATTAAGGAAGCCTATGCCCTCACCCTCTAGGGTTTCCAACTCGAAGTTGCCAGCTCGATTGATGGTTTGAATCTTAAAAGGTCCTAGCCCTAAAAAAATCAACTTTTGCTTATATCCCTTGACTGAGTACATCAGTACTAAGTCAGCTTGTTCAAAGCTGCACTACTTGACATGCTTATCAAACTACCTTTTGTGTCTTGTCTTCTTGTATATGAGCGCATGGGTGGCTAGAAGCTGGGTTTCCATTAAGTGCTTGAGTTCAATCAAGCGTTCCATCCATGCCCCCTTCCCATCCCATTTTTCTTGAACGGCGATCCTGAGGCTTGGTACAAAGAATTCCAAGGGAAGGATTGCCTCTGTACTATATGTCAATCTAAAGGGGGTCTGTTGTCTGGTAAACTATGTGGTAGGCCCACAAGGCCACCATCAATTCGTTATCCCAATCATTGCATGAAGAAGAGACGACCTTGTTTAGGAATTTTATTAGGATTTTATTTGTTGATTCAGCTTGACCGTTATCCTATGGGTAATAGGGTGAGTATTTTTTATGGATGATTAGGAAGGAGTATAGGAGGTGAGCTATTACTTCATTGATGAAGTGTGTGCCCTAATCGCTAACTAGTTCGATGGGGCAGCCGAATCGTGAGATCACTTGCTTCCATAGGAACTTAGCAGTGGTCTTAGCGTCATTCTTTCTCGTAGCTTGTGCTTCTGCCCATTTGGTTAGATGATGATGTATTTAGCCTATGAATGTGGTGTCGCGGGACTAGTGGGTCTGATGAAGTCAATCCCCCATTTCTCGAAGGATTGTCATGCGATAATTGGGTTAGCTCCATGAGATCTTTATGGATAGGGACTTTATTTTGTTGGCACTCATCACAATGCTTCACGAATCATGTCACATCTCGGAAGAGGGTATGCCACCACAATTGGGACTCCAGCACCTTGTGGGCTGTCGCCGCATCTCCACTGAAATGTCCTCCTGCGATTGCACCATGTGCCTCTATCAGTATGTCATGCATCTCATGCTCACACATGCATCTGCGCAGAAACCCATCTTGCCCCAGCCCATAAAGTTGGCCAACTATCAACTAATAGGGTTGGATTTTCAAGACAAGCCACTTGAGGTGGGGCCTTTTCTATTGGTCGTTTTTGTAGTCCGTGCTGAAGCACTTGAACTATGTTGTCTTCCCAATATCACGTCAAGCCAGCTTTAAACAATTTTTTTTTGTTAGATAAGCGGAATAGGTGTGCGTTCAGCAATTCATCCTCAATGCCTTGTCCATCAACTTCTCCCACGGGGATACGAGATAGATGGTTAGCTATGTAATGCGGCTTCCCTTTACCCACCACCATAAAGAAGCCAAATTCCAAAAGCAAAAGCAGTCATCTAGCAATGTGTCTTGTAGTGCATGGTTTATTAACCAAATACAACAAGGCTTGATGGTCAACAAAGAAAGTAAAAGGCATAGCCAAAAGATAATGTCAGAATTTCTTCACGGAAAATACCATGGCCAACAAGCCCCCTCTCTCCATTGTTGAGTAATTCATTTCAGTCTCAGTGAGTTGTCTATTAGCAAAGCTCACTAGATAATCCAAGTTGTGTTCACCATGTTGGCACAACACAGCTCCTACGACAAATTTTGAAGCATCGATGTTGTGCACATGGAACATGAGTGTCCAATCTAGGGTAGCATCCAATCATGGAATGTAAGTGTCCAATCATGGAACGTGAGTGTCCAATCTAGGGCTCGTAGTATCTGAGTGGTGGTTAGAGCCTTTTTTAGTTCCTCATACGTGCATTGGCACCCCACGGTCCATTCGAATACAATCAATAGCTTATATAGAGGTCTAGCAATCAATTCATAGTTTAACACAAATTGTCAATAGTACCCGATATGTTCTAAGAAGCATTGAACACCCTTGTAATCAGCTAGGGGTGGAAAATTGACAATGACTTTGATCTTCAAGAAATCTGTGGCAATGCCATTCCTTGACACCAGATGTCCTAGGATACATCCATGCTTCACCCAGAACTGGCATTTCAAGGGGTTCAATGTGAGGCGATATAGCCAGCATCGTTCAAAGACTGCTAAGAGCCTACCTAAATGCTCTCGCCAAGTAGAGTGAATGCACAAGTCATCACGAAGACTTCTAACTCCTTCCTTAGCATGTCTTTGAATGTTGTACACATAAGTCATTACAAAGTGGCCGGTGCGTTAGTCAATCCAAAAGGCATGACTATGTAGGCAAAGACACTCCATTCAGTGGCAAATGTCGTCTTATGCCTATCGTCAAGATGCACTGGCACCTAATTGTATCCTGAGAATCCGTATAGAAAACTATAGGCCTCTTTTCCAGCCACTCTCTCTAACATGTGCTCGGTGTATGATAGTGGGTAATTATCTCTTTTTGTAGCTGTATTTACATTCTTATAATCGACACACTTGAATCTTTCTATTTTTCTTTAGGACGATGACTATGGGCGAGACCCAGTCCGTGTGTTTAATTTCATAAATGAATCCCGCTCTCATCAATTTGTCAGTTTCTTTCTTAACAATGTGAGCGTGCTTTGGATTTATGGGATATGGTCGATGTCTGATCGGTGTTGCATCAGGTGTCATGGGTATGTTATGAGTCACTACACTCCAGTCTACCCCTTTGAGTTCTTCTAGGGACCAAGCAAAGATGTCTACATACTCTTGCAAGAGAGTAATGAGACTTGCCTCATCTTGCTCAGCCAAGTCATCGGCTATAAAGACAGGTCGTGGAGTCTCTCCCTCCCTGGCTAAATTGACCTCCTTGACCTTGGCAGGTCCCTCGATGGGTTCACTTACTTGCCCTTACCATTTGGCTCCCAGTAAGATCACCACCCTATCTCCCTTTTTGAACTTTGTGAATTGTTTTGGTAGGTCTTGTGGTTGTCGTTGTTCATTTGTTTATATTTCTTTGCTCAGTGCCTATCGTTCCTCCTTTAACCATCAGCATTATAGGTGGACGAGTAGGTCCCCCTCAATGCGTCGAGTCTTGGGAGGTCGAGGTATTTCCGGGTCACTATCTGAGCTGAATTCTGACTCAGAATCAAGCTCTCCCTCTTCACTAGAAGAGGGGCTCTCTCCTGGTGGTTGTAGCTTAGAAGTTGAGTCCATTTGTAGCAATGGTGCATCACTTGGTTGGGCTAGCCTGCTTGCTCGTAGTCAATTGTGCCCATATGCTCAAACCAAATTCAATCACAGTCCTTGTGTCTAACTTCTTTCCCTACTCTAATTGCACTCTGATGGGGTCTACTCATATTTGTTCGATCATATGCCCCCCAGTTTCGTACTCTAGGGTATCGACTTCCTTTTCACTCTCTTCACTAAAGGAACAATAGTCCTCATATTCGTCATCTGAGCTATCTTTGTCCGGTTGCTCCTAATTCTCCTGGTTCTAACTATTCCCTTCTTGTTGGTCGAGAAGTAAGGCCCAATTGTACTTCAAGTTCAAATCATGCACCCTGGACCATTGCCATTACAGCTCATCCAAGAGATCTTGGAGTGGCTTAAGGTTTTTCATCGGATTACCAGCCAACTTGTCAGTTAAGTATCCTAGGACCTCCTAGAGCTCACGTCTATTGCTCGAGACTTGAAATGCAACATGAGTGGGTCTTCCGCATAGACTTCTAGTCATCATGCAGACCGAAAGTGAAGGTGTGTCCTTGAGCTTGCTGTTTGCCTTGGTGGCTTGTTCATACTCCTCAGTTTTGAGAACGGTAGGTCAATGGTGGCAAGAACATGCATCCAGGGTCACTCCCTTTATGACTGTGAATTCAACAGAGAACTAGATCCGTACAATATTTACTGGCCAATTTTTCAACACTCCGAATGGCTTCACCTTCATTCCATTTGCTAGTGTGATGTTAAATCTAGCAATCTTGACCAGTGGGTTGTCCCAAGTTTGGAGTATCGCATGGCTTAGTACACTCACTCCTACCACTATGTCCACGATCCCCTTTTTGGTGACATTCCCCAGTGCTAAGACACTTACATGCATTTTTGTGCCTTTCCAAAAGGCATTGGCATGCAAGGATTTAGGCATGGAGTGCAGCATCAAACTCGGTACCCAAAGGTAGGACCAAGCAGAGAACACGGCCAAAAATTTGAATGCAACAAGGATAGACAATACCACGGAAGTGGATCTACCCAACCTTATCAACTTGATCAACAACTTGGCAGAATAGGAAGTCCTAGACATGGAAGGAGGCAGCTCAGGCTGTAGAAGCAATAAGGAGCCTAACCTAGGAGACTTCCTTGAGGTTGTCCAACATTTAGTGAACCAATACGACACTCAAACCTGGCTCGAATACCATGGTAGGCCGGTAGAGGACATCATAGTAGACCTAGAGGAAGAGAGAAAATTGGCCTGCAGGGCTCTGCAAGGCTTGGCTGCATACAACCATGATCAACAAATAAGGAACTTGCGCCAGAGCTTAGAAATGCGAGAGATCCAGAGAGTGTTGGTCTTAGCAGGCAAGAATCAGTCAGAGAGCGAGAGAAAAATGGAAGGAGATCTCACATTGAGCGAGCTCCTGACAAAGCGGTTGCTAGATAACATGGCCGCAAGATAAAGCACTACAGCATTGGCAACATCGCTCTGATGGGGTTGGGAGTCAACCAAGGCTCTAAGAGTCGATAGAAAATCCTTGTGGTAGCAAAGTAGTTGGTGGACAAATACCTAGCTACCAACGACCCATACAGCTTCATGGAGCAGTTTGAGTAGGTCTACGAGGCCAACGGCCTCACTGATCCTACTCAACGCTCCGAAGCCTTTGAACTTTTCTTAGGCAACAAGGGTCGGCGGACCTGTTCAAATGCTGTGGAGCGTGCCGATTTCAATGGCTTGAAAAATCTCTTCATTAAGAGATTTTTTTAACCTGGGTACTTCGACAACCTCTTAGTGTGACTCATGAACGTCAAGTAGAGAGAGAACGAGGATATTCCAGATTATGTGACCCATGTGAGGAGCCTCTTCAAGAGACTCCCAATGGGCGAGAGACCAACCGAAAGAGCGGTATCCACAATATTCATTAGCGGAATACAAAGTGATGAGCTCCACAAAGCCTTGGCCAGAAACTTGAGCGTGCAGTGAGATGCACTCGCAAGGGTCTTTGAGGAAGCTATTACAGTGGATGACTAGCTCAAGGAAAGAGGCTCCAGAGGCTTGAATCAGGAAGAGTCCAATGCCAGGATTTTTGAGAGACCCTCAATGCCAAGTGAGAAAATAGACTCAAGCACTTAGGACAAAGGAAAGGGCACTGAGATGGGACAAGAGCTAGCAGAGATTAGGATGGACATAGCCAAACTGTAGGAGATGATGAGACAACCAATGCGCCCACATGTCCAATGTGCTCATTGCGGAAGGAACCACTTGCCAAGTGAGTGTCACGACCCTAGGTCACAACCTTGTGCTAATTGTGGTAGGTTCGGCCATGAAAGCATGCATTGTCGATTACCTCAGAGGCTCCCATACACGAATCCTTACGATCAACTCCACCTTGCGAAGAGACCACCAAATTTATTTGGAAGGGGCCCCATTGGCTCTTCCAGCACCAAATGATGCCAAACCTACCATCCCTAGGATGTAAATCAATCCTACAGGTATCCCTAGACCACCTGGACCTTAATGACCTATCCACCAAGTGACACTCCAGTCCACTATGTGGACGAGCCTAGCAACGATGAGCCTTATGTAAACGTGTATGTGTTGTACGATGAGGAAGACAATGCTATCCTCATGGACTATCAACCAGTATCGGTGATGGTGTTGGATAGAGGAAGAGGAAGAGACCTAGGAGGGCAAACCCAAGAACTAATCATTTGTTGGAGTTGCGATCACCTAGGACACATTTCTTCACGTTGTCCCGAGAGGGAACAAGCAAATAGAGATAAGGTTGATATGAGATGTGTTGAGTGTGGAATCACTCATCTCTTTGTCGACTGCCCTAGGCGAAAACCACCATCCTCTAGTTCGGCAAATGAGCCATCGGTTCCATTAGGGTTGTTTGGTGTCGAGACACTCGATGGGGAGGCCACACCTATCCTGTTGCATGTCATGACCCATGTGCAAACGAAGCAGGTCAACATATCATTGCCAGGGCCTAGCAACCTTGACGCAACCTCAATTGGAAAGAAAAGTAGGAGACACATGAAGAGGAGACCAAATGCTAAGGTCACCCTTAAAACCAAAAGTGCCATGACTCTATATAGCACCAGGCTCCCTTCTCTCCAAGTTTTAAAGAGCAGACATGTATAGGTGAAGGTATAATGTAAAAAGAAGGGAATACGAAAAGAGGACCTTGTCAAGATGGCCAGTCGTGTAAAAAAGGGGATGGGTGCCCAAAGGGATAAGTGCATGCATAAAAGCCAAAAAGTGAATAGAGAAGCTCATTCTTGGTGTGTGGCAAAAGTGGCTCTCTTATTCTTCTTCTGCTCTTCTTCTTCTTCTTGCTTGCTTGTGCTTGTGCTTGTGCTTTTTGAGAGAGGGAGTGTGAGAGTGTGAGGGAGTGAGTGTGTGAGGGTGATGAAACATGGTGGAGAAGCTGTCCATCTTCTCCTCTCTTCTCTTGTCTCACACACATGGCTATGGAGCATGGAGCTTGAAGGCGGAGGATTGAGGTTCATAGATGATTTTAGTGGCTATATGTCACCAAATGGCTATACTTTTATTTTTTTGATTTTTTTTTTCAAAACTTGAGTAGGTTGAGTTATAACTCTAAATTTTTTTATCCGTCAATATTTCTAAGGTATATCGAGATTTTGAAAGCTCTTTCACCATTCATGTGAAACAAATATTGAAAGAAATATATAAAATTCGCCATAGTATTTATAAGTTATGGGATATATATAGAAACATTCTCCACATGTACATATGTCTCATACACATAGTACATACATAGACACATGTCACATACTACTTATCCTTGCTCCTTCTTTACATACTCATATGCATGACTCACACACACATTACTCAACATTACATCTACTCTTGTATTCATACATACATATACACAATTCTTAGAACCAAAAGGTTTGAGGTACTCAAGGTCCAATAACTTGAGCTAGTCAGATCTTTGAAGCATGCATCTTGAAAAGTTGCAAAGCAAGACAGAGCTCTACCTAAAACCCATAAATCTAAGGGACTTCCCCTCTTCATAGACTTGAGAACAAGTAATGCCTCCCCTTCAATGAATGGTTTATCCAAGAGCAAGCTAATTTCAGCAAGGTGCCAAGGACTCTCTCCGTTTCCACATCCAAGATTTTAGCAACACACTAGGACCGATCAACAACACTCTTGGGCTCAACTTCGGCTAGCACTGAGAGATGCTTGTGGAAAACATTAGCATATCCTAGTCATCAATAAAGGTGCATCTATTTTCATCCTAAATAAATGTGATAGTCTCTCTTCAGTAAAGGTGCACATTTAGTCTCTCTCTCTTCAATAAAGGTGCACATTTAGTCTCTCTTGAGACTATCACATTTATTTAGGAAGAAAATAGATGCACCTTTGCTGATGACTAGGATACATCACATTTATTTAGGATGAAAATAGATGCACCTTTATTGATGACTAGGATATGCTAATGTTTTCCACAAGCATCTCTCAATGCTATAGCCGAAGTTAAGCCCAAGAGTGTTGTTTATTGGTCCTAGAGTGGAAATCCAAGATTTTAGCAACACATTAGGACCAATCAACAACACTCTTGGGCTCAACTTCGGCTAGCACTGAGAGATGCTTGTGAAAAACATTAGCATATCCTAGTCATCATCAGTAAAGGTGCATCTATTTTTGTCCTAAATAAATGTGATAGTCTCTCTTTGATGCTTAGCTTTGAGAGAATTGAAGTAAAATTGATATAGAGCATCTCTCAAGAGGTCCCTCCTAACTTAGCAAGAGGATCCAAATCGAATGTTCAAGCTACTAACACACAATGATAAGTAACAATGTCTATCAAGAGGTTGGGACCCTCAAGGTGGTTAGCTATGTGCAACTCTTTCTTGAGTAGGGTTTTATACAAGAGGGGGTGAGGCTCTAATTATGGGTGTAGACCAGGTTACATGAGAGAATGATAGAGAGAAGAGAGATGTCGTTGCAATGAGTTGGATTCGATTGAATTGTTTTAGTGGTACATTGCTACTCTACATAGCTCATGATTTGACAATCCCTATAGGCACTGTCAACTCAATGCATATATGACTTCTTCTAAAACGGGCATTGAGAGTTGCATTTTATTTGATTTCGTTGACTTGGGAAAGAGAATGTTTATGTAGATTTTGACTATACAAATGAAAATGATGATAGGCAAGAGAATGTGGGTGAGTTCAAAGCTTCACAAGAGACAATACAATTTTTGGATTATGCCAATACAATTTTTGATATATTTCTCTTGAGATCATGAATATTCCCATGTAGTGTTGCCACCGTACTTTTATCTAAGTGTGAGTTGATAAGGTTTAATATGGATATGAGATAAGTGTGATACAAGCTAAGGTTCATAGGTTGGGGCTAATAGAAAAATGGTGATTTTGTGCTAGCCATTGCATTAGAGACCATGTATGCTAAGTGTGCTACGCTTAAAAGTGCAAGAAGTGTTCAAAAATAGCTTATAGCACTACATGTACTCTCTTAGATTGTCCTAACTACTCGATATCTGGACATGGACATCATGATAAAGCTTTGAAATGCTCTAGGCACATCCAAGATGAAGATCTCTCTCTAAATGCTCTTATGCAGGTTTACGCACTTACACATGTCTAGGTCTATGAGTCAACAAACATAAACACACTTTGTCTAAATTGGTGCTCAAAAGTCAAAAATGCAAGGTGAGAGAGATAGAAAGATAGATAGATATGAGAGATAAGTATATGAATCAATGAATATAAACACACATTGTCTAAATTAATGTTCAAGTAGTGCAGGAAATGCAGGGGAAGATAGAGAAAGAGAAAGATAGATCTAAGAAAGTGTGTATATTAAACTTTCTCGTGTGCGCGTACACACAAAGAGAGAGAGAGAGAGAGAGGGGGGGTGTATGTGTGCGGAAAATTTTAAATCTCGACAAAGGTGGAGAAGTGAGCTACCCATTCTTGCAAGTTGCAATGATGGCCCTAAGGCTATTGAGCATAAAAAACCAAGATAGTGTGCAACATGAAAATTAGGTGCTCCTCTACACTTCTCCAATCTTTGGAAGAATATTAACAAAGATTCATCGATCAGCCATCGCCACCCAATGATAAGCTCCAACAACACCATCCCAAGGCTGACAACATCGAGTTCAAAGATCCCTCGCAATGATGGGACAATCGCAACAGTAAGGTTAGTTTGCCCCAATATATTTTATTATGAGTCATGACATATTCCACATCTGCAAAACATGAAATCTTGTGAGCTCTCATAGAGACATGGCTTTTTCTTTTGCCCCACTCCAGTTTTCAAGCACAAAGTGACGATAGATGCCTTGTGGTTGGATTGCCAATACAATCCAACCTAGGTTTTTGAAGAGCTCAAAAAATTGAATCAATGTCCACACTTAAATTGAGCGAAGGGGAGCCTCAAGAGGAGAAGGAGATGTCTTTCCAAAGGAGACTACTCATGTTATGGGACTGATGAAGGCTTGTGCAAAGCAAAAGGATCTATTCAAGGGAACAAGGCTACATGAGGACATTTGTAAACGGGGGTTACTTGAAAGCACCCCCTATGTTGCAAGCACTTTAATAACTATGTATGCTAAATGTGGTGCTCTTGCAAAAGCATAGCAAGTGCTTGACAAACATATTGTTCATGATGGATTCTCTTGGACTGTATTGATTTGCAAGAAATGCGCAAAATGGTCACGGTGATGAAGCTCTAAAATGCTTTGATAAAATTGTGGGCATACCTCTATATATCTAAAATAGTATGTCTTTGTGTTGTTATGCATGGTGTGTTTGAATAAATCCCTACAAAGCAAAGTGGTGTGTCATGGAGCATAATCCTAACACAGTTTATGATGGTGACTTCAACATACTAGATTGTGTGGCAAATCCTCCTTGCATGTAAACCCCATAATTGTAGAAGAAAAGTGCTTTCTCATGCTAAACTATCATGCATTTTGCTAAAAATACATTATGAAGCAAAAAAAAAAAAGAAATTGAAAGGAAACCTTAATACCCATGCTTGCTATTTATAGCTTGCACTTAATGCTTGATAAGATGAAAACAATTCACCATGCCTACAATCATGTACATTCACCTTGCTTGTAATCCATGCAACATTGATTTTTAGAAACTATAAAAAGATGAAATTGTCAGATATTAAAGTTTGTTTAAGATTTCATATTGCCAACTATTAAACTCAAAGCTATTTTTATCAAGATTACTTATCCCTATCCCTTACCAACTTATCCCTATTCATGAACTACAAAAGCATGCAACTTATCCCTATTCATGGACTATCAAAGCATGCCTACCTTTTAGATATGGAAGGGGAAGATCATAGTTAGAAACATGCAATCCCACAAGTTTTCCAAAATTTAAATTTCTTTTGAGAATTGATAGGTCAATTTAACATTTTAGTTAATAACAAATATATCCTATTCAAAGCCCAAAGCAATCAATGAAATAAACAATCCAAGTGATGAATCAAACCTCACAAAGGCCCCTAACCAATCTTGAGTATTTCAAGGTTTGGCTATTGGTTCTCATGTTTTTCATGGGAAAATACCACAATGGGCTAAATACAATTTTTTTGGAAAGGTATTTGTTCACGCTCTTTTAGGTTTTCTCAGAGTTGCTTCACTATTTTTCCTAGTGGTTAGCAACTCTTAGCTTACTCTTCTCTTGAGAAAATAGTATCTATTCACAATATCACAAGATCATGCACTTAGTTGGTAACAAGAAAATGCAAAGCTACATAAACAATATAAATGAGGGCCCACATGATAGAAACCTCAATACACTTTATAGTGTGGCATATATATTTCTAGCACCCCCTCTTGATACTCTACATAAATGTTATAGTAAGGAGCAATTACGATGGTATAAAGAAACCAATAAGATGCTAGAACCATGAATGCTCAAGTCTCACACATAGATTAGATGTGCCTTAAAGACAACACAAAGAAGACTTGTCAAGTATGAAGTATGGGATAAGAAAGAAACTTCCTATATATGACAGCTCACCAATGTCAACACGGTCTAAGTAAGAGTTTCTTAAACCTCCAAGAAGATCATTCGATGGTTCTCGACCATATGTAGCATTTGGAAGGCCACATAACGTCAAATTAGATTTGAATCCCAAGCTATTGATCATAGCAAGGACTAGACTCATGAATCATCCCCAATAACATGCAATTGACTTTATGAAATCAAGTGAAACAAATATACACTTAAGAAGAACAAATCAAAAACCAGTCCTCGAGGTGATGATCTATCAAATCTTGAAGGCATAATTACAACGAAAAAAAAGGGGGGGGGGGGGGGGGGGGGGGGGGGATCATATACATGACACTTGGGCCACAATCTCAAGATGTCTCCAAATGCCATTTTTGCCCACAAGATGCTCCAATATAGGTGCCTTAAAGAGAACCCCATAAAAGAGGTTCAATGCCCACATAATTGGAGCTTCCATACTAGTATGAATCTTCTCGTTGATCAAGGGAAATCCATACAATGGCAAGCTTGAAATGAAAGCAAAGACCCCGTTGTACACAAGCCAAGAGATTAACAAAATGTTGATGATAATGGTAACTCTCTATTACTCAATCCATAAGGGTGGATGCTATAAGCTAGATGCACTTCTTGTTGAAGATTTAAACTTGATCAAATCAAGGAAAGCCTTCCATAAAAGGAACATATTTTCTCTCTTTCTTTAACTAGACTTTCAACTAGAGGGCATGTAAAAATCTTCATATACTTCAAGAATTTTCATCATGGAGTTGGATATATTGCTTGCTAATCCTCATCACATATTCAGTTAAACTACATATGTGAAATCTAGGAATTTGAATCATCCTTCCAAAGATGAAGCCCTATTGCATAGGACAATGAGCTCAAGAAGGAGGAATTTAATTCTCCGAAAGAGCTTTAGACATACTCCTTTAATCCATATTCAATATAGTTAAGGGATGTAAATCACAAGGGTAGACATACTCTAATATAGGCTTAGAGGTTACTTTTAAGACACGATTCTATTGTTTACCATTGAAATAGGCCTATAGATGATAGTAGTATGGTAGTGCATCACCCTTAATATAAATGGCATGAAAGTCAAAGTTGATCATACTTCAAATATTTATCTAGAGGTGTCGACATGATATAGTTCTTTGTACCATTGCTCTAAAACTAGATTGTATGGTGGAGCTACTCCTAAGCGACATGTATTGGTAATCTTGGTGCTATTTTTCTTGAAGCCAGTTGGCATAAATATATACAAAATGGTAGGTTATACATATCTATGGATGTTTGAGGTATAGTTATAGGCCAATCTCTACATCGCTTTTGTATCAAAGGCTCCAAAGTGGGTAAGGAGGGGGAGGAGAAATAGAAGGACTTTTAGCTCAAAGATATGGATTGACATGTACTTTGAGATGGTCAAGTTGGCCTCTCTTTCAAGGTGCCCATCTTTACCTATGCCTTTGATTTTGAAGAAATTGTCTATTGCATACGATTGCGTTTGTGGCCAACAATTGTAGAAATGACATTTTCTTTCAAAATTCAGCATATAAAGACAATTTTTTTCTATGAAATAAAGACAATTTCCTCTTGGCTACCTACACAGTTGCAAGGACACACAAAATTTTTAGGTTCCAAATGGACATGCTTGCCACTTTGATGCCAGTTAAGAGAACGATAGACATTGTAAGTGTGAAAATAAGTCTTGAACCCTTAGCTTGTATTGAAGCATTTAAGTGTCCAATCGAATTGGCTTACAATCATTCATTGGAACATGATGCCAAAAAACATATATTGACCTTAAGCTAGCTGTGTGTGAATACAAGAAGAATGGACACATGTTTTTCACAATTCATCCATCGTCCGTGCGTCCTTATGTGAACCTACCCTTAGATAGGTGCAAAGTGAATGACCCCCCTTGTGTGTGTGGACCATCACTTGAAGACAAAAATGTATGACTCATGTTTGCTTCTCAATCCTCAGCGCCAGGGAAAGAAAGTTTCAAGGCATGGACACTGCCTACTATGCATGGCCACACCTACAGTCAGTTTTGATTATGGTTCTGAACTATGAAGAAGTCTTTCAAGCTTGCATTGAAGGGAAGCATTAGAAAACGAGGCGAGCATAACGAAAATAGATGAACACATGGCCAAACCTGCAGCCGATTTTGATGATGCTGCTGATGAAGAAGTCTCGCAGGCCTACATTGAAGGGAAGCATTAGAAAATGGGGGGAGCTTAACGAAAATAGACGAAATCCATTATGGAGTAGGTGTGTCTTATCCATGTATTGGTGGATAGTCTTGTGATAGTAATCTAGAAGAGATAGTCTTCGGATACTCGAGCTTCAACCTATGAATAGGTATTGCTTCTCCTACCATCATTGCTACTATTATCTTGTTGAAGAAAGTGCCTTATAAGAAAACAATTGAGTAGTTATACCTAGCAATTGATGTCTAAGAATGGTGCTGAAATAAAATTTTGATTCTTTGTTTATAATGAAGCAAGGTGATGAATCTCTGAGATGCTTTCGTACATGTGAGAGGAGGGTCTTTTCCGAGATACAGGCAACTTTATTTGCATTTTAATAGCTTATGGCAGCATAGGATTACTCAATAAAGGCAAAGAGATACATGCCCAAATCTGTAGATAGGGGTTAATGAAATTTATTTTCATCATTAGCATATGCTACACCTGCTTTATAGCATTTAGACTCTATCACAGATAGCATGATAGTACTATATTTCCTCATCTAGTCCTTTAGACTGTTGCATTTCAGTTTTGAGTCTCACTCTTGTTGTTATTTAGCTATCATCTCTTTGTAGTCAGTCATCTCTAGACTGCTATGTTTATCCTCCACATCATTTGTTGCCCAGGAATTGCTATGTTAGGCGTCTAATTTAGGCATTGTTGCTTCCTTGACTTCTTTATTAGCATCCAGCATTGACCATAGGTTTTTTACTACACTTAAGAGTCCGTTCTAGAGAATGACACCCTTCAACAGACAATCAGCTTTCTCTCATGAGAGTGAGTAGACATACTATAATATAGGGAGCAAGATGGAGTCCTAAGGAGCCGTTGATGATGAAGATGATAGCAATTTAGAGTGAACAGCCAACAAAAATAGAAATCTTAGTAATGGTAGAGATTACATCAGCACCTCAGGCAAGGTTGGAGGCTATGTGATTGCTGAGAACAAAACACAGAGATTGCTGAGGCAAAAAAGACATCAGCAATTAAGAATGATGACCAACATACTAAGAATGAGCAAGGTGCCAGCAAAACAGTGCAAGAATAGTTGTTGATAGTAGGAAGGGAACCTCCAAAAATGGTTGTTTTTAGCTGCAATAATGCCACCACATTGTGGGACTGGTTACTAGAAGCTACTGAGGAAAATGAATGAAAGGCTTATGAAGATGGTTGCCAAGCTCCATGAAGTGTGATGTCCTCCCAATCGGGGTGTGGACAACAATGGAGAGTGCTAAATACTGAATGATCTGATGAAGAATGAATGGGGGATGGTGCTAGAATGTCCAGAACATGGGGGGAGGAGGTGGAGAGGGTGCCACCTGACAGTGGGGGGCGTGAGGATGATGACGCTTGCACTAGGCAAGAGGTTGCCATTGCAAAGGGGCTATGCTAATGGGTAACCTCTAGAAGCACTCTCTCCTGGTTGGGGTTGCAAGAGAGCAGGCTGGTCCTAGCCAGAGATGCTGGACAACATTTTGTACTGGCATTAGTTCGCTGGGCTCATCCTGTTGAGATATCGAGCTCCACTCGTGATATGCCAGGGTGACCGTTGTGCATTTATGTCACCGACTTGTCAGTTGCAGATGCGGTTGGTACACCGCCCATGAATAATAGCTAGATGATAGCTATCCTTATCTACTCTAGTTCGTGGCTCAATTAGTATGCCACCTTAGTTAGTTGAGTTTGGTTTGAGACCCATATATATAGGGTTCTTCTATTTCTATGTACTTGAGTTCTTTTGGCTTACACAACTAAGAAGAGGAAAATTATTTTCAGCCTCCACCTTTGTGTGTATTCCCTCATTGTGCAAGCAAGAAAGCTACAAGTGAGACTCCTTCCTTCTCTCCCATAATCTTGACATGGTATCAGAGCCTTGTTCGTGGTAAGGAGCTCAAGAAAGCAAACCAAGTTCGCGGTGTTCTGGTAAGAGGACCAGTGTTGCTTTCATTTTTCTGTTTTGGGAGCAAATCTCTACAGGTAGCACAGCCGGAAAGTACAAGAGTGCATTGTCTCAGATTGAGACATCCTTCGCGGTGTAGCAAGAGGGTAGTATATGCTACAGATTAAGGCTTTAGCCCTTTGTTGCTCTGTTTTTTTTATTTGAGGCCATTTCGGGGCCTGTTTTGGAGGCGGAAGTTTTCTGCACGCACTCAAGAAAAGGCTTTGTTTTATGCTGTGCGACCACTGTTCTATAGGTCGGTGAAAAGTTACTGTAGAAATTGCATCGTATGCTTGTGCGCAGAGACATTGGGAGTTACAGAATCATCCTTGTTGTCTGTTGATGCAAAATCGTCACTAGGAAGTGACTGTGTGGTCAAATACCACTTTTGTTAGTTTTGTAGATTTGCCCTTGTGAAGCTGAAGTTGTGTTCTTTGCAGTGACAGAATTTTTTGCAGTGTTCTGTAATGGCATCTGATTCTCTTTCACAGATTGTCACTAAAAAGCTTGACAAGAACAACTTCCAAGCATGGAAGTTCAGAATGACGAATTTCCTTATGGGAAAAGGATATTGGAAATTCATTGCAGGAAATGAAGAAGAACCAGTTCTTCCTGATATTCCCAATCAACAGCAAATGCAGGCATTTAAAGTATGGCATGAGAGAGCCAGGAAAGTTATGTACTGGCTGTCTATCAGCATTTCAAACTCTATGATTGTGCATATTCAAGATGCAAGTATGCCAAAGGAGGCATGGGATACTTTGTCAAAAATATATAGCACAAATACACAAGCCATGAAAATGCAGCTCAAGCAAGAGTTGCACAATGTGCAAAGAGAAAGTATGAGCATCAATGACTACCACATGAAGGTGAAGAAGATTGCAGATGCACTTGCTTCCATTGGGTCGCCAGTGGAAGATGATGATTTAGTTTCTGTGACCTTGAATGGTCTAGGAAAGGATTATGCACAGTTCCGAACATCCATTTCCATCCGCTAAAGATTTCCTGATTTTGAGGAGTTGATTGCTCTTCTAATTTCTGAGGAGCAGAGAAATGGTGGTGCATCTTCTTCAGGAGGAACTTCAAAAGAAGATGTTTTCTACTCAAATGCTAGAAGAGGTAGAGGCAGAGGTAGAGGAGGCCGATCTGGAGGCCGTGGTAGAAATCAGAATATGCAGCAAACTCAAGAAAACAAGTCCTATGGAGGAGGACGTGGTAACTCTAGAGGCAGGGGGAGCCAAAGAGGTCGTGGTGGATAGCAAAGAGGCCAAAATGCAAACAACAATGTTGAATGCTACTACTGTGGTAAAATGGGTCATATGACTAAAGACTGCTATAAAAAGCAAAATGACATCATGAATGGAAAATTGCAACAAGGGAATTATGCATGTTCTAGTAGACAGGGTGATGACAGAAATGAGCATTTGTTTATGGTGCAGCACATGACCAATTCTGTGACAAGTGTAGAAGAAAGCAACGATGTAAGGTATGTTGACTCAGGTGCATCAAACCACATGACAGGTCATGCAGAATGGATGCAGGATGCAAGGAAAATGGAAAAACCAAGATTTGTGGAGACTGGTGATGATACTGCACATCCTATTGTGCAGATTGGAAAAATTCCTTTGTCTATGTAGGATGGGAAAAAAAAATACCTGTCGGATGTATTTCGTGTCCCGCATATCACCAAGAACCTGGTTTCTGTTGGTCAAATGGTTGAGCAGGGCTTGCAGGTCAGATTTAATTCTCATGGATGCTTTGTTGAGGATATGAAAAATAAAGGTTGCTTGATAGCAAAAGGAAAGAAGAAGGACAGAATGTTTACATTGGATGCAGACATGCCTGAATTGAGTGCAATAATGTTTGCGCATGGGACCGGTATAGTTGCAGATATTGATATCTGGCATAAACGCATTGGTCATGTTAATGTACAGCGACTTAAATCAATGCAAGCCAAAAATATTGTTGCAGGATTGCCTAAATTCAAGGTTGCAGAAATGCATAAGGTATGTGAAGCCTGTCAATTTGGAAAACAGGCAAGGAAACCATTTCCTAGACATGTTCAAGAGAGTAAGAAGCCATTGGAATTAATCCACTCTGATGTGTGGACTACTAAAGCTGCATCTCTTGGAGGCTGTCATTATTTTGTCACTTTTATTGATGACTATAGCAAAAAAGTTGAGAGCGGAATTTAGGTGCCATGAAGTGCTTAAAAATAGCTAAAAATTATGAATATCAAGGGGCAAATATTCACCGTCAAAGGCGGCGGCTCGATCTAGGACGATTTTAAGCGTCAAAGTGCTTTAAAGGCGCCCGAGCGACACTTGTTGATTTTTCATAATTTTTCAGACAGTCGTGTGGGTTGACACGAGCTACTGGCCAATGCGGGATGCTAAACCAGACGCCCAGGATTTTTCAGAGCTCAATTTCAAGTCCGGACGGGGAAATGGCCAAGAAACCGGTCAAGATACGAAGAGGTGGACAAATTTTGGCCAAAATGGGCAAGTGACCCTTGGGAGCCCAATTTTTAATATAGCATGAAAGTTTGATGTAGGAGATGGAAAAAAACGTGGAGAAGAGGGGGCGCCATACTGCGCCGAAAAATACGCTTGAAGGATGATGATGCCATCTCCAGCCTGCAAACAACCCCTGTCAATCATCATTGCCCCTCATTCCCTCCTGGATGCCAATCATTTCGCCGCCCTTCACCCGTCGAATGATGCTCTCTTTGAAGATCTCTGATTTCAGTCTTTCTCTCTCCTCCCTCTCTCTCTTCTAAAGGCAAGTTCATGTGGGAAGAAGAAGGAAGAAGAAAGAATGATGGAGGGCGTGGATCGGATTGCTCCACGGGCTGGAAATGGTGATTTGTGATTGTGCTGGGCATGAAGTGCTGCTGATTTCCAAATTTGCAGCCATGGACACGAAACCCGAAACACACAAATAAGCGGTAATTCAAAATTTTAAAAGGAAATTTGAGATTTCATGGCTTTTGATTGATAAAATGTTGTTCATGTGGGCTAAAAATTGTTTATGTGGCTGTTTTCCATGAGTTCTTGCTGGTCATAATCAGAAAATCAGAAAAATATGCATCTTGTGGTTCAAAATAATAGCTAAAACACGTAAAATATGGAAAATCAAGGGAAAATGATGGTTGTGGGCATAAAAATGGAAAAATGAATAGGAACACCAACTAAATCTTCAATTTTGCTGCAAGAAGGAACTAAGGGCCACAGCCCATAATCTATTTTGAATTTTTAGTAATAAAATAATGCAAAAAATAAGGAAAAATACAAGGAAATTTGAGAAAAATCACTAAAAATAGGAGAAAATTGCATTTTGGGTGCGGAAAATTAATGATAAATAAGAGCAATGTTTGTGAATGTTTGTGGGGACTGAAGCATGAGGATTTGCCTCAGTTCAACCCCACCTTCTTGTTCTAGTGTGTTTTTCCCGCTTTTTATACATAAAATGATGGCAAAATGCCCTATAAATCCATACAACAAGGTAACATTTGATTGATGGGAGGGTAGAGTAGTTGAAATATGTCTAAATGCCGTGTGGGATGATGGAAAAGTTACTGATCTCTATGCATAGCATTTAGGACGGATAATAATTATGAAATAAGAGCCTAGTAGCACGAGGGTTTCCTTGGTGCTAGGTTTGTGCAACGCCGCATAAGAACGGTAATTGGAAGTCATTGAAAGGATGTTTTCCACATGTGCACAATATTGATTTCATAATTGTTTGAGCACTTGGCATCCACACTATGCATAAATCATGGAAATATTTAAAGGTATCAGAAATCCTAGATGCACAGCAATTGTTTTCATTAGGACATTGACCCACGTTGAGTGAGAGACAGGGCACCCTAAGCCATAGGCTAGTCGTGGGGTCTAGGGAAAAGAGAAGTAAGGACAATGGTACATATCTGTATACGATTAAATGGTACCTTGAGTGGACTTTTGTGTGAAATGTTTATATGTTGATCCCTAAGGTGTAGGAGAGTCGCAGAGGGTTGATGGCATTCAGTCGTAGGAGGAACCCCACGTGTGTGTGATTCGAGCCTTTTGGCTATGTGAAAGGGACTCCCTCTGAGGAGTAATATTGGGTTAGGATCAGTTGGACTACAACGTATTACAAACGCAATGTTTAGGAAGGCAGAGATTTTGATAGACGCTCCTGGCCGCGAGGCCGAGGGTTTGTTGTAAAATATTACACGGCGCAATGAACAGAATCTGAGAAAGAGATAGAGAGTACACAACAGATAAGAGGAGAATCGGTAAATTCTTTAACTCCAAACAACTGATACAAAGATGGCTCTGTCCACCCGTGCGCTTCCACTGTGTGAAGCTTAGATGGCGATCTAGACAGAAGATAGGTGAAGAGCTTAAGGCTAGCTGGAACAACAACTCTGACTGGGTGAAAGATGAGTGTTAGATGGCTGCGAAGGGGTTTAGCTTTTATAGCCCGCGAAGGTCGTTAGGTCGGCCTGTTGACCGACCTACCATATGAGCCTCCACTAGTCGGATATTCCCTTTACCATCGGGAATATTCCCCGGACCCCACAATAGGGGCCCCTTTTAACTCCCTTACCACGCAACTCAATGCAATGTGCCTCGAGTTGCTACCAGCTTAACCACTCCGTCTAACCCAAAGATTAGACCCACAACAATCACATTTTTGCCATCCGGTCACATAGACCTCATCTGATATACAAGTCAGGACTCAACCAATGTCCGGGCTCACATTTGGCTTCTCCTCATAATGGGGGCCTTACAACTTTGAGCACCATGGATCATTGGTAGCACCTAATGAGGGTGGGGCATTGATCATATCTAACAGTTGTCTTGTGCGTAGAGACAAGGCCCGGCTAGTGCACGAGCCAGTGCCGGCCCATTTTTAGGTCCGTCAAAAGTTTGGGTGTATTTTATAAAAAAGAAAAGTGAAGTTTTTGGGCATTTCAAAACTCTTAAAGCTATGGTTGAAAAAGAAACAGGCATGCAAATAAAATGCCTAAGATCAGATGGAGGGGGAGAGTACCTCTCAAATGAGTTTGCAAGGTTCTTGTAGGAGCATGGCATAAAGCAGCAATATTCATGTAGTCATACCCCACAACAAAATGGAATTGCAAAAAGAAAAAACAGGCATATTGGAGAGGTATCTCGTGCCATGCTCAATGAAAAAGACTTGCCAGATTTTTATTGGGCTGAGGCAGTTGCTACAACAGTCTACATAATGAACAGGACTCCCACTGCAGCAATACATGGCATGACTCCAGAGGAGAGGTATACTGGTAGGAAACTAGATATTTCTCATTTGAAATTTTTTGGCTGCATTGTCTATGCTCATGTGCCAGATGAGTTGAGATCCAAGTTGGATCCAAAAGCTAAGAAGTGCATCTTTATTGGTTATTCTGTGTAGCAAAAATAGTATAGATACTATAACCCTTCTACTCGTAAGTTTACAGTGAGCAGAGATATTGTTTTTGATGAGATGAGTAGCTAGTATAAACTAGTAAATGTGATTGATAATGTAGATGCACAAAATTCACAGCAGCAGTCTCACAAGATATTAGTGGACCTGGAGCGTCCTCTAGCAGTGGTTCACATTCTTCGCCATGGACAGGTAGATTGAGATCAGGAGAATCTTCTCAAAGCAATGCAAATAGTGGTATGCAGGTATCACGAAAAGAAAAAGAGAAGGTAGATCATCCCATGTTTGATGTGAATGCAGGTCACTCTTATGTGGATGGTGAATCCAGTGGCTCAGAACAGAGCATTGATGATGAGTTGGGTATTCCTTATATTGTTACACCTAGAGTAAGAAAGACCAAGGATGTTTTGAGAGCATCTGGGAGTGAACCTACTCTGCGTAGGTCTACCAGAGCTAGGTATCCTGTGGATATGCTGAGATATGATGGATTTACAGCCATTCACTATGCATATATGGTCAAAGTGGTACAGGAACTAGAACCCACTTCCTTTGAGCAAGCCATGGGAAAAGAAAAATGGGAGAAAGCCATGGATGAAGAAATGGATGCCTTGGAAACAAATGCTACATGGGAATTGGTACCTTTGCCTAAAGATAAGAATGCAATTGGTTGTAAGTGGGCTTATAAGGTGAAACACAATGCAGATGGTTCTGTGAATAGATACAAGGCAAGATTAGTAGTCAAGGGGTATGCACAAACATATGGCATTGATTATGAAGAAACATTCAGTCCGGTTGCAAGGATGGCAACCGTAAGAGCAATCATTGCTATGGCTGCATCAAAGGAATGGTCTTTACATCAAATGGATGTAAAGAATGCCTTCTTGCATGGTGATTTGCAAGAAGAGGTCTATATGGAGCAGCCACCAGGTTATGTGCATGTTGTTCATCCTGAGTTTGTTTGCAGGTTGAAGAAAGCCTTGTATGGCTTGAAGCAAGCACCTAGAGCATGGTTTGACAAGATAGGGCAGTATCTTGTCACTATTGGCTTTCAGATTTCCAAGGCAGATTTCTCACTTTATGTGAGAAAAACAGAGAAAGGTATTATGCTACTTGTCATTTATGTTGATGATTTGATTATGACATGTGACAGTGATAAAGATATCCTTCATGTGAAAATGCTATTGAAGCAAAAGTTTGAGATGAAGGATTTGGGAGAGCTGTGTTATTTCTTGGGCATTGAGGTGATTAGATCACCAAGTGGGATACGGCTCTTGTAGAGGCAATATGGATTGGACATGCTGTCCAAATATGGGATGACAGGCTGTAAGCCTATTTCAGTTCCTTTGGAGCAGAATGTGAAGCTGAGCGCAGATGCAGGTGAGCTTTTGGAAGACCCTACTATGTACAGACACATAGTAGGAAGTTTGATTTATATGACTATTACCAGGCCAGATTTGAGCTATGCTGTTGGATTGGTAAGTCTGTTTATGCAGGCTCTAAGGAAACCACATTTGGATGCAGCTAGATGCATACTCAGGTATGTGAAGTCCATATTGCAGTATGGGCTACTTTATGAGACTGGGGTTCAGATACAGTTGTATGGATACACTGATGTTGATTGGGCTAGTAGTATTTCTGATAGACGATCTACCAGTGGATATGTGTTCTCTTTTGGGAGTGCTACAGTCACTTGGAGCAGTAAGAAACAGCCTACAGTTGCCTTGTCGAGCACAGAGGCTGAGTACACGGGCACAGCAATGGCTGCATGTGAGGTAGCTTGGTTGCATAATCTACTTTATGATATGCATCAGTCTACAGATGTGCCAGTTGTCATTTATTGTGACAACATGAATAGTATACACTTGGCAAATAACCCAGTCTATCATGCTAGAACAAAGCACATTGAGGTGCATTATCACTTTGTGCGGGAGAGAGTTTTACTAGGTCTTATTGATCTAGTTTATGTCAGCACAGAGGATCAGGTAGCTGACATATTCACGAAGGCATTGGGCGCAGAGAAGCTGCGCAAGTTCAGAGACCTGCTTGGTGTGCAGGAATTGGGATTGAGCTCGAGGGGGAGTGTTGAGATATCGAGCTGACCGTTGTGCATTTATGTCACCGACTTGTCAGTTGCAGATGCGGTTGGTACACCGCCCATGAATAATAGCTAGATGGCAGCTATCCTTATCTACTCTAGTTCGTGGCTCAGTTAGTATGCCACCTTAGCTAGTTGAGTTTGGTTTGAGACCCATATATATAGGGTTCTTCTATTTCTATGTACTTGAGTTCTTTTGGTTTACACAACTAAGAAGAGGAAAATTGTTTTCAGCCTCCACCTTTGTGTGTATTCCCCCATTGTGCAAGCAAGAAAGCTACAAGTGAGACTCCTTCCTTCTCTCCTACAATCTTGACACATCCCACCAATTGCCATGTAGCTTAGGATTGCAGCAGACGGATGTATTCAGACTATGAGCTCCAAGAGTTACTATAAAGGAAGGGGATGATTTGATAGTGAAGGTGGTAGAATATCGATGCTTACTTGTTGCTGAGCTCCTGATCGATTCTTCCTAATTTGCCTTTCACACAGCCCTCCCAATCAATTTGGATAGAAGAGGATTCTTCCTAGATTTGGATAGAGCTACACATGGTTTGGCATAGTAAACATCCTATACCACTTTTCAGACACCTGTCTTGATTGATTATCACACTAGAGAATAATGAGTAGGGTTGGCCCAAGGTGTGGTCATTGGATTGTTCTTATGATCATCACCACCCCAAATTTCAATTGGAGGGATGCAGGTCTCTTAACCCCTTGAATATTAACGGGTCATGGATGAAGGTTTTGGGTCCTATTTGTAGGCAAAGTCACTGGACCATATGGTATGAACTTGATCCTGCCTGCAAAACCATATAACATAGTCCACCATAGAACATGCTTGCACAATTGTTAGCTATCCAAAGTGACCAACTTACATTTCCAAAATGACTAGTAGACATTGAAAGTGCGATAAGCATCCCTAGTTCACTCTTCTCTGCCCTTGTTGCATGAGCAAAAAGTGCAATTCTAGTAATAACACTACACTTACAGATGTTTGAGCATTTGCCATTGCCAATGGACTGCCCTAAGGAGCTAAATTTTTTATCTACTTGAAAGAAGTAAGTAGAGTAACTCGCCTACATCAGGGTTTTAGAAGAAGGATTCCAATGTTGACTAAGCATTACACATGATTTTAGGAATTTAGATATATTAACTATAGTATATCCATTTTCATCAATGCATGCCATGGAGTAAGCAACTTCAGTGTTAGCAACATACATAAGGATTGATCAGTAACACCATTATGGATGGAGCAGAACCCCTGATGCATGTGTGGATTCTTCAACAATAGATTTGTATTGCAAGTTGGTGCTTGGTAGAAGAACCAACTCGTTATTGCTAAAAGTAGTTGAACATT
Organism: Lygodium microphyllum; assembly: GCF_053477565.2. Taxonomy (NCBI): domain Eukaryota; kingdom Viridiplantae; phylum Streptophyta; class Polypodiopsida; order Schizaeales; family Lygodiaceae; genus Lygodium; species Lygodium microphyllum. The sequence goes on from NC_141142.1 coordinate 17,256,372, forward strand.
AATGTTAGCAATAGCCTTTGGCCTTGCGAGAAACCCTAACCTGGTCCTCTTTCCTATCCTTGGTACCTTCATCTCAATCTCAAATGTCTCTGTTAAAGCATATGTCGCATGCAATACTTTACATCCATCAGATTCAATCTTATCCTGTCCAAAAAACTGTCCTATAGGACCACCTTGCAGAAAACTACTCGTATCTTTTGAACCATAACTCGGATTACCAAGCTTTAAAAAGAAAAAATGTAGCCCCACTGGCAATCTACAACTTTTTTGAAGACACCTGGACCAAATTGTGAAGATTTCAGCCCCTAAAATTTTCTGCACAACCTGCAACTATTCATTACAACATGCAGTCCTAGCCAGACATCGACCTTCCCAACTCTGTATCTCCTACATATGAACTCATATGTCAACCAAAATTTGTAGGACCTTTCCCAAGGTATAAAGGCCATTTTGGATGCATCGGTCACCAATAATCCTCTCCCAATTAAAACATTTTTAAACATCTTCAGTTCAGCCCTGCTCGTCCATTGCAGTCTCCTATAACCATATCGACCTCCTGGGTTAAACATCTACTAGATAGTCGATCAATAAGGTATACATACATGCAAGACATCCCTTTTACTTTAAATAACTTGTATATCACATGGAATATGTCAATATCAAAGATCCACATCATTAATCCACTTAATTTGCTTAGGTCGTATTTCTTTGCATCCCGAATGGTGATGTCCTCTGTAATCTGTATCAATGTCTCTCTTGTATCTTCTATGATCTATTTACCCTTGACATTATCCGCATTGTCTTTCTTAGTATCCCAACCTACTATGAATCCCCATGATGGTGTGGCCATAGATTCAACAGTTGTATGGGATCGATTGAATGTGCCAGAGCTTGCTCTTTTCTCTTTTTGAGTTATGCAGATTTTGTGCTCATGCATGTTAGATGTATCCGCACTGCCACAGAAGTTTGGAAGATATTGGTATCTCTTTTTCGGATCTAGGCATTTGGGCATCAATTATCTCTCAATTTGAAGCTACGACAACTTTCTGTCGCAAATTCCCCTACGATGCAGGATCACATCCACAAGATGGAGAAGACTTGGGATGAGCTTGCATCCCTTAGTATGGATATTTCTTCGAAGGACCTAGCTGTGACACTTCTCTCATATCTTCCATCATCGACATATGATATGTTCTACACCAGTCTTCTCACTTCTCATAGCCTGAAGACTCTCATTTGAGAGAAGCGTGTCCCATTGCTACGTGTTGGGGCTAATTGTTGTAGCCTTGTACCTTCAACCATTGTAGTCACATTGTTCCTTCTCTCTTTTGCATTCTCTCTTTGTCTCCTCCTCTCCATGATCACTTTCTCTTTATGTTGCACACTCTCACAAGTTCATACCATCCAGCTTTTCGGATGCGGATAGAGAGGGTAGGATTGGCACTTGCTGAGGAGCCATCAATGCCAATTGGGGATTGGAAGCCCCTGAAGAGTATAGCAAGAAAAAGTGATAAGATGGTGGTCGGTCTAAATCATCTCAAACCACACAATCCCCCAAAGCATACACATCGACCAATTGATGTCCTTCAATTAAGTACTTGCAAGAAAGAAAAGAAGATGCTGCCACTGGAGTGAAAGCAACCAATAAAAGGCACAATCCAAAGATCTTGTATCACATGTAGCTCAGCAAAGCAATCTCAATACATCCATATAATATGCCCAAATCCTAGGCATGAAGACACTTGGGATGGTAGCCCATAACACACTCTGAGACTATGACTCAGATTTACTCTGACATACATCAATATCTCTACTCCAAAATCAATGACATATAACAAAATCCATGTAGTAAATGTTGGGTATCATCACTCGAAAGTGTTATCATCCATCAGAAAGCTTCAATACCTCTGTTGACCCATTATGGGCCTTCAAAATCCATTTCAGCCCTTTCAAATAGATTTATTACAATAGTATTAAAACATACATATGCTATCCAAAAATCACTCCAAAGCATGTACTTTGGTTCTAGCAATCATCTATCAACCATAGAGCATCAATAGCATTCAACTGGAGTCTTTGAAGACCATAAATCAATCTGGAAAACCCTGTGGACAGTGGATACTCCGATGTATACACAGTTTAGACAATAATAAACTATCATAATCTCTCACTTTGAATCCTCTATGAAATCTCCAAGAGTACTACCATACATATAACAAAATCCCTGGAGTAAATGATGGGTATCATTACCCAGAAGTGCTATCATCCATTAAAAAGCATCAATATATCTGTCAACCCATTATGGGCCTTCAAAATCCATTTCATCCTTTTTAGACAAATTCATTACAGCATCATTAAAACATACATATTTTGCCCAAAAATCAATCCAAATCATGTACTTTGGTTCTGGCAATCATCTATCAACCATATAGCATTAGTAGCATTCAACGAGTCTTTGAAGAACAAAAATCAATCAAGAAAACCCTATGGATAGTAGATATACTCTGCTATACACCCAGTTTAGACAACAATAAACTATCACAAGCTCTCACTTTGAAGCCTCTATGCAATCTCTGGGAGTATCTATGATCTGTAGGTAATGTCTATGTATCCCCTTTGCATGAAAGATGAGCTATCCTAGCACAAAGCTTCTAGCTTTCTTTATGTTTTATTTGCTTAATCACAAAGTATGTACGTATATTTAGCATATGGGTGAGCAAAACATGTCTTCAACATGTGCATGAGATGATAGAAATGTAGGAGATTGATCATAGCAGGTTCAATTCGCAAAAGGGTTCTCCCCAAGACATCTAGGACTGCATGCCCACAATCCCATATGCAGACCAACAGACATACTCAAAACACAATAGCCAATATGCTTTCATACCATAGATATAAATCCCTTTGACAAAAGCACCGTCCAATGAGTATGAAGGGTCCATTGGATCAAACGTAGGTGTGTATTGCGGTCTAGCTCAAAATACAATAGGAAAGGTGGTGGAAATAGGTTGCCTTACACTGTAGAATAGTAAACACAAGGCCTTTAGCACCTGGAGATGTCAGCTAGCTAGTTGTAACATGGACATTAAGCTCCTCTTCATAGACTTTGGCTCCCACACTATTGAGGGTAGTGTGTTTAGCCACAAACCATGGGGGTTTTTGAGAATGAACAAGAAAAAAGATAAGATAGAAGCAAAATCGCCAATCGATTATAGGATATCTTTGGTTTAGAAAAAAAATCGCCTTTCGAAAGTCTAAAATACAAGTTTCGCCACATATTCTATACCATGAAAGTATACATTGGCTCTTAAAATCATCTATGTTGAGGTTTCTTGAGCTTGCATCTCGGATCATGGAGCTATCAATGTGCTTGAGAGAGGAGGGTACTCAATCGGGCATTGAGGTAAGCTCACTATAGTCATAGGCTTGAGAGTGTGTATGGCTATGTGAGAGGTGGCCATTAGCATTCGGCTTGAAATGCTTGAGCAATAACCAGTCAGTGGGTCTTGGAAGTTGAGTGAAAGCTCCCATGATGGAGGCAATGATAAATGCAATATTTCCCATGGATGCCGGCTCATTTGATCCATTGAGAGAGAAGGCATCCATATTGTTATTGAATTTAGTGCAATGGATCTCATAGAAGGAGATCAAGAGATCCTCCATTGAATCCACAAGGCAAGGAGTAGTGGAGATAGCCCATCCATACCTGATGGATATTCTTCTTAGACAAATTTATGAAATCCTGAAGGGCTTTGTGCCACAATGAGCTCACCAAAGGACAACATCACTAAAGGTTGGCTAGTGTCAAAGGCATTGGTGCATTTTTTGGGGTGGTTGCTGATGGTGGATTTAGATAACAAGATACTGTGGATGCTAAAGGACGATTATAAACTTCTAGTAGATGTGGTGGTTGAAAATGGGATAGAAAAGAGGATTATTTTATGTGCCCTTTTGAAGAGAGTTTACCCCTGAGAGAGGTGGTCAATATTAGCCATGTGTTTTAAATGTAACATGTCAAGAGCCTCATGAGAATGCCCAAGCTTATCCAAGAAATTGAAGGAGGTGTTCTGCAAATTGCAAGCCTCCATTCCCATTCCACCTGTTGCTCAACTATAGTACTTCCTACATGGATTGGACTTCAACATCCAAGTATAGTTGAGTAGTGTTTCTCTCGCTAATATAGATATTGTCATTACAAGTTATCTATGCATCTAGGACAAATCTCTATTCAAGGCTAGGTCCTAACAATAATTTGGCATTAACTACAACTAGTGGAGATCAAAGCGCGATAAGTCCACCCATAACAAGCCCTAACGCAAGAGAAGGCATCGTGTAAAATATATCTATGATGCCAGCTCCTCCTAATGCTACTATGCCAATGGCTAGCCAAAGGGGACAATTAAATAGTAAAAGCCAAATGATGGATCCCAATGTAATGCCAACTAATCAGCCACCAATACTTAACTAGGTGGTTAAGCCATTGGGATGCCAAGCGGATGATTATGGTTATGAGTCTAGTGCATCAAATGTTCTTAGAAAAGTCAAGGAGCTAATGAAGCATTATGCTGACATGATATTTGAACAATGTGGACAAATAGTCATAAATATAAACTTCTTGAAGAAGTAACAAAACTTAATAGAAAGTCAATGCCCTAAAGAGGGTGGGGTCTATTGAGGTATAGCTGTAAATGTTGTGGTAGTTAACACTTTCCTCAAAACTATCCCAATGTTAAATGCAACATATGTGGAAAGTTTGACCACTTAGCCAGCAACAATTGAAGTAAGATTAGTTTCTTTCAGCAAGGAAGTGCACAACCATATCTTATTAATCATCAAGGACAAGCACAAAGTGGTGTTCACCAGTGGTCATCAAGAAGAATAATAATTAAATATGGATTTGTGTTGATTTTAGAGACTTAACAAACAAACAGTTAAGGACTATTATATGTTGCCACTCATTGATAATATCTTAGATTAGTTTAGGAGGTAGAGATATATACTCCTTTATGGTCTATTTCACCACCTACAATTAAATGGCCATCGCAAAGGAGGACAAGCTAAAGATGACATTCTTAACCGTGTTTGGAACCTTTGCATATCATGTCATGGCCTTTGGATTATGTAACACACTGAATTCTTGGCAATGTACGACTGATAAGATTTTCCTAGAAGAGCTTAAAGTTTTCATTGATGATCTAGGGGTAGCTTCTACTAGGGAAAGGTAGTTGATAATTTTGCAAAAATGTTTTGAGCACTACATGTCATTTTGCATTGCTTTACATTTGAGAAAATTTGTCTTTGGGGTGCCCTATGGATTACTCTAGGGCCATGTGGTTAGTTTGGTTGGAATTGTGACTGATCCAAAAAAGATCAAAGTCATTGTTGCTATGAGTTCATTCAGAAACCCTAAGGAAATGCATAATTTTCTATCATTAGTTAGATATTACCAATGATTCATTAATGCACTTGTTGAAAGAACATTGCTATTGATAAATTTATTATGCTTGAACTATTCATTTGTTTGGAGTGAGATGTGCAAAATATCTTTCGAGAATGTGAAGTAGGAACTGACAAAAGCACCACTCCTAAAAGCACCCAAAAGAGGTGAGATGTTCTATGTTTTTTTAACATCCATGATGAATACTATCAACTATTGCTTAGCTTAGATATGGGAGGACAAATGGTATCATCTTATTGCATTTTCCAATCGCAAATTAGATGTGTCTTAACTTAACTATATGTATATAGAAAAATTGTGTCTAGAAATGGTCTTTGCTACAACGAAATTTAGGCACTATCTCCTATATAAGAAAGTAGTATTTTATACAAAGATAGAGGGACTGAGGTTATTGCCAAACAAGTTCCAACTGCTCGATTTCCAAGCATAGTGGTTAATCATTTTGTAAGAATTCAGTTATGAGATTAAGAGTAAGCCACGAAGATTGCAAGGCATTGTCGAGTGTATTGTAGACTTTGGGAGTCCAAGGAAGTATTGGTTGAAGTTAGTGATCTTGAGGGTTTATTGAAAATAGACATGGCCTCCATTTTATCTTGGTATGTTGCAATAATGTATTATCTATCTACATGAGAGACATGAGCCTCTCTATCTAAGGCTAAGAAAAGGAAGATTAAACAACAAGCCTTAAAGTTTGCTTTAATTGAAGGAATATTAGCAAAGGGAAGATGATGTTTATCGTTGATGTATTTATTATAGTTTGAAAAGTGGAGTATTGACTTTGTAGGTCCAATTACCCTGGCATCCTCTACATAGAAGAGATGTATCATAGTAGCAACTAACTATTTTACAAAATGGTCATTAGAAGCAAGAGTGACGAGGAAGGATGATGCAAAGGAGAGTGCTAGCTTACTTAAATAGATAATGTGTTGGTTTTCCCCACCAAAAGGATTAGTGTCAGACTAGGGCACTCATTTTTTGAAGAAGGTGATCAAAGCTAAGGCTTGGTAGATAAAACATAACAAAACAATACCTTGTAATCCACATGCAAATGAGAAAGTTGAAAGTACAAATAAACAACTCGCAGAAATCTTGTCAAAGATTGTTTCAAAAAACAAATGAGATTGGGATAAGAAATTATATGTGGTTGTATGGGTGTATAATATGACTTTTAAATGAGATAGTTAAAATATGTAAAAATAAGTCCATTGCACTATTGGTAGATTTACAAGGGGTAGAATTTGAGAATAAGGTTAATCTTAACAAGATTAGATCTTATTATCTATAAGCATACTAATAAGACAAATGCTTTGCAAAGTTTATGCCACATTGATCTAAAAGCTGCAATAGTGGTTATAACTAATTGATGGGGTAGCTAATTCCCTATTTGAAGCACCCATACAAAGAACAAATATCTATCAGGGAAGGCTAGTTTGGTGGAGCAAAGGATATAAGGTGATCGAACAAGAAGACATTTGTTTAAGAGATTAAGGTCCTCTACCACCCATCACTGCTTGAGCATCCTAATTATGAGTATCCTTGTAGGTTTCAATGAAGAAGGTGGGATGAATCCTTTGGTTCATCCTCTTAGTATGCTAAATTTTGATTATCATAGTTACAAGTAGAGGAATTGACCATGGCTAGCTGTGTAAACCCTTTGTGGACCTATACAATGTATTTTGATGGAGCATCCTAGGGTCTCAATAAGAAAGGGAGCATCAGAGTAGTATTAGAGATCCTCGACATAGAGTTACAATGAAATGAGTTACCTACCTTGGGGTAGGCTTTACTAATAATATGGCAAAATATAAAGCCCTAATAATGGGAGTCAATGTTGCTAAGAGAAGTGATATTTGCCATTTATTAGTAAAGAGGGATTCCGTGTTGGTATTGAATCAACTAAATGGGATGTACAAAGTATGCCTTCCCATCCTTTGTATGTATTACTATGCTACTATTGACCTAATTAGTGAGTTCAAAAGGATGCCTCTCCATTTGATTCCACAACATTAGAACCAATTTGTTGATTCATTAGCAAATTATGCCTATGAATAAGACCTCTTTTTCAATCTCGGATATGTCTCTTGATTATGAGAGGGGACCTGGTCGATTATGGGGACTATTATCTGAACATGCTCTATATGGCAAACAATGGTTAGTTTGGGTGATGCAAAAAGTAGCCGAGACAAATCTATAGTTATTATCTTGGATTCTTAGGCTCGTTAGATGACATATTATGTGTATGCCTCTTGCTATATATCCAGGAGGTATGGGTAATAATTTGATGCATTTATTTTAGGCATAAGAGTTCTATTTTCTCCTTGGAATGGCACATCTAGTTGTATGTTCAATACCACTCCAAGGGGGGATATAGTATAACTTGTATTGTTTTATTTCATTAGGCCATGAGGACCACTTCTTTTATTGCAATAAAATTATTTATCTCACTAGGCCAAGAGGGCCATGTATCTGTTTAGTATGGGTGCATTCAATGGTTCTTTGTTTTAGTGTTATATCAAAAAAGTTTGAAGAATCACTTGGAGGGATCCAATTGCTATGTGGACGCTTCTTGTGGCTACTCTAGGTGATGTCTTTCCTTTCTAAGTTCCTTGTCTTTAAGCAGAATGTGTTAGTATACTTGGGGGATTTTTTTTTTGTTGGGGATTGGTAGTTAAGGCAAAACATCTCTAGATTAGGTTAGGCATGTCTAGGGCAGTTTGAGTAGTTGGCTACCTTCAGTGAAGAAATTGTTAGACATGCAAAGTTGTCTTAGTAGTAGCCCTAGTGACCGTGTTTTGCTAGCTTGTCAAGAAGCTAGTTCTAGAAATTCCTATTAGTTGTGAGGCAGTTAGGGAAGCCTGATAATAAAAGAAGAAAATCTTAAATATGTCTGAAATACTTTCAATATGGAGATGTGTAAAAATGGGTTCTAACCCTTGAAATAAGAAAATAAAGAGAAGAAAATTAAAGAGCAGATATTCATCACCTTGTGGAGGCCTGGTAGGTTCTTGGGGCGGGGATGCCTTGTCCTTCCTAGGGGTAACATCTAGCCAAAACAATGTAAGAATTGTTGGAGCAAAAATAAAAGTGAGTGAGAAAAAAGGATTCAGTCTCGCCTTGCGATCACTTGGTAGGTTCTTGGGTACTAAGATTGGATCTACGAGGCTAATGCCCTATTCTTCTTGGGTTACAATTCGCTCATCTTTCTCCTTTTTACACATCAGAGTAGTAAGTTTTGAAGACTAAAGAATATGAAAACATGAAATAATATATGAATTCATGTAAACCAAGCTATAGGAGTCCTCGCCTAGTATGAGTTCTTGGATAAGTTGTCCTAGGTCAAGTAGGTAGGGTGGCAGACCACCACTTTGGATGACTTCTTTGATAGTTCTTTTAGCCAATTTATATTAGAGCAATTGATTCACAACTAGCTCTTGATCTCTTTGTCAAATTGTGCTTAGCCTATCCCTCGTAAAACTCATACCTTGATTTTGTTAGGGGAGGGCCATGTTTTGTATTATGTTGTGTACTTCATTTAAAGCAGCTTGATGCTCTCTATGTTTTTTATGTGTGTAGATTTGCTCGTGGATTTGATGGGTTGAGTTGCCCTATCTCATGGTTGATAATAACAGTAGGATTTTAAGCCAAGGAAAATGTCAAATGTGTGTCAAATTCCATTATTTTAAAGTGAAAATGCGATCCCATGGTAGATACAAATCCGATCATTTTAAGTGGCAGTAAAAGATGGGCTTTAAAAGCTCTTTTGAAGTTGGACCTTGCAACAATTGTAGGTTCTATATAATTTTTTGAAGTAGCACATTCACTGAAGATGAGTGCTAGGTAGTGTAGGATTCCTAGACAAGTAGATAGAAATTCATGGACCTCGAATCAGACATAGGGATATGGGAGAAATTGGGTTTCCAAGCGAGAGAGGTGCAAATGAAAGTCTCAAGAGGCTTTAAGTGGGGGTGTGACCTTAAGGCTCTCTCTCTCTATCTCACCACAAAAAAAATCACATGATGGGGGCATTTTAAAAAAGAAAAAGGGAAGAGGGAACAGGCGACGATTGATTGTGTGTGTGTGTGTGTGTGTGTGTTTGGGGGGGGGGGGGGGGGGGGGGGGGGGGCGCTATAGAGCCTCAATACAACCTATACAACTGATCAGATCCTACTTCTTCCAAATTTTCTCACTCTCCACCCATTGCCACCCTTGACATCAGAAATGGTAGCCTAGGTGATGAGATCTAGATCTAGGCTTTCTCTATCCTCCCTCTTCTCTCCTCTTGTGGAACGGTCATGCGGCAATAATTGAGAGAAGAATGAGATAAGAAGCGGTTGTTTGGCTCGAACAAGATGGAGATGAGACCATGCTGATACTTAGGCAATAACCAACATTGATCAAAAGCCAATTGCAGACCCATTCGTTGGGTTGTCCATTCAATTATTAAAACCCAAAATACAAAAAATTCTAGTAAGCTTTATTTTGAATGGAAATTTGATTTATTTTATTGTTTAATGATGCAAATGATGTCCATATTGTATAAAAATTGATACAAGGGTAGATTATGATGTGGCTCACGATTGTCATAGAGAAAATGTAGAGCTTGCCTTTGTAATCATGAGATATTAATCGATAAAGACCCAAAAAATATGTAAAATAGATTGATTTTATAATAAATGAGAGAAATTATAGTAATAAATCCTATAAATGGATGAAATATTGTATGTTGACTACCATGTAAATGCCTTCGCTATTGTATGACTGGAAATATAAAATAATGAGTTTTTTAAAGTTAAAATTTTTGAAAATAAGAAACATAGTGAAATATTAATTAAAAATAATTTCTAAATCCAAAAATAGAAAAAAATAATAGAACACATTCAGATGTATGTTGGAGTATAGGGCATGAGTTTTAGCCTTAGTCTACAACCTTTTGCATGTTAAAGTATTCGTTTTGGGGGGTGTTTCAATGGAAAAATATCGTATAACATAAAGAAGGGTCTATATAATGAATCAATGTGCAATGAAGACTAAAATGCCAAGTTTTTATATAAACAAAAATGGATCATTTTGCATTTAAGTGTAGCACTTAAGCTTCATTGAGTACCTAAAGGAGTAGAGGTACGAGTTAGCCCAATTTTGTGTTCCCAATTCTGCACTACATTAGGGCAATGCGTGGAAAGAATGTCTTTGCACATCACATGGCTAGTATTTAGTTAAGACTGTTTGAGCATGCTAGGACATGACACCTTGCATATGCACAAAGCACCGTATCAAGGAAGAACTCTTGGATGCATAACACTTGTTTATTATTGGCCTACATTGAGCGGAAGAGGTTCCTTTGCTATAAGTTAGAGCATCTATTTTTGGGGAAAGTTGGTGTGAGGAAATAATAAACCTCCTGAATTGAAAAAATAAACAGAGAGGACTATGTTTTGTAGTTCTTTTGTGTTAAGACAACGCATCCCGGGGCCTATCCCTGGGGTGTAGGAGAGCTAAACAGGCGATAACATGTAGCTAGGGGTGCCCTCTCTACATGTAAATCGAGGTGAATTAGTCACCTATGTATGGGAAGCTCCTTGTGCTTGGAGTCAGGATGGGCAAGCTATTGGACTACAATTTGAAACTTTTGTCTCAAACACATTAGTTAGATAAACCATTTCATATCATCCAGATGCTCTTGGCTGTGTAAGGCTATGAGGGTTGTTGGTGGGTGTGTGTAGGAGCCTGGCTAGAGCTGATAGAGCCAGTATTCAGCCCCATTTTGGTTGCGACATAGTTTGCTATGCCAACTATACTTGATATGGAGAGCAACACCATGACTCCTAAATCAACTTCTTAAAATCCTACCAAGGTAGGGATTACCCTAAACTTGAGAATCAATTTGAATTTATTTTGACAAGTAAAAGAATGGACCAAAGTTAAATAAAATAACATTTAACCACTAGCTAAGGAGATGAAATGTAACATGTCTAGAATTGAGAGCACACAAACACCCTTACCTATTGATAGAGGTGTAACACTTGAAGTATTGGATAACATCTCTTGAGATCAAGAAGAGCCTTACAATGCAACTAGATGATGTTGACCTCAATTCTATACACAATACAATGGTAGAATCGATTTGAGAATATGGATGAAAGTCTCATTTTTGAAATAACCTTGAAAAATGCTAAAGTGCCCCCTTGAATCTCTACTTAGAGAAAAGCAAACTTTTAACAAACTTTCAAAGTTGGGGTAAATAAATAACTGAGAAGCATAGAAAGTGGATGCCCAAGTTTTCTAACCCCTTTAATGAAACATAGTATACACTTGGGAGCTTTACGAGTTAGTAGCATGTGGGAAGGAGAAAAATTAGATGCAATGCTTCTAATAAGTACCCTAAGTGATTAAACCTTCATGGCATAATAAATAAAAGGACAAGAGAAACTATAATTAACTTTGATGTGCTTCAAATGTGGAGTAGACCAACTCTTGGAAATTTGCACTTCAATTTAGTTTAAGGGTTGACATGTCAAGATTACAAACACACAATTTTAATTAACTTTATAGTTATGAATGGAGTTGACTATGACTTTCTCTTGGAAAGATTATGAATGAGAAATGACCAATTGATTGAGAAATCTGATTGTAAATTGGAAAAAAAATAGTGAGAGTTAAAATAGTATTGAAAGATCTCCTCTCCTAGACACAATATTTTAAATCCTACTAAGGAAGAAGACTATATGGTGACTTCAAATCCAATCAAAATATGGATTCCTTTACCAAAAGATGAGCAAGACTAGATGCACCCTCAATAGAACAATAACAAAGATTTTTCATGCACCATGTTAGCATGAGAAAAGGAAAAAGTGTAGAAAGTGAAGAAGAGAGTATCCCCATCCCAATTTTGAAAGAAAATTGTGACGTAGGTGTGGACAAACCCTTCTGCATTTGTAGAAATGTGTGATAGCTAGGTTCTATGACATAGACTTAGGGACAAGTTCCAAGCCAACTTGAAGCCACAAAAAGGCCTCTTGGATACAAATTATTAAATTTTGATAAAGATCTATGATTTTTTCTTCCAATAGAGTTGTGCATTCATAATTAGCATCATGGAAATTGCTTTTCCTAGCCTATGCAACAAATCCTTGAGCACATTGGGATATACCTATTAACGAGTGAAGGAATTGAGCATATTTTAGTAGACTTGTTGCCCTATGAAAATCCCATCTTACCCATCTAAGTAAGCATCATTAATTGTAAACTTAATCTTGACTAGTTGGAATTCATGGAGGTCTTAAGAAATATCATAGTAGATGAAGTATCCTCCTTTGATGTGAAAACTTCAAGGAAATGAGTTGCCATCAAATGATAACCCTTTGCTAGCTCATTAGAATTAGAAATGAAGAGTAGGAGTGAAAGCAACACTAAGATAACAAGACATAATAGGATAAGAAGTTGGAAAGGGACCCTTTAGTCTACCTATGACAAGCATGTGTAGACAACACAAAAGAAAGGATAATCCTGAAAAAAGTGAGAAGCAAAAAAATTGCAAGATCTCGTCAAACTCTAACAAAAAGAGATTTACTAATCATGATGTTTGGAGATAAGAGAGATTTAACAACCAATCAACCAATAAAGATTCCAACAAAGGTGAAGGAGCTAGATATTCCAAAGGAAGGTGAATCACCTGGACCAATTTACAATACCAAGGATCTCATAAAGAATGAGGAAGTGCACTTGATAGCCGTCCTCAAGGAGTTCTCCCATGTGCTTCCATGGAACTATTTACATCTAATAAGGGGTTCCAGCCAATGGTATGACCCACACTATCCTCATGGTTCATGAAACAACAGTGTTAAAATGAAAGCCATACCTTATGAGCCCAAGGTACATTTAGGATGAGCTAGACAAGCTTTTAAAATCTAGGTTCCTTTATAAAAGCAAGATTAATGATTGAATACCATCGACTATGCTAGTACTCGAGAAGAACAAAAATCACAACGTATGCATCAATTATAAGAAGGTCAACACAATGACCAAAAGGGGCAACTATGCCTTATACTTCACAAAGTGCATGCTAGAACATGTACTAGGAAAATACGCATATAGTTACTTAAATGGATTCTGAAGATACAATCAAGTGCAAGTTTACTTACATATTTAGAGCTTTTATCTTGACAAATACATTAGAAATCTTCCAATGACTAATCTACAAAATCTCAAAAGATATGGTAAAGAGTTCCTTGAGGTCTTTATAGATTTTTTACATGTCAAATCTACTCCAAAATAGCATCTCAAGAAACTACAAAGAGTGTTTGAAAGATATAGCAAATATGGACTATCATTCAATCTACTAAAACATTAGTTTTGGTAGCACTTCAAGATCTTATAGGGTCCATAAAAACATTTGAGCAAGCTTATTATTGGATCCACCCTTCAAGGTAGAGTAATGAGACTTGGGGACTTTCAAAAAAACTAATTCTCATTCTTCAAACTCTAAAGGTCACCTCTTCTCATCTCTGCATACATCTTTCTTTGAACTTGGGCCTTCCTAAGATTCATCTTAGACTGCTAAAGAAGGGTATACATTCTTTCTAATTCTTCTTTCGCATGGGGATGAATTTTCTCATTGAAAATGATTGTGGGTAAGGGCACCTTATAACCTTACGTAGCCTCAAAAGGTGAACCTCCAATACTTACAAGAGTGAAATTATAATAGGAAAACTCAACCAAATGCAACTAGGAATCCCATGCATCCTACACATCATGATAGAAATGGCAAAGGTAAGTCTAAAACCCCTTATTTAGCCTTTCTGTCTGTCCATTAGTTTTCGGATGGTAGGCTATAGAAGGATCCAATTTATTTTTCATAGAGTTGAATACCACCTACCAAAAGTCTCAAACCCTATTTACCCTTTTTGTCTAGCCACATCAGTTTGTGGATGGTAGGCTCTAGAAGGAGCCAATTTAGTTTCCACAGAGCTAAATACCAACAACGGCCTACTAAAAGCTACTCATGAACTTTGAATCCCTATCATGCATAGCCACCTATGGTAATCCATGTAATCTAAAGGTTTGCTTCATAAAGGATTAGCCACCTATGAAGTGGTGACTTGTGTCATCATAGGAATAAAATGGGCTATCTTGATGAGTCTATCCACTACCAGAAATAGGTAGTGGTTGCAATATACCACTTGGCTTATGGGTGCTGCACTTATTCTGTTGACAAGGCACACACTTCATAACAAAATCCTTAACATCTCTCCATATTTCTTTTCAATAAAAGCTTTTACTGATCTTATCATAGGTTATAAAAACTTCAAAATGTCCAACTAAAGCCAAAGAATGCAACTCCTCTATAATTTTCTATGTGAAAGAATAAGTAAAGGGAATAATAATCTTGACATTAAGCCATTTTAAAGCTAATAATGTGAGTTTTTCTCCATGAGATCTTACTGTACTTTTTGAAAACATGGCTGAGCTCAGTATCCAAAGGATAGGCTTCTTGTAATTCTTCAATCCAATCACTATGTAGCTCAGTCATAGTAGCTAAAACTTGACATTGTCTTTGCCCCTCGTATGAGTGATGTCAAAATCATAATTTTGTAGAGTAGCTACCCACCTACACTACTTAGGAGTAAGATTTGACTGAGTAAGGAAATACTTTAGGATACTATGATCCCTTTGAACTCTAAACCAACTGCCATACAAGTAATGGTGCCACTTCTATGTCACATGTAAAATAGCCAAAATGTCTTGGTCATAGACATTCATAGCCATTTCCTTATCTATAAGCTTATGACTTTCAAATGTAATAACTCGATGCTCCTCTAACAAAACAGCCCTTATGCAAGACCATTGGCATCACACTAAATAGTAAACTCAGTTGAAAATTTTGAGCATACTAAAATAGGAGCAAAAGTAAGAAGTTTCTTTAACTGATTGAAGCTATTATCTACAAGTGCATCCTAAAAGAAAGCTTCCTTCTTTAACTTGTCAACCAAAGGAGATATTGTAGCCATATAATGCTTAATAAATCTACGATAAAATGATGGTAGACCAAGAAATCCTCTAATTGAAGTAGCATAGTAGGTATTGGCCAATATCTAACATACTACACCTTCAAAGGGTTAGCCTATATGGCTCTTTCACTGACAATATGGCCCAATTACTCCACCTCTGTCTTCATGAAAGAACACATTTTCTTCCTATCAAAGAGTTTATGATGCCTCAATACATCAAAAACTGTCTCACATGTGATAAATGGTCTCATAGAGTCTTGCTATAAATCAATATGTCACCAAAGAAGACTAGGAAAAACTTGAAGAGAAAAGGTTACAAAATCTTATTCATTAAACTTTAGAAGGTAGCTAGAGCATTAGTAAGCCCGCATGGCATCACTAGGAAATGGTATAGCCCACGATCTGTCATAAAAGGTAGTTCAACTTCATCACCCTCTCGCATACGGATCTAATGATATGCTGACCTCAAATTAAGCTTGGTAAAGAATCTAGTTCCCTTGAGCTCATCAAGCAAGTCATCAACTCTAGATATTGGATACCTATTCTTCTTCACTGTGATCTTTTTTAGATCCCTATAGTCAATACACATCCTAAAAAGGATCCATCTTTCTTGTTCACTAACAAAACCGGAGATGCATAAGGTGAGGAACTAGCTCAATGAATCCCATTACCTCTTAAGAGAGCAGTGGATCATCCTATTGATTTGGAGCTAAACTCAAAGTTAGTCAATAAGCCACTCTACAAATTGTTTAAATATGAGTGTGAATAAAAGTAGGTACCTCAAACAAGTGCTTGTGCTACTCAAAAAGAGCTTTCAAAGTTTGATGGTCTGCTGAATTTTTGGATTGATCTTCAACCTTGACAGCCCCTCCCACAAGCACCAAGAGCAGTAAGAAAACCAGAGAACACTCCCACAAAATCTATGTGGAAAGCTTGGCTTTCAATCTCAAGCCTCTCTTCCTTCCACAAAGCTGGCACACAAAAGATCAACACTCTCCTCATCCTCACTCTCTCCCTTCTCCATGGATACAACAAGAAACACACAAAGAGAAAGAAGTAAGAGTTATGCCCCAAAAGAGAGAGAGAAAGATATGTGAGAGTGGGATGATAAAGAGAGAGCAAGTGGTTTCAACTCCCCTAACCAACCATCACACGACTCTTCCCATATTAATATTTCTTTATAAAAAAACAATTGAGTACATAAAAAATTAGGACTTTAGAACCTTAGCTTTTTTGTCCTCCTTGTCTACATATTAGACCATACAACATGGTACATTTTGTATTTGGGAATACACAAAAGGATGACTCTCATGATATTTTGATGCAAAAATTTCACTTTGCATGACATAAATTTTTTGCATATTTGAGCTCCATCATACTCCCACACTAAGAAGTGAAGCATCCTCGCGAACCACTAAAGAAGAGTCACCATCAAGGAAAGGGAAAAAATGGAAATCGAATGGGGGAAGTCGACTTGTCATGAAGCTTACAGGGAAGGGACCTATGCAAACTCCCACACTAAAAAAATCACATAGTCTCCAAAAAGAATTCGTTCTTCCATAGCAATCCACTCAAGTGTCCACCATCCCACATAAGAGCATGATAGGATGTTTTTCTTTTAATGTTTACTTTGATGGTTTATTAAAGAAAATATTACAAAGGTTAATAGCTAATTAAAGTAATAGATGATAAGTTTCATGGAGGGAAAACGAAACGTTGCCAGATGTATCGCCAAGAATAGGCCGTCGACGTCTGCAGAGTGAAGGAGAAAAGATGAGCGCTTGATTCTCCATGACAAACCTGGATATGGAAGATAACTCAACATTGAGTAAAGCATGTGATGAGCCAGGTGTTGAGATATTTATTATATAGAAGGTAAACCAATGCTCTTCTTTGCACTAGCTGGACAAACGCTGAGTTTCTTTTCTTCTTGTCGAAGACCATGGCAAGATCTACATGAAGAGAATAGATAGGCACCATGAGCCGAATCCAGAAGAGCTGCGGGTATGATGAAGAATAGTATGGACAACGCAACCTTATATGTTCTCTATCATCACATTTAGCTTTGCGCATAGCCTTTGCTTCACCTTCTCTCCTTCTTCACTTGAAAATCTATGTGGATAGCTTGGCTTTCAATCTCAAGCCTCTCTTCCTTCCACAAAGCTGGCACACAAAAGATCAACACTCTCCTCATCCTCACTCTCTCCCTTCTCCATGGATACAACAAGAAACACACAAAGAGAAAGAAGCAAAAGTTGTGCCCCAAAAGAGAGAGAGAAAGAAAGATAAGTGAGAGTGGGATGATAAAGAGAGAGCAAGTGGTTGCAACTCCTCTAACCAACCATCACACAACTCTTCCCATATTAATATTTTTTTATTAAAAAACATTTGAGTACATAAAAAATTAGGACTTTAGAACCTTAGCTTTTTTGTCCTCCTTGTCCACATATTAAACCATACAACATGGTACATTTTGTATTTGGGAATACACAAAAGGATGGCTCTCATGACATTTTGAAACAAAAATTTCACTTTTCATGACATAAATTTTCCGCATATTTGACCTCCATCAAACCTCTTTATTCAAGTGTAAGATAAAAATCTGAGAGCACCTCTTGTACTCCTTCTTGAGTTGTTGAATGGTGATAAGTTAAAAATCCAATTTACTAGAGATTCCCCAAACCAATGCTTGAGGTAAATAGGTAGGAAGAAAGGTCATATGATCTTTGTTGCAAGTGTTTTGGATTTTTTACGTTTGGATAAGTTCGTTGGATTAGCATTAGCATTTGCTTGTGATTTATAGGCATTTGTAGGTAGTTAGGTAAGAAAAATAGGGGAAGAGAAAGAAAACCACAATAGGGTTTTGTGCAATAGCAGGCCTAAATCGAAGGAAAACAGGGTTGAAATTCGGCAAAGAAGAGGAAAATGAATACAAGGAGTGTTGGAGAGGGGGTCTAAAACCCTAAGAAAGGGTGAAGAGAGCTCATTTTCAGTTTCAAGGCTTTGTGATGTATGAGAGAGAGAGAGAGAGAGAGAGAGAGAGAGAGAGAGAGAGAGAGAGAGAGAGAGAGAGAGAGAGAGAGAGAGAGAGAGAGAGAGTTGGAGCTCTAGGGCAAAGACAAGATCAAACGCACTGATTCAGAGGTTTTCAACTATTCTAGGTACAAACAAACCTTTCTTAGCATGTAATCATTGATTTTGGAAGTTCTCAGCACTTGGCATCAACCATGAAGGTCAAATGAATCAAAATCTTGTCTCGCAGGCCATTTGCACCGTCAAAATCAGACACACGTTGCAAAGTTTGATTCCCAAAATTGAACTAATCAGACTTGGATAGTCCAATTTGGCCACTCGGACACTTATAGCCCTAGTTTAATCAGACGTCATTAGCTAGTCCAAGTAGGAGAGACTCAAACTCGAACAACCAGACTCGAATAGACTCAAACTATCCAATTTGGACAATCAAATCAGACACCATACTTGGACTTGGACCATCTGATTTTCTCACTTGGATAGGCCCAAAATCGAACAGCTCGATTTTGGGAATTGGACATCTGATAATCTAACACACTGACTAGAGCTTGGAAGATGGTTAGTCTAGCACATCCCAGGCTAGGTGTAAAGCTCAACTCGAAGCAACGCAAGACCCTTGTATGCATCTAGACACATTGGATGACTCATACAGTCTCCAAACTGCAAAGATTGTGACTCAGCTGCCTACGATGTGACCTCAAGCAAAGCCTCTCACACCACCCATGCAGAACATCTTAAAGGACCCAAGAAAAATTGTTAGAGTGACCCCCACCTGAGGGAACAGACTAGAAAAGTGTATTATATCACATTGTTTTTGTCACAATCATACAATGCATAAATAATAACTTGAACTACACTGAGAAAGAAGAAAGCCTGATTTCACACTATGCACGAAAAGAAGTACTCGACGAACACTTGAGCGCACTTAAATTTGAAGACTGGCTGAACTAACAAGGAATTCACATGCAAGATAAGCAAGCTAAATAAACCCACTAAGAGGAGAAGACCCTCAAATCTCGAATGCGTGGCCAAGGCTACCAAGTATCAAAAGCAAGCCTCTTGGAGAGTGAGGAGACTAACACGATTAGGGGCTCAACCTTGCTTGAGTTGATTAGTTTGATCAATAACCTAAGAGTTCCTAGCTTGAGAGTAGTAGTGCAAGAGAGATGGGATGGAAAAGAAGCATGGACCGAACAATTAGTAGAGCTGGAACACCTCTTCGAGACCTAGCTCCTGACTACTCATATGCTCATTTGTGAGAAGGCAAGATGCAAGAGTTGGTTTGACAAGCACGTCAAACAACATGACTTCGACTAAGGCGACCTAGTATTGCTATATTTAGTGAAAGGCCAAAAGCAAAATATGAAATTTAGACGATTAGGGCCTTTCAAAGTCTGCAATATTAGTTGAATAGGCAATGTATAGCTTGAAACCTTAGAGGGAGAGGACATAGGCTTCTTTAACGGGAATTATCTCAAAAAGTACTATCCCCTATCCCATCCATTGCACGAGCCGTAAATGTTGTAGCTGTGTGTTAAAATTAGAGTAGCCACCATCACAAAAATCAAGGGCACAGAAAAGGAGGCAGTAGAACTTTCTTATCTATGAGTATTCATTTCTCAAAAGACATGCACTTTTGAGGCATTCATTGATGAGGGATGTCATAAAAGAAAATACCTTGATATTTTTGTACTTTGGAATCATGCTAATTCCATATCTTGTAATTTCAAGCCCTTGTAAATTCACCCTTGCCTATGTAAATGTACCCTTAACTTTGGAGATGAGGAGTTAGGATAAAGAAGGCAAGAGGCTAAGGCAAGACATCTTTTGGATCATTCACAAAATTGATGTTCAATTTTTCTTGTTGTTAGCTTCCTTCTTGCTAGATGAAGCATCAGCCATGACTGTCATGTATTTCTGGAACTCTCATCATTAATACATGGCAAGATGTCTTGGTGCAATAGTTCTTTTGTTATTTCATGTCAATTTCAATTTTAGTTAGATTTATTTTCCTGGTTGAATGCTTCATTACATTGGTATCAAAGCTTTAGCTTAGATCTTGTCAAAAGTCATTTTCATGCAATAGATTTAGTTGCAGTGACTAGGGAGTGAAAACTACAGTTAAAATTCAGTCACGAGAGTTAGTTCTTCCATAACCGTGGCCTGACATGGAGAACTCTTACAAACTGTGACTAAGATGGAGGTTCTTGGTATGAACCAGTGGACAATGGTGGGCTCCAACGAATTTGGTAACTCGTGACCAAGTTTTGGACCAAAAATTGGGGTAAGTTGGACAAAACGAAGGTTACAAGACTTAGTTTGGTTCAAACTTGAGTTACTTTTCAAGAACATGGGTTTCTTCCCTTTCCCTTCAAGCTTCCCTCAAGAATCCATGGCCAATGGCTGAGCAAGATCTCTTGCCCATGACTTCTATCATGCAAAAGGACTCCATAGCCTTCTTCTTCATCTCATGAGCTTCAAGCAGAATGGTTACTTGGCTTCATTGACCTTCTTCTTCCTCTCTCCAACACGTGGACATCAGTAGTGTGAATTGTGCCAGCAGCATCCTCTTGCCTATTTCGTCCAAATGATCAGCTATGGAGCTCAAATCATTCATGAATAATGCCCAAGTACCAATGGCAAGTGATCTCCTTCAAGATACGGTATGATTTCTCTCTATTGTGGACTCTCCTCTCTCCCATGGATCCCTGTTATTGATAGTTTTGGACAGCAAGCTTATTTTCTCAGATTTTTTATCAAGATCATGGGGCTTTTGGTCAATTTCATTTCCTGAAGCCTCTACACAAAGAATAGTACCAATATTGCATGGATTTTCCACCATTGTGGAAGAATGGAGTGGATTCTTGAAGGATTCATGGAAGGGCCAGCCAATGTAAATTGAAGGAAGGGAATTATTGGATTCTCTTTCAAATTTTGAAGTTTCTTTGAAGCCTACTTCATACAATGAAGAGTAATCAGCATCTTCAACTCAAGTGGCATCTCTATTAAAATCTTCTTCATCAAATTTTGGGACCAATGGATCATGGGAGCACTCTTCATGAAGATTCTTAATCAAGAAGCTGGATATTAGCATTGGAAAGCTAAAATGGGGATTTCTTGGATTAATAGAAGCTAAAGTCAAGCTCTATTTGCTAAAGCCAAGTTCTATTAGTGAGAGGTTCCTTCATCAACAACAACACTCTTCTCCTACAAGCTTAAGGCGTACTCTAATCATTTTTAATCTCTCTTTAAATCCTATTGCTGAGCTAAGTCCAATTGATGAAAGAGGGATTAAAATGATGAAGAATCCCATCCATTTTATCAAATGTATTTTATGGAAAATCCATAGATCTATTTTAGTGATTGATCATTTCATAATCAATCTCATTCACTAAAATAATCACTTCCAAGTGCCTCAAATTCTCGTTTCGTTTACCTAACCCTGATATTGAATTGTTTGCTCTTTCATTTCATTGACACGCGCAAAATTTTACCCAATGGTAAGTGGAATAAGAATTTTTAAGCAGTGAGTCACTGCTAAGGTTATCCCTTACCTATCCCCATTTTAATTTCAGCTTATTCCATTCAAGTTCTGCATATCATAAAAGGGGTGATCAAATTATTTTCATTCCATGCATTTCATCCTGATTTTTAGAGCTTAGCATTGAACTGCCATGTATATACCCACAAGGAAAAGTGGATGCCGAGCGAGTTGATAGGACAAAAGAGAGATGACCCTCCCATACTGACAAGGACCCTGAAGGGAAGCACAAACCGGCTTGAGAGGGAAATTTGCACACCCCTCAAGTCTCGGATCCCACGCATTTAAAGTTCATGTGCAAGTGCCAATCAAGGAAATAAGAATTCAGTTTTCAACTTGGTATTTTTGACATTGGATCAGCATTGAGGTTTTGGGACATGGTATACAAACAAGGTCCCATTAATATTATATTCTACAATGGATTATTCAACCATTTTGGTTATTGCAGAGGGTATTTTCAGCTTTGGCAGATAGCATTCACAGGTTGCAGGAATTTCCAGATAGCCACAATAAACTGTTTACAGAATTTTTTGTACTCAACTACTTTCAACTCTTCATAGTTTGTTAGAAAGGGGACTTCTCAAGCTTCAAGCAGATCTAAAGAGATTGTTATTTGGAGCACCAGAACTCAAGATATTTGAGTTTTTCTTATGTTGTATATACAGGATAGGAAGTTACTCATGGCAAGGAATAAGAAAAAGGATCCTATTTTGGAGACCATCAATGAAGAATTGAGAGAATACCAACATGAACATGAACATGAAACCCCTCAAGAAGCTATATGCCATAGGCATTATCAGAATGAAGAGGTTGATGTAAGTTCCACTCATTCTCCTATCAATCAACCAATGAATGGAGTTGAGATGTCCCATGCTTCCATGAACTCTAATAGCCTACAACAACTCTCAAATGATATTAAGGAGATGAAATCAGGCTTTGATGGTATGAGGATGGGTATTGATAAGTTAGTGGCTATCTTTAGTGAAAAGATGTTGCCTACAGTTGGTCCCAATATTCCAAACCCTCCTTTGGCTGAAGAGCAACCCAAACCCTCTACTCCAAAGGTGGTAGGACAATTTGAGATTGGGGAATCATCAAACGCTAAAGATTTTATACAACCCACTTCATTTCAACCTCAGCCCAATCAATCAAAGGCCTATTCTCAACCACATGGGCAAGATCCACACGATAGAGTTCAAACAAGCTCTAGGCATGAGGAGGACATCTATGGTTGCAATCCATTTTATAAACAATTCTATCCTCAACTAAATATTGGTGGGCATGAACAAGGGCATGTGAATTCAGCCCCAAACTCCTATGGACAGCAACAACACAATCCTCATACTCAAGTTCAGCCTAATAGGCCAAGCCCTTTATCCAATCATGGTTGGTCTCAACAAAATAGTAGGCAACAACCACCATTTAATACTCCTATGCATGGACAATATCAAGGGTACCATGGACAACCTTCCAGTATGGGTAACACTCATTTTCAGCCTCAAGGACACTATTTCCAGCCACAAGGTTATGGTATGCAGTATGGACAGCAAACCCCATTTGCACAAGGAACTTGGAATAATGAATTCCCTAGGCAAGGCTCATTTGGTAACTCTTTTGGATAGCAACACCATAATGGACAGCAGCACCACAATGGGCAGCCACCTCAATATGAGAGAGAGTATATAGAGAAAATTGTCATCTCGAATTTCAAAGGAGAGAATCCTTCACCCACAGAGTTGGAGGAGTGGTTTGACAAATTGGAGATGTACTTTTCCCTTTATTCAAGGCCCGAAAATGCCAAAGTGAAGTTTGCAACCCTTCATTTAGAAGGCTATTCACATACTTGGTAGAGAAATATGACAAGAATTGGGTATGACTTCTTATCTTGGGAAGCACTAAAGAATGCTATGATTGAAGTCTTCGTCTCTCCCATTGAAAAAGAGCGCTTGGAAAAGAAATGGTACACCCTTGAGCAACGTGGTCTCTTGGTTAGAGAGTATTCAAATGAGTTTTTAAACCTCTCAATGTATGTTCATGGAGTCTCCAATAGTGCCAAATTGAACAAGTATATATTTGGTTTGGAGTCTACCTTATCATCCGAAGTTGGAGCCATGAAGCCTACATCTTTGCAAGCTGCCATTCAATTGGCTGAGCATTATGGGAAAAAATACAAGAGTTTCCAGCCAAAAATAGGGCATTTATTTCAGCCTACATAGTCCCTAAAGACATTAGGCCATTACGGGCATGTAAGGACTGATTTTCAGCATGGTGGGAAGCCAATAAATATTCACATCAATACCTACAGCAAGATACCAACTTTTCCCACTGTTTATGAAATAAAGCATGGCAATAATTTCAGATCTAATGTTGAAAATAAGTTTGATGGAAAAAGGACTCATATTAGTGTCAAAATTTTAGCCCCTATCCAAGGCAAGCATGTGTCTAATGACAAGCTCAAAGAAATGTATGCCAAAGGACTATGTTTCAAGTGCGGGGAGAAATGGTCACCCGACCATAAGTCCAAGTGTAAGGCTAATAATTTGAAGGTTAGTATGATTTTTGAAGATGATTCTGATCCTGAACCTATTGAGGGAAGTCTAGCACAGCTTGAAGGCTCTACTACTCAAGAAGAGACGCATGAAAATGAAGAGAGTATCCATGACGAGTTTTATGATCCAATGGATGGCTTTCCTTTTGATCCGAGCAGTCATTACATGGATGATTCTTGGACTAATTTACATTCCTCACTATGTTCTATATTAAATGACGCATGGAGTGGTTCAAGAGGGGATAATACCCTACGCCTCAAAGGTCAAATCAATGGAAGGACCGCTCACATACATTGATACGGGAAGCACACATAGCTTTATTAATTCCAAATCACTCAATGGGTTGAAATTGAGCACACATGATATGCCTTCTTCCCTCAAAATCCAAGTGGAAAATGGAGACTTTGAAAATAGTAATCAATGCTGCCCAAGTGTTCATATTACTCTATCTCCATTGTGCACTACATCAGTGAGTTTGATTGCATTAGAAATGGGTCCCATTGACACTATACTTGGCTGCAATTGGCTGAAATCTTTGGGCAGATTTACTATGGATCTTAACAAGCTGGAAATGAAATTCCAATGGTGTGAACAGCAAGTAATTCTACATGGTGTTGAGAAGAAGAAAATAGAGGTGATCAGCCCCAAGAAGATTAAAAAAAGAGATAAATGCAAAGGCATGTATGTTCACTATTCTTCTTTCGAAGATTGATGAGGATCAACCCTCTCCTCCTACCAATGGCATAGATCCATGTATTTGCAAGTTGCTGAAGGATTATGATGACATTTTTCAGCCACCTACGTCTCTTACTCCCAAAAGAGAAGTGGATCATCCTATAGACTTGCTACCCAACACCAAGCCTATTAACAAACCACCATATCGCCTCTCTAAGGTGGAAAGGGAAGAGGTAGAGTGCCAAGTGAAAGAGCTATTAGAAATGGGTCTCATCAAGGCAAGCCAATCGCCTTTTGCCTCTTTGGTCCTTCTTGTAAAGAAGAAAGGTGGCTCTTTTTGCATGTGTATCGACCACCGCAATATTAACAAGGTCACTATCAAGATTAGGTATCCAATAACTAGAATACATGACCTCCTAGATGAATTGAAGGATGCTAAGGTGTTCTCCAAGATTGACTTGCGATATCATCAAATACGCATGAAGGAAGGGGATGAGTTTAAAACAGCCTTTAGGACAGAAAGAGGCCTCTATCAATTCATGGTTATGCCTTTTGGTTTATCCAATTCTCCAGCCACATCCCAATCTCTTATGAATAAGATACTTCATCCCTTGCTATTTCGGACAGTTTTGGTGTTCTTTGATGACATTTTGATCTATAGCAAGAGCAAATAGGACCATTTATAGCATGTAAAAGAAGTCTTCGATATATTGAGGAAGCACAAACTATTTGCCAAGGCAACTAAGTGTTCATTCATGACAAAGGAATTTGAATACTTGGGTCATGTAGTGGGAGAAGATGGAATCAAAGTGGATTCTAAGAAGGTGCAATGCATCAAAGAATGGCCTACCCTAACTAATACTACTTCTTTAAGAGGTTTTCTTGGGTTATCATCTTTTTACCGTAGGTTTATGAAGAATTATGCTCATGTTGCAACTCCTCTTACCGATTGGCTTAAAAAAGAGACCTTCGCTTAGGACGAAATTGTCCACAAGAGCTTTAATGAGGTGAAGCAATTGCTTGTTTCAGCACCAATACTAGTTTTCCCTGATTTTTCCAAGACTTTTACCATCTACGCGGATGCTAGTGGTAGAGGTTTAGGGGCTGTTTTGGTTCAAGAGCATGGTGTCATTGCATTTGAGAGCAGAAAATTTGATGATACAGAGAGGGAGATGCATGTGTACGAGCAAGAGATGCTTGCTATTCTACATGCAATCAAGAAATGGCATCATTATCCCTATGGAACACATTTTAAAGTCAAAAGTGATCATAGGGTGTTGAGGTATTTTCTCTCACAGCCCAACCTTTCTCCCAAGAAAAAGAGATGGCTAGCTACCTTGCAATCATATGATTTTGAAATAGCATACATGGTTGGAAAGGATAACGTTGTAGCTGATGTGTTATCTAGAATGTGGGCATGCAGTTTATCTACATTGTCTACAATTTATAAGGATTTTATAAACAACATCCAAGAAGAATATGTGCTGGATGAGCATGATGTCCAGATTTTACAGAAATTACAACAAGGACATGATGAAGAATTTCCAAATTTCAAAGTGCATAGTGGACTCTTATGGTTTAAGGGTAAAGTGTACTTAGTTCCTAACAGAAAATTCAAGCTAAAAGTGCTCCATGAGATGCACTCATCACCAATGGCTAGACATTTGGGTCTTTTCAAGACCTTTGACAAGGTCCATAAAAGTTTTTATTCGAAGGGTTTATGGAAGGACGTCAAGGAGCATGTATCCAGGTGTTTAGAGTACCAACAAAGTAAGGACTCCACTCTATTACCAGCCGAACTCCTTCAGCCTTTACCTATTCCTACGGGCAAATGGACCGACCATGGACTTTATAATGGGATTACCTACTACTAGTCATAGATGGAATAGTATCTATGTGATTGTTGATAGATTGACTAAATCAGCCCACTTTATTCCAACCAAAATACAATATTCAGTAAGGCAAGTGGCTGAGCAATTTATGGAAAGTGTGTTTAAGCTACATGGTATGCTAATGAGAATAGTATCAGATAGAGATACAAAATTCATGGGCAACTTTTGGAGAATTCTATTCTCTTTTATGGGTACTCTTCTCACTCCTAGTAAAGCCTATCACCCCCAAACCAATGGGCAAACAGAGAGAGTGAATCATTGGGTGGAAGTGTACCTTAGGCATTATTGTCATGAAAGACAAGCTTTATGGGATCGTTGGATCCACCTTGTTGAATTTTTCTATAACAACACGTATCACATGAGCATAGGTATGTCCCCATTTGAAGCACTTTATGGGTACAAAGTCCAAATCCCATCAGTTTTGTTTCATGAAGATATCAACCCCCAAGCAAAGGAAGAGTTGGAAAGGATGGAGACACTCATGAGACATTACAAGGACAGCATAAGGAAAGCACAAGAAGTAATGAAAGCCTATGCCAATGAGAAGAGAAGACATTTGGACTTCAAAGTTGGAGATTGGGTGTTTCTTAAAGTGCCCAAGACACACTACGCTTCATTGAAGGGTGGGAACAATAAGTTTACTCACAGATTTTATGGACCATATTTGGTAGTGGACAAAGTTGGAGAGCTTGCTTATAAGCTTCAACTACCTTCTTCCACTATAATACATGATGTATTTCATTTTTCACAGCTTAAGAAGTATGTTGGACCTGAAGTCCAGGTATTCAAAGAGTTGCCACCAATGGATGAAGCAGGACTTGTCATATATGAACCTGAAAGTATTATTGGAAAGAGAGAAAAAGTACTCAAAAATTGTACTCTTACTTAGTACCTCATTAAGAGGAAGAGCCTACCTATAGAGGAATCTTCTTGGCAACCATCCACTTATGTGAATGATTTTCCATGGCTATTGCAGGATGATACATGACATACTGTGCAGGGACAGCTTGCTGTGAGATATTACTATTGGCAACAAAACTATGCTGACTTTATCAAAAATTGATTTTGATGTTATGCTGTGATACTAGGGATTGTATACTTCATTTCTATACCTCAAATGTGTCATTTGAACCATTCTATTGAAAGTTATGACAGCTTTTGTAAATCAGCCCTGTTTGGATAGCAGCCAGTTTACTCACAGTTTGGTATGCATCAAGGCCTCTCTTATATGGAAAGTGCTTTCCTATCATATCGGAGCTACATGGACATGATTACTATCATCCTTGGTTTGGATTTGTTCCATTTATACTTGGTTTTGAGGACAAAACCATCTTAGGACGGGATGGTCTGTCTTAAAAGAAAATACCTTAATATTTTTTTACTTTGGAATCATGCTAATTCCATATCTTGTAATTTCTAGCCCTTGTAAATTCATCCCTTGCCTATGTAAATGTACCCTTAACTTTGGAGATGAGGAGTTAGGATAAAGAAGGCAAGAGGCTAAGCGAAGACATCTTTTGGCTCATTCACAAAATTAGTTGTTCAATTTTTCTTGTTGTTAGCTTCCTTCTTGCTAGATGAAGCATCAGCCATGGCTGTCATGTATTTCTGGAACTCTCATCATTAATACATGGCAAGATGTCTTGGTGCAATAGTTCTTTTGTTATTTTATGTCAATTTCAGTTTTAGTTAGATTTCTTTTCCTGGTTGAATGCTTCATTACAAGGGAGCTGACTTCAACATCCTTATTCACGAGCATTGGACTCTCATTGGTTAGCCTCATTTGCAACCCACAAATGCTAATCTCAACCCATTTGGGAGATAGTCCTACCCTCTGCTAGGGAAATGCAAAGTAGTGGTCTCTATAAGAGTTCTTGAGAATGTACAACCCCAACCGAGAACGTGGAATGGTGACAGTGGGAAGGGGGGACAATGCCTGGCAAGTGCAGGTACCACTAAACCATGCCTTGGTGGAGAGAGCACTAGGGCTAGAACCTAGGGTGGAGAAAAAATGTAAGAGGCATATGTATGCTCTGTTAAAGATGAAGAGGGAAGAAGTTTTGACAAATGATAGCATCAGCACACAAGACATCCCCGATGTTGAGATTCACATACAGGCAAAGTTGGTGCATGCCCTTTTCTCCAGCCAACGCTACAATTCCCTCTTGCACCGAATCAGTGTACCTGTGCTGGAGAATGTGGCAGCCCGCACCCTAGATGAGGTGGATTGGAATGGCTACGTGCGCAAAACAATGGACCAAGCGGCCAAAGCACTAGCCTTGGGCAACAAACAGGCAGGCGAAGAATCCCCCGTATCTAAGAATACTAAGAGGAAGAAACCTTCCTCAAAAGCCTCCTTCATCGAGTATGGGAGCATATTGATGGCCATCATCCAGAAAGCTGTGAAAGAGGCCCAACAAGGAAGCAAAGGAGCAGATAAGACCCCAGACAGGTCGTTGACCCATCAAAAGGATGAGCAATTGAGTGACTAGAGACAGAAACCGAGATAGAGAAGGAGGAGTGGGAGACTCAATCCGGATGAAGAAAAACAAAGGAGTTCACTAGTGGGAAGGCAACTCAGAAGAAGAAATAGAAGGCGAGCAGGAAAAAGGAAGAAGAAGATCTGGAAAGAGCAAAAAAGGAATCCCTAAGAGAGGCGGTGGAGTGGGAAAAGAAGGAGAAGGAAGAAGCTGAAAGGTTGATTGAGGAAGCAAGGAAAATAGAAGAAGAGAGAGAAAGAAGAGTTACGAAAGAGGATGCAAAATTGAGGAGACATGAGGAGGAAGACATGGCCAAAGCAATTCACCGGTCCATGGAACAACAGAGTGGACTCGATAGCCTAGGGACTTTAAGTCCGCCTAGGGAAGATAGACCCAGCTCAAGCACTCAAGTACCCGAAGCCATGCCGCCCATGATCATCGAAGGCAAGGGTAAGGCCCTCATCCATACCATTCTACCCCCCTTGGTGCCCACCAGTGAAGCCACCACTATCACCCCAAGCATCACGGCCAGCACCGATGTGAACAATTTTGTGGCATGGATGCAATACTTTATCAATAAGGAACTAGCACAAGGAAAGAGCGAGGAGGCCATAGCCATAGGGCACAAAAGGCCAATTACAGATGCCGAGTCTAGGCAAGAGCCGAAATGCCAAAAAATGGAAGCCTCGACCACCCCAATCCCCACCACTATGATGCCACTTGCAAATCATGACGAGTACATTGATGAATTGCTCTTGCAGTTAGAGAGGGCAAGGGAGAAAAGGAGGATCGCGGTGGCCGAGTTGGAGGTGGAAAGGGAAGCAGTAGTGGCCTTCCAACTCGAAAAGACAAAGCAAATGGCTACGCAACAAAAGGAAATTCTTGACCTGAAAAGGGAACTAAAGACCAAAGAAGAAAAGGAGCAAAGCTGGCGGTGACAGCTCATACATGAAAATCATGAGCTCGAGAAGATGCAAAAAGAATATAAGTTTCTGATCATGCAACACAAGGATCTAACAGCAAAAATAGGTCGGATCGAACAGGGCATGAAGGAGTTTACCGCAAGGGCAGAAGGAAGGAAACAGGAAGAGGAGCAACACCACTGCGAAATGGAGACTATGATCGAAAGGCTGAGCCTCAAAAGAGAATAACAGGAAAGAATGAACATGGAATTGGAAGATCAACAGCGGAGGCTCACAGCCTTGGTGCAAAGACAAGGAGAAGGCATGGAAGAAATGAAAAAGAGAGCTGAAGAGTGGGTAGGCCAGAATGAGCAAAGAGTGAAGACCTTGGCGCATCGCCTGGCTCTGGTGGAGAAAGAGAAAATCCTAGCAGAAGGCAAAGCAGAGGCAGCCCAAGTGGCCTTTCGTACTCAACAATGAATCTTCCTGAACACCTTGATGGATGCCACTCATGAGGAGGAAGGGGAGTCCTTGAAGGCAATAAAAAAGAAACTAAGCATAGCGCGCAGAGCCCTACGAGCAAGGCTACACATGCCCTCCCAACCCATTACAGTGGGGCTAAGCATGGAGGAACAATGTAGGTATCTGCTATTGGCCAGTCTAAACTCAAGAGATTGATGCTCTGGGGTTCATAGAAGGGGTACAACAGCAAGAGTGCCCAAGGAGTGAGACAGAACTGCACATCAACCTAGGCGGTTTTGAAGAAGAAGTGGTTCCACAACCCCCTTCACCCCATATTGAAGTGCAAGGGCAACCAACAGACGCATCTTCGGAGAGGAAAACCACCTTGAGGGAGAAGAGGAGGAAGCTGGTGGAAGAAGCTAGACAAAAATTAAGGGCTAACCTTATGGCCCAGCCGTCTGTACCCCCCTCCCCTGCCATGCCCAAATGACATGCCTCCCACTTTTCATGCAGAGCTCATACTCTGGGAGAGACAAGAAAAGGAGAAGCAGCCCTTCACCTTTAGCTTCCTCATCCCCAATGCCCTACGCAGAGTCCTTCCCACTAAAATAGTGGACAAGGTGATCAATGTCGGAAGCCAGCTAAGCCAACTGTGGCTAAAGGAAAGAGAGAAGAATCCCACCCTCTGGGGCACCGAGGATGCAAAATACTAGTAGAATAAAGTTTTTTAAGTGCCTCGGTCCGTGCCCGAATACAAGTGCCGACCACTCTGGCAAAGGTGCATCTGCGACGACAACATATTCGCATGGATGGCCTTCTGTGACACTCTCCCTTCGGAGAGAAACAACCCTACCCACATGGCATACCCTCGATGAATAGGAGCAGACTTCGATGCAAATGCTCATGGCCGTTACGACTTCCCTGTAATATACAACCCATATACCACCACTTTAGCCCATGCCCTCACCTTCACCTCCACAGCTTAGACGCCACCATGACATGCTTTATTGCTAATTTTTCCTCCTGCCCGAATTCTGCCTTCATCACCGCTTGCAACTATCTTAGGCTCCTAAAAATCCTCCTGTGTTGACAAATGCGAATTCGAATGTTTCCCATGAACAAGGCATTGTGCGAACTTCCATCGCTAAAGGCTCTTGCAATAGGCTGAAGTCCAAGCGGTCATAACTTAGATCCAGTGACATAAACGTGGCATCTAAGCGCCTAAGACAAGCAATAGCATCATCCCCTGTGTCTTTGGCTAGGTCTATGGTCATAGTTAAGAATGATTTCCGTTCATAACAGGGTTTAAGGCCCGTAGGTGGCTGGGGTTTGATGGGGCTAGAAGGCGCGGCAACAGATGGTGGCAATTGCCTATGACACTTATGAGCCTGAAGCGTCGGAGTAGTAGCTACTACGGATGGGCTGCTACACTTGGATTGGGTTTAGCAGTCTTATCGGCACTAGCAAGGGTTGAGGGGGGTAACGGCATTTGGGGTTTGGGCCGATAGACTTGCTTAACTCTACTGGGCTTATGCATGGGTGAGTTGGTAGGAAGCGGGTTCGGGAAGTTTTGAGGTTCTATGGGGCTCGTGGTGATGAAGCTTGAGGGCGGCATGTGAGTGGTGCCTTGGGCCGTTCGGGCCTTAGGGATCCATAGCTAGGCATTTCCCTCATAGTAGCCTTGCACGTGCAAGAGGGCTTTAGGAACCCATCTTGGCTTGATCATGCTTTGATTTCCGTAACTGCATCTCGGCCTCATGGGTTTAGAGTTTCTTGGGTTATGAGGACATAGGCGTCTACTCCTAGGTGGCGGTTGCGATTTTTCAGGCCTCCATTGAAACTCAGGTTGTTGGGCCTTAGCTTTTGTTGTTGTGAGCGGCGGCTCGTGAGACTCGGTGGATGGTGGTTGAGCACTACCCCCCTCCATAGACTTGGGTGCGAGTATTTCTACTGATGGCCTTGCGGACTTCGATGAGGTCGCGCAGCCCTTGCTAAAGGCTGTAACAATATGGACATTGCCTATGGCAAGGTGGACGTGCTGCAACCCATAATTGACATTGCGGTAAGTTTTCTTTTTGAAGGTTCGGCCTAGCAGCGACTTCATGCATGCCTCTTTAGTGTTTGGCAACACGTAAAAGATCATTGGTACAATCTCAAACTCGATAGCAACAGCAGCCCTACACTTACCGAGAAGTGCGTATGAGTAGCCCCCATATGGGTTTAATTGGGCTTTAGTGGGCCGTAGTAGTGGTTTACCAAGTTGGGTCCAATGATCGTGAGTTAAGACATTGAAGTCTGCTCCCTCGTCGATCAAGGCATTGAAAGCGCATGTTTGCTTAGCAGTGACCATGATGTCGAGGTATGCAGGTTCTACGACTTCCTCATCCTCATCTTCAATTTTCGTGATTGTGGTGACTCGTATTCTAAAAGGGGGTTCTAACATTGGTGGCTCATGCAGCGGATGTGTGGGAGGGTAGTACTTTTTAATGTGACTACCATTGAAGAATCCTATGCCCTCGCTGTCTAGAGTCTCGAGCTCGATGTTGTTAGTTCAGTTGATTGCGCGAACTTTGAAATGCCCAAGACCTCTAAACTTCATTTTTTGCTTGTGTCCTTTAATTGAGTACAGGAGCACTAAGTCGCCCTGTTCAAAGTCGCGCTACTTGACATGCTTGTCAAACCAGCTTTTGCATTGTGCCTTCTCGCATATGAGCGTATGAGTGGCTAGAAAGCGAGTCTCTGAGAGACATTCCAGTTCAACCAAGCGTTACATCCATGCCTCCTTCCCTTGCCATCATTCTTGAAGCACTAATCTCAGGCTAGGAACGAAGAACTCTACTGGTAGAATTGCCTCAGTCCCATAGGTCAACCTAAAGGGAGTCTTGTCGATGGCCATTTTATAAGCTGTACGGTAAGCCCACAATGCTGCCATCAGCTTGTTATCCTAGTCGCTGCATGAAGCAGAGATTACTTTGGTCAGGACATTTACAAGGATCTTATTTGTGGATTCTGCCAGTCCATTTTCCTGAGGGTAGTATGGAGAGGATTTTCGATGGATAATTAGAAAGGTGGATAGAAGATGCGCTATCACTTCATTGATGAAGTGTGTGCCATGCTCACTAATAAGTTCGATGGGGCGACCGAATCATGAGATCACCTACTCCCATAAGAACTTGGCAGTTGTTCTAGCGTCATTCTTTCGTGTCGCTCTCGCTTCTGCCCATTTCGTTAGGTAGTTTGTGGCCACAATGATATATTTGGCATGCGAGTATTGTGTCACATGACTAATGGGTCCTATGAAGTCGATTCCCCACTTTTCGAAGGGTTGTCGTGCAATGATTGGGGTTAATTTCATTTTATCCTTGTGAATCGAGACCTTTGTCTGCTGACACTCGTCACAATGCTTAATGAATCGTGCTGCATCGCGAAAAAGGGTAGGCCACCACAGTTGAGATTGTAGCACCTTATGGGCTGTCGTGTCTCCACTAAAGTGTCCTCCAACAATTCCGTTGTGCACTTCTATGCGCACATCATGCATCTCATGCTTGCATACGCATCTACACAATAACTCGTCTTGCCCTAACCTATATAGTTGGCATGCTATCAATTGATAGGGTTGGATTTTGAGGATAAGTCGCCTAAGTCTAGCCTTTTCTATCGATCGCTCAGGCAGTCCGTGCTCAAACACTTGGACGATGTCATCTGCCCAGTATGGCATTAGATCAGCCTTGAATAAATCTCTCTCGCTGGAAAGGTTAAACAGATGGGCGTTTGGCAATTCATCGGCAATGCCTTGTCCAACGGCCTCTTCTGTGGGGATGCTGACATGTGGTCAGCCATGTAGTGCCGTTTTCCCTTCCATATGACCAGGGAGAAGTCGAATTCTAAAAGCAAAAGGAGCCATTGAGCTATGTGTCCTGTAGCACATGGTTTGTTCACTATATACAACAAGGCTTGATGGTCCACAAAGAAAGTAAAAGGTGTAGCCAAAAGGTAATGCCAAAACTTCTTTACAACAAATACCATGGCTAAACCCTCCCTCTCAAGCATCGAGTAGTTCATTTCGATCTTGGTGAGTTGTCTACTAGCAAAGCTCACTGGATAGTCGAGGTTTGTTCACCAGGTTGGCACAACACTGCCCCCATGGCGAATTTCGAAGCATCAATATGCACGTGGAAGGTAATGGTCCAATTTGGGGCTCGTAGGATCGGTTCAATAGTTAGAGCCTTTTTCAATTCCTCGTATGCTCGTTGGCATGCTTCAGTCCATTTGAAGACGATCAACAGCTTGTGCAAAGGTCTGGCAATTAATGCATAATTCAGCACATACCGTCGATAGTATCCCGTATGGCCTAAGAAGCATTGAACTCCCTTATAGTTGATTGGGGGCGGAAGATCAACAGTAACCATGACTTTTGAGAAGTCAGTGGTGGCAATGTTGTTCTTTGACACCACGTACCCTAGGATGCATCCATGTTTCACCCAAAACTGGCACTTTAAGGGGTTCAGGGAGAGACCATATAGGTGACACCGCTCAAAGATTGCTCGGAGTTTGTCTAAGTGTTCTCTCTAGGTCAAGTGAACACACAAGTCATCCACGAAGGCCTCCAATTCCTTGCGAAGCATGTCTTTAAATATGGTGCACATGAGGCGTTGAAAGGTGGCTTGGGCATTAGTCAACTCAAAGGACATAACTATGTAAGCAAAGATGCCCCACTTAGTGGCAAAGGCAATCAACAGGATGCATTTGCACCTGATTGTATCCAGAGAAGCCGTCCAGAAAGTTGTAGGCCTCTTTGCCCGCCACTCTTTTAAGAATGTGCTCTATGTACGGCAATGGGTAGTTGTCTCTCTTAGTGGCAGCGTTCACCTTCTTGTAATTGACACACACTCTAATCATTATGTTTTTCTTCATCACTATGACTATTGGAGACACCTAGTTTGTGTGCTTGATTTCGTAAATGAATCTTGCTCTCATCAGCTTGTCAATCTTCTCTTTGACTACATGAGCGTGTTTTGGATTCATCGGGTATGGTCGCTACTTGACCAACGTTGCGTCTGGCATCATGGGTATGTTATGAGTCACTACACTCGAATCCACCCCCTTAAGCTCTTCTAAGGACCAAGCAAACACGTCTATATACTCTTGTAAGAGAGCAACAAGACTCTCTCCTCTTTCTCAGTCAAGTCATCAGCAATTAAGACTGGTCGGGGTGCTTCCCCCTCCTATGCTAGGTTCACCTCCTTGACCTTGGCTAGTCCCTCTATGGGTTCACTCATTTGCCCTCGACGTTTGGCACCCAACAGGATTACCACCCTGTCACCTTTCTTGGATTTTATAAATCTCTTTGGGAGATCTTGCGGCTTGCTTTGTTCTTCCGGTTGCATGTCCCTAAGCTACTTT
This sequence comes from Lygodium microphyllum, assembly GCF_053477565.2. Lineage (NCBI taxonomy): Eukaryota > Viridiplantae > Streptophyta > Polypodiopsida > Schizaeales > Lygodiaceae > Lygodium > Lygodium microphyllum. The sequence goes on from NC_141142.1 coordinate 17,292,771, forward strand.
GCCTCTTCTTCCTTCAACCGTCTGCACCTCAGGTGGATGGGTAGGTCCCCCTTGGTGCATCTTGGATGGTCTAGGTATTTCTGGGTTGCTATCTGAGCTTACTTCTGACTCAAAATTGAACTCGTCATTTTTGCTAGAAAAGGTGGTTGTAGCTTAGAGGGTGACTCTCCTCTAAGAAATAGTGTCGTACCTAGTTGGGTTAGGCCTGCTTGTTCGAAATCTATGGCTCCTATGTGTTCCAACCAAGCGTGGTCACAATCCATGCACATGACCCCTTGTTCTATCTTAAAGATACTCTTTTTCTGTGGCTTGGAGTATGCTCGTATCTGTTCTATTTCTTGTCCCTCAGTGTCGTATTCTAGCGTGTCTATCTCACCCTCACTTTCATCACTGAAAGAACGACAGTCTTCGTACTCATCGTTGGAGTCTTCTTCATCCGTCTGCTCATCATCCTCTAGGTTTTGGTATATCTCTTGTTTCTGATCGAGGACTAGGGCCCAATTGTACATGAGGTTTAAGTCATGCACCTTGGTCCATTGCCACCTTGGCTTGTCTAACAGATCTTGGAGTGGCTTGAAGTTTTCTGCTGGATTGCCAGCTAGCTTGCCAGTCAGATACTCCAAAATCTCTTGGAGGTCCCTCTTATTATTTGGTACTTGGAATGTGACAGGTTTAGGTCGTCCACGAGGGGTTCCTGCCATCATGTAGACTAGTACGGAGGGTGTGTCTTTTGACTTACTAACTGTCTTGATGGCTTGCTCGTATGCCTCATGATCCGAGAATGGCAAGTCAATTGTAGGAAGGACATGCATCCAGTCCTGCTCATCCTCCGGGCATGGGATATACTTGGTCAATGGCCCATAGGACTCTTTGACTGGAACGTTACCTTTAAGCATTGCGGAGATGGCATCCAAGTCGACTGGCAAGATCTTCCAAGTGTCCATCTCTACCCTCATAGCTTCCATTTTATTTCCAAGGAAGATCAAGCCGTTACCCCAATCTTCGATGACTCTGGCATTGCACATCCAGGGTCGGCCAAGTAGGATATCATAGTCCACTCCCTTCATGACTATAAAGTCAACCAAAAACTAGACGCATGCGACATTCACTGGCTAGTTTTTAAGTACCCCGAATGGTTTCACTCTCATACCGTTTGCTAGTGTGACATTGAACCTAGTGGTCTCGACAGGCGGGTTTCCCCAAGTCTGAAGCATCGTGTGGCTTAGCACACTAACCCCCACTCCTATGTCTACGATCCCGTTCCTCGTTGTGTCGCCTAGGGCTAAGACAGGCAAGACTGCATGCATCTCGCTACCTTCCCAGAAAGCATTAATGTGTAAGGACTTAGGCACAGAGTGCAGCGTCAGACTCGGTATTTGTCTCTGAATCATGGTCATCCAGGTCTACAGCAGCTTGCTCTCGTGATCCTTCAAACCACTGCTTCAAGTCTAGCCATAGGGTGGAATGCTGCCTAAGCAGGTCTCCCAAGCTCAGTGTCATAGGGGTGGTCAATAGCGTGGTAAGGAGGTTGTTGGCTGCTCGTCTCCCTCCTATTTCGGATTGTCATGGCCAATGGCCGTGACTGATTTGCTGGCCTGTAGCATCAAGGCTTTGCCTAAGCTGTACCGCTTGCGGTGCAGTCGCATCTCTCGCTTTTGGTAGAGGGGGTGAGACTGGCATGCTTACGCTGGAGAGATTTTTGATCTCGTCCTCTAGGATGGACTCAGCATCTTTTAGGTGCTCTTGGGCCTCTTTTACCCATTCCTTCACTTTCTCGATTGCCTCTAGTTGGCGCTTCAGAAGTGGGTACTCCCCTACCTTACCACTTCTCTTTTCAGTCGTCTTAGGAGCTGAGGTTTTTGCCTCCGCATTAGTGACCTTCTTTCCAGTAGGTAGAGTAGTGGCACTCTTGGTTTTTAGCGTGATCTTAGCTTTGGGTTTCTTCTTTCTCTGTCTATGGCTCTTCTTCCAGATCGAGGCTGCATTGAGGTTGCTAGGACCTAGTAACAATATGCCGGCCTTCTTTGTCTATGCTCGGGTCATGACACACAATGGGATAGGTGTGGCCTCCTCATCAAGGTTCTCGATGCCGAATAACACCAATGGGATAGATGGCACATTGGCTAAATTTGAAGATGGGTTTTGCTTAGTCAATGAAGAGATGAGTGATTCCGCACTCAGGGCACCTTAGATCTGCCTTGTCTCTATTTGGTTGCTCCCTTTCAGGACAACGCAATGAGACGTGCCCTGGATGACCACAAGTCCAACATGTGACTGGATCATGTGTCTGCCCTCTTAGGCCTCTACCTTGGCCTCTTCCTAACGCCATCACCGGTACTGGTCAATAGTCCATAAGGACTGCATTGCCCTCATCATCGTGCGATACGTATGGGTATACATAAGTCTCTTCCTCATTTGGCTCCTCCACATAGTGGACTGGAGCATCACTCAGAGAATAGGTCACGTAGGAACTATGTGGTCTAGGTATGCCTGTAGGATTTATGTCCATTCTAAGAACATCCCATTTAACGTCATTAGGTGTAGGAAGGGCCAATGGGGCTCCCCTTCCGAAGAATTGTTGGGGTCTGCTCACTAGTTATGGTTGGTCGTATGGTTATGCATACGAAAGTCTTCTCAGCAATCTGCAATGTGCGACATCGTGACCAAATCTACCATAATTAGTGCAAGGTTGTGACCTACGGTCTTGACATTCGACCGCAACAAGTGGTTTCCACCACAATACAAACATTGGACGTGTGGGCGCATTGGTCGTCTCAACATATCCTGTAGTTTGGCTATCTCCATTTACACCTCAGTCAAGTCTTGGTTTGTCTCAATGGCTTTCCCTTTGTCTTGAGCTATTGGACCTAATCGTTCACTAGAGGATGACGCTCTCTCTAAACTCCGCAAGTTAGTCTCTTCTGAATTTGAGCTCCTGGAGCTCCGGTCCTTCAGTTGGTCATCTACTTGAATGGCCTCTTCAAACACCCTAGCTAGCAAGTCTCCCTGCAAGCTTGAGTTGCCTACCAGGACCTTATAAATCTCCTCACTTCATATTCCACTGATAAACACGGTGGACACCACTCTTTTGGTAAGTCGTTTTCTCATGGGGATTATCTTGAAGAGGCTCCTCATGTGGGTAACATAGTCGCGGATGTTCTCTTTCTTTTTCTACTTGACATTCATTAGTCTTACTAGCAGATTGTCAGAGTATCCGGGCTCAGAGAATCTCTTGATGAAGAGGTTTTTAAGGCCGTTAAAGTCCGCTCATTCTCCGACATCTAGACTCGTGTACCAAGTCCTACCCTTGTCGCCTAAGCAAAGCCTGAATGCTTGAGAGCATTGAGTCAAGTTGGTGAGGTCGTTGGCCTCGCAGACTTTCTCGAATTGCTCTATAAAGCTATATGGATCATTGTGGGGTTGGTACTCGTCGAGTTTCTTTGCAACAATTGGGATTTTAGATTGGCCCTTAGAGCCTTGGATTGCTCCTAATCCTGCTAGTAATGATGTCATTAGTACTACAGCACTCTGCACTGCTGTTGTGTTGTCGAGCAGTCGCTTCATGAGAAGCTCACTCAATGTCAAGTCTCTTTCCACGGCTCTCTCATGATTTGTTGTTTGATTCCCACCTACAAGGTTCAGCACCCGTTGTACCTCGCGCAATTCTGTGTTCTGCCTCAAGCTCCTAGCATGCTGGTCTCAGTTGTATTTCATTATGCCTTGCAGTCCTTGTGGGCTAGCTTCCGTTTCTCTTCCAAGTCTGTTATGATGGCCTCTGCTGCTCTACCACAGTGTTCATACTGAGCATGGGCATCGTAGCTGCTCACCAGCTATTGAATTGCCTCTTAAAAAACTTCTAAGTCGAGTTCCTCGTTCGGCCTGCGGTCTGAGCTTTCCTCTGACATGGTTGCGTTCTTGTGCTCCACCAAGATGTCGATTAGGTTGAGCAAGTTGGTCAGATCCACTTCTCTAGTGCCACTTGCTTGGTCCTACTCTGTGCTTTGGGTATCCGTCTATGTCTTGGGATCTTATCCTACTGGTGGATTCCTTGAGGCATTTATTTGAGTGAGTTGACTTATTGCATTCAATCCTCAATTTATCTCTACTCAGTATGTGTGTGTTCTTTCCTGTACACTTGTGCTCAATCGGGCTTTCAGTTGTCCTTAAGTGTACTTCAAGTGCGAAAATTCAGGGTGAGTGCGAAAAACAAGTATCTAAGTGGCTTACACACTCTCTCGCTCCATTTTAGGCCTAATAGGCTTGTTGACCCACATCTAGCTGTCTTGTCAGTTTTTAGGGTTTTGTTCAGGGCCTTTGGCTCAGCTGGCTATCGCTCGGACTCTGGGTCTAGCAATAGCCTACTTGAGCTGCTAAGTGACAGTGTCCTCCGAATTCGCCTACTCCCTACGCCAGAATGGAGTTCCACACATCGGGAGGATTCATGAAGGTTTATGCGGTCGAACAATTTGGAAAAATCTTGACTCAGCCCAACTCCTCCAAATTGTAGGGGCCGAGTGTGTCACTTGAATGGGGTCGAGGGCGGAATGGAATTGTGGGCCGAGGAGATTCACTCGGACGGGCCGAATGAAAGGCGTTTGAGTGTAGTTGGCCGAGTGGGCCGAGGGCTGAGTGGCCAAATCAAGTGGAAAAGGGCCGAGTGGGTCAAATTACAAGTTGTGGGCCGAGGGCTGACTTTGGGACTCGGCCCAAAATCACCATCACTTGAATGGGCCGAGCCATGTGCAACGATGGCTGCATTAGGGATGATTTCATTGAATCTAACGATCTGCACAACCACCAAGCAGGCTGCCTTCCAAATCATCACAAATACATAGTAGGGAGGTCTTGATGTACCTAAATCACGCGAAGAACTCTCCAATGTCAAGGTCAAATCGAATCAATGCTAGAAACACACTCTCGCTCTCTCTCACTCTCTCTCAATTTCAAGGTATGAAATGAGCTCTTCCTTGACCTCTTGGCTTTTATATCCCTTCTCGGGTAAGGTTTTGATGTCTCCAATCACTCACTTTTCGACATTAAACATCCCCAACATTCTTTTTTCCCATTTTTGCATGACTTGTTCCCTATTTTGCCCTATTTTATAGCAACAAATCCTACACTTTTCCTATTTGGTTTCCAAATCCTAACCTACTCTAAATGCAACAACAATCGGAGGCAAAAAACTGAAATGATTTTCCATCTTTTCCAATCATCAAACTAGCAAAATAACCCAAAATACTTACTTGTTTCGAAGATCAAAAAACCCAAACTTCCTACCTACCTCAAGCTCCGGTTTGGGGATGAATCCCTTACTTCGATGCTCGATATGATGCGCTCGAGTGCTCAAGCTTGAATCCATTGGTCCCGACAATGGAACCAAAATGTGAGAGCTCTCACTCAACTGCCAAGATGCACGGACCACTTATTGCTTCAAGCATTCCAAGCGAGCTCTCATGGCTATCTCTCACCTAACCGATGTGCCGTCAATCCTCTCGGGGTATAGTGAGCTTACCTTGATGCCAAAATGAGTTGCCTCCTCCCTCACACAAGCCGGTAGCTTCACGATCCTAGATGCTAGCTCAAGCATCCTCAAGCCTCCTCCATCTCCAAGCTCCATCCACCATAGCCGCGTGCGAGACAGGAGAAGAGAAGAGAAGAGAGAAGACGAGAGAAGAGGAGATGGTGAAGAGCTTCACCCTCTTGATCCCTCACTCCCACACACTCACTCACTCCATCACAGTCTCACACTCCCTCCCTCAAGAGCACACACACAAGCAAGATGAAGAGAAGAAGAGAAGAAGAGAGGACTCTTGTTAGCCACACACCAAAGAATGAGCTTCCATTCACTTTTTGAACTTTATATGTACAAACCCTAAAACCCCATGGGCACCCATCCCTTTTTACATGACTGGCCATTATGACAAGGTTCCTTTTTCTAATTCCTTCTTCTTGCTTCATGCCCTAAGCCTATACTCGTCTATTCTTTTACAAATGGCACAGGAGGGAGCCTGACGCTCTTTTATAAGAGTTTTTAGAGTTTTTGAGGTGCCTCTCCTTTAAAATTGCGCCTTTTGCCTCAGTTTAGCTTTAGAGGCCATCTCGCCTTTGCTCTTTTTCCATTATTTTTCCATTTTTCTTTCATTTTTTCACCGTCTCGAATTGAGGTTAATATTACCCCCCTCCGAGAGGCGGGTGCCAGTCCCATGGCACTTTGAGTTGTTTGTTGGGAATGTTGGAAAATGGTAAGCGATTGGCAAGTTGTTGGTCAGGTGATGGTAGGGCCACATGTGGGCTGGGATGCTTTGGAAGCTTTGGCAATGATGGTTGACGAAGAGCCAATCATCAAATGTTAAGTGGATGATGGAACCTCCAAAGTTGGTGGTTTGTCGCATTTTGTAGTATCTGAAAGGAGAAAGTGCGGTGCTCTACCTAAGGGGAGTGTCTGCCTTATTGTGTGGTGCATTGTGCTCGTGCTAGTGGAATGGGGAGCTAGGTCTAACCACAGATAGGCCTGTGTGATGTCCCATAGTTGAGGACCCTGTTCGGGTGGTAGGGAGGTGCGGTGAGTGTAGCGTAGGGTAATAAGTCTAACCATAGGCGAGTATTACCTCCGTGGTCTGTCCTGCCCTTGGAGTGCCCTAAGCATGAAGTGGGAGCAACAAAGGGCTAGGGGGTTAGGAATGGGGCCAGTCGACCAAGGTCACCGGACACGCCTAACTTAAGGACCCCTAGGTGTAGGTACTCTATTCTATGTGCCGCAACCTGCGTTCGGGTAGGTTTTTCTTTCTTTCTTTTCTTTATTTAAAAAAAATAGTTGGGTTTAGTAATAGGAAATTGCTAGTGCTCATCCTCAAGAGGGGGTGGTGAAGGAGATTTAATGGAATGGCTCAAAAATCGCCAGTTTTGCATGAAATTCTTAAGGTTTAAGAGAACCTAGAGGGGAGTGGTGGAGAGGAATGGGTGGCTACAGCGAGTGAACTAACTGTTGCTCATATCTTCAAGAACAGTGAGGCAGAAAGAAGGGAGAAGGCTGGCTTGCATCATCAGGTGGATAATGGCACAGCTATCGATCAATGCCTCATTACGTCTTACGATAAGCGTGTGACTTCTTCCATCACTGACAAAGAAGTCGAGGAGTTGAAAGTGTTAGTTGACACCGACTCCCCATTTGTACGAAACTGATAAACTCTGCGATTACAATGGGAACTCAAAGAATGTCAAATCATGACCAATGATGAGCAGCGCTGCGCAATCAAGACATCGGAGTATGACCCAACCTATGTCAAACCCACCTCATATAGAGTGTTAACCACTCTTTGGGACCGACTCATATAGAGTATTAACCACTCTTTGGGACCGACCCATGGAAGAGCACGTCAAAGGACACCCATATCTTGATCATCTCCTGACCAAAGAAGAGCTCCACATCGCTAGCCGTGTCGGTTCTGGCGATTTTCTAGCTATATCCTCACTTACATCACACACGTCAATACCCGACCTTTCGATCTAGACTGCAAGGCTCTGTTGGATTATAACCCAAAATTCTATACTTGGCTCATGCACAAGTAACCCTTATATCTGAATGTTGAATGCCCTTGACCTCCTAACCTTCAATCCTAAAAAGGATTCTTCTCAATTTGAAAGGGGAGAGGGTGGGGTGAACATGAATCAAATTAAAACCAATCAAGATCAAGCAAACGCATAAACACATAAGAAATTGTTGATGTAGGAGGAATGTCACAAAATCTGAAATAAAACACAGAAATTCTGAAAGGAAGAATCTATATTGGATCTTAATGCTTTCATTCAACAACATAAAGTCTTTCTTCTCGGCAAATTATTGTATATGTATTATTATTATTATTATTATTAAAAGAAGAAGAAAGAAAAAAAGAAAGAAAAATAAACACTAATGGGAATTATGGTTCATGACAGGAACGAGAGATGTCACAACAAGACCATGCCCACCGACTCCCCTTCATGGAGGAAGAGAGAGCACAGTACAGCATCAGCTTGGAAAATCAGGCTTATGACGAGCTAAAATTCCACAACATTCACAACCTTGAGAAGATGGTGGCCAAGGAGTAGGTCGCAAGGAGAATAGTGGAACAGTGCAACCTCCACAAGTACCTAGAGAAGTTTGCACAGAAACCTAACCACACAAAGTGTATAGAGTTCTTGAGAATGTACAACCCTGACCGAGAATGTGGAATGGTGACGGTGGGAAGGGGGGACAATGCCCGGCAAGTGTAGGTACCACTAAACCAGGTCTTGGTGGAGAAAGCACTAGGGCTAGAACCTAGGGTGGGGAAAAAATGTAAGAAGGATGTGTATGCTCTGTTGAAGATGAAGAGGGAAGAAGCTTTGACAAACAACGGCATCAGCATACAAGACATCCCCGATGTTGAGATTCACATGCAAGCAAAGTTTCTGCATGCTCTTTTCTCCCGCCAACGCTACAATTCCCTCATGCACCGGATTAGTATACCTGTGCTGGAGAATGTGGCAGCCTGTACCCTGGATGAGGTGGATTGGAATGGCTACGTGCGCAAAAAAATAGACCAAGTGGCCAAAGCACTAGCCCTATTGAGAGTGGAAAAAGATTGAATTTTTGACTGATTTTTGTTGTTTTTGAGGACTGAATGATTGATTTTTTATGGATTTAGAGTGATGTATGGTTGTTAATGGAAGTATTTGAGAGTGTTTTGGTTTATATTGATTATGTTTTGGAAACTCATGATGATTCTTAGTGGAGATATAAAGCTCTGTGATGTTCTGATAGGTTCTTTTGAGCTTCTGATTGGTTCTGTATACCTTCTATGTAACTTCTGTTTTGTTCTGATTGTCTTCTGTATGAAGTATGGATTGATGATTGATGAAGATTGAGATCTTTTGGAAGCCTATTGAATAGTTTTTGATAGTTTGGAATGGTTTGAGTATGAGTTATGAGGTTCTGATGACCTTGTGTAGAACCTCTGTAGAGCCTCTGTCTCTGCTTTGTCTCTGTACTGTAACTATACTATAGCTGCTCTGGTACTATACTGTAACTGTTCTGTAGACCTTCTGTAAGTGTTATGTAGAATTAATGTGTGACTTTGGGAAATCTAAGTTCAAAATAGCTAAAACAAGTGCAAGAAACAGCTGTTGAAGACTGAAGAGAAGACTAAGTGACAATGACAGTAGTGAGCTGTGAAAAGACACTGTAGTGGCTCTGGTGACTCTTCATATTAGACATACCTCTTGGGAGGTGCATCCACAACCTAAGAAGGATTATTGAGGGTTATTATGAGAGCATTGTAGTGAGGAGATGATGTACTATTGAGAGAGCAAGAGAGAGAGTCAGAGATAGTCAAATCTATCAAAACAGTGCAACTGTATATGAGAGATTGAGAGAGAGAACTATGAAGACATTGAAGATGAATAATATGTGATTGATTTCCATTCAAAGATGGTGTATTCCTTTGTGTTCTTTGTTCTATTGATGGATTCTATGAAGATGTTGAAGAATATGGTTGATTCTATTAAATCCATGGGACAAATCTACTATGATGTTGTGTGAAGAATTGTTGTTTTCTTTGTTTGGATGATCAAAAGAATAAAATAAAACATTGTTGGTGTTACAAGATAGATTTTCTTGCAAGAGAATTCCATTTTCCTTGGTGTTCCTCTTGGGGCTCCAAGCCCTGGGCAACAAACAGGCACGCGGAGAATCCCCCACATCTAAGAATATGGAGAGGAAGAAACCTTCCTCAAAAGCCTCCTTCATCGAGTATGGGAGCATACTAACGGCCATCATCTAGAAGGCTATGAAAGAGGCCCAGATCAAACCCGAGACAGGTCATTGATCCATCAAAAGGATGAGAAATTGAGCGACCGAACAGAAATCGAGACAGAGAAGGAGGAGCGGGAGGCTCAATCCAGACGAAGAAAAACAAAGGAGTTTACCGGTGGGAAGGCAACTCAGAAGAAGAAACAGAAGGCGGGCAGGAAAAAGGAAGAAGAAGATCTAAAAAGAGCAAAAAAGGAATCCCTAAGAAAGGCAGTGGAGTGGAGGAGAAGGAAGAACTTGAAAGGCTGACTAAGGAAGCAAGGAAAATAGAAGAAGAGAGAGAAAGAAGAGTTATGGAAGAGGAGGTAGAGTTGAGAAGACAGGAGGAGGAAGACATGGCTGAAGTAATTCACCGGTCCATAGAACAACAGAGCGGACTCGATGGCCTAGGGACTTTAAGTCTGCCTAGGGAAGATAGACCCGGCTCAAGCACTCAAGTGCTTGAAGTCATGTTGCCCATGATCATCGAAGGCAAGGGTAAGGCCCCCATCCATCCCATTCCGCCCCCCTTGGTGGCCACCATCGAAGCCACCACTGTCACCCGAAGCATCACGGCCAGCACCGATTTGAACAGTTTTGTGGCGTGGATGCAATACTTTATTAATAAGGAACTAGCACAAGGAAGGAGCGGTAAGGCCACAGCGATGGCCGAGTTGGAGGTGGAAAGGGAAGTGGTAGCAGCCTTCCAGCTCGAAAAGACAAAGCAAATGGCTATGCAACAAAAGGAAATTCTCGACCTGAAAAGGGAACTAAAGACCAAAGAAGAAAAGGAGCAAAGCTGGCGGTGATAGCTCATAGATGAAAATCAAGAGCTCGAGAAGATGCAAAAAGAATTTAAGCTTCTGATCATGCAACACAAGGATCTAACAGCAAAAATAGGTCGGATCGAATAGGGCATGAAGGAGTTTACCGCTGGGGAGGAAGGAAGGAAACAGAAAGAGGAGCAACACCACCGCGAAATGGAAACTATGACCTATAATGAAGCATTCAACCAGGAAAAGAAATCTAACTAAACTAAAATAGACATAAAATAACAAAGAACTATTGCACCAAGACATCTTGCCATGTATTAATGATGAGAGTTCCAAAGAATACATGATAGCCATGGCTAATGCTTCATCTAGCAAAAAGGAAGCTAACTTTAAGAAAGTGAACAGTAAAATTTTGTGAATGAGCCAAAAGATGTCTTCTCTTAGCCTCTTGAATTCTTTATCCTAACTCCTCATCTCCAAAGTTAAAGGCACATTTACATAGGCAAGGGCTGAAAATTACAATGTATGGAATTAGCATGATTCCAAAGTACGAAAAAATATCAATGTATTTTTTTTCTTTTATGACAAACCATCCCATCCTAAGATGGTTTTGTCCTCAAAACCAAGGATAAATAGACCAAATCCAAGCCAAGGATGATAGTAATCATGTCCATGTAGCTCCGATATGATAGGAAAGCACTTTCCATATAAGAGAGACCTTTATGTATACCAAATTGTGAGTAAACTGGCTGATGTCCTCCAAACAGGTCTGATTTACAAAAACTATCATAACTTCTTATAGAGTGGTACAAATGACACATATGAAGTATAGAAATGAAGTACACAATCCCTAGTATCACCTCATAACGTCAAAATCAATTTTTAATAAAGTCAGGATAGTTTTATTGCCAATAGAAATATCTCACATCAAGTTGTCCCTGCACAGTCTATCATGTATCATCCTGCAATAACCAAGGAAAATCATTCACATAAGTGGACGGTTGCCAAGAAGATTCCTCTATAGGAAAGCTCCTCCATTTAATGAGGTACTCAATAAGAGTACGATTTTTGAGCACTTTTTCTCTCTTTCCAATAATACTTTCAGGTTCATATATGACAGTGCTGCTTTATCCATTGGTGGCAACTCTTCCAATACCTGCACATTAGGTCCAACATACTTCTTAAGTTGTGAAACATGAAATGCATCATATATTCTAGTGGAAGAAGGTAGTTGGAGCTTATAAGCAAGCTCTCCAACTTTGTCCACTACCAAATATGGTCCATGAAATCTGTGAGCAAGCTTATTGTTCCCACCCTTCAATGTAGCATAGTCTGTCTTGGGCACTTTAAGAAACACCCAATCTCCAACTTTGAAGTCCAAATATCTTCTCTTCTCATTGGCATAGGCTTTCATTACTTCTTGTGCTTTCCTTATGCTGTCCTTGCATTGTCTCATGAGTGTCTCCATCCTTTCCAACTCTTCCTTTGCTTGGGGGTTGATATCTTCATGAAACAAAATTGATGGAATTTGGACTTCGTACCCATAAAGTGCTTCAAATGGGGACATACCTATGCTAATGTGATGTGTGTTGTTATAGCAAAATTCAGTAAGGTGGATCCAACGATCCCATAAAGCTTGTGTGTCATGACAATAATGCCTAAGATACACTTCCACCCAGTGATTGACTCTTTCCATTTGCCCATCGATTTGGGGGTGATAGGCTGTACTAGGAGTGAGAAAAGTACCCATAGAAGAGAATAGAATTCTCCAAAAGTTGCCCATGAAATTTGTATCTCTATCCAATACTATTCTCATTGGCATACCATGCAGCTTGAACACAACTTCCATAAATTGCTCAGCCACTTGCCTTACTGGATATTGTATTTTGGTTGGAATAAAGTGGGCTGATTTAGTCAACCTATCAACAACCACATAAATACTATTCCATCCATGACTAGTAGTAGGTAATCCCGTTATAAAGTCCATAGAAATGTTGGTCCATTTGCCCGTAGGAATAGGTAAAGATTGAAGGAGTCCGACTGGTAATAAAGTGGAGTCCTTATTTTGTTGGCACTCTAAACACTTGGATACATGCTCCTTGACGTCCTTCCATAAACCCTTCCAATAAAAACTTTTATGGACACTGTATTCTTCTTGGATGTCGTTTATCCAATCCTTATAAAGTATAGACACTGTAGATAAACTGCATGCCCACATTCTAGATAACGCATCAGCCACAACGTTATTCTTTCCAGCCATGTACGCTATTTTGAAATCATATGATTGCAAGGTAGCCAACCATCTCTTTTGCTTGGGAGAAAGGTTAGGCTATGAGAGAAAATACGTCAACACCCTATGATCGATTTTGACTTTAAAATGTGTTCCATGGAGATAATGATGCCATTTCTTGATCGCATGTAGAATAGCAAGCATCTCTTGCTCATACACATGCATCTCCCTCTCTTTATCATCGAATTTTCTGCTCTCAAATGCAATGACACCATGCTCTTGAACCAATTCAGCCCCTAAACCTCTACCACTAGCATCTGCGTAGATGGTAAAAGTCTTGGATAAATCAGGGCAAAATAGTATCGGTGTTGAAACAAGCAATTGCTTCGGCTCATTAAAGCTCTTATTGGTGATTTCGTCCCAAAAGAAGGCCTCTTTTTTCAGCCGATCGGTAAGAGGAGCTGCAACATGAGCATAATTCTTCATAAACCTACGGTAAAAAGATGATAACCCAAGAAAACCTCTTAAAGAAGTAGCATTAGTTGGAGTAGGCCATTCTTTGACGCATTGCACCTTCTTAGGATCCACTTTGATTCCATCTTCTCCCACTATATGACCCAAGTATTCAACTTCCTTTGTCATGAATGAACACTTAGTTGCATTGGCAAATAGTTTGTGCTTCCTCAATATATCAAAGACTTCTTTTACATGTTGTAAATGGTCCTCTTTGCTCTTTCTATAGATCAAAATGTCATCAAAGAACACCAAAACTGTCTGAAATAGCAAGGGCTAAAGTATCTTTTTCATAAGAGATTGGAATGTGGCTGGAACGTTGGATAAACCAAAAGGCATAACCATGAATTGATAGAGGCCTCTTTCTATCCTAAAGGTTATTTTAAACTCATCCCTTCCTTCATGTGTACTTGATGATACCCCGATCTCAAGTCAATCTTGGAGAACACCTTAGCATCCTTCAATTCATCTAGGAGGTCATCTATTCTAGGTATTGGATACCTCTTCTTTATAGTGACCTTGTTAAGATCGCAGTAGTCGATACACATGCAAAAAGAGCCATATTTCTTCTTTACAAGAAGGATCAGAGAGGCAAAAGGTGATTGGCTTGCCTTGATGAGACCCATTTTTAATAGCTATTTCACTTGGCACTCTACCTCTTCCCTTTCCACTTTGGAGAGGCGATATGGTGGTTTGTTAATAGGCTTGGTGTTGGGCAACAAGTCTATAGGATGATCCACTTCTCTTTTGGGAGGAAGAGAAGTAGGTGGTTGAAAAATATCATCATAATCCTTCAGCAACTTGCAAAGACATGGATCTATGTCATTAGTAGAAGGAGAGGGTTCATCCTCATCAATCTTCGAAAGAAGAATAGTGAGCATACATGCCTTTGCATTTATCTCTTTTTTTCATCTTCTTGGGGCTGATCACCTCTATTTTCTTTTTCTCAACACCATGTAGGATTACTTGCTGTCCACACCATTGAAATTCCATTTCAAGCTTGTTAAGATCCCTAGTATATCTGCCCAAAGATTTCATCCAATTGCAGCGAAGTATAATGTCAATGGGACCCATTTCTAATGCAATCAAACTCACTGATGTAGTGCACAATGGAGATAGAGTGATAGGAACATTTGGGCAGCATTGATTACTATTTTAAAAGTCTCCATTGGCCACTTGGATTTTTAGGGAAGAAGGCATATCATATGTACTCAATTTCAACCCATTGAGTGATTTGGAATTAATAAAGCTATGCGTGCTGCCCATATCAATGAGTATGTGAGCGATCCTTCCATTGATTTGGCCTTTGAGGCGTAGGGTATTGTCCCCTCTTGAACCACTCCATGCGTCATTTGATATGGAACATAGCGAGGGATGTAAATCAGTCCAAGAATCATCTATGTAATGACCACTCGGATCAAAAGGAAAGCCATCCATTGGGTCATAAAACTTGTCATGGATACTCTCTTTATTTTCATGCATCTCTTCTTGAGTAGTAGAGCCTTCAAGCTATGCTAGACTTCCCTCAATAGGTTCAGCATCAGAATCATCTTCAAAAATCATACTAACCTTCAAATTCTTAGCCTTATACTTGGACTTATGGTCGGGTGACCATTTCTCCCCACACTTGAAACATAGGCCTTTGGCATACATTTCTTTGAGCTGGTCATTAGACACATGCTTGCCTTGGGTAGGGGCTAAAATTTTGGCACTAATATTAGTTCTTTTTCCATCAAACTTATTTTCAACATTAGATCTGAAATTCCTACCTTGCTTTGGTCCATAAACAGTGGGAACAGTTGGTATCTTGCTGTAGGTATTGCTATGAACATTTATTCGCTTCCCACCATGTTGACAATCAGTCCTTGCATGCCCATAATGGCCTAATGTCTTTGGGAACTGTGTAGAATAAAATAAATGCCCTGTTTTTGGCTGGAAACTCTTGTATTTCTGCCCATAATGCTCAGCCAATTGAATGGCAGCTTGCAAAGATGTAGGCTTCATGGCTCCAACTTCGAATGATAAGGTAGACTCCAAACCAAATATATACTTGTTCAATTTGGCACTATCGGAGACTCCATGAACATACATTGAGAGGTTTAAAAACTGATTTCAATACTTTCTAACCAAAAGACCACGTTGCTCAAGGGCGTACCATTTCTTTTCCAAGCGCTCTTTTTCAATGGGAGAGACGAAGACTTCAATCATAGCATTCTTTAGTGCTTCCCAAGATAAGAAGTCATGCCCAATTCTTGTCATATATCTCCACCAAGTATGTGCATAGCCTTCTAAATGAAGGGCTGCAAACTTCAGTTTGGCATTTTCGGGCCTTGGATAAAGGAAAAAGTACATCTCCAATTTGTCAAACCACTCCTCCAACTCCGTGGGTGAAGGATTCTCTCCTTTGAAATTTGAGATGACAATTTTCTCTTTATACTCTCTCTCATATTGAGGTGGCTGCCCATTGTGGTGCTGATGTCCATTATGGCGTTGTTGTCCAAAAGAGTTACCAAATGAGCCTTCCCTAGGGAATTCATTATTCCAAGTTCCTTGTGCATATGGGGTTTGTTGTCTATACTACATACCATAACCTTGTGGCTGGAAATAATGTCCTTGAGGCTAAAAATGAGTGTTACCCATACTGGAAGGTTGTCCATGATACCCTTGATATTGTCCATGCATAGGAGTATTAAATGGTAGTTGTTGCCTACTATTTTGTTGAGACCAACCATGATTGGATAAAGGGCTTGGCCTATTAGGCTGAACTTGAGTATGTGTTGAGTGTTGAAATGACTTGTTTTTTGGCTGATTTTTGTTGTTTTTGAGAGCTGAATGGTTGATTTTATGGGATGATTGGTTGATTTAGAAGTGGATTGAGAGTGTTTTGGATGATATTGATTGTTTTTTGGAAGTTCATGATGTTTGTTGATGGTTTTGTGATGTTCTGATAGGTTCTGAATGGTTCTGTATACCTTCTGTTTTGTTCTGTTTTGGTCTGTTTTGTTCTGATTGTCTTCTGTAAGGAGGGATGAAGTATTGATTGATGAAGAGTGAGATATTGTGAAAGTTTATTGAATGTTTTGTGAGAGTTTGGAATGGGTTGAGAATGAGTTATGTAGTTTTGATGACCTTCTGTAACCTTCTGTAGGTCTTCTGTAGAGCTTCTGCTTCTGTTCTGTTTCTGTTCTGTTCTATACTGTAACTGTTCTGGTACTGTTCTGTAGACTGTTCTGTAAGTGTTCTGTGGAATGTATGTGTGATTTTGGGGAAAGTTTTCTAGCCTTGGAAAGAGGTGAATACAAGTGCAAAAGAGCTGAAAGAAGTGGAAGAAGTAGCTGCTGAAGACTCAAGAGAAGACTAGAGTGAAGTGACAGTAGTGAGCTGTGAAGAGACACTGTAGTGGCTCTGGTGACCCTTCATATCAGACATACCTCTTGGGAGGGGTATCCACGACCTAGGAGTGATTATTGAGAGTAATTTTTGGGAGATTGTAGTGAGGATATGATGTATGATTGATGGAGTGTGTGAGAGAGAGTCAGAGATAGCCAATTCTATTGAAACAGAGTGATTGTATATGAGAGATTGAGAGAGAAGACTATGAAGATATTGAAGATGAATACTATGTGATGTATTTCCATTCAAAGGTGGTGTACTTCTTTGCTTTCTTTGGTATATTGATGGATTTTGTGAAGATGTTGAAGAATATGGTTGATTCTATTAAAAACAGTGGGAGATTTACATGATGCTGCATGAAGATTTGTTGTGCCTGGTGTTCTTTTCTTCATTGTGATCATATGAAACATGATAAACAAGCTTGTTGATGTTACAAGATAGATTTTCTTGCAAGAGAATTCCCTTTTCCTTGGTGTTCCTCTCGGCGCTCCATGTTTTTGGTGCGCAGCCGGGGAAACTTGCCATCAACAAGCACCAAAAGAGGCTGAAAATGAAGGAATTGGCATTGCCAAGAAGAGAAGAATTCAATGGATGTTTGTAAAGTTCCTTCTTCCATTGAAGAGTTGGAATTTCTCATAATCAAAGCCACTTTTCACAAAAAGTTCATCCCACAATGGCGGAAACACATCACCATCATGATGCATGCTCTATGTGGTGGACAGTTTCCTCTTCCTATTGAAGCAGCAGAAACTTGCATCTTGGTGGCAAACTGTTTGGGAACAAACTGAAGAGCAAAAACAGAGAGAATGAACATCCATGGAAGATTTGGCATTCATTGAGAAGTTTCCAGACAACATCAAGTGGGAGATTGTGAAGAAGCTTCAGGAGTCTTGGTCTGTAGAGGTTCACAAAGACAAGAAGGAAAAGAGTTGGAATTTGTTCGTGGACGCTCAACAGCAAGATACATGGGATGCTTGGTGTACCGATAATCTTCTGTTTGTTCAATTAGCAACCCACTGGAAGTTGGTAGACAGAGTGTTTTTCACAACATACACTATTGAAACCATCAGAAGCTGGCATTACTATGATGATGCCACCACCACCATGCTCAGACGTATGCATTTTGACACCTTCAGAACCGAATACCTTCCCCTGTGCAGTGGCATGAAAGCAGAATTCAGGGACGTTGAAAAGAAAGAAGTAGAAGAAATGTTGGCAAGAGAGTCCTACAGAGACTGAAGCCTTCTATTAACCCTCTGTGGAGCACTAACAACATAGTGGAGTCAACCCCCTGATGAATGACGCAATAAAGAGGCAAGCGTTAGAACGAGTCCAGAGGTACGTGAGAAGAGAGAAAGCAAGAATCAGAGCCGAGAACGAGCTCGCAGCAGAAGCTGCCTTTGACGCCCTTGCGGAACTCTTTACAGAAGTCCCAATGGCACATCAAGCCCTTCCTCCTCCTGTTGGAGGTCCACTTCCAAGCCAGATCCATCCTGGAAATATTGATGACAGACCAGCAAATGTAGTCCCATTGCCAGTTTTTAAGGGAGAGTACAATGAAGACCCCGATCTTCATGTAGCAGAGTTTATGGTAGCCTGTGTGGCTAACAATGCCAGAACCCCTGAGCATTGGTTAGCAATATTCCCCGCCACTTTCAAGGGCGCGGCGTTTCAGTGGTATGAGAGACAAGCAGCAGGAACTTTTGGCACATGGGACGACCTGAAGTTGGCCTTCCTCACTAAATTCAGGCGTGAAGGTTTTGAAGAGCGGATGAGAGAGGAATTTATGAACCTAAGTCAGTCCTCTGGAGAAAGAGTGGAAGCCTATGTCTCACGAATGGAATCCATCCTGAAGAGATGGACTAACCATAATCTGGATGATGGCATTCAGAAGGGAGTGTTTCTCAGAGGATTACAACCAGAAGTCCGTAAGTTTGTGGAGCTGCAAAGACCAGCCACACTGCAAGCTGCAACAGAAGGTGCCAGACTGTACGATGAAGTGGAAGCTAGATTAGCAATGAATACAGGAAGAGGAGTCCTACCTCCTCTGGTGCCAGGAAATATGTACCCACCAAATGCAGTTCCAGGGACTGTTCCCTATCCCTACCAACAGATGCCCCCGGTATCACAGTACAGTGCACCAAATCCACAATGGCCACAATCCATGCCTCAAATGGTGGTTCCACCACAACAACCATGGTCTCAACCAATTTCCTCAATGCCAAATCAACAGCAACAGTGGAATCCTACCAACTGGAGCCAACAGCCAACAGTTCAAACAGGAGCACTGAATCAGAACCAGAACAGAGACCCCTCTGTACCAGCCCAACCAGTTTATGCAGTGATTACAGAAACTCCTCAAAACCCTCCTACCAGTACGTCTGGAGGAGAAAGCTTGAAGGATTATTTATCCAACTCAGTTGCAACCATCAAAAAGGAGTTGATGGATGTGATTACAGAACAACTACAGACGCTGAAAGTGAATACCGCAAGCATATCCAATGTTGCGGGAGCAGGAAGAGATGTGATGCGGTCAAATACTTGGTGTGGTAAGTGTCATCAAGCAGGTCATTTAGCCACTGAATGTACACGAAAACCAACAATCCCTGGAGCCTTCTGTTCCTACTGTTTGCGGAAGAATCATACAGAGGACATTTGCTCCCTGAAGGAGATGCATGATAGGAGAAGAAAGGAAGAAGACGCAAGATTTAACTTGTTGGAATCCAAAATGACAACACAAGATATTGGACCTAAGCCTAGAGAGTTTGGTCCTAATTTCGGACCCAGAAGATTTCCCTCTCAAAGTTACAGAGGAAGACAGTCTGGCGGTGGTCAGAGATCAGAAGTGGAATGTTACAGATGTGGAGAAAAGGGACACATCTCACCAAATTGTCCAAATCCTCGAAGGTCAGTGGATTACAAGCCCTTATGCAGTCGATGCAAAGGAGAAGGCCATACTGCAAAAGACTGTCCAAGCCCAGCCCCAGTGAAAAACAGTACTACTGATAGTCCATCCAAGGCCCAAGAGCCTACCTCCAATTTGGTGGAATTGGAAGTTGCTGCCATCACTCGTGCAAAGCAGAAGGAACCACCTATCCAGAAAGAAAATAACCCTCCTGTCAGAACAGTGAAGTTCAGTCTTCCACCAGAAGAACAGAACAGAACAGAGCCTAACAGTGCCGTACAGAGCCCTACAGTGCCACAGAGAGTTACAGAGACAGTTACAGAGACAGGACCAGAGGTCCAGGATACAGAAGAGGAGGAAGTGCCACAAGTGGCAGAAGAAGTTCCTGTAATTTCTATGTTGGAAGAAAGAGGAAAAATGAAAATGGGTGTTGCCCCATTCCCTAACCGGTTAGAGAAGCCAGTGGATCCTATTAAGGAATACGATCTAGTTAGAGATCTAGATACCTTTAGACCAAACCTCACATTCCGACAATTATTGATGTTGTCTCCCAGTTTCCGGAAAAGGTTCAAAAGTATACTGACGAAAAGACGTGGTTTAAGGATTGCTCCCTCCACAGTGACAAAGTCCAACAAGGCTCCAGCGCCTGTCAAAGAAGTGGATGTGGCTAATGCTTTCCTAGACCCGGGTACTCCAGAGACTGGCGTGTGGATAGAAGGCTGCTTCATTGCAAATGCACTGATTGATGGTGGTTCATCAGTAAACATTATGACGGATGTGACGATGAAGGATCTAGGCCTACAAGGTGTGCAACCAACCCAATGGCTCATCAGACTGGCGGATCAGAGCAGAATCAAGCCTTTGGGCATTCTCCCATATGTGAAGACTACAGTGGCTGGAAAAGATTATTGGCTAACCTATCTGGTGGTGAAGCCAAACTCTTATGGTACATCCTATCCTCTGTTACTAGCCAGACCATGGCTTTTTGAAGCCCGAGCAAGGACGGATTGGTTAAAAGGAACCTTGACCTTGGGCAGAGGACCCAACAAAGTGGTGCTGAAACTGTATGGTTCTCAAAAAGGACATGGATCCACCTCTCTGGAATTATCTTCTGACTCCCCTAATGAGGCTACAGATGGAACATCAGCAGACGAAGATGCTGTCAAACAGATCCTTCCCAAGAAAACAGTGGCACATTCCTTAACAGTGGATACTGTAAGCCGACTTCCAAAAGATGCAAAGCCATTATCAATGGGTGAATACTTCCTGCCTGAACCGGGAATGACTTCTGAAGTCACTTCTGATAGTGAGATAGAAGCATGGATGTACTGCTCTCCCTGTTACATGGTCACAGCAGAAGCAGAAGCAGACGCAGCGACAAAGGCAGAAGAGAAACCAGAGAATCTGTTCTTCTGTTACAGAGCTCCTACAGAGGCAGAGGCAGGAGAGGAACCAGAGAATCTGTTCTTCTGTTACAGAGCTCCTACAGAAGCAGAAACAGAAGCAGAAACAGAAGCAGAAGCAAAGACAGAGACAGAAGAGGATGGATATGATATGGACGAAGAAGATTATGAAAGTGAGCCAAAAGAATCTATCCCACTTGAAGAGGATACATTTGAAGAAGAAGTTCCAGAAGTATCAGAAGCCGATGAGCTCATGCTATGGGACAGAATGGCAATGGTACCATTTGGTCTAGTAAATGGATCTTCTCATATGCAAAACCTTTATAAGAAATGGATTAAGAAGAATAAGCCGTCTTTTAAGTGTGGCTCATGCCATCCTAACCTATCCTTGCCAAAGAAAGATGATGATGATGCACCGTGCCAACAAGCACCAGTCCCATCAACCCAACAAGCATTAGAGGGTCCCTGTTATGTGACGTTCCTGGATGTATCTTCAGAAGATGAGTCTTCAAGCCAAGAGGTAATTAATTTTGAAACCAAATCCAAAACGGCGCTTATCCCATTCCAACGTCTTAAGGAGCAACCTAAGTCTCCACCAAAAGAAGAAATCGGTTCTAGTGGGACATCAGAAGAGGACATCACTCCCTTGAAGGAGTCGGATCTGTACCCAGAAGCAGTCCGCGGGACCTTCATTCGTGAAGTAGAAGGTGAAAGGCAGTTAATCTTTGTGGATGCAGAAGGCACTGAACGCCACTTGAAGGTGGGTAGCAGTCTCCCAGAAGAGGAGTTGTCAACCTTGTACAATTTGTTGAAAGAAAATTTGGACGTGTTTGCATGGTCTTACAAAGACCTAAAGGGGATTGATCCCACAATATGTCAACATCATATTGACTTGGAGCCTGATGCCAAGCCAGTACGGCAACGACAGAGGCGAATGAACCCGAATTATTCCACATTGGTGAAAGCAGAGCTGCTGAAGCTTCTGGAAGCCGAGTTTATCTATCCAGTGGCAAATAGTGAATGGGTTTCACCCATCGTGGTTGTACCCAAGAAGAATGGCAAATTGCGAATATGTGTGGATTTCCGAAAGCTTAATTCCAAGACAAAGAAGGATCACTTTCCTATCCCTTTCACAGACCAACTGTTGGACACAGTGGCAGGACATGAACTTTATTCTCTTTTGGATGGATTCAGTGGATACAACCAAGTCCAAATCGCAGAAGAAGACCAATCCAAAACAACCTTCACCACAGAATGGGGGACCTACGCTTACCGAGTGATGCCATTTGGGCTCTGCAATGCCCCTGCTACTTTCCAACGAGTCATGACGGCTGCATTTCAAAATCATCTGCATGACTTTCTTGAAGTATATTTGGATGACTTCTGTGTCTATAGTTTGATCAGTGAACACTGGGGACATCTGGAACAATGCTTTGACCGATGCCGGGAGTATGGGATTTCCCTCAACCCCGACAAATGCATCTTTGGGGTCTCTTCTGGAGTCTTGTTGGGCCACATTGTCTCTGCACAAGGGATATCAACAGACCCTGCAAAGATCGAAAAGATTGCAGCTCTGACAGCACCCACCAACCTCAAACAATTGAGGGGATTCCTAGGCCATGTGGGTTACTACAGAAGATTCATAGCCCATTTTGCAACAAAGGCAACTTCCTTGCACAAGCTTTTGAGGAAAGATGCAGAGTTTACTTGGACGGAAGAATGTGACAAAGCCTTCCACACTCTGAAGCAGTGTCTGATAGAGGCGCCCATCCTGCAACCTCCTGATTGGACGAAAGAGTTCCACGTACACACTGATGCATCAATTGAAGGCTTAGGTGTTGTCCTCTGCCAAAAGGGCTCCTCGAAGTTGGATCAACCGATCTATTATGCAAGCCGAAAAGTCACTGATAGGGAACGGAACTATACAGTGACAGAGCTGGAGTGCTTGGCAATGGTGTTTGCCCTGGAGAAGTTTCGCCATTACCTCCTATCTACCCACTTTAAATTTTATGTGGATCATGAGGCCCTGTCCTTCTTGATGAACAAAGCAGATGTGAAAGGACGATTGATGAGATGGCTCCTTCTATTCCAGGAGTTTGATTTTGAGGTGATTACTAAGCCTGGTCGTTCCCATGTTCTGGCTGATCATCTGTCGCGTATCCCACAAACTGCAGACGAGGAGCAGGATGATCCAGACCTCCCTGATGCTTTCCTATTCTTGGTAGAAACTGTAACTCCCTGGTATGCAGACATTGCCAATCTGCTGGCAACCCAACAATACCCTCCTGGTATTTCTAGTCGGGAAAGGAAGAAGCTCATGCTAGAATCAGCCCCATACACCCTGCTAGGTGGTGCACTGTACAAGAAAGGCAAAGATAAAGTACTCAGAAGATGTGTTGCAGGAGAAGAGATTGGGATCGTTCTGAAGGCTTGCCACGACGAGCCATGTGGAGGTCACTTTGTAGGAGAAGCTACGGCCAGGAAGGCTCTGCTAGCAGGATATTGGTGGCCTACCATTCATAAGGATTCCTATGATTACTGTAAAAGATGTGATGCTTGTCAAAGAATGGGAAAACCCACGAAGACAAGTGCCATGCCATTGCAACCTATCCTTCCCTTGAAGCCGTTTGAGAAGTGGGGCATCGACTTCGTAGGTCCAATCGACCCTCCCACCAGAAGGAAACAGAACCGATACATCCTCGTATGTACAGATTATGTCACAAAGTGGTGTGAAGCTAAAGCCCTAAAGCGGGACGATGGTAACAGCGTGGCCCTGTTCATGTACGAGAATATCATCACCCGTTTTGGCAGTCCCTTAGAGCTGGTAAGTGACAGAGGCACTCATTTCCTTAACAAAGTCATGGAAGAGTTAACAGAGTTGTATAAGATCCGCCATCGCAAGTCCACTCCTTATTACCCCAGAGCCAACGGCCAAGTCGAAGTCACCAATCGCATCCTCTGCTCGATTCTGACAAGAACAATTGCTGCACATCATCGTGATTGGGACGATCGACTTACAGAGGCCCTCTGGGCGTACAGAACCTCCCATAAAGCAGCAACGGGACAAACACCTTTCCAGCTGGTGTATGGAACAGAAGCTGTTTTTCCTGTTGAACTAGAATTACCCTCTTTGAGAGTGGCGATCAAAGAGCGTTTGGGGGATGATGATTCACTGCAACGCCGTCTCCTGCACTTGGAATGTTTGGACGAAATTCGTAGGATGGCTCTACAGTGCATGGAAGCCACGCAAGCTCGACGTAAGGCTTACCATGATAGTTTCATCAAGCACAAGGAGTTCAAAGAAGGTGATTTGGTCCTAGCCTATGATTCACGATTTGGCAAGTTTCCTGGCAAGCTCCAACAGCGGTGGATGGGCCCCTATAAGGTACTTGCCGTCAACCCTAATGGCTCTGTCCAAGTACAGACCCTTGATGCCTCTGATGATCCCTTTCTGATCAATGGATATCGCCTGAAGAAGTACTTCCCTCCTTGGGGATCTTGACAATTACGGTCACTTGATCTTTTCCCTCATTGGCGCGGCACTGTACTTGTTATAATGCTACTTCTGATAGCCATTCTTCAATCACTCCTGATGAAGTGGACGCAACCCTCTGTCCCCTCAAAACCCCCTTCTAGCCTTGATCTCTTATCCTCTATTTTCCACCAGCGACAGTGGCGAGGTGGGTTCTGACAGATGGTAGTTCTACCATTCCCTTGCTCAATTCGAAAAAAAAAAAAAAAAAAAAAGGAAAAGAAAAAAAAATGAAAAAAAACAAAACATATCGGTCATGGGAGAAAAGGACTTAGGTCCCTGTCATGCCGACCTATCCTTCGAGAAAAGGTGGAAACACCCTTGGGAATAGAAAAAAAAAGAAAATAAGAAAAAAAAACAAGAAAAAAAAAACAAAACAAATCTGTTATGAGAGAAAAGAAAGCAATTCCCTGTCATAGCAGGCCTCGTTCCAAGAAAAGGTGGTAAACACCCTTGGGCGGGAAGCTGGCTGTGGAAAAGGTGGTAACACCCAGCAGTCCAGAAAGTGGATTTATTAATTGATATTCCCAGGATCCAATTCCGAAGCTGCCTCCCTTGGTACACTATGTCCTGGGTCTCTTTGCAAAGTGACTACCTGTCCTCTAGCAGACGACATGTTCCTGTCCAATACAACATTCGATTTGATGGCTACCTCCTTGGGTATGCCTCTTCAACAACTGATGACGCGATCTTCATCGACAACCCCTTGAGTGATGTGAGCTTTCATCCTAACCGGATGGGGAAGTGAGTATGGTTGCCCTCTGTATCTATCAACAGAGCGTGAGACAGAGGGTGGGGCGAGAGACCAATCTTTTCCCTTCAAATCGAATAAGAGGTGAGAAGTGTGAATGAAGTGTTGCACGCACGGGATGGGCCTCTCAATGCACAAAGCACAATTCGTTCTGTGCACTGCACCATAAGGCTCCCTTGCCTTCCTTCTCGCACCGTATGCCGGCACAGGGCGGGATGCACAGTTGCACCATCAAATGCGCACAAGGCATACAATCTTTGCACAAGTGACTGTGAGGATTACATCAATGGGTTTCAGGAAAAGGCTGCCCTTCTGTATTTATCAACCGAGCGTGAGACAAAGGGTGGGTTGAGTGTGACTGGAGTTTCTTCAATCATTTACCGAGAGGTGAGATTGAGGGACGTTACGACACTTGGAGTCAGGTATGTTCCCGTTTCCCTATGCACCCACGAGATGGGTCTTTGCCGTCATCACAAGACACATCACCCTGTTCTGTACACTGCACTGTAAGGCTCCCTTGCCTTCCTCCTTGCACCTATGCCAGACGGGTTGGACGCACTAATGCACCATCAACTGTGCACCCTGGCATACTCCTTCTGCACCATTCCCCCTTGTCGATTTCTAAACTGGGTATGAGATATGGGTTTTAATCATTCTTTCGCGAGTGATATTAGTCATGGGGCGAATGACTGTTCTTTCATTTCATTTGAGTGACTGTGAGTTGAGTGCAATATCCCTCATCATCGACGAATTTCTTGCGATTCCTTCCATCAGCTACCTCCCTGGGTGCTGCCGCGTGGTCCCTGCCATGACGAACGTGTGCCAAGAAGATGCCTTGGTCCCTCCAGCACCGACAACCATAGTGGACGTGCCGTTGACATTTAACCTTGATTCTTGACGAAACGGGCCAAGTTTATCTAACCCTACACTTTGGTTTCTTTGTGCCGGTCATGTTTTAAGTGTGGGGAAGTTAGTGGATGGTCTGTGGCGTGGTCCTCGGTCCCTGTTGTTCGGTTAACCCTATCCGTTAAGGTCTTAAGTGTGGGGACGCGTCCCTGCGCGTCTACATTGCATATCCTCTGCATATGCCTTCTTTTGCTCATGCATGTATACCATGACTTGCTTTTACCTTCCTGGGGTCCCCTCCCACCCACCCGGTTATGTTCCACCCACCCTTGGGGCTGTTCCCTTGCAGTTTTCCTTCATTCCTTGCTTTTGAGGTCCTGTCATATGAATGTACCCTACGTTCACCAACGTCCCCATCCAACCTTATAGACTTGTTCCTCCCGTTGAACTGCTCATTTTTCCTTTTTACCTACCCCTGTTCTGGTGCACGGTTTTTGAGTTATTAATTTTTGAAGCATTTTACGAAATTTAGACGGTTTTCCGTGTGAACGCGCTTTTCTTGCTTCAAAACCGTGATCTGACGTCATAGCCCTGCCAACGCTTTTCCCCTAATATTTTTCCTTTTTATTCCGCATCATTCCGATACACGGTTTGTCCGTTATTAATTTTCCGAGTTTTCGCGACTTTTTCGTGCTTATTTTTGACATTTTTCTATGTGAACCTGCCCTATTTGCATCGGAATTCCAATTTGCTTTGACAACCGTGTCCCATGTGCCTTCCCTACCTTTTTCCTTTTTCCTCCACCCTTTTTCGACGTTCGAATTTTTACTTCTTAAATTTTAAATGACTTTTCGGGAGTATTTTTTGTGTTTTTCACATGTGAACCCCTCCTATTTCCACCGGAACTGTGGTTTAACGTGATAACCCTGTGCCACTCCTTTTTGCGGACATTTTTCCTTCTTACTCCATGTCATTCCGGTGAACGGTTTGTCCGATATTAATTTCCGATCCCATTTTCGGGTTTGTTTTTTGGGTTTTTCCCATGTGAACACGTCTTATCTTAGTCGGAATTATGTTTTGACATGATAGGATTGTCGGGCACATCTTTCTGCACAGTTTTCCTTTTTTCTGCACCTCATTCCGATGCACGGATCTTTCGATATTAATTTTTCAATTGCGTTTTTTGTTCATTTTTTGTGTTTTTTGCACGTGACTGCCCTTTACCCCTCCCGGAACCCCCGTCCCATATTTTTCTTGTTTCCCCCCTGTAGTCCTGCCCACTTTTCGTTTTTACGATATTTCGTTTTGACATCCGGATTGGGAGTTATTAATTTTTCTTTATTTTTATGTTTTTCTCGCGCCCGTTTTGCGCGTGAACGCGCCTTTTTTCGATTTAACGCATCTC
The DNA here is from genome assembly GCF_053477565.2 of Lygodium microphyllum. Taxonomy (NCBI): domain Eukaryota; kingdom Viridiplantae; phylum Streptophyta; class Polypodiopsida; order Schizaeales; family Lygodiaceae; genus Lygodium; species Lygodium microphyllum. Next base: position 17,320,330 of record NC_141142.1, read on the forward strand.
CACGCGCCTCGGTCGTGTCCGCGTACCCCGTACCGTCATCCCAGCGCCATTTTAATCCCGTCACGGCAAATTTTTTTTACCCCGCCCCGCGCACGTGCGCGGGACGGGGATCCGCCCCCTCTTGACCTCGCCCATCCTCCCTTTCCCCTGCCCGCCCACCTTTTATTTAAAAAACAAAAAAAAATATATATAATAATAATTTTTTTTTAAAAAACAAACGGCCACCCCCTCCCGCCAACCGTCCCTTCTCTCTCTCTTCTCTCTCTTTCTCTTTCTTTCTCTCTTCTCTCTCTCTCTCTTTCTCTCTGCGTATCCTCTCCCTTCTCTCCTGCCCACGACTCCCTCCATCTCCACCCACTCTCTCTCTCTCTCTCTCTCTCTCTCTCTCTCTCTCTCTCTCTGCGCCTTCTCCATCTCCACCTCCCTCTCTTCTTCTCCCTCTTCCTTCTCCCTCCCTCTCCCTTCCTTCTTTCCCCTCTCCCTTCCTTCTCCTCCCCCCTCCACGACCTCCTCCTCCCTTCCTTCTCCTCTCTCATCCTCCTCTCCTTTCCCTTCTCTTCTTCATCCTCCCCTCCTTCCTCCACGCCTGCGGTCGCCTGCGCCTCCTCCCTACTCCTCGCCGCCTGGTTGTCGCCGTCGAGCCGCCGTAGCCTGCGCCACCTCGCCTTCGACGCACCACCTTGCCTTCACCAGCGGCCGCCAGCCCTTGCCGCCCACGTCGCCCCCAGCTCCCTCGCCAGTTGCGCCACACCTCCCGCCCTCGCCGCCTGCTCCAGTTACGCCGGTGCCCTCTGCTCGCCGCGTTCGCCGCCTTCGAACCGCCGCCGTCACCGCCACGATCGCCCACCTCCTCCAGCACGTCGCGCCGTCGCCGCCACTGATCGCAGCGCCCGCGCCACCTCGCCGCCTGCACCACTCCCTCCTCCCTTCTTCCCCACCACCCCTACCTAAGGTTAGCTTCTAACCTTCCTTGGTATAACTAATCAACTAACCTAAGTCACATTAATCATTAACACTAACTAACCAAATCACACTTGATTTACCTGACTAGGTTAGTTAGAACCTACCAAATCACACTTGATTTACCTGACTAGGTTAGTTAGAACCTACCAAATCACACTTGATTTACCTGACTAGGTTAGTTAGAACCTACCAAATCACACTTGATTTACCTGACTAGGTTAGTTAGAACCTACCAAATCACACTTGATTTACCTGACTAGGTTAGTTAGAACCTGCCTAATCACACTTGACTTACCAGACTAACCTAGGTAGACTAACCCGACTAACCTAGGTAGACTTACCCGACTAACCTGACTTATGACTAATGTGATTAATGTGACTTAATTAATCACTTCATTAATTTTTCCATAAAAATTTTTAGAAAAAATTCTAAAATTTCCTTTTGCCAGTTGCCAATTTTTGGACCTTTGTCTGCTAGGACCTACCTTTCCTATAATTTCTGAAAAATCCATCTTTCCTAAATTACCCCTAAATTGCCAAAAAAATATGGAAAAATCATTTTAAAAATTGTAAAAAATTCTTAAAATTTCTAAAAACCTTCTAAAAAAATTTCCCTCACCTCCCTTGCTCATTTTCCATTTATTTAAACATAAAAAATCACAACTAAAAATCAACTAAAATAAATAAAAATAAAAAACCAATATAAACCAACTTCACACATTTGCTAAGGTGTTGTCATTGTTGTTTCATCAGTGCTTTTTGCTTTTCCTTTACTGGGACTCTTCCGTGCGCATTCCTGCATTACATACACACCCCTTCCAGGTATTTATTTTATGTGCTTTATTTATTTATTTTCCCCCTTAATCACAATTAATTGTTAAAATAAATCCTTTCATTCACCCACAGTTTCCACGCGCATTCGCGCTAAACACACATATTTTTTTTAATTAAAATAAACCAGCCGTTCACTTAGCACGCGCTACGTGCGCTAAAGAGGCACTTTAAAATTTTTAATTAAAATAAACCAGCCGTCACATGAGCACGCGCTGGCAAAAAAGCGCTCCACATCACTTTAAATTATAATCAATGAATTGCATTTAGAGACCCAGTCGGGAATCGGAGTCCGGGAATCGTATAACTGCACCGTTTAACCTAATAATTTGTAATTTAATTTATAATAAGGAACCGCCGTTTTCTTGTTAAGGTTTATCACCTAATAAAAATTCACCCACTTTTAATAATTGATTAAAATCAACCCTTCATTAAATTAAATCCCCCCTCACTGCACTTAATTCCCCTTTTTAATGAAGCGTTTCGTGGGATGGGTATGCGCAGTCATTAGTGTTATTTTCCATGGTCCAGTCTTGGTTCTATCACAGATGTCGTATTGATATATGTCGGATATGGTCTGGTTTTTGGTTTCCTGTCTTAGTTACGGTTAAGGGTACGGTATGCAGTTTTTTCTTTTATTGCCTGATACGGGGTTCAGGGTGTTTGTTTGATGCATCGCATGAAGCTTTCGGTCGCATTTGTCTCAAGGTTATGTCAAATTTTTTCTAGGATGTGGTTTACCTGGGGTTAATAGGTCGAGTCACGTTTTATTGGTAATTCTCTTATCCGTGTTTTTTTTGTCTGTTGGTTTGCAGGCATTCTCTTTGATTGTCTGTGTTTGTGGTGTGTGTGTAACCATCTGAATGGCGCCTTCTCATGCTCCTCCCCCTATCCAGTACGTCCCATTAGTTAGTAGGGATTACTCGTCCCTACTTACTTTTGAGCCCCTCACGAAGGCAGGACTTGCTGCTTTTGTGGCCACTCCTTTTCCATTACTTCCAGAGGATCCGTCCGTATGTGATGAGTTCCTGGCCTCTTACAGCAAGAAGACAGGAGTAGTCCAAGGCATGTCTTTGACATTGACGTCTCGAGGCTTAGGGAAGGCTCTGTCTTTACCCTTCAAAGGAGAACCTTTTGTGACCACTCGACAGCTCTTCTCTAATGAAGAGATTCTCAAACTGTTGCAGAAGCAGACAAGGGAAGTCCTTGATGTTAAGAAAGTGATAAACTCTTCAGGAGTTTCTTTTTCTATGATTACTGATCCCGTCTGGAAGACGATGTGCCAGTTCCTTCAGGACAGGTTCATGCTTGCCAAAACGCCATCCCACTATTTGTCCAAAGAGCTTTTCACAGCTTCCAGGATGGTGCTAAAAGGAGTTGCCATTGATTGGAGCACATACCTCCTTACTAAGATGGATCAGCATTTCGTTAAAGTCACGAGGGGTAATGTTACCAATGTTACCTATGTTACCTATGGATCATATTTGTCTGCCTTCTTGACCTATTCAGGTTTACAGAAGACTGTACCTCCACCTCCTCCATCAGATCCAGTACCTCCTCCTCCACCTTCAGAAGAGTCAGCACCTATTGACATTGAGGATGATGATTCTCCGCCTCCCTTGGTCATACAGCGCAAACGCTTGAAGAGGGTAGCGGACAAAGCCCCTGCTGTACTTCCCTCAGTGCCTATCCCTGCTACTTCTGGTAGTGACCTCCCTGGGTTTCTCACTTGCAATAATCTGTTCCGAGCACATAGAGAAGGATCCTTGGATATATCAGTTCCCTCCCTGAACAGTCTCGTTTCAGGAGATGCCATTCCTTTCCTCTGCAAGGATATTCAAAGTTCCATCGAGTTGTCAGTGACAGCCTGTGTTCAACAGCTGTACGCGTCTTTCTATGAGGAGCTCATGCAGTCCAAAGACCAGTTGCATAAGGCAACATCTGAGTTAGCTTCTGCTAAGGATACCCTAGCAGATCTATTTAAGCAAATGGAACAACAAACCCAACTGGTTGCCACTCAAAGCGATGAGATTTCTTCATTGAAGACCCAGTTATTCGAGGCTCAATCACAGGTTACTAGCCTTTCAGCAGAGAAGGAGAGGATGTCCAGTGAAGCAAAAGAATTCCAAGTTCTTTTAGATGACAAGCTTTCAGCTTTACAGATGGCTAATGACACAGTGGCCAACCAAGCCTCCCAAATCTAGCAGTTGCAAGATCAGCTTGCAAAGTCCCGCTCTGTTCCTCCAAGCCCTCCTGTTTCATTAATTCCTTCTCTTTCATAGTAGGACTTGGCTGCCCTACAGAGACAGGCTACTTTGTGCCCTCTATTCCAAGACAAAGTGGAAAGATTGCAGTCCCGAATGGACTTGTTATGGTCTACCTTTGAGCAGTTTCAGGAATATGTCTTACCAGACCATTCTTTCTTTGTCCACTACCACTTGCAGAAGTTGGTCTTCTATATGAAGCTTTCTACGATGGATTTACCTTTTCCAGAGGATGGCTGGAGTGGGGCTTGGTCTGCTGAGTTGTTGACAGAGGTAGTCCGAATGCTCTTTGAAGATTCTGTCACGCCAGACACCATGTTGATGTCATACATGTATCTCCGAGGAGATTTGTTAATTCCAGATGAGATAGATATGGCATGGTATGTGGGGAATGTGGTCTTACAGGTTGTTCTCTATGTCAATCATTTGGAGTTGCGCATAGCTTATATGTTCCAGAGTTATTCCTCCAAAGTAGCTGATTGTCAGGATAGTTCGTGGCATCCTATGATTGATTTGGTGGTCCTCAATCAAAGACAAAACACAGTTCCTACCTTTGCCCAGAGTACTAACCAACTGAGGATGGATCTCTTAACCTATCTTTCCAAACATAATCCATTTGATGCTACTTTCTTTGATGCCTATCATAGACGATCTCTCTTAGGACCTTCTGTTCCTACCCTCCTCTATTACCAACAATTGGCTCACCGCTATGCTATATATTTTTCCCTTTGTCAAACTAATTCCACAGTAATTTTACCACTTCTTTTCCAACCTTCATCTTTCCCTCAAATTCCTATTTTCACTTACTGTTCCTTTATTGAGGATAGGGTATTTTCCCCTTCTCCACCCTGTCCTTCACCCCTCATTAATGTACCCTCTACATTTCCTATTTATCAATTAACACCATTCCTTAGTGATTCCTTACAAATTTCTGCCACTCCTTCTTTAACCTTTTCTTCCTTTTATGATTTTTCCTATCCTTCCCTACATCCACTTTCCCTTATTCCATTACCCTCTCCTAACACTTCCATATCTCAACCACCTCAGTTGGTTAGTGACTGTGCCGGTTTTGATACTCAGATTTCCAGAAGAAGGGGATGGAGTTCGAATGATTGCCTTACAGGACCGCAGATTAATTGGCCAATAATTCCAAGGGAATGGACAGCTTCCAGTCAAGCTTATCAAAACTATGTTCATTTTGCCCAACAATATTCACAGTCTGCAGATCCCTCAGTGAGATTAACTGCTCACTTTGCTTGGTACCTGGCGTATATGCATAGGCACTCTCATACTGATTCAAAGCCTATTCCAAAGTTGTGCATGAATGTCAATGTTAGCATTGATTCTCAACAGCTGGAGATACTGTATTTTCATGCCCTCTGTTTGCCTAGCAGATACTTGGTCCTGTTGGAAAGGATGTGTTGTCTCCAATTTTTCCAAAATCCTCCTAAAAACTTTGTAGATGAATCCTTATCTATGGATCGATTCCGACAACATCAATCTTTTAAGAGGGATCATCTTCATTGATGCCTTTCCAATGTATGGTGCAAGCTATTTAATACCAAAAACTCTTCTTTTTGAAGAAGTCATTCAGATGGTTGTGTTGTGTATTAGTGTTTGTGTTGTGAGTTCCTTTATGTCAAACGAACGTGGTAGTTTCCTATTGGATTTTGTGTACGAGCTATGTTTTGGAGATTTGTCGAGTTGGGGTCGTGGTTGGAGAGTTGAAGCAGATGAAGATGAAGAAGAAGAAGCAAACTCTTATATCCTTTACAAATTTGTGGTGATTTTTAGTTTGATAAAAGGTGTTAATGTATAATAGAGTTTTCCTTTCTTTGTATTTTTATATCAGAAACAGGTTATACAATGGGGTCATGGTGGATGGATTCTTTTTGCAAAGATATTGAAGATCAAAGTTGAGCTTTTCTATGAACTTGTATTCCCTTTTTCCTAGGTCGCGAGGACGCTTCCTTATTAAGTGTGGGGATATGTTGAGTGTTGAAATGACTTGTTTTTTGGCTGATTTTTGTTGTTTTTGAGAGCTGAATGGTTGATTTTATGGGATGATTGGTTGATTTAGAAGTGGATTGAGAGTGTTTTGGATGATATTGATTGTGTTTTGGAAGTTCATGATGTTTGTTGATGGTTTTGTGATGTTCTGATAGGTTCTGAATGGTTCTGTATACCTTCTGTTTTGTTCTGTTTTGGTCTGTTTTGTTCTGATTGTCTTCTGTAAGGAGGGATGAAGTATTGATTGATAAAGAATGAGATATTGTGAAAGTTTATTGAATGTTTTGTGAGAGTTTGGAATGGGTTGAGAATGAGTTATGTAGTTTTGATGACCTTCTGTAACCTTCTGTAGGTCTTCTGTAGAGCTTCTGCTTCTGTTCTGTTTCTGTTCTGTTCTATACTGTAACTGTTCTGGTACTGTTCTGTAGACTGTTCTGTAAGTGTTCTGTGGAATGTATGTGTGATTTTGTGGAAAGTTTTCTAGCCTTGGAAAGAGGTGAATACAAGTGCAAAAGAGCTGAAAGAAGTGGAAGAAGTAGCTGCTGAAGACTCAAGAGAAGACTAGAGTGAAGTGACAGTAGTGAGCTGTGAAGAGACACTGTAGTGGCTCTGGTGACCCTTCATATCAGACATACCTCTTGGGAGGGGTATCCACGACCTAAGAGTGATTATTGAGAGTAATTTTTGGGAGATTGTAGTGAGGATATGATGTACGATTGATGGAGTGTGTGAGAGAGAGTCAGAGATAGCCAATTCTATTGAAACAGAGTGATTGTATATGAGAGATTGAGAGAGAAGACTATGAAGATATTGAAGATGAATGCTATGTGATGTATTTCCATTCAAAGATGGTGTACTTCTTTGCTTTCTTTGGTATATTGATGGATTTTGTGAAGATGTTGAAGAATATGGTTGATTCTATTAAAAACCGTGGGAGATTTACATGATGCTGCATGAAGATTTGTTGTGCCTGGTGTTCTTTTCTTCATTGTGATCATATGAAACATGATAAACAAGCTTGTTGATGTTACAAGATAGATTTTCTTGCAAGAGAATTCCCTTTTCCTTGGTGTTCCTCTCGGGGCTCCAGTATGAGGATTGTGTTGTTGCTATCCATAGGAGTTTGGGGCTGAATTCACATGCCCTTGTTCATGCCCACCAATATTTAGTTGAGGATAGAATTGTTTATAAAATGGATTGCAACCATGGATGTCCTCCTCATGCCTAGAGCTTGTTTGAACTCTATCGTGTGGATCTTGCCCATGTGGCTAAGAATAGGCCTTTGATTGATTGGGCTGAGGCTGAAATGAAGTGGGTTGTATAAAATCTTTAGCGTTTGACGATTCCCCAATCTCAAATTGTCCTACCACCTTTGGAGTAGAGGGTTTGGGTTGCTTTTTAGCCAAAGGAGGGTTTGGAACATTGGGACCAACTGTAGGCAACATCTTTTCACTAAAGATAGCCACTAACTTATCAATACCCATCCTCATACCATCAAAGCCTGATTTCATCTCTTTAATATCATTTGAGAGTTTTTGTAGGCTATTAGAGTTCATGGAAGCATGGGACATCTCAACTCCATTCATTGATTGACTGATAGGAGAATGAGTGGAGCTTACATCAACCTCTTCATTCTCATAATGCATGTGGCATATAGCTTCTTGAGGGGTTTCATGTTCCTGCTCATGTTGGTATTCTCTCAGCTCTTCATTGATGGTCTCCAAAATAGGATCCTTTTTCTTATTCCTTGCCATGAATAACTTCTTGTCCTATATATACAGCAAACTAAAAACTCAAATATCTTGAGTGCTAGTGCTCCAAATAACAAGCTCTTTGGCTATGCTTAAAGCTTGAGAAGTCCCCTTTCTAAGGAACTATCAAGTGTTGAAAGTAGTTGAATTCTGTAAACAGTTTACTGTAGCTGTCTGGAAATTCCTGCAACCTATAAATGCTATCTGCCAAAGCTAAAAATACCCTTTGCAATAACCAAAATGGTTGAATAATCCATCGTAGACTGTCAGATCAATGGGACCCTGTTTGTATACTCTGTCCCAAAACCTCAATGATGATCCAATGTCAAAAATACCAAGCTAAAAACTGAATTCTTGTTCCCTTGAGTGGCATCTGCACCTAAACTTTAAATGCATGGGATCCAAGACTTGAGGGGTGTGCAAATTTCCCTCTCAATCCGGTTTGTGCTCCCCTTCAGGGTCGTTATCAGTAGGGAGGGTCACCTCTCTTTTGTCCTACCAACTCGCCCGGCATCCACTTTTTCTCGTGGGTTTATACATGGCAGTTCAATGCTAAGCTCTAAAAATCAACATGAAATGCATGGAATGAAAAGAATTTGATTGCCCCTTTGATGATATGCAAGAACTTGAATGGAATAGGCTGAAATTGAAATGGGGATAGGTAAGGGATAACCTCAGCAATGACTCACTGCTTAACAATTCTTATTCCACTTACCATTGGGTAAAATTTGCCCGTGTCAATGAAACAAAAGAGTAAACAATTCAATATCAGGGTTAGGTAAATGAAATGAGAATTTGAGACACTTGGAAGTGATTATTTCAGTGAATGAGAGTGATTATGCAATGATCAATCACTGAAATAGCTCAATGGATTTCCATGAAATACATTTGATAAAATGGATGGGATTCTTTATCATTTTAGTCCCTCTTTCATCAATTGGACTTAGCTCAGCAATAGGAGTTAAAGAGAGATTAAAAATGATTAGGGTACCTCTTAAGCTTGTAGGAGAAGAGTGTTGTTGTTGATGAAAGAACCTCTCACTAATAGAACTTGACTTGAGCAAATAGAGCTTGACTTCAGCTTCTATTAATCCAAGAAATCCTCATTTTATCTTTCCAATGCTAATATCGAACTTCTTGATTAAGAATCTTCATGAAGAGTGCTCCCATGATCCATTGGTCCCAAAATTTGATGAAGAAGATTTCAATAAAGATGCCACTTGAGCTGAAGATGCTAATTACTCTTCATTGCATGAAGTAGACTTCAAAGAAACTTCAAAATTTGAAAGAGAATCCAATAATTCCCTTCCTTCAATTGACATTGGCTGCCCTTTCCATGAATCCTTCAAGAATCCACTCCATTCTTCCACAAGGGTGGAAAATCCAAGCAATGTTGGTACCATCCTTTGAGTAGAAGCTTCAGGAAATGGAATTGACCAAAAACCCCATGATATTGATAAGAAATCTGAGAAAATAAGCTTGCTATCCAAAACCGTCAATAACAAGGTTCCATGGAGAGAGGAGAGTCCACAATAGAGAGAAATCATACCATAGAGGCTTCAGGAAATGAAATTGACCAAAAGTCCCATGATCTTGATAAGAAATCTGAGAAAATAAGCTTGCTGTCCAAAATTGTCAAAAACAGGGTTCCATGGGAGAGAGGAGAGTCCACAATAGAGAGAAATCATACCATAGCTTGAAGGAGATCACTTGCCATTGGTTCTTGAGCATTTGAATGATTTGAGCTCCATAGCTCATCATTTGGATGAAATAGGTAAGAGGTTGCTACTGGCACAATTCACGCTGCTGTTGTCCACGTGTTGGAGAGAGGAAGAAGAAGGCTAATGAAGCCAAATAACCATTCTACTTGAAGCTCATGAGGTGGGGAAGAAGGCTATGGAGTCCTTTTGCATGATAGAAGTCACGGGCAAGAGATCTTGCTCAGCCATTTGCCATGGATTCTTGAGGGAAGCTTGAAGGGAAAGGGGAGAAACCCCTATTCTTGAAAAGTAACTCAAGTTTGAACCAAACTAAGTCTTGTAACCTTCATTTTGTCCAACTTACCCAAATTTTTGGTCTAGAACTTGGTCACGAGTTACCAAATTGGTTGGAGCCCGCCATTGTCCACTGGTTCATGCCAAAAACCTCCATCTTAGTCACGGTTTGTAAGAGTTCTTCATGTCATGCCACGGTTATGGAAGAACTAACTCTTGTGACTGAATTTTAACTGTGGTTTTCACTCCCTAATCACTACAACTAAATCTATTGAATGAAAATAACTTCTGACAGGATCTAAGCTAATGCTTTGATACCAATATAATGAAGCATTCAACCAGGAAAAGAAATCTAACTAAATTGAAATAGACATAAAACAACAAAGAACTATTGCATCAAGACGTATTACCATGTATTAATGATGAGAGTTCCAAAAAAGACATGACAGCCATGGCTGATGCTTCATCTAGCAAGAAGGAAGCTAACTTCAAGAAAGTGAACAATAAAGTTTTGTGAATGAGCCAAAAGATGTCTTCTCTTAGCCTCTTGCCTTCTTTATCCTAACTCCTCATCTCCAAAGTTAAGGACACATTTACATAGGCAAGGGCTGAATTTACAAGGGTTGGAAATTACAAGGTATGGAATTAGCATGATTCCAAAGTACAAAAAATATCAAGGTATTTTTTTCTTTTATGACATGACCGAAAGACTGAGCCTCGAAGGAGAAGACCAGGAAAGAATGAACAGGGAATTGGAAGATCAGCAGAAGTGGAGGCTCACGGCCTTGGTGCAAAGACAAGGAGAAGGCATGGAAGAAATGAAAAAGAGAGCTGAAGAGTGGGCAGGCCAGAATGAGCAAAGAGTGAAGACCTTGGCACATCGCCCTACTCTAGTGGAGAAAGAGAAAATCCTAGCAGAAAGCAGAGCAGAGGCAACCCAACTGGTCTTCCGTACTCAACAACGAATCTTTCTGAATGCCTTGATGGATGCCACTCATGAGGAGGAAGGGGAGTCCTTGGAGGTAGTTAAAAAGAAACTAAGCATAGTAGGCAGAGCCCTACGAGGAGGGCTACACATGCCCTCCCAACCCATTACAGTGGGGCTAAGCCCGGAGGAACAACGTAGGTATCTGCTATCAGCCGGCCTAAACCCCTAGGAGATTGATGCTCTAGGGTTCGTAGAAGGGGTACAACAACAAGAGCGCCCAGGGAGTGAGACAAAACTGCACATCGACCTAGGCGGTTTCGAAGAAGAAGTGGTTCCACAACCCCCTTCACCCCATCTTGAAGGGCAAGGGCAACTAGCAGACACATCTGTGAAGAGAAAAACCACCCTAAGGGAGAAGAGGAGGAATCTGGTGGAAGAAGCTAGACAAAGATTAAGGGCTACCCCTATGGCCCAGCCGTGTGTACCCCCCCCCCCCCGCCATGCCCAAATAACATGCCTCCCAGTTTTCATGCGGAGCTCATAATCTGGGAGAGATAAAAAAGGGAGAAGCAGCCCTTCACCTTTAGCTTCTTCATCCCCAATGCCCTATGCAGAGTCCTTCCCACTAAAATAGCGGACAAGGTAATCAACGTCAGAAGCTGGCTAAGCCAACAATGGCTGAAGGAAAGAGAGAAGAATCCCACCCTCTGGGGCACCGAGGATGTGGAATACTGGTAGAATAAAGTTTTTGAAGTGCCTCAATCTATGCCCGGATACGAGTGCCAACTGTTGTGGCGAAGGCGCATCTACGATGACAACGTATTTGCATGGATGGCCTTCTATAACACTCTCCGTTCGAAGAGACCCTTGACGAATAGGAGTAGACTTCGATGCAAACACCCATGGCTGTTACGACTTCCTTGTAATATACAACCCTTGTACCACCACTTTAGCCCAGGCCCTCACCTTCACCTCCGACAGATTAGATCCCACCATGACACACTTTATCGTTGATTTCTCCTCTTGCCTGGATCTCGCGTTCATCATGGCTTGCAACTATCTTAGGCTCCTAAAAATCCTCCTTAGCCAAGACCCCACCCCGACCGAACACGGCCTTACCCCACTCTTTTTTAATCCTAACACAATCTATAGCTACACCATGACCTGCCTGATGATGCGAGTCAGCCTCCTCCCATCTTTCTACCTCGCTATTCTTGAATATATAAGCGACAGTCAGTTCACTCACTGCAGCCACCCATTCCTCTCCACCACTCCCCTCCAGGTTTGCTTGAACCTTAAGAATTTCATGCAAAGCTGGCGATTTTTGAGCCATTCCATTAAATCTCCTTCACCACCCCATCTTGAGGATGAGCACTAACAATTCCTTACTATTGAACCCAACTTTTTTTAAAAAATAAAGAAAATAAAGAAAGGAAAACCTACCCGCACACAGGTTACGGCACATAGCACACAGTACCTACACCTAGGGGTCCTTTAGTTAGACGCGTCCGGTGACCTTGGTCAACCGGCCCCGTTCCTAACCCCCTAGCCCTTTGTTGCCCCCACTTCATGCTTAGGGCACTCCAAGGGCAGGACGCACCTAGGGAGGTAACACTTGCCCATGGTTAGACCTATCACCCGAAGCTACACTCACCGCACCTCCCTACCGCGCGAACGGGGTCCTCAAGTGTGGAACATCACTCAGGCCTATCTGTGGTTAGACCCAACTCCCCATTCCATTAGCACGAGCACAATGCACCACACAGTAAGGCAGACACTCCCCTTAGGTAGAAAACACACTTTCTCCTTTCAGATACTACAAAATGCGACAAACCACCAACTTCGGAGGCCCCATCATCCACTTAACATCTGATTGGCTATCCGTCAACCATCATTGCCAAAGCTTCCAAAGCAACCCAGCCCACATGTGGCCCTACCATCACCTGACCAACAACTTGCCAACCGCCTACTCTTTCCCAACATTTCCAACAAACAACTCAAAGTGCCATGGGACTGGCACCCGCCTCAAAGGGGGGTAACGTTAACCTCAATTCAAGACGGCAAAAAAATGAATGAAAAAGTGGAAAAAGAATGGAAAAAGAGCAAAGGTGAGACGGTCTCTAAAGCTAAACTGAGGGAAAAAGTGCAATTTTAAAGGAAAGGCGCCTCAAAAACTCTAAAAACTCTTGTAAAAGAGCATCAGGCTCCCTCCTGTGCCATTTAAGAATAGATGGGTATAGGCTTAGGGCATGAAGCAAGAAGAAGAAATTAGAAAAAGGAACCTTGCCACAATGGCCGGTCATGTAAAAAGGGATGGGTGCCCATGGGATTTTAGGGTAAGTACATATATGGTTCAAAAAGTGAATGGAAGCTCATTCTTTGGTGTGTGGCTAACAAGAGACCTCTCCTTTTCTCTTCTTCTCTTCATCTTGCTTGTGTGTGTGCTCTTGAGGGAGGGAGTGTGAGACTATGAGGGACTGAGTGAGTGTGTGGGAGTGAGGGATCAAGAGGGTGAAGCTCTTTACCATCTCCTCTTCTCTTTTCTTCTCTCTTCTCTTCTCTTCTCTTGTCTCGCACGCGGCTATGGTCGATGGAGCTTGGAGATGGAGGAGGCTTGAGGATGCTTGAGCTAGCATCTAGGATCGTGGAGCTACCGGCTCGTGTGAGGGAGGAGGCAACTCATTTCGGCATCAAGGTAAGCTCACTACACCACGAGAGGATCGATGGCACGTCAGCTAGGTGAGAGATAGCCATGAGAGCTTGCTTGGAATGCTTGAAGCAATAAGCAGTCCATGGGTCTTGGCGATTGAGCGAAAGCTCCTACATGGTGGTTGAAAATGGGATAGAAAAGAGGATTATTTCATGTGGCCTTTCAGAGAGAGTTGTCCCCTAAGAGAAGTGGTCAATATTGGCTATGTAATTTAAGTGTAATACGTCAAGAGCCTCATGAGAATGGTAAGCTTATGCCAATAAATTGAAGGAGGTGTTCTACAAATTGCAACCCCCTATTCCCATTCCACCTATTGTCCAACTACAGTACTTTCGACATGGATTGGATTTTAACATCCAAGTGTTGAGTAGTGTTTGTCTCACTAATATAGATATTATCATCTAAGATAAATCTCTATTAAAGTCTAGGTCCTAACAATAATTTGGCATTAACTACAACTAGTGGAGGTCAAAGTGTGATAAGTCCACCCATAACAAGCCCTAACACAAGAGGAGGGATCTTCTAAAATACATCTATGATGCCAGCTCCTCCTAATGCTCCTATGGCAATGGCTAACCAAAGGGCACATTTAAATAGTAGAAGCTAAATGATGGATCCCAATGTAATGCCAACTAATCAACCACCAATACTTAACCAGGTGGTTAAGCCATTGGGACACCAAGAAGATGATTACGACTATGAGTCTAGTGCATCGAATATTCTTAGAAAAGTCAAGGACATGATGAAGCATTATACATACATGATATATGAACAATGTGGACAAATAGCCGTAGATATAAAATTCCTGAAGAAGCAACAAAACTTAATAGAAAGGCAATGCCCTAAAGAGGGTGGTCTATCGAGGTTTAGCTATAAATGGTGTGGTAGTTAACACTTTCCTCAAAATTGTCCCAATGTTAAATATAACATATGTGGGAAGTTTGGCCACTTATCCAACACCTATTGAAGCAAGATTAGTTTCCTTTGGCAAGGAAGTAGACAGCCATATCTTATTAATCATCAAGGACAAGCATGGAGTGGTGTTCACCAATGGTCATCAAGAGGAAGAATAATAATCAAATCTAGCTTTATATTGATTTTAGAGACTTAACAAATAAAAACTTAAGGACTATTATATATTGCCACTCATTGATCAAATCCTAAATTAGTTTAGGAGGTAGAGATATATACTCTTTTATGGTCTATTTCACTGATTACAATTAAATGGCCATTCCAAAGGAGGACAAGCTAAAGACAGCATTCTTAACTGCGTTTGGAACCTTTGTGTCATGTCATGGCCTTCAGATTATGTAAAATACCCAATTCTTGGCAATGTACAAGTGAAAAAATCTTTGATGAGATTTCCCTAGAAGAGCTAAAAGTTATCATTGATGATCTAGCGGCAACTACCACTAGGGAAAGGTAGTTGATAATTTTGCAAAAATGTTTAAGCACTGCAGGTAATTTTGCATTGCTTTAAATTTGAGGAAATGTGTCTTTGGGGTGCCCTATAGATTACTCTTGGGCCATGTGGTTAGTTTGGTTGAATTTGTGATTGATCTAAAAAAGATCAAAGTCATTGTTGGTATGAGTTTGTGGAGAAACCCTAAGGAAGGGCATAGTTTTCTATCGTTAGGACCAATGATTCATTAATTCACTTTGCCGAAAGGACGTTGCTATTGATAAATTTATTATCCTTCAACTATTCATTTGTTTGGAGTGAGATGTGCAAAATACCCTTCGAGGATGTGAAGTAAGAATTGACAAAAACACCAATCCTAAAAGCACCCAAAAGAGGTGAGACATTTTATGTGTTTTCGATAGCCATGATGTATAGTATCAGCTATTGCTTAGCTTAAGCATGAAATGAGAAATGGTACCATCTGGTTGCATTTTCCAATCACAAATTAGATGTGTCCAAACTTAATTATATGTATATAGAAAAATTATGGCCTAAAAATGGTCTTTGCTACAAATAAATTCAAGCACTATCTCATATAGGGGTTGAGATTATTGCTGAACAAGATGCACGTGCTCGATCACCTAACAAAGTGGTTAATCACTTTGCAAAAATTCGATTATGAGATTAAGAGTAAGCCATGAAGATTGAAGGCATTGTGGAGTGTCATGTAGACTTTGGGGAGTCCAAGGAAGTATTGGTTGAAGTTAGCAACCTTGAGGGTCTATTGAAAATAGGCATGGCCTCCATTCTATCTTGGTATGTTTCAATAATGCATTATCTATCTACATGACAGACATGAGCCTCTCTATCTTAGGCTCAAAAAAGAAATATTAAACAACAAGCCTTAAATTTGGCTTTAATTGTAGGTATATTAGCAAAGGGAAGATATTGTTTATTTTCAATGTGTTTATTACCATTTGAGAAGTGGGGTGTTGACTTTGTAGGTCCAATTACCTTGTCATCCTCTACACAGAAGAGCTATATCATAGTAGCAACTGACTATTTCACGAAATGGTCAAAAGAAAGAGCAACAAGGAAGGATGATGCAAAGGAGATTACTAGTTTCCTTGAATAGATAATGTGTTGGTTTGGCCCACCAAAAGGATTGGTGTCAGATCAGGGCACTCATTTTTTGAATAATGTGATCAAAAGCCAAGGCTTGGTAGATAAAACATAACAAAAAAAAACCTTATAATCCACAGGCAAATGAGCAAGTTGAAAGTACAGATAAACTGGTTGCAGGAATCTTGTCAAAGATTGTTTCAGAAAAGAAATGAGATTGGGATAAGAAATTATACGTGGCTGTATGGACGTATAACATGATCTTTAAACGAGCTACATGCCACACTCCATTCAAATTAGTTTATGAAGGGGAGTATGTTTTACCACTTGATATTGAGTTGCCCATAATACAATTCATGATTAACCGTTTTCTAGGGAATGAAGATGATTTTTTCGAACATTTCATGACTTTACACATCTGGATGAGCTTAAACTTCAAACTTTATTATACCAAGAGGTGGCTAAGCATTGAACGCAACAACTTCATGATATAAAAGTGAAGAAGTACACCTTTAAAATAGGGCAATTGGTCTTGTATTATGATGCACATAGGAACCTAAGTGGGATGGTCCCTACAAGATAGTTAGAGTAGGGAAAAATAAGTTCATTGCACTATTAGTAGATTTACAAGGGGTGGAATTCAAGAATAAGGTTAATCTTAACAAGATTAGATCTTCTTATCTATAAGCATACTAATAATACAAATTCTTTGCAGCTTTATGCCACGTTCATCTAAAAGCTACAATAGCGGTTATAACTGATTGTTAATGGGGTGGCTAATTCTCTATTTGAAGCACCCATACCTAGAACAAATAAAATATTAAGGAAGGCTAGTTTGGTGGATCAAAGGATATAAGGTGATTGAACAAGAAGACATTTGTTTAGAAGATTAAGGTCTTTTGCCATCACTTCTTGAGCATCCTGATGAGTATCCTTATACATTTCAATGAAGAAGGTGGGATGACGCCTTTTGTTCATCCTCTCAGTATGGTGAATTTCAATTATCATAGTTACAAGTAGAGGAATTGACCATGGCTAGCTGCATAAACCCTTTATGGACCTATACAATGTATTTTGATGGAGCATCCTAGGGTTTCAATAAGAAAGGGAGCATCAGAGTAGTTATTAGAGATCCTTGGCATAGAGTTACAATGAAATTAGCTACCTACCTTGGGGTAGGCTTTACTAATAATATGGCAAAATATAGAGCCTTAATAATGGGACTCAATGTTGCTAAGAGGTGATATTTGCCATTTATTAGTAAAGAGGAATTCCCTGTTGGTATTGAATCAACTAAATGGGATGTACATAGTATGCAATCCCATCCTTTGTATGTATTACAATTTACTATGGTATTATTGACCTAATTAGTGAGTTCAAAAGGATATCTCTTCATCTGATTTCACAACATTAGAACTAGTTTGCCAATTCATTAGCAAATTATACTTATGAAGAAGACCTCTTTTTCAACTATGGTCCTAGCTTGGATATATCTCTTGAAGATGAGATGGGACCTGGTGGATTATGGGGATATTATCTGAACATGCTTTATATGGCAAACGGTGATTAGTTTAGGTGATGCAAAAAGTAGCCGAGTCATATCTATTATTATTATCTTGGATCCATAGTCTCATTAGATAGCATGTTATGTGTATGCCTCTTGCTATATATACAGGAGATATGGGTCATAATTTGATGTATTTAGTTTAAGGCTAAGAGTCCTATTTTCTCCTTGGAATGGCGCATCCAGTTGTATGTTCAATACCACTCCGAGGGGGGATATCGTATAACTTGTATTGTTTTATTTCGTTAGGCCACAAGGGCCACTTCTTTTATTCTAGTAAAATGATTTACCTCGCTAGGCCAAGAGTGCCATGTATCTATTTAGTGTGGATGCATTTAATGGTTCTTTGTTTTAGTGTTATATCAAACAAGTTTGAAGAATCACTTGGAGTTTATTGTTGCATGGATGCTTCTTGTGGCAATTCCTTTGTTAATCCCAACACGAAGAAAGCAAAAGGAAATAAAAAAGACACAGGGCAAAGGTGGAAAAAATGTAGCTCGACTAAAGAAAGAAGAGGAGAAAAGGCCAAAAGCGCAAGGGCAACCTTAAAAGTCCAAGGCAAATGAAAAAGGGGAAAGGTGCATTTTAAAATACAAAGGCGCAACCTAAAATCTTGTAAAAGAGTGCCAGGCGGTGGAAAATCCGGAAAGCTAAAACAAAAGACAAAGACAAAGGTCAAGGCAAAAAGAAACGGAAGACAAAGGCGCACAAGGAAAAGCGCAAGTCAAACTATTGTAAAAGAGCAAAAGCGCATCATGGTTTAATTCAAGGAGCACCGCGCTCTCACCCATGCAATTTGTAAATGTAGACGGGCGGTGGAAAGAAAGCTAGGGAGAGAAAAGGACAATGGGAAAAAGGGCCTAGGCTACGGTCGGCCATGTAAGAAAAGGCAAAAGGGGATGAACGCCCAAAAGGGATTTAGGGTTTTGTATATAAAGTTGAAACGTGAATGAGAAGCTCATTCTTTTGATGTGTGGCAAAAGGAGTCTTCATCTTCTTCTCTCCTTCTTGCTTGTGTATGCTCTTGAGAGAGGGAGTGTGAGAGTGTGAGGGAGTGAGTGTGTGGGAGTGAGGGATCAAGAGGGTGAAGCTCTTTACCATCTCCTCTTCTCTTCTTCTCTTCTCTTGCACGCACGGCTATAAAGGATGGAGCTTGGAGATGGAGGAGGATTGAGGCTGCTTGAGCTAGCATCGAGAATCGTGGAGCTACCGAGGTGTGGAAGAGAGGAGGCTACCCACATTGGCATCAAGGTAAGCTCACTACACTCGTAGGATCGATGGTGCGTCGGCTAGGTGAGAGATAGCCATTAGAGCTCGCTTGAAACACTTGAAGCAATAAGCGGTCCGTGGGTCTTGGCGGTTGAGCGAAAGCTCCCACATTTTGGTTCCGTTGACGGGACCAACAGATTCAAGCTTGAGCACTTGCGCACCTCATATCAAGCATCAAAGTAGGGGATTCATCCCCGAAATGGAGCTTTACTCTTGTAAAACAGGGAGAAAATCGGGGAAAACAAGTGGAAAATGGAGGAAATGCTCATTTGAATGTGTAGGAATCGCAAGGAGAGTGATCGGTAACATCTGCGTAATGTCTAGCAGGGGTATAAGTTCTTGGAGGGCAAGGAAATCCTCATTTGCAACTAGTTGAGAGAGAGAGAGAGAGAGAGCGCTTGGGTGACCCATTTCAATCGATTAGTGCGAGGAGTTACGTTGCTATCGGCAATCCCCATGTGTATAGATCTCTTCTCCATCACTCCAGCATCATTCCTGTTGAATCTTATAGCTTGTAATAATCAATACCTTAAGATTTTTAACGATTTCATGCTCGAAAGTCCGTTCGGGTCAGCGGAATCGGACACCTGATCCAGTGTCCGATTCTCAGAATCAAACGCTCGGACAACCGTCTGATCGGACCATCCTATCCAATCGAACCATTCGGACCAACCCGTCCAATTTTGAAAATCGAACCATAGGAAATCGGACCACTCCTGTCCAATTCGTAGAATCGGATCCACGAATTAGGACACATCAACATCCGAACCACCCACTTGGTCCGATCGGACCACTTGTCCGATTTTCAAAAATCGGACACTTGACCCCTGTTCGATTCTGAGAATCGGACAGCTCAAAATTGGACCCACCTGGTCCGATTCTGAGAATCGGACCACTAGTAAATCGAACACACCCTTAGGCAGAAAAAAGAAGACATCAAAAATTGACCCCCGCGACCGACTGGAAGCGCAACCCGCTCCAGGACAACATAGCGAATGCCTTGTAGGCAGTTCCCAATGTAGGAGTCATGACCAAGGAACATGGGGGCAGTGCTGGAGCACTCCCTAGCGACCTAAAGCGTTGAGAACAAAAATCCAATCGTAGGACCTGTGATCGACCCCCCAGTGAACAGTAAGAAGCAGTGCAAACTCTAGAATCCGCTAGAACGGCCAGGACTTGAGTGACGAAGCTTATCAGGCCCTCTAACTTAGACCCTCGGGCAGTAATGGCCCTACGCGAGCATGGAGGCTCCCTTGCAGAAGAGCAACCAGAAGCCCGCACTCAAATAGGGGCAAATCGAGACCCTAGAACCTTAACGGACCAATCTAGCCATCAAGGGCAAAAAGGCCACACCACGAGAACGCAAAGACATTGTGTTCAGACCATGTCTAGTCAGAGCGAAATGCAACATCAGAGAGCTACAAATGCCAAGATGACTAGACATGACACTCTTGACGAGAGATGTACCTTGAGTAACACTGCACAGACAACCCAAGACATTGGTGGAGAATCCACGTCCGGTCATGCAAGTGGGGTCTCAAGGGCATCTGTCAGAAGGCTTAAATTTACAAGCCAAGACCCGGAAGATGAAGACATAGTACCACCTGCTTATCTTAGGGTCAAACTCACCGCGAAAAGAGAGCATACTATTAATGCTCTGGTTGATGAAGGAGCAGATTTTAACATCTTGACCTATGAATCATGGACCCTACTAGGCCAACCAGAGCTCACACCGACTAGTGCAACTCTTAGCCCTTATGAGGGACACCCACAAGCACTCATAGGGAAGTGCAAAATCCTTGCGACAGTTGAAACAGAAAGCTTGCCTATCCTATTTCATGTTCCTCCAAATAGTGCTAGCTGTGGGAAAGAAACCCTCCTAGGAAGACCCTTCAAAAGGGCGATCAAGTGTGAGGCCAACTATGTAGCACAGAGGATACACTTGACACTACCGGGCGTAAGGATAGTCACGACCTTTAGCGAGGGTAACCTCATCGAACCTTGAGGGAAAGGCAAGCAAGGTGCTAACACAATAGTCAAGCTTGCTGATGAGAGCAAGGACTTGTTGGAAGAGTTAATACAAGCACGGGTCGAACAACGAGAACCAGTGAGTGAGGCCATGCCTGAAACAAGAAGGTCAAGAGACAATGCCAAGGACGGGCTTTGGACTTACCAATGTGTTAGAAGACCCCAAAAGAAGCCCAAGCCTTATAGACGCAGGCATCAATGGAGGGTCAGCACAACGCCGCGATGGATATCCAAAGCGTTGCTTCGTGCTCAAGGGTATTATGCAGGCAACCAATGGATTTGGGTACCAAAACCCCCTGCTAAACCACCTCTGTCAAAGGCCCCAATTATGTCAAAAGCAAAGAGGCGTAGGAGGAAATCTAAACGAAAATCCAAGTCTCGAACCAAAAATATTGGAGTGATTAAGCCCCTCACGATTGAAATCAAGAAACCGAACATGACCTATCAAAGAGTAGATCCTCACCCTAGCGTGCTTAGCAAGCATATATCATAGGTAACTGTCGAGCGCGCACAAGGTCCACTAGTGTCCAAGGAGCCTTCGACTTCCCAAGAGGATAACAAGCACCATAGGCACAACATTGCTCATGATAAGGCCGATTGCTCAACAAAGCTAATGACAGAATCACCTAACAATCACGAGCAAATTCTCCAGTCAGTGCCAAGCCCACGTAGGAGTCCCAAATCTCCTACATCATCTTCACATAAATGGACGCGGGAAGCACGGCAGCAGCAGCCTTGTGCCGCTGCTCAACCTGCATAAGTGAATGCGCAAAGGGCAACAAAAGACACTACCACTTCTGATCTACCTAAGGACTTGGCACCGCAGTCTACCAATGGCAGCCAGTCCACTGTACTGGCCACCACTACTTCAAATCACCACAACAATCACAGCCTTTGGCCATGACAACGCCCTTTGCGGAACGTGTCCTTAGTAGTTTACATGTGAAGGAGGTGTCACGACCTACCTCCTTAACAACTCCAGCACTTCCAAAGTGCCTACAACCTGGGCTGTAGGAGTTAAGCACAGGGGAACGGGCGGAGGAGCTAGACTCTCCCAAAAGGGAGACAGTTGTACCCATGCAACCTGGCAAGGCTACTCCGCATGCCACGACTAGGTCCCATGAGGATCCACTAGAGAAGGGAAATGCTAAGGCCCAACCAAGCACTTCAACGGTCGATATAGCCCAAGGTCCTGAGACGTTAGATGCACCTGCACTAACCAAGAAAAAGAGGAGAAAATAGCGAAAATGACAACAGTTGCAGGTGGTTGCGGACCCCAAGAACATTGGGACGAAGAGTGCTGGAGAGCTGATGAATAAAGCATCGAGTCCATCCACCAATGAGCCCACTGATGCCTCTCCTAATAGCTGTGAAACCTCAGACACATCCGTGAGCTCCGACAAATCAAAGAAGTCGTTACCATCAATGGTGGCTGTTTGCAACACTCTATCCACTGACAATAAAACTCGCATTGACAAATCAAGAGTGGATACAACACTGTCATGACGGGGTGACGAATTCACACCAGTCACACCCAAGGAGAACCATGACATAATAACGAAGTCTCAAGAGAAACATGGAAACCCCAAGAGCATGAGCAATCCTAGCATTGACCAATCTTGCTCATATAGGCCTGAACCCCCAACTATGCTAAAGCCTAGGCAAACTCCTAGAACCTTGCATGAAATAGCAACCGAGCAAGCCCTCGTTGAACATAGAAGTGTCACAGAATGCTTAACGAAGTTGGAGGCTAAGCTCAAGGTGTTCGCACGGGTCTACGTCCTTGTGGACATGGGCACAATCCCCAAGGAGCAGCTTGGAGATTACTTGCCCTTCCCTTTATCTTGGGAAGAGCAGGAACACCTTGATGAGCACTATAGCAGGCTACTACATGAACGCTTGCGACTCATCTCGGGCGAGGAAGCTGACGAACTGCACTTAACCGTCACGTTCAATGAAGTGCTCTGCCGACCGAATCTCATAGACACATAGCAACTAAAGCGACTATCAGCAGGCCAGAGTCAATTTGAGCAACGTTAGTGTGAAGGCCTCCTTGCAATGGCCGAAGTAGGGGCTCAGATTATGACAGCCTCTGAGGAGCGATCGGCCAAATGGCGATCCCAAAGAGACCCAACCTATGTGGCACCGACTTCCCTTCGAGTGTTGACTGCCATTCGGGGCAAGGACTCAGCCGAACCAGGCCAAGAAAACCCTCTGTTTGATAAAGTTCTTACTAAGAAGGAGTTACATGTTGCCAGTAGACTCGGACAAGGTTCCATGCTACTCGATGTGGCGAAATATTTATCAGTATTAAGTAAGCTACCACGTGTGCTAGATGCGTGTGCCACGCTTCAGTACAATCTCGAGTTCTACCATTGGTTTCTATCCTAGTGAAGCGACAAGGGCTCGGACAAATGTATGTGCACATATATATATCCAATGATTTTCGTATCACCTTGTATAGACATTATTAACACACACAAGCCATAACAAGTCAAGCGCGGACCGACAAATCGGGGCTGCCAAGCTATGCTAGGCCGGTTCCATGTTCACCAGATCATGTCCGCCTCCGGGCAGAGAGCGTGTGCTCCACATTACCACCATGGTAGCTCTGTCCAACATCCCTAAGGACGTAAGCAGGGCGCAGTCTCTCTCTCTCTATACACGATCCCCCCCGGCTTATCCTTCTAAGGAGAAGCCTTCCAAACACAGAACCACCAACTGATCCAACTCGACATGAGTCAAGACCTGCTCATAGTCAGCGGCCAGAGGGACACCATTACAAGAGTCCAGCATGTTCCACACTTCCTCTTCTAATCACATACGTTTGACAACCCACACCAAGTCTCTCCTGTGGGAACGCTCTTATTCCATATCAAAGCCTAACTCTTGGATTGCATTTTGCAGGTTTCCACAGAAAAACATGGAGAGCCACGGTCAGCTAGCGTGCAAGGATGCTCTTCGCACACACTGGGAACATGTGGCACGTGCCCTGCCACCGGTGCACTACGTGCCCACCCTCAAAAGGTACGTGAAGAAGCGAGGCCCTAAGCGACACTGTCCCGGACGAAGGCCGAAGAATCCCCGAGCCAAGAAAGTCGAGACTCAACGAAATGCGCAGCATGTGGCAACGCCAGTGGTACAGACCCCCAATGCGCGCTCGGGCACTAGTGCTCACGAAGTGACAAGGCGGCCCAGGATAGGGTAGAATTTAATGAATTTTTTCAAGACATTCTGGACACGGTAGCGGCTCGGGACTATACCATTCATGTCCCGACCGACATGTTCCCTGCCCAGCCTCACGAAAACCCCACACTAGCACCTCCTCGGTCGCCTAGCCAACTAGACTCACCCCGCCTCGTACCTATCAACTAAACCCCTATGATGTACAAGTAGCTCGACAAGTCAACATGCCATAACTTTTTGTTTTTGATGAGTAAAGGGGCAAGATCCCCACTTGTACACATTTCTGTTACCTCTCGTTACTGTATTCGACCTTAACAAGCAATGAAATAGGCATCCCAACAGACATCATAGAATTCTGAAAAATTATGTCTTAACATGATTGCATTTGTTCGATGTACTTAACGCAAGTGAGCATATACTCTCACGAAGTGACAAGTGGATACAGGATGCCACAGGTCTTCGCGCAAACGTGTCCAATGGCCAGGCCACTGCAAGACCACCAACCGCACATGAACCGCAACACAGCCACAATGTGGAACGTGAAAAATCGCCCTTGCGAGTACCCACATCGCATGCACCAAAGCATAGTCATGGGTTCCACTCTCTTCTTGGGCCAAGCGATACAATGAGCTCACGACGGGTATCCCCGCAATCGCACCAATATCACAACAATGGCTCCCCTAACAACGAGGCTCAAGCACAATTATCATCGTCATATCCATTTCCTGAACCTTCCAGACTTGACATTTCCCAGCCAAAAAGGCTCATAGCCTCAGCATATTGCAATGGTTGTACTTTGGTAAAAAAAAAAAAACGGAGAAATGAGAAGCACCCACGATCATAGCACCGCACCTAGGGGTCCTTAAGTGAGGTGCGTCCAGTGCCCTTGGTCGGCTGGCTCCGTCCCTGATCCCCTAGCCCTTTGTACATCCCCCACAACTGTTCAGGGCACATCAAGGGCAGGACATACCTCGGGAGCCCGCCTCGCCTATGGTTAGACCTGTCACCCTGAACCACTTGCACAATTCTTTTGCACTCCATCTCAATGCCATTACAATCAACAGTGCTAAGCAAGGCATGAAAGACAATGGAAAAGTACACCATACTCTTCAAGCACTACAAGTACCCACTAGCTACCAAAAGCTAAGACATCAAGGAGCTTAATTATGCTACGTTGCCTTGACAAGACCATGATGATGTCTCAAGCAATCTGCAAGCGTACTCCCCATCTTCATCGACAAATCTTTCCATTAACTTAGCCCCTTGCTTCACTGACCCATTGCTATACAAAGAACCAGGCCTACAGTCTTCTAACTAAGTAATACCTAAATATGCACATGTACTCACTTAATATTCACACTATAACATATACACAGTTTGGGTCCTCAAGTGTAGGACAATACTCCAGGCTTGCTTAGAGTTTGCTTAGAGTTCGACCTGTCTCCCAAACTAATCAAAATATGTCTTGTGCACGATAAAGAAGATTAGCACTACCCCTTAGGGAGAGACCACATGAGAGGTTTTTCAATTGCAGGTATTAAGATCCAACAAAGGTGTCGTTCGCTCTTCATCAACACTCAACTATGACTTCCTATCCCTATCACTCGGTAAGCCTGCCACGAATCATCATGTATAGAATCCTCACCAAACCGCCACTTGTACTCCATCAGTGCAAACCCCCCCCCAAAGAATAGACCCACCACCAACTCCCATTGCCCTACCATCTACCACCACTTAACCCACCAATGTGCCCCCAACGACCTTCCTCCCCACCACTACCAACACTCTGCCATGCCACTGACGTCCTTGCCACCCACGTCTTCGGTGCATGCTAACGCCTGCTACCTAGGACGATGAGTACCATGGGACTAGCACTCATCTAGGAGGGGGGTAATGTTAACCCCAACACAAAGAAAGCAAAAGGAAATAAAAAAGACGCAGGGAAAAGGCAGAAAAAAGGTAGCTCGACTAAAGAAAGAAGAGAAGGAAATGCCAAAAGCGCAAGGGCAACCTTAAAAGTCCAAGGCAAATGAAAAAGGGGAAAGGTTCATTTTAAAATGCAAAGGCACACCCTGAAATCTTGTAAAAGAATGCCAGGCGGTGGAAAATCCGGAAAGCTAAAACAAAAGACAAAGACAAAGATCAAGGCAAAAAGAAATGGAAAACAAAGGCGCACAAGGAAAAGCGCAAGTCAAACTATTGTAAAAGAGCGCAAGCGCATCATGGTTTAATTCAAGGAGTGTCGGGCTCTCACCCGTGCAATTTGTAAATGTAGACGGGCGGTGGAAAGGAAGCTCGGGAGAGAGAAAGACAATGGGAAAAAGGGCCTAGGCTATGGTCAGCCATGTAAGAAAAGGGAAAAGGGGATGACCACCCAAAAGGGATTTAGGGTTTTGTATATAAAGTTGAAAAGTGAATGAGAAGCTCATTCTTTTGGTGTGTGGCAAAAGGAGTCTTCATCTTCTTCTCTTCTTCTCTCCTTCTCTCCTTCTTGCTTGTGTATGCTCTTGAGAGAGAGTGTGTGAGAGTGTGAGGGAGTGAGTGTGTGGGAGTGAGGGATCAAGAGGGTGAAGCTCTTCACCATCTCCTCTTCTCTTCTTCTCTTCTCTTCTATTCTCTTCTCTTGCGCGCACTGTTATGGAGGATGGAGCTTGGAGATGGAGAAGGATTGAGGATGCTTGAGCTAGCATCGAGAATCGTGGAGCTATCGAGGTGTGCAAGAGAGGA
This sequence comes from Lygodium microphyllum, assembly GCF_053477565.2. NCBI lineage: Eukaryota > Viridiplantae > Streptophyta > Polypodiopsida > Schizaeales > Lygodiaceae > Lygodium > Lygodium microphyllum. Next base: position 17,347,079 of record NC_141142.1, read on the forward strand.
GGCTACTCACATTGGCATCAAGGTAAGCTCACTACACTCGTAGGATCGATGGCGCGTCGGCTAGGTGAGAGATAGCCATTAGAGCTCGCTTGAAACGCTTGAAGCAATAAGCGGTTTGTGGGTCTTGGCGGTTGAGCGAAAGCTCCCACATCCTTGTCTTTAAGCAAAATGTGTTAGTGTACTTGGGGGATATTTTCTCTTTGTTGGGGGACTGACAGGCAAGGCATAACATCCTTAGATTAGGTTAAGCATGTCTAGGAAGGTTTAAGTAGTTGGCTGCCTCCTGTGAAGACATTGTCAGACATGTAAAGTTTTGTCTTAGTAGTAGCCCTAGTGACCATGTCTTGCTAGCCTATCAAGAAGTTGGTTCTAGGAATTCTTGTTAGTTGTGAGGCAGTTAGGAAAGCTTGATGAATAAAAGAAGAAAATGTTAAATATTTCTGAAATACTTTCAATATGGAGATGTGTAAAAAGGGATTCTAACCCTTGAAATAAGAAAATAAAGAGAAGAAAATTAAAGAGCATATATTCATCACCTTGCAAAGGCCTAGTAAGTTCTTGGGGACAAGTCAAACTTGGGGTTGATGCCTTGTCCTTCCTAGGGATAACATCTAGCCAAAAGAAAATAAGAATGGTTGGAGTGAAAAAGTGAGTGAGAAAAAACGATTTAGTCTCGCCTCATGATCACTTGGTAGGTTCTTGGGTACTAAGACTAGATTTGAGGCTGATGCACTTTTCTCCTTGTGGGTTGAAATATGCTCATCTTCCTCCTTTTTTACGCATCCGAGTAGTAAATATTGAAAACTAAAGAATATAAAAACATGAAAAAATATATGAATTTAAGTAAACTAGGCTATAACAGTCCTTGCCTAGTAAGAGGTCCTGATTTTGATGTCTTAGGTCAAGTAGGGTAGACCACCACTTTGGATGACTTCTTTAGTAGTTCTTTTAGCGGTTTTGTATTAGAGCAATTGATTTACAGCTAGCTCTTGATCTCTTTGTCAAATTGTGCTTAGCCTATCCCTCATAAAACTCATACCTTGATTTTGTTAGGGGATAGGGTGATGGCCGTGTTTTCTATTATGTTGTGTACTTTACTTAAAGCAATTTGATTCTCTCTATGTTTTCTATGTGTGCAAATTTGTTTGTGGGTTCAACGGGCTGAGTTGCCCTATCCCATGGTCGCTAATAAGAGTAGGATTTTAAGCCAAGGAAAATGTCAAAAGTGTGTCAAAATCTATTATTTTCTTTAAGTGGCAGTAAAAGATGACTTTAAAAGCTCTTCTAAAGATGCAGCAATTGCAGATTTTATATAATTTTTTCGAGTAGCACGTTCATTGAAGATGAGTGCTAGGTAGTGTAGGAGTCCCAAACGAGCATGTAGAAATTCGTGGACCTCAAATTGTATGCATGGGATGTGGGAGAAATTAGGTTCCCAAGTGGAAGAGGTGGAAATGAAAGTCTAAAGAGACTTTAGGTGGGGATGTGACCTTAAGGCTCTCTCTCTCTCTCTGGGGGGTGGGGGGGGGGGGGGGGCTACAGATCCTCAATACAACCCATACAACAACTGATCGTATCATGCTTCTTCCAATTTTTCTCACTCTCCGCCCACCACCACCCTTGACTTTAGAAATGGTAGCCTAGCTGATGAGATCCAAATCTAGTATTTCTCTCTCCTCCCTCTTCTGTCCTCTTGTGGAGCATTCATGCGTCAATAATCGAGAGAAGAATGAGATAAGAAGCGGTTGTTCTACTCGAACAAGATGGAGATGTGATTGTGTTGATGCTGAGAGGCAATTACCAACATTGATTAAAAGCCAATTGCACACCCATTTGTTGGTTGTGCATTCAATTATTAGAACTTGAAACACAAAAAACCCCGGTAAGCTTTATTTTGAATGGAACTTTTTTTACTTGTTTAATTATGCAAATGATGTCCATATAGTATAAAAATTGATACGAGGGTCGAATATGATCTGACTGAGGGTTGTGATAGAGAAAATGCAGAACTTTCCCTCGTAGTCATGAGATATTAATGAATAAAGTCTCGAAAAATAGATCGATTTCATAATAAATGAGAGAAACCATAGTAATAAATACTATAAATGGATAAAATATTGTATGTTGATTGCCATGATATGCCTTTCCTATTGTATGACTAGAAATAAAAAATAATGAGATTTTTAAAATTAAAAAATAATTTAAAATGATAAATATATTAAAAACCATAAAAATAATTTTAAATCCAAAAAATAGAAAAGAAATAATAGAACACATTCAAATGTATGGTGTACTATAGGGCATGAGTTTTAGCCTTAGTCTACAACCATTTGCAAGTTAAAGTATTCGTTTTGGGGGGTGTTTCAATGAAAAAGTATCGTATAACATAAAGAAGGGTCTATATAATGAATCAATGTGCAATGAAGACTGAAAAGCCAAGTTCTTACATAAACAAAAATGAATGATTGTGCATTGAAGTGTAGTATTTAAGTTTCATTGAGTACCTGAAGGAGTAGAGGCACGAGTTAGCCCAGTTTTGTCTTCCCAATTCTACAACACTACATTAGGAAAATGCATGGAAAGAATGTCTTTGCACATCACATGGCTAGTTTTTAGTTAAGACTATTTGAGCATGCTAGGGCATGACACCTTGCATATGCACAAAGCACTGTATCAAGATAGAACTCTTGGATGCATAACACTTGGCTGTTATTGACCTACATTGAGCAAAAGAGGTTCCTTTGTTATAGGTTAGAGCAGCTATTTTTGGGAAAAGTCTGTCTGAGGAAATAATAAACCTCCTAGATCAAAAAAATAAACAAAGAGGACTATGTTTTATTGTTCTTTATGTGTTGATATGACGCATCCCAGGCCAACCCCTAGAGTGTAGGAGAGCTAAAGGGGTGACATCATTCAGCTGGGGGGTGCCCTCTATATGTATAAATCGAGGTGAAGTAGGCACCTATGCATGGGAAGCTCCTTGCACTTGGAGTTAGGATAGGCAAGCTATTAGACTACAGTTTGAAACTTTTGTCTAAAAATACATCAGCTAGAAAAACCATTTCATATCATCTAGATGCTCCTCGTTGTGTGAGGTTGTGAGGGTTGTTGGTGGGTGTGTGTAGGAGCCTAGCTGGAGCTGATAGAGCCAATATTGAGCCACATTTTGGTCGTGACATAGTTCACTATGCCAACTATACTTGATATGGGGAGTAGCACCGTGACTCCTACATCAACTTCTTTAAATCCTACCAAGGTAGGGATTACCCTAAACTTGAGCATTAATTTGAATTTATTTTGACAAGTAAAAGAATGGACCAAAGTTAAATAAAATAACTTCTCACCATTAGCTAAGGAGATGAAATGTAACATGCCTAGGCTTGAGAGCACAAAAACACTCTTACGTATTGATAGAGTTGGAATGCTTGAAGTATTGGATACCATCTCTTAAGATCAAGAAGAGGCTTGCAATGCACCTAGATGATGTTGACCTCAATTCTATACACAATACAAGGGTAGAATAGATTTGAGAATATGGATAAAAGTTTTTGAAATAACCTTAACAAATGCTAAAGTGCCCCCTTGAATCTCTACTCAAAGAAAAGCAAACTTTTAACAAAGTTTCAAAGTTGGGGTAGACAGAGAACTAAGAAGCATAGAAAGTGGATACCCAAGTTTTCTAACCCCTTTAATTAAACTTAGTATACCCTTAGGAGCTTTAGGACTTAGTAGCATGTGGGAAGGAGAAAAATGAGATGCAATGCTTCTAATGAGTACCCTACGTGATTCAGCCATCATGGCATAGTAAATAAAAGGGCAAGAGAAACTATAATTAACTTTGATGTGCTTCAAATGTGGAGTAGACCAAAACTTGGAAATTTACACTTCAATTTGGCAATAGTTTAAGGGTTGACATGTCAAGATTACAAACACACAATTTTAATTAACTTTATAGTTATGAATGAAGCTGACTATGAATTTCTCTTGGAAAGATTATGAATGAGGAATGACGGATTGATTGAGAAATTGGATTGTAAATTGGAAAAAAAGTAGTGAGTACCTCTCCTAGATACCATATTCAAAATCCTACTAGGGAAGAAGACTATATGCTGACTTCAAATCCAATCAAAAGATGGATTCCTTCACCAAAAGATGAGCAAGACTAGATGCACATCCTTGCAACCCTAGACCTACCATTTATGGAGAAGTTCATTCTATATATATGCATGCTAACAATTATAAGTTCAATAGAACAATAACAAAGATTGGTCATGCACCATGTTAGCACAGGAAAAGGAAGAAGTGTAGAAAGTGAAGCAGAGAGTATCCCCATCCCAATTTTGAGAGAAAATTGTGACGTAGGTGTGGAGAAACCCTACTACATTTGTAGAAATGTGTGATAGCAAGGTTCTGTGCTCTTGGATACAAATTATTAGAGTTTGATAAAGATCCATGCATTTTGCTTCCAAATAGAATTATGCATTCATAATTAGCATCATGGGCATTGCTTGCTAGCCTATACAACAAATTCTTGAACACATTGGATATACCTATTAGTAAAGAGTGAAGGAATTGAGCATATTTCAATAGACTTTTAGCCCTACAAAGATTACCCATCTAAGTAAGCATCATTAAGTGTAAACTTGATCTTGACAAGCTGGAATTCATGGAGGTCTTAAGAACTATCATAGTAGATGAAGTATCCTACTTTGATGTGAGAATTTCAAGGAAATGAGTTTCCATCAAATGATAACCCTTTACTAGCTCATTAGAATTAGAAATGAAGAGTAGGAGTGAAAGAAACACTCAGATAACAATACATAATGGGATAAGAAGTTGAAAAGGGACCCTTTAGTCTACCTACGACAAGCATGTGTAGACAACACAAAAGAAAGGATAATCCTAGGAAAAGTGAGAAGCAAAATAAATTGCAAGATCTCCTCAAACTCTAACAAAAATAGATTGACTAATCATGTTGTGTGGAGATAAGAGAGATTTAACAACCAATCAACCAATAAAGATTCCAACAAAGGTGAAGGAGCTGGATATTCCAAAGGAAGGCGAATCACCTAGACCAATTTACAATACCAAGAATCTCATAAAGAATGAGGAAGTGCACTTCATAGAGCCATCCTCAAGGAGTTCTCCCATGTGCTTCCATGGAACTATTTGCATCTAATAAGGGATTCTAGCCAATGGTATGACCCACACTATCCTCATGGTTCGCAAAACAACATTGTTAAAATGGAAGCCATACCTTTTGAACCCAAGGTACATTTAGGATGAGCTAAACAAGCTTTTAAAAGCTAGGTTCCTTTATAAAAGCAAGAGTAATATTTGGATACCATCAACTATGCTAATACTTTAGAAGAACAAAAATCACAATGTATGCATCAAATATAAGAAGGTCAACACAATAACCAAAAGGGGCAACTATGCCTTATACTACACAAAGTGCATGCTAGAACATGTACTAGGCAAATATGCAAATAGTTACTTAAATGGATTCTCAAGATACAATCAAATACAAGTCCAGCCACACATTAAAAACAAGACTATTTGATGGGGGAGTGTTTACTTACATATTTAGACCTTTTAGCTTAACAAATGCATTAGAAATCTTCTATTGACTAAAAAGCAAAATCTTGAAATATATGGTAAAGAGTTCCTAGAGATCTTTATAGATGTTTGCCATGTCAAATCTAGTCCAAAATAGTATCTCAATAAATTACAAAGAGTGTTTGAAAGATATAGCAAATATGGACTATCATTCAATCTACTAAAACATTAGTTTTGGTATAATACAAATGCAATCTAGGACACGTTGAATACAATAATGGCATAGTAAACATTGCTAAAATTAGAGTGATTGTTGAGCTAGCTCTACTAGCTAATTTAAAAGGAGTTCGATGTTTTCTTGGACATTTAGAATACTATAGGTGTTTTGCATTGAACTATGCTAACATTGCTAGATGTTTTATACAAATTTCTTATGGAATTTGTGTACATTGAGGAATGTTGCTAAGATTATGAAAATATGAAGAAAAAACTTATCTTTCCATATTTTTTACAAGCTTGATCTAGATTATCACTTTCCATATAGATAATGATGCAATTGAGATAACAAGTAACATTGTATTAGCTCAAAGAGCATAATCTTGATTATCCAATGAGTTTCACTAATTTGACAACTCAATGATGAAAATATGAACTATTCAACACAGATCGAGTATAGTTTATGCCATTGACAATTTTCAATGTTATCCTTTTTACATTTATATGATTTTGATTTTTCAACAGTTAATAAAAAGAGAAGAAAGATATGTGGATAATCACTGACCATTAGTGACAAGGGGAGAGCCAATTGTATTCAAGGATGAATTGACTTTGTCAAGCAATAGAATGTGCACCAAAAAATGAAAGTTCCTAATAAGAATGATAGAATAGACATAGTTCTTATGAAAACTCAATTGGAGTGGACGTCTAATAATAAAAGTTCATAGTAGAAAAAGGATGGAACTTTTATGATAGCTCGACAACCATTTGAGTAGTAGAGCATTGCCTTCATTAGATCAATTGTTTATCAACATAATATATGTAGGCAAATGATGTTATCATTTCATGAACTATCTTATGAAGTGGGATGAGGTAAGAGGCACTAGGAAGAACGATGCTCGTACTATCATGAAGTTTCTATGGAAGCAAGTAACCTCATAATTTGGTTGCCCCATAGATGTAAGAAACTAGAAAGAATATATATTTTAGTGTGGAATTATTAATAATACCTATGTCATTATGACAATGTATTATTAATAATTCCACACTAAAATAAAAGAGAGAAAGGAGTGACCAGGAGAGAGAAAGACTAAAAAGTTAGAAAAGAAGAGATGTGAAATTTTACATGTCTCGCCCCATTTATACCTATGTCAATGTGACAATGTATTATTAATAATTCCACATTAAAATATGTCTTCTTTCATGCTTCTTACAATACATCCCTTCCCAAAGATTTTTTCCCACGAAAACAAACTTACAATGGTTGGAAAGGATGGATGAAACAAAGTACTACTCTGACTTCAACTATACAAAGTATGAAAAGTGAATGAAAGATGGAAGATATATCGACTAAAATGAAGATGTGAAGGTAAGTATCAGTTGTATATATGATCCCGATGCCTCCAAAAGAGTTCAGAGCCTTTAAGTCTTCTCAAGAAATAAGTTCAAGAATGAGAAGGCAACTCGTTGAACAAACCTAGTTGAACAGAATCCACCATAACTTCTAGTAGAAGTGTCCAAATGATGCATGCCACATGTCAAAACGTAGCTATTGAAGAGTACTTTGACTTATGTAGGTGGCATATTTTTAAAAATTTGGTAGAATAAAGATTGTTGTAGAATAGACTACTATTAGGTTCCTATCTGCTCCATAACTGGCTCCACTAGAGTTATGCTTCAGCCACCATCAATGCATTACAGATATAAGAAAACTCATCCAATACCATAACTTCTAGTAGAAGTGTCCAAATGAAGCATACCACATGTCAAAACATAGCTATTGAAGAGTACTTTGAGTTATGTAGGTGGCATATTTTTGAAAATTTGGTAGAATAAAGATTGTTGTAGAATAGACTGCTATTAGGTTCATATCTGCTCCATAACTGGCTCCACTATAGTTATGCTTCAGCCACCATATATGCATTACATATGTAAGAAAACTCATCCAATATAGTTTCAAGCCTCCAAGAAGCTTCTTCATGTGTCAAACCTCTTCATCCAATTAAATATTTGATGACAGAAGCTTCTCATGCTGAACTATGATCACCGCAGGGATGTATTGAACAAGACCTTCTTCATCTATAGGTGGTAGATCATCATCAATTGTATCCACAAGAGTACCATGGAAGGACTTGATTTGACTAACATTGAATACATTATGAATCTTAGTAGAAGATGGTAGTTTCAATCTATATGTCAAGTCTCCAATGAACTTCAAGATCTTATAGGGTCCATAAAAACATTTAAGCAAGCTTATTATTGGATTCATCCTTCAAGGTAGAGTAATGAGACTTGGGGACTTTCAACAAAACTAATTCTCATTCTTCAAACTCTAAAGGTCACCTCTTCTCATCTCTGCATACATCTTCCTTTGATCTTGGGCCTTCCTAAGATTCATCTTAGAGTGCTGAGAAGGGTATACATTCTTTCTAATTCTTCTTTCACATGAGGACGAATTTTCTCATTGAAAACGATTGTGGGTAAGGACACCTTATAACCATACATAGCCTCAAAGGGTGAAACTCCAATACTAGCATGAGTGGAATTATTATATGCAAACTCAGCCAAATGCAACTAAGAATCCCATGCACTCATGATAGAAATGACGAAGGTAAGTCTCAAACCCCTTATTTACCCTTTCTGTTTGTCCATCAATCCATGGATGGTAGGCTATAGAAGGAGTTGATTTATTTTTCATAAAGCTGAATATCACCTACCAAAAGTCTCAAACCCCTTATTTACCCATTCTGTATAGCCATCAGTTTGTGGATGGTAGGCTCTAGAAGGAGCCAATTTAGTTCCATAGAGCTGAATACCAACGACGTACTAAAAGTTACTCATGAACTTTGAATCCCTATCATGTATAGCCACCTACGTAATCCATGTAATCTAAAGATTTGCCTCGTAAAGGATTAGCCACCTGTGAAGTAGTGACTTATGTCATGGTAGGAATAAAATGGGCTGTCTTGGTGAGTCTGATCACTACCACATAGATACTATTACATCCCCTTTTGGAAGTAAGTAAATCAATAATGAAGTCCATGGTAATGTGCATCCACTTGCCCTCGGGAATAGGTAGTGGTTGCAATAAACCACTCGGCTTATGGGTGTCGTCCTAATTCTGTTGACAAGGCTCACACTTCATAACAAAATCTTTAACGTCTCTCCATAGTTCTTTTCAATAAAAGCTTTTACTGATCTTATCATAGGTTATAAAAACTCCAAAATGTCCAACTAAAGCCAAAGAATGCAACTCCTTTATAAATTTCTATGTGAAAGAAGTAAAGGGAATAATAATCTTGCCATTAAGCCATATTAGGCTATTTTTAAGCTGATAATGTGAGTTTTTCTCCATGAGTTCTTATATTACTTTTTGAAAACATGGCTAAGCTCATCATCCAAAGGATAGACTTCCTGTAATTCTTCAATCCAATCACTATATGTAGCTCATTCATAGTAGTTGAAACTTGGCATTGTCTTTGCCCCTCATATGAGTGATGTCAAAATCATAATTTTGCAGAGTAGCTACCCACATACACTACTTAGGATTAAGATTTTACTAAGTGAGAAAATACTTTATGATGCCAGGAGGCATATTCCACGGTGAATTTCGTGAGGTTTTGCAGTGGATTCTGTAAAATTTTATTGCCAAGGCTTATACGCAATGTGGATTCCTTGTGCGAAAAGTCGATGGGGATGCATGTCCTTTTCTCGCGTCTTGTTAATTTAATGTGCAAGTGGGTGATTCCATAGTAGGTGATTTCGTAAAATACATTTTTAAATTAATAGACGTTTATGAGTTTAGAATGCGCACTCGTAATAAATTAAGGTTAGGATCGAGTTCTAACCAATTTATTTATTTTGTAGCTGAAGACTGCTAGGTATTCACTTTTGTCGGTTTACTTTTATTATTTTCTAACAATTGTGAATGCTTCAGTTGATGTGTGGAGCAGGCAGCGATGGCGTTGGGAAGCACAGGAGGATAGCGTATATTCAAATCATTATCATTTTTTATGGGCATGCATCTTAGGCATGGCGCCAATATTTTGACGCGCTTATTTATTGAAGCGCTTGACATTTATTTATTATTTTTGTATGCATATGGATGCACGATTTAAATATTTGTATTAGACATTGAATTTGGGTACCGCTCGACTCCTTGGGAGTCCAATAGCTTTAATTCTTTAGTGGGACAAAAGCAAACACAAAAGCTAAGGAGTGCTAATTGTAAATTTGGCTATTTTTTGAGCTTGGAGAGGAACAATATATCAAATACATGCTTTGTGGAGCACTCACACAAGACATGGAGGAAAATTGTACCCAATTAGTCTCTTGCTTCATATCGTGCAAGCTTTCTTCCTTATTCTTTGTGCAAAATTAGAGTTCTTTTGTTCTTGGGGACCTTCCGGCGCTCACTACGCGCGCATATAGCGTCCGATCTATGCACTAGTGGTATCAGAGCGAAGCTAAGATCGAGAATTTCCAATCGCTTACCATCTCGCACGAAGGCGAAGCTCTTGGAACGATCGAGCTCTACAGTTAGTCTCGTGGCAAAAGGTCGATATCAACATGTTCCTGGCAGTCAATAACCCGCTATTATACACTCAGTTCGCGAAGGACCGGCCTCTGTAGGCGGAGAACCATGCGGGAAGCTTCTACAACAAGTCATTGATTTTCTATGTTCAGATAAGAAATTTCCATCAATTTCCATTAAAGCTTGGAGTATAAGCTTAGTAAGCTTTAGAGGAAGCTTCTAAAAAGCTTATAACCTCTAAATTTTTCTGTTTGCGGCGGTAGTATGTACTGCACGTCGCCGAAACGGATCAATACATCATGTTGTATTCACGAAAAGATTACGAAGTTATTTTTTAAAAAACTTAAGCTTTAGAATTCCAAAGCTTCTAAAGCTTCCAAGTTTCAACTTCAATTATTTATCATAGCGGTAGTTCCTATCCGATTATACACGAAACTGTCTTCAATTCTCTGGAAGCCCCTGTTCACACCTGTGGACTGACAGAATCAGATTCCAGTGAACAGTTTGCTACACGCAATCTATACACAAGATTATCTTCTTGGAAGACGACCGTGATATCAAATTTCGCAACCGTAAAGGAGAGATACTCCAAAAAGTCAAAAAAATAAAAATAAAAAAAGAAATAAGCCTTGTAAACCCGACTTTGAGCTACGCTCATCCCGCTAACAAGATTTCGAGTCTGTGAGGTCTTTTGGAATTTCGCAAGATGTCCGATCAAACCTTGGAAGATTTTATGGCTGAAGGTGACCTACCCGATGGAGCAAAAACTGGATTTTATTATGATGCAGCTTCAAGAGGAACGAAGAGCACGACAAACCTTGCAAGCTCAATTGGCCAATCTGCAACGATCTACCGCCGACCAAGATGGACCTCAACCTGAAGATCTTAAACAACGTACGATCAATACAACACTTGAAGCGCAATCTATTCAGAAAGAAACACAGATAAGTAAAAGATACTTCAAATTTCGTACTTTCAATGGGTCACGTGATGGAAAGACTGTACTCGCTTTCATCAGTCAATTTGATGATTATTTCCATGAAGAATCATATGTTGAGAAAGACAAAATTAAGTGTGTCACTAACCATCTAGTTGACCGAGCATCCCTATGGTGGATTGTTGTCCGCAAAAGCGTTGATTGTCCCACTACTTGGGAGACTTTCCAAAAGAAATTTTTGTAGAATTTCCTTCCACCCCAATTCCATGAAAAAACAATCAAACAATGGGATCTTCTACAACAAAGGGATCGTGAGCCTATTTCACAATATATCGAGCGTTTTTGGAACGCCTTATTGCAACTACGAATGCTTGAACATGTACCTGAGGCAACCCATAAACGCAAGCTCATGTCTAGCTTACTTGGACATTTTTATATGGAGGTCAACATGTTCAAGCCTATAACTCTCGAATATGCAATTTCCTTGGCCCATGACACTGAAGACAAAATTCAAGGATGAGAGAAGCGACCACAACAATTTCAAACTAATGGTAACTTTGGTTCAAACCAATTCAATTCAAATTTTTGAAGATTCAATCAAAGTCGTTTCCTTCCATCTTCATTCTGTAAATCTTGGACACGACCACCTGCTTTGCCATCAAACACAAATTCAAACCCTAAGCCATCTCTCCAATCAAATCCCAACATTCCTAAACTTCCTGCTATTACCAATAATGTATCCAAAGCAAAACCCGCAGTCTGTTACAAATGTCATCAACCTGGACATCTAGTGGCTAATTGTCAATTCAAAAAGCCAACTGTTCATATCAATTATTTAGGAGCAACAGAAGATGAAGAACATGAAGAGATGCCGAATTTCACGGAAGATGATGACGACATTTGTACTACTTCGGATATTTTACTAGGTATGCCAAATCCCCATTCCTTATTAACAATGAAATGTCTTGTGCATGGTAAAGAAAATATTGTTTTATATAATGATAGGAGCACACACGATTTTATTTCTGCAAAATTGGTCAAAGAATTGAATTTACATACTGTTTCTACACATTATCACATCAAGGTTGCATTCCTAGGCACTAGACACAATGGAACACAAGAGGTGCATGATTTAAAAATTAAAATTGGTGATTATACAGAACGAAGAAATTTAGTTGTGCCTTTGCAGTCTAGTGACATTATCTTAGGAATGCCTTGGCGACATCAATACAATCCTTATATAGATTATTCTACGCATTCAATGAAAATCCATTCTCAAGAAAAACAAATCACATTGCATGACATGCACACTTTCAATAATTTTCCATTGCTTACTCATACTCATGCTAAACATGCATTACGAAAAAGTAGCAAATCCTATTTAATATGGGTGAATGAAATCGAAGCTAAAGAAAATCAGATGCATCCTAGGCACACACAATTTCTTTCCCAATTTCAAGATTGTTTTGCTGCTGATTTACCACCTGGATTATCACTTGTACGTCCTGAAGACCACAAGATAGGCTTAATTCATGGATCACAACCACCATGTAAAGCACCATATAGACATAACCAAATTGAACAGAAAGAAATTCAAGCCCAAATTGAAGAATTGCTAACCCGAGAACTTATTAGACCTAGTAGTTCTCCATTTGGTACAACTGTCTTATTAGTGAAGAAGAAAAACAATACCTATCGCATGTGCATTGATTATCGTGCCCTAAATAAAATTACTGTTAAGAATAGATATTCGATTCCTAGGGTAGATGATCTTATGGACAAGCTACAAGGATCTTCCATATTCATCAAGATAGATCTTAAATCTGGATATTATCAAGTAAGATTGGACACATCTGATATATTCAAAACTGCATTTAGAACACAATTTGGACATTATGAATTCTTGGTTATGCCTTTTGTTTTAACTAATGCACCAGTCACATTCAGTCATATGATGAATTGCATATTTTTGAAGCATCAACATTGTGTCATTGTTTTCTTTGATGACATATTGGTTTTTAGTAAGAATGAGAATGAGCATTATGAACATTTGTCTTTGGTTTTTAAATTATTAAAAGTGAATCAATTATATGCCAATCCAGAAAAGAGTGAATTTTTTCAAACAGAAATTGAATATCTAGGACATATTATTTCATTTGAAGATATTAAAGTTGACTCTAAAAAGACAGAAGCAATTTTGAATTGGCCGATACCCAAAAATGTGCATGAATTACATTCTTTCTTAGGTCTTGCTAGCTTTTACATAAAATTTGTGAGAAATTTCTCATTGCTTGCATTACCTTTGACAAAACTATTAAAGAAAGGCATTGTGTATCATTAGTCTGACAATCAACAAAAGTCCTTTGATTTAGTGAAACATGCTTTAACTCATGCTTCTGTATTGCAATTACTTGACTTCAATAGATCATTTTTCTCAGTAGTTACTAATGCTAGTGGATATGGAATAGGAGCAGTCCTTATGCAAGATTCTCATCCCATAGGCTAGCTGTAGTACAAGCTTTACATCAATGGAAACATTATTTAATGGGATCTAAATTCATGATCAAAACTTACCAACAAAGCATTAGACATCTCCTTAGTCAACCATAAATATCTGACCGACACATTCAATGGGCTGCTTTTATTCAAAGTTTTCATCCACTTATACAATATCAACCCGAAAAAGAGAATGTTGTTGCCGATGCTTTAAGTAGAAGACCGACTATTCACAATATTTCTATGATATGATTTGACTCTCTTCTCCCTATGAAAGATACTTATGACCAAGACCCTACTTTTCAAGCTGATTGGAATAAACTAATTGCAAATAATTGGATTCCTATTGATTCATTATCTTACACCGATGGATTTATGTTTTATGAAAAAAGATTATGTGTGACTGTTCCATTTCGATCATTTGTTTTGCATGAAATTCATTGTCCCCCATACCAAGGTCATAGAGGAATTATATCTACTTTGCGTACACTGATTGAAGATTTTATTGGTCACACATGGAAACTGATGTATCTAATTTTGTATCTGAATGCCTAATTTGTCAAAGAGTTAAAAGATACCATGGTAAACAATATGGTTTATTAATGCCTTTACCAATTCCAAAATGACCATGGGAATTAATTTCAATGGATTTTTACCTAATACTAAAGCTAATCATGACATGATTTGGACTATTGTTGATAGGTTTACCAAACAAGCATATTTTATTCCATGCAATAAAACATTAACTGTATCTCAAGCTGCTCAATTGTTCTTGAAAACTGTTTTCACTAGCCATGGTTTGCCAAAAGTTATTATTTCTGATCATGATTCTAGATTTTGTAATAATTTTTGGATTACTTTGTTTGCTAACTTAGGAACAAAGATTGATTTTTCAACTGCATTTCATCCTAAAACAAATGGCCAAACAGAAGCTAATAATAGTACCATTTTAGATCTTTTGCATGCATACACAATTTCAAAACCGCAAACATGGGATACATATTTACATTTACTTCAGTTTGCATATAATAACACACCACATACAGCTACATAGAAAGCACCATTTGAAATTATTTATGGATATAGATTGCCTACACCTATTACATCATTATCAAACAAAGTTCAAGCTGCTGATGATATTGCTAACATGCATGCTACTATTTTTTATGAAGTTAAAGATATGATTGACAAAGCCCAGCAATCATACACAAAACAAGCCAACAAGAAAAGAAAAGCTATGAGTTTCAAAGTTGATGATTATATTTGGCTACAAATTGAAAAGCGAAGATTATAAAGTGTTGACAAACACCCTGTTGTAAAATTAGCCCCTAGATTTTATGGACCTTTCAAGATCATTCACAAAATCAATGACAATGCATTTAAACTAGAATTACCACAACACTGGAAAATCCACCACCTTTCATATGAGTTTATTACGACCTTTTAGAGGACAATTACATGTACACCCTGCATATGAAAACCCTCCTTTGCTAGAAGAAGAAACTGAAATCCTTGAGCCTAAAACTATTCTAGATAGTGACTTTATGACCACTAGAACTGGTCGTAGATATTCTAGATATTTGGTTAAGTTTAAAAATCATATTGTTGAAGAGGCCCAATGGATGCAGGCTAGAGACCTAAGTGCTTTCCCCACACTGCTGGCTCCACATTGAGCTACCTCAATTGCTATCCCACCCCCGGGGTATGATGCCAGGAGGCATATTCCATGGTGGATTCCGTGAGGTTTTGCGGTGGATTCTATAAAATTTGATTGCCGGGGCTCATACACAATGTGGATTCCTTGTGCGAAAAGTCGATGGGGACGCCTGTCCTTTTCAGGCATCTTGTTAATTTAATGTGCAAGTGGGTCATTCCATAGCAGGTGATTCCGTAAAATACATATTTAAATTAATAGACGTTTATGAGTTTAGAATGCGCACTCGTAATAAATTAAGGTTAGGATTGAGTTCTAACCAATTTATTTATTTTGTAGTTGAAGACTGCTAGGTATTCACTTTTGTCGGTTTACTTTTATTATTTCCTAACAATTGTGAATGCTTCAGTTGATGTGTGGAGCAGGCAGCGATGGTGTTGGGAAGCACAGGAGGATAGCGTGTATTCAAATCATTATCATTTTTTATGGGCGTGCATCTTAGGCATGGCGCTAATATTTTGACACGCTTATTTATTGAAGCGTTTGACATTTATTTATTATTTTTGTATGCACATGGGTGCACGATTTAAATATTTGTATTGGACATTGTATTTGGGTACCGCCCAACTCCTTAGGCGCCCAATAGCTTTAGTTCTTTAGTGGAACAAAAGTAAACACAAAAGCTAAAGCATGCTATTTGTAAATTGGGCTATTTTTTGAGCTTGGAGAGGAATAATATATCAAATACATGCTTTATGGAGCGCTCACACAAGGCATGGGGAGAAATTGTACCCAATTAGTCTCTTGCTTCATGTCGTGCAAGCTTTATTCCTTGTTCTTTGTGCAAAAGTAGAGTTCTTTTGTTCTTGGGGACCTTCCGGCGCTCACTACGCGCGCATACAGCATCCGATCCGTGCACCACTTTAGGACCCTATGATCCCTTTAAACTCTAAACTGATTGCCATACAAGTGATGGTGGCACTTCTTTATCACATGTAAAATAGGATAGTTTGATGCATAAGCTAGAGCTCCCTTGGCACCCTTACCACCTCCTATCTAGGGTTTTTCCTATGGAGTTATTTCTTGCCATTAGGGCCAGTGTGAGCTCTCCAAAGCGATAAAACCAATGCCCTTGTGGAGTACGGTTCCACAACTAGCCTTGGGGGAAGTTTACTGCACTTCTTCATTTTAACTTTTTAGGTATACATAACCAAGACAATGAGCTTATCATCCATTAATTAGAAAAACATTTATTTCACATAACATCAATCCAACTAATCACTTTGAATATTCCATAAGAACAAACCAACTTATATTGGCTAGGAAGACTATCTCTTCCCCAAAACAATGAGCCTTCTCTCAAAATACAAATTCATCAAACTAGAACAATGTCCTTTGAATAATTTGCAAAAGAATATGCATTCCATAACAGCTTATTCTTCCTTAGAGTGCAATCACAAAGTGATACATGCCACTCTCCCTAGTACTTAAGTCAGATGTTAAAAATAACACATTTTTGGCATTTTCTGGACATCAAATGCTTTTTTCTTAAATGATTCAATAATTTAACATACATAACCTACACATAACTCTCTTCATTCCAACCCCCTGAATAATGTTTACTTAACCAAGTGATCATTTCATCATTTCTATGCAATAGCAAACTAGCTTAGGTAAAAGAAGTCAAACTTTGTAGGGAGCAACTAGGCTTACATTATGACCAAGAATTTGTTATATTTGTAGTTGGATGTTTTGGACCCAAAGTGTTCCTCTTGCTTGGTCGAATACTCCCATCATTTGAAGCTTCAATCCTTAACGAAAAGATCGTAGGCTCTTTGAGGTAGAATTAAGGTCCTCTCTCTCTCTCTCTCTCTCTATGTACAATGTTTTCTTCCATGAAAAAACCTATGTTAAAAGCTAAAGCACTAAGGCTTTTATAGCCTCAGAGGGGGGCACCATCCCTTTCTCTCCTATTCGTTACTCAAACATGTGTGTGGCATGTGTGTGGCTTGGAATGAACATGGGGGTGACTAGTTTGCATGATAGGGAAAAAAGAGGTTGATTTGATCTACATGTTGGTGCTGTTGATGTGTGTGATAGTGCCAATCTACATGGTGGTGAGGGAGTTGGATCATAACTTGTGATGGTGGTGAGAGACATGATGGTGAGGAGGCATTCAACAATCAATGAGGTAAGCAAAATAAGGTTTTAAACGTTTTTCAATTTTAATTTCTCTTTTTTCCAAAAAATCCCTGTCTAAACCCCATGTCTCGAGGGGCATCACATACATTTTCTTTAGGGCTCATGTATGTAGATTGATTGGGATTTTGCCCTACTATTGGAGCCCCTTTCAACTTGGATGAATTGAAATATGATCTAGAATTAATGAATAAAGGTCGTGCTCTTGACCCATATGGGTTACCTCATTAAATTTAATTGTTGGAGGTTTTTGGGAGTGACATGTGCACGATGCTTAACTACTTCAAGGGGAATTGTTTCACATCTAGCTACATCAATCAACGGGTCATCAATCTTACTCTTAAAATCCAAGAAATACATACACTAGGGCACTAATGACCCTTGACTATGCTTGTCACACCATATAAACTTATGGCTAAAATGATAATTAAGTTTGTTATTCCAAATATTGTACAAAGGTACCAATATGGGATTTTTTCATGAAAGAAGGATCTATGATCCTATATTGACTGTCATGTTGGGGATCCCTTCCATTATTTCTAGTAGCAGTGATTTCTTGCTTACCATTATGGACTTAGAGAAAGCCTATGATAGAATTGGGGAAGCCTCCATTGTCATGATATTGTAGTTCTCATGCTTTGGTATTTTGTTTCACAGTTGATTATAGCTCTCTTTTCCAATGGTTTTGTAGTATTTACATTAATGGATACTTTATTGAATCATTTGACCTCAAGAGGTATGT
The DNA here is from genome assembly GCF_053477565.2 of Lygodium microphyllum. Classification (NCBI taxonomy): domain Eukaryota; kingdom Viridiplantae; phylum Streptophyta; class Polypodiopsida; order Schizaeales; family Lygodiaceae; genus Lygodium; species Lygodium microphyllum. The sequence continues at coordinate 17,365,416 of NC_141142.1, forward strand.
TAGGCAAGGTTGCCCCTTAGTACCTTTGTTATTTGAATTATGAACACAATCTCTTAGTCCAATTAAACTAAAATGCATTAAGGCTCAATCAATGGGATGACTTTGCCCAATTGTGAAGTATTTTGTGCCCAAATGTTTCATGACAATAACTCTAACATTGTTAAGCCTAAAATTAGTATTTGCAAGATTTTTTTGGCTATCTACAATGAATTTGCATATGTACTATGCTCTCAAGTCAACCATCACAAAATTGAAGTGCTTTATCTAAGCTAGTCTAGTCCCCTAATAGGATCAAGGATTTTGGCTTTAAGTTGATTAATAAGGGCAACCTCTTTAGGAACTTGGGTTGTCATATTGGTTGGGGTGTTTTCATGAGGCAAATACCAACTCATTCCCATGTAAAGTTTGAGGCTAACTTGAAGCCAGAAAGTGATATCCAAGAGATATTAACAGGTTAGGTGCTCGCCCTCAAGGGGGCTCTTATGCCTATGATGACCTTTATAGCCTCCTTGTTCTCCTTTTCCAATAAGTGCTAGTAAAGACTAAAAGGTCCTTTTAGGCTTCTTTTGTGGTCATATAGGAATCATTCCACTTGGCATTCTTTCTCAGGGGGTAATATTACTTCATCTAAAAGTGAGAGGGCACAAGCTTGGGGCCATTTTAGTGGACAATAATGCATCTTAACTTTAATTTGTTCATAAGGCTAAAATTAAAAAAACATTAGGCTATTATCATGAGTTACTTGATTCATTTACTTTCCTTCTCACGAATAAATGGCATCACTTGGAATGGCAACATGTTCTCTTTGCAAAGAGGGTTAAGGTTAAAATTGATGCCTCATGCTCAACTTGTATATTGCTCAATTCTTGGAAACTTGTTTGTGATCATTCTATATGGTCCTTTGATGTAGACCATTGAAGTGATGGCTCTCCCACAAGGTTATCTACCTATAACATACTACATTCAATGATGATTTCTCCCCTACACTTGATAACATCAAAGTTGCTAAGACCCTTTTTTGTAAGTGGCTACAAAGAGGTGTGAAGCTAGACATTCCCTAGTAAATTTTAGCTTAACAACAAAGGAATACAATGGTTGTAGAGGATTCTAAGTAGAGAGAAAGACTCTTGGCTAGGTGCTCTTTGGACCTAGTAATGAGAGTTTTTTTTAAGCAATTGAATAATTGCAAGGGAAATATAGTTGGGATAACTTCAGCAAAGAAGTGACTTTGAGTAGCACTGCTCTACATGGATCTTGAAGATCTAAGAAAACTAGAGTCCTGAAGATCCAACAACCTCTGTCAAGGTGTGGAAGAAGAGACCAACACGTTTGGAAGGCTACCAAATCCTTCAATTTGAGTGTGTTGCTTTGGAGAGTGGTTTGTCTAAAGTTCCCCACCAAAAATGTCATTAAAAATTTCACAAAAGTCTCCATTGTAGAGGTGTCGTGTCGCATGCATATGAGATTCTTATACATTTATTGTGGGGCTATGATGAAGCATAAGAGGAAGATTAAGTGCTACATGAAATGTGTAGGGTTATCATGGGATCTTCTTAGGGTTATTATAATTAGAAGATTCTTGTTTTTTGAGAGTGAGATAGCTTTTGGGAGAGATTGGGTCAATTTATTTTGAATGACTTTTCTTGTTAAGTTTTGGTTGGTTCCGTAGCTATCTTCGGCCAATTGTCTAAAGTCTTGTCTGAAGTAGACCCTACCTATAAGGTCACTCGTAAGCTTCTTATGAGGTTGGTCTATCATTAAAAAATATGAACTTTAACAAAGTTTGCAATAAGTAAATAAATTTGTGGCTACAAATCAATACTAAAACTATGAGTCATTTGCAACTCTAGTCATTTTATTAAAAAAAGACAAAACAATGTTGATATGTGAACCTTTATTTCTCCCTAATTGACAACTCTTCTTACTCCACCAAACAACAAAGACAACTACATATCAAAGATATGTGGAACCACGACATAAAATATTTGATCTTTCTTAAAACTTTAAGTAATTAGGTGAGGGGGGAAAATGTTTACCCGCAAATAAAATCTTGAAAGGATGGAACCTTAATCCAATATATGGGAACAAATTGTTCCCCACACACTTATTCTCCATTCGCACTTTGTGCGGAAGAAGATAAAATAAACTAGCATCCAAAAAATGCATACCTCTAATTGAGCCTAATGTGTGAATACTTTTGATCTTCACCTCTCAACAAAGTTACAAATTCAATTGTTTCACAAGGCTACTTACGTCTTGCATATCCATTTGATGGTCATGAACAATGCTTACAAAATTACTATCCAAGCCTCCAAGAGACATTTAACTACTTCACAAGCTCTCCATCAACATAAAAGATGTCAAATGGCATCCATCCTCCTACATGTGGCAACTCACCTTCAAGATGGCATCTTGATGACATATTGAGGAAAGAGATTACATGTGCCACCCTACATTTAGAACGTCTAGGAAACCTCACATTTTGTGCTTCATTAGCTCACATATTTATTTAGGGGCTCTTCTCTAGTGTTTTTCCTTGGATTTTAGATGTTTTGATTCTTTTGACCCCCATTTGTTAATACACGAGTATCTTGCTCACTAAACAACATGGCAATATATTAGAGAAAAGTATCATTTCAATCATGTAATATAAGCATATTAGTAAGACCTTTGTAGAAGATCTTAACTACAACTCTTTAAGGTGACAAGGATAACAATGTGAATTTAAGAATGTGAGTGTTGTTTGGGTTAATTTTCCTCCCTCAACCATTACAACAATTAGAGCTTAGAGAGAGCTAATAATTCACTAACCTAATATAAATAGAACTTCTAGCAACATTTTGGGATGAACATTTTTTAAGCAAAACATGTTAAGCATATGAGCAAGAAGAAACAACTTAAGAATATCATATAATGTTGTAAAAATTTAATGGTATGAAAACCTAATAGTTTGAGGGTAGCCTATGTTGAATATGATACTAAGAAGGTTTTGAAGAATCCATGAGTAAAACCTCTTGAGCAAAGGTTGATGGAGATGAGAAGGGAGGTTCCTGCAAAGAAACCCTTTTGTACATAAGACATCTAAGATAATTTCGATACAAACGGGTTTCTTTGCTCTTAGATGTCTTATTTACAAAAGGGTTTTCTATTCTTATTTACAAAAGGGTTATCTCGCTTTTGTAAATAAGACATCTAAGGAAGTTTCGATACAAAAGGGTTTCTTTGCTCTTAGACATCTTATTTACAAAAGGGTTTTTGATTCTTATTTACAGAAGGGCCCTCTGTAAATAAGACATCTAAGATAGTTTCGATATAGAAGGGTTTTTGATTATGACATCTAAGAGCAAAGAAACCCTTCTGTATCGAAACTATCTTAAATGTCTTATTTACAAAAGGGTTTCTTTGCAAGAACCTCCCTTCTTATCTCCATCAACCTTTGCTCAAGAGGTATTACTTGTGTCTTCAAAACCTTCTTAGTATCATATTCAACATAGGCTACCCTCAAAGTATCTTAGAATCCCAAAAGTAAAACCTCTTGAGCAAAGGTTGATGGAGATGAGAAGGGAGATTCCTACAAATAAACCCTTTTGTAAATAAGACATCTAAGATAGTTTCATCATTAAAACTATTTTGGAGGTATCAAATTCAAATTTGCCATAATTTCCTTGTTTGTTTCTAAGTGTAGTCATATGACCACTCAAATCAATCAAAAGAGGTCATTTGAGCATATCAAAGGGTCATTTTATATCAACTCTACCTTTTATAACTAAATTTTAATAATTGTATGTTTGTGTTTCTCAATTAAATATAGGTATCTCCTCTAAAGAGTAGTTGCAAATATATTGTGAATAATATTGAAAACGAGGTTAAAAACTATTGCCTTATAGATATGACTAAGTGTCATATATGTACATACATACATACATTACATGTGTATGTGTGGCTATGTGTGCACGCATGCATGTATTAATCTCACTATAAATATATAGATATAAGGCACATTTCTTTAATAAGTATATTTTAAATACTATCAACTTGCTTACACAAAATTTATAAAGGACATGTGACAACATAGAGATTTATTAGATATTTAAGCAAATGAGTGAGTTTTTAAAAAATAAAGGAAGGTCTACTTCAATTGAAAATATTGTGCATAAAACATGTTTCATAGAGAGATACTAACTTTAGGTGATCTCATGTATTTCACTCAAATGTAACCTACTCAAAAGTCATTGCTCATTAAGTTGACTGATTACAACCATTCAAAGTATCAAATAGTACATTTTTATTACATAAGTTTATGTTCAAGCAACATAGAGGGGCAATCTACAAATGCAAACTATCAGAAATGATGATATGGTTGTTTTGGCCCACACATTGAGAGTTGAGAGTATCCAAATGAGATTTCTACTTTCAAGACCTTTTATAATAGGGCACACAAAATTGGTCTATACAGGGACCATTTTGTAATAAAGTATTCTTTAATAGACAAGTTAGAACAAATGCCTCTTTCAAGCCCGTTGATCATTGAAAATCAGATGCCAAGTAAGAGGGACATGAATGGACAAACACAAATGTCATGGATGAATGCAACTCAGTGTGTTTGTGTATTCTATGTGGATCTCTTTATAGAAGGTCGATGATGGAAATGACCTTGGCATATTCTCTTACACAATTTGTACACTAGAAGAAAATAATCACAAAGTGAAGTTCTTTGTGCAAAAGCAATGGGTCATGTGCTCATGATGTATCAAACACTTGACTTGTAATCATCATGCTAGAAAAAATGGCTACCATGGTAGCTAGAAAGGAAGATATTGAGTACTTAATGAAGTTTGGATTGTGGTATTCTATGCCTAGTATTCAAGGCAAGCCACTAAAAGTAGAACATATCATAAACAACTGGATTATTAATGTGCCAGGGAATCATAACATCAATATTTATTGCCACACACTTTTAGGCACAATTTTGGTTCACTACAATGCTTGGAATGCTCCATATCATTACACCATTTTTCTCACATTTTCCTCACCATGGTGAGGAAAAAGCTTCACTTTAAAGTGTTTAAGTCTTCATTCCACTCTCTAGGTCCCAATTTGGGCATAGGGATTGAGAGAGGCTGGCTTGATATCAAAATAGTTATTATGAAGTAAGAGGGTCTTTGCACATGGCACATCTAGCTTGTTATCAGTGAATATTGAACTTAGCTTCCTCCTCTCGTAAATTTGCCATTGAATGAGAAGTTGAAGATTTACTCAAATTATCAAAATGTAGTATATCCATTTGTAATGTCATCAAAATAAAAAAAGTTAACCAAATGAGGCATCGTTTTTAGGTGTGAAGCTCAGGACTTATAGTGGCCATAAATGAGAAGCGAAAGTTTATTGTTTGCACGATGAAATTGTCATAAGTGTACCCATGTAACAACCATATTAGTAGAGCTATTGCTCACTATCACTAGCATCTCTTTCCCCATATTACTAAATTAGTGAAGTAAAAACCATGTTAGCAGAGCTAATGATAACTATCATTGGTATGCATGAAGACCTCTAAAAGTTAATAGAGCTTGAAACAACCATGTTAGTAGAGCTACCGATTACTATCACCGGCATCTCTTTTGCCAAATTGCTAGCCTATAATAGAAAACCCACGTTGGTAGAGCTACTGACAACTATCGCTAATGTCTCTTTTCCCTACATTGCTAGCCTACTGATTAGAAAACCATGTCAATAGAGCTACTGATAACTGTCGCTAGTACACGTGAAGACCCTCCAAGCTTAGTACCGGAGCTTGGAACAACCATGTTTGGTAAAGCTCCTGATAACTATCGCCAGTGTCTCTTTCCCCAGATTGCTAGCCTACTACTGATCAAAGAAAAGCATCACACACATTCCTCTCACATCCTTCCTCCCTTTACCGCTTTCTTACCTAACCTCTGTGTCAGCCATAGCTCGTGAGCTCTGTCTGTGCGCGCGCGCGCGCGCCTCTCCGCTAATCTGACCTCGTCCCACTCTCAAAAGTAAGCTGCGCCTGCAAATTATATTCGCGTTGCCCCGCATGCGGCCCTTTTGGGTGCCCCCATCCGGGCAACCCAACTGCATATGGCAATTCCTCCAGTGATCGTTCTGCAAGCTGTCTGCCTAGGGTTTTCTCATTTTGCAGAGGAGGCCATCGGCCTCGGAAACAGTGCGAGGCCAGAGGAGTTGCAACAAGGTAAAATGACAGTCTCATCATATTCTACCCCCCTATCAATTCGCATTTCAGATGTTTGTCTCTCTCTCCAATTCATCACATCAGTTTCGAAGTTTTTATGATCGACGTAGTTCGCCTCTGCGTGGAATCATGCATTTCCGCCCGCACCTGTGTGGCGTTCCACCAATAGTGGCTGGATCTCGGGTGGAATTTTCCATCCTGATGCCTGCTGCACGTTCACATAACCCAATCAAAAGTTTAGGGGCATGGATTCTCTTCTTTTTTAGCTTTGCAATGGATTAGCAAAATTGCCCGTGATTTAGTGGGGAGGTTCTTTTTTGAAGTGGTTACCATTAGTTCGTGATACCAGTACAATTTTCGATACTGACATCTTGGATAAAAATCATTTGATGTGTTGTGTGACACCAGAGTTTCAACCCGTAGAAGAAACTGTGACCCATCGGGCTGTAAGAAATTAAATGCTGCTGCATAATGTGCTGTTGTAGATTTCAGATGTCAAGTTTGTAGGGAATGGTTTGTCTATTGTTGAATTTTAGTTATCATTCTCATAAAAAAGATGAGTCTCTGCTCCTCACAGTAAGTCCTATGCTTGTCATCTTGCAGTAATCGGCTGATTTATTTGGTTCATCACTAACCTTTTGCTGGTGTGCTTTGGTAGGCTTTACCATTGTATAGTCTCTCTTTGACGTTGGGAAGTCAGTGCAGTACGAAAGTTGCAACTGTACTGCAATGGACTCCTCCTGCAACTGTGTGGAGCCACAGTGGCCCCCTGACGATCTTTTTATGAGATATCAGTATATATCAGACTTCTTTATTGCACTTGCATACTTCTCAATACCTCTTGAACTGATCTACTTTGTAAAAAAGTCAGCGGTGTTTCCATACAGATGGGTTTTAGTGCAGTTTGGTGCATTCATTGTTCTTTGTGGTGCAACACATCTCATAAGTTTGTGGACATTCACGACTCACTCTCGTACTGTCACACTGGTGATGACTATTGCAAAGGTATTGACAGCAGTGGTTTCCTGTGCTACTGCACTGATGTTGGTCCATATAATTCCAGATCTTTTGAGTGTAAAGACAAGGGAGCTTTTTTTGAAGAATAAGGCTGCAGAACTTGACAGAGAAATGGGGCTAATAAGGACACAAGAGGAAACTGGCAGACATGTCAGGATGCTGACTCAAGAGATCAGAAGTACTTTGGACAGGCACATGATTTTGAACACCACACTGGTGGAGCTTGGGAAGACACTAGCATTGGAGGAGTGTGCACTTTGGATGCCCACTCGCAACGGGCTTGAGTTACAGCTTTCTCATACACTTCGGCTACATAAACCAGTGTCAGTGACGGTACCTATTCATCATCCTACCATCAAACAAGTTTTTAGCAGCCATAGAGCCATGGTTATTTCTCCAAACAGTCCTGTAGCCATGACACGTCCAAGGACAGGCAAATACATGGTTGGTGATGTTGTAGCAATGCGGGTCCCTCTTTTGCACCTCAATAACTTTCAGATTGCTGATTGGCCAGATCCCTCCAACAGGCCGTATGCTCTTATGGTGCTCATGTTACCATCTGACAGTGCACGCAGGTGGCATGCTCATGAGTTGGAGTTAGTTGAGGTTGTTGCGGAACAGGTATCCTTCTATACATGATTCACAGGCACTATGTTGGTCTACTTATCTGTGAGCCATAAGATTACTTTCTCGGTGTGAGCCTATGGCCTTGGCAATCTATTTGTTAATGTTGGTTAGATACTTGATGATTGTTTTACAGTGGTTTATGGATCTTTTTATGAAGCAACATCACACCAACGCTGGTTTTGTCTCCATTAGGTAGCAGTTGCCCTCTCTCATGCTGCAGTCTTGGAAGAGTCAATGAGATCGCGAGACCTCCTACTGGAACAGAATGTTGCTCTGGATATGGCTCGAAGAGAAGCAGAGACAGCAATCCGTGCAAGAAATGATTTTCTTGCTGTCATGAATCATGAAATGCGAACTCCGATGAATGCAATCATCTTGTTCATGTCTCTTCTGAAAGAAACCGATTTAAGCCCTGAACAAAGGTCAATGGTAGAAACTGTGCTTAAAAGCAGCAATCTTCTTGCAACACTGATTAATGACGTATTGGATATGTCACGGTTGGAGGATGGGAGCCTCGAGCTTGATATGCGCACATTCAACCTGCCTGCCCTTTTTCGAGAGGTGTGGTTCTGGGTGTTGTACCTTCTTGCTATGGCTTTTCATTTGCTAAGAGTATGGCAACATGTCATGTATTTAGTTCTTCTGACATCCAACTTCAGAGAGCATGTTGGTTTTCTGAGAAATATGTTCTCTCATTTGTGTAAGACCATTTGATAGTCATTCATGCAAGAATGCACCATGTTATTTTGTAATCACCATTTCAAAATTATTATAACATTCCTTATGTGTTGGATGTGCCTTTGCTTGCACACATGTCCAAAGCAAGACACTAAGGGTTCTCAAGAAACACCTTAGTACCGTGTTTTGTATTTCTTCCACTGCATTACTCCTCAGACTTAATGCACTAAAAGCATCTCAATAGAAAGCACTGGTATGTGGTTCTTCTAATATTCTTTTGGTACTAATGTACTAGGCTTGTGTTTCAGTTCAGCACGAACCATTCAGGTATTTGCTAGTTCTGACCTGGCTTGAGACACCAATTTTCAGCCCTCTCTTGTGGCTCTGTTGAGGCATTATTATTAGGATTTCCACCAATGCATAATTATAGTGCATTATCTCCTTAAACCAGTCCCCAAAAGCATTCAATTCTAAAACACCAAGAATAAATGGCCATATTTGAACAGTAGGAAAAATGCACCAAAATCCTCTCTAAATAGTGCCAATTGTTTATCATTCTTCATCTCTGACCATTATCACTCTCAGCATGGAGCCATCAGCCTATCATTCTCACACTGCTGCCAACACCCCATCTGGAGGAGCTGCTTATCATTATTCAGCTGATCTTCATGCTCTATGGAGAATCTGCACCAGCTGCTGCCTGTTGCTACCCATGACGTTTTCAAGTCTATCCCTCACCCTGGCAACCTCTTTCTCAGGTGGCAACCTGATTTTCAGCATCCCTCTGCTGCATTTTCATCTTCCATAGGTTGCCTTCAACCTTGCCGCCCATATGTCCACACAGCCAGTTGACATGAGAGGTGCATCAGCGTTTTGCTAATTGGAGGTCATTTACCAGCCGGCTACATCATTACAACGGTGTGTTTCTTGCTCCACCAGGCTGTCCAACAGCTGCCCAGCCTTCCCACACTGCCCTGAATGCTGATGTTATCATTGCCTATACCAAGTTTTCGCCACTGGACCTGTGCTTTGCTGCCATCCTTATCCGACATCATCATTTGTCATTGTGGACTGTTGCTGCTGCATTTGGATATTTGTTACAAGTATGACACACTCTTGGAGCTATTTTTGGCGTCTGACACCACCCTCAGCTCATCTCATCCCCAATCCTTGGAGACAGAGGTTTGAGGCCCGTTTGTAGTATATTCAACATATCAACATTCATTCTTCATTCATCTTCCGAGTTCTCATCATTGTGAGTTGTACATTACACTTTGTGCTTGTTGTACACTTTGCAGTTTTCCATCTATGCTTGATCAATTCTTTACATGGTATTAGAGTTAGCACTAACATTGATACCTAAGCCTTGATTTGAAAGCTTGGGATTGAAGGGAAGTGGGAATGCAAGAGAAGAATGTCTCAGCTAGCATCACCAAAGCAGTCCTCCTCATAGCCTATTTTTTCCGTGCTGATACTCCCCTTATGAAGGCTTTGAGGGTTATGACCTTATATACAATTCAGAGGAGAAAGGTGCATAACAGCCCAGATTATGATGCTAATGAGGATTTGCAACTCCCAATGTGAGGAGGACACTTTGACATGGGAGAGTTGCCATATCTGGTCTTTTGGAACTCATTAGATTTGGTGAAAGGTGAACAAGTTTTTCCATTTAGCAAGTCCTTGCTTATTTACTTCAACAAGCCATGGGTGTAAGTGTTTATGATAACCTCAATCCATACCATTGTGTGAACATAAAAAGGGGTGGCTCAAGGTAACATCTCTCTTTCATTAGATGTTGCTTGTGGTGCATCATAATATTTTCAACTCCCATGCATTTCATCCACATCGCGATTCACAAACACACTCCTTTGTATATTTACCCATGCGTCCATTGATACAATACTTCAATTCACCGGATGTACACAATCCTTAGCCCCATATATTGAAATTAGCCTTTGCAAATAATCTAAAGAGCAATGATTATAAATGAATTGGCACATGTAAAATAAATTATAGCAAATAAACAAAAGATTCACTCAACAAGAGAGCTAGAATGCTTTTGCATGGTAGATGACACATGATAGGCCTCAAAGGTTGGTGCCTCTTTTGGTATTTCTTTATTATTATTCAAAGCTTGCACAAATCACAAATGACCTATTGTTACAATGGATTCTAAAATGCAGCAAGGCAGCCTTGGAAGGTGTCTGACAGCTGCAAATGCAGCAGATTGGAGCTAGATAACTGTTAGACGGGCAAAGAGTAGGGAGAAAACTGCAAGCGCAGCAGCTGATGATGACATGGCAGCTCACAATGGACCCAGAACAACATAATGTAGCTGGCTGATGATGTGGCAACCTGAGACGGCAGCAAAAGACAGTGAATGCAGGCTGGTTGATGACATGGCAGGCTGGGCGGTAGTTTCAGATTGCAAGCACAATTGTTTTCTACACACTTTGCAGTTGGTGACGATAGTAGTAATAGTGGATCAAAGATAGTAGTAGTGGTGGCTGGCAATAGTCGCCTCAACGGTAGTAGTAGATTCAAGGCTGGAAATAGTAGTACTGTGCAATAGAAGGCTGGTCAGCAAGCGCTTGTAGATGGACAATAATGGTGTATAGCTCCGGTTGAGATATCCTCTGTGTATGGGGTATGGACAACAAAGCTTTTGTTTTGCAAGTTGGAAAAACAAGATTGAGGTTGGATAGAGAGTTACTGAAACTAGCCTTTCTTCTTGGATAGGGTGGTAAATAACCCAATTAAGCACTTAATTACAAGAATTAACAAATTCATAAAATTAAAATGCACACTTTATAATAAATCTTGGACATTGGACAGCTTGTTGGCCCCAAAACTTGTGTCCCTTGTGGTATTTCTTTAACTTTTATTGCAAGTGGATGGAGTATAAGAGGGATCCTCTAACCTCCTCCGCTAATCCAAGTGCCTCTTGTTAAAACTGACCAACAAGCCTCCAAACTAATTTGCCCCTTGGTTTGCTTAGGGATGGGCCTTCACATTGCTCCTTGAAATACAAATTCAGTTCCAAATTTGATTTTGGTTGGTTGGCCTCTTGAATCTATCTGAAATTCCTCAATTTCAGCTGCTAGAATTCAAGTCCTAGGCCCTAAATTTTGAGAACACATCCCAGGGCGGCTATAAAAACCCTAATTTTTGTTGTAAATTAGGGTTTACAGTAGAGATTGACTGAAATCTCTTCCTTTGATGCCTCAAATTCTGTTGGAAAATGTTAAGATAACTTGAGAGATGGCTAGAGGATGAGAGAGAATGTTGTAGAGAGAGAGATTTCAAAGATTCATTGTGAGAAATGTTGAAAAATTGCGTGTGTCTTGCTTAAATAGCCATGGAAGTTGTCACCTACAGCCTAGGATTACCAAAAAGATTACTACCTCCTTGTGTAAGCTGTTACCTGCACCAGAAGGATCTTGGGCTGCTGTCACATTCTTTTGGAGGGCTCCAAATTGCTGTCAGTTGTTGTAGGACTAATCCTTGGTGGTTGCAAATCACATCAGCAGTTTCTCCTTGGTTTCTAACAGTCTCCTTTTCTCTCACAATGGTTGGAATAGACTTGCATCGGTTTCTAAAAACGTTTTTTTCACTTGCATGGGCAAGTTTTGCGAAGTGGCAGTCTTTTAATTCCATTTTTCAGCTCGGCCATCTCTCCGTAAAGGGAAAAAAAAATATCATCGCGATGATTCCGAATTAATTGTGTGGATAGTGGATATAATTCGTTTGACAAATGTTATCCATATTTTCAAAATATTAATTTTAAAAATTAATTTAATAATTATTCTAGTGCTAAAAAAATAATTTCACCAACTAATAATTAAATTGGCTAGGCCAAATTGTCTTCCAAGTGTCTCTAATTAGTTATTGACCCTTAGATCGGCATGTTACCATTGACATTAGTGGCCAATAAATTGTGCATGATTTAAATTTGACATTGGATATCATTTAGTACCTGTCAAACATAACTTATTACTACTTTTGCCTTTGGCACCCATTGCATGCTCGAGGTCCTTGGCTTGTTACCATGAAATAACTGCCATGTGCATTACATGTGCTAAACAACCTTGCACATTTGATTAATAACTTATTTAAATTTTGTCAACAAGATTAGACCGTCTTATAATTTCACATCCCTTTGACAACAATATACCTATCTATAGAAAGTTTGGGTCCTTCCAATTAAGGTTTGTGCTTATGGGACATAGATATTGTAGGAACACGTTTCTTTTTAATAAAAGGTTCAATTCATTGACTAATTGAGTTTTGGGGCTGTTTTGATAAAGCTAATACATTATTAGCTCAACACCCCATCTCAGGTCCAAAATTAACTAGAAAGGAATGATACTAGCCCAAACTCAATTTTTTTGTTCTTTATGCAAGGTGTCCCATCTCAAAGCAACTAAAGCATTAGGCAAAAGATCACGTTGGCTGCCCAGTGACCTACCAAGACTACAAAGTTGATGGTTATTTTACGAAGGGAGCCCAAGTGATCACCTCAGACAGGCTAGAGCATTTGGCAAGGGTGCTTGTTGGGCTGCCTAGTGGCCTACTAGGGCCTACAAAGGTGGTTGGAACCACAATGGACTTTGACATTTTTTTTTTGGGAGGGCTTATGATTGGAGTGAATAGATTTAGCTTTAAATGAGGGTTTTTGATTGGTTTTGTTCTATTGAGTAATCTGTGCTCTTGTGGGGTAAATAAAGAATGATTAGATCCATAGATGATCATGCTCATGCAAAATGCAATGCAACTGTGCTACTTGGATGATTCTCTCACAAGGGAATTGTTCACTCGCCCAAGTATCCTTTTACAATCATAGCTATCCAAAGGATGGAGATAATGATACAATGTACAAAATAATAAATGTCTTTGAAGCAATAACAAGAGAAGAAGGCCACCCTCTCTCATAGTTAGTTTGAATCAGCTCAGCTCGCGTACAGACTCTGACTATAAACTGGTAATAGAGTGGGTAACAGGCGTGAGGTAACTGGTGTGAGGTGACACGCCTGAGGTGATAGACGACAGTCAGGGCGTGCTACAGTTAGGGCGAGTTGAGGAGACACTAGGTTATAGGCGGGCACGACAGGCAGGCGGATAGACAGGTCGCAAAAGGACAGATAGGCTGTAGGTAGGCACGTCGACAGGCAGCGGACTGTCGGGGCGACAGGCCGCAGCCCAAGGGCCGCAGCCTAGGCGGCAGGTTTGATGGGTAGTCGACAGGTTGTAGATATGTTGGTAGGCAATAGGATAGTCCGACGATTGTTTGCAGGCTAGGGTGGCAGACTTGACGGGTCCTGGTTAATACTAGGACAGGCTCGTCATAGACTGCAGGTCGGCACGTAGGTAGGCAGTAGACTATCAGGGCAATAGGCGCAGCCTAGGCGGTAGGTTCGACGGGCAGTCGATAGGTCACAAATATGTCGGCAGGCAGCAGGATAGTTTGTCAACAGTTCGAAGGCTAGGTGGCAGACTTGATGGGCCTGTCCTGGTCAATGCAAGGACAGGCTTGTCACGTTTTTTCTTTTCCTCTTGAAATTTTTTTCCTTAATTTCTGCCATTCTTTTACTGGGCATTCACATGAAATTTTACCCAAGAAAATTGGGCTTTTCCCGGATTTGGGGACTTTAATGCAAAAGTGGACAATTTGTCTCAGAAACTGCAAAATCAGTGCACAATTACCCGTGAACCTTTGGGACTTTTTCACATTTCAGTTTCAATTTCAGTGAAATTTGTGCGCACACAAAGTATTTTGTTACCTTTGTTGATGGTGCCACACACAAAGTATGGGTTTATCCAATCCGTCGCAAAGATGAGGCCTTGGATAAATTTAACAAATTCTTGGCACTTGCCAAAAATCAGACCAACAAGACGTTAAAATGCCTTCGCTTTGACAATGGTGGGGAATATGTGTCCAAAGCCTTTCAAGACTTTTGTGACAGCAAAGAGATTAATTGGGAGCTTACTGCTTCTCAACAAAGTTCTGCAACGTTTCAATATGGAGGGGGGGAAAGCTATTAGTGTACCATTGCCTCCATATGTGAAACTTAGTGCAGATGACAGCCCTATATCAGATGATGGTAAGGCTGAAATGACCAAGATACCCTATGCTTCAGCTGTTGGTAGCTTGATGTATGCTATGGTTGCTACACGTCCTGACATTGCATTTGCGGTGGGAGTGGTTAGTAGATACATGGCATATCTTGAGCAGTGAAGGCCCAAGGGTATCATGAGATACCTTAAGGGCACAAAGGATTTGTGTATTTGCTTTGGTAAGCAGAAGTTATCTGTTGTTGGTTTCACGGATGCAGACTATGCTGGCTGTCCTGACTGCAAGAAGTCTACTTCAGGATATGTGTTTATGTTCACAGGAGGAGCAATCTCTTGGATATCTAGGTTGCAAAAGTGTGTTGCACTGCTTACTACAGAGGCAGAATATGTGGTTGCCACAGAGGCATGCAAAGAGGCTTTATGGCTTTCACGTTCAGTGAGAGAGCTTGGGATTACAGAGGCTCCTATCCTCCACTATGACAGTGAGAGTGCTATCATGCTAGCACGGAATCCTGTCTTTCATGCAAAGACAAAGCACATACAGGTGAAGTATCACTTCATCAGGGATGTACTTGGCAGCAAAGGCATTGAGCTTGTCAAGGTACGTACAGATGATAATCTTGTAGACCTTCTCAGGAAGGGTCTACCAGCCAAGCGGTTTGCTCATTGCTGCCAGATGATGGGGGTTGGATAGTATATGTGTCTTTTAGCTTTGTACATACATAGACTTAGCTGATTCTTTTCTCTACCTTCAGGCACATTGCCTTTAGGTGGGAGGTTGTTGGGAATAAAGGGTCACTGTGCCTTTTATTGTGTTCGGATGTGAACGCACCCTTACACTTTGTACTTTATATATATTCAAAACCTAAAATGTGGTTCACTAGTCATTGTACCGAATATCCATTGTGTCGTGCTCACTCTCTCTCTCACTCTACTGCTCTCAACTCTCCACATCTGCACTCTCAGCTCAGCTCGCGCACAGACTCATTGACTACAAATTTATCACTTTATTCAATATGTTTGCAAAATTATCGGTTGATGGCATAAAGTCTTGGTGGATGGTGCCTAGCTCAATCTTGGAAGTGGACCCCAATATGTCACGTACGTGTTGTGATGATCGGGTTACCAAGTAGTGCTATGGCACTATGGTTGTCGCAATAAATGATATTGGAAGAGTCTCATGGGAAATGAAGAATAGCCAGTGGTCCCCTGGAGTAGATAGCCTTACGATGCCATCAAAGAAGGTTTGATACTTTGCCTTAGTTGTGGAAGCAACCATTGTCTCTTGCTTACGACTTGGCCAAGAAATGGAATTTGTGCCCAAGGAAACATGTAGCCATTGTGAGATTGAGGAGTGTCGGGATCTCCAATGCAATTTGAATTGGTGTACCTCTGCAAAAGCAAACTATGACTATAAGTCAGACCAATAGAAAAGGCACACCGAATATATCTTGACATACGTATATAGGCAATCCAATGTGACATTTTAGGTGCATTGAAATGTGGACTGATTAAAGAAACATAGTATGCAAGATCAAGCCGAGTGTAAATGAACCAGAGAAGTTTCCCTATGATAGAGTTATAGATGTGCTCATCGAAGGATTGACCTAAGGAATCCTTTGATAAGTGGATAGTGGGCTCAAGTGGTGTGGCTACAGGATGCGTTTGATTAATACAATATTGTTCCACCGATTGAAGAGTGTATTTTTGCTACAACAAAAAATACTATTCCAGATCAAACTACCTCCATCCCCAAAAAGTGGGACAATTGACCAAGGTTACTAATCTTGAATGTAGAGCAAAGGTAGGCCTTAGTATAAGCAATGGTAGCAAAATTTGAGCATGTGATAAGTACATCATCTATGTATAAGAGAATGTAGTTGAACCTCTCTAAAGTGGTTTAGA
Organism: Lygodium microphyllum; assembly: GCF_053477565.2. NCBI lineage: Eukaryota > Viridiplantae > Streptophyta > Polypodiopsida > Schizaeales > Lygodiaceae > Lygodium > Lygodium microphyllum. Next base: position 17,381,929 of record NC_141142.1, read on the forward strand.
CATGTAAATTTGAGTCATAAGGGATAGAATGGAAGCCATGTGTTTGAGGAACTTCTTCATCCTATGGAACTGGGAACGTGGTGCTTGCTTTTGTCCATAGAGAGCTTTCTACACATGAAATACCTTGTCTTTATGATTAGTAGAAGAAAATCGGGGAGGTTGCTCCACATAAACTCCCTTCTCTAGATAACCATTCAAAAATGCACTTTTGACATCCATTTGATAGATCGGCCAACCGTGATGAGTGGTGAGTGCGACCAATAAACGGAATGCTGTCAACCCCGTAGTTGGTGCAAAGGTCTCCTCATAATTGACCCCATGTTTTTGGCGAAAATCTTGTGCTACAAGGCGAGCCTTGTATTTATCCAAAGTTCCATTAGCTTTCAATTCAGTCCTAATGATTCACTTAAGGATGTAGACTAAAGTGTCAACAATCTTGACCCAAAGGTGCTTAGGAAGCTTTGCTGCAAACAATATAAAGTATGCCATGTTCATCACAATCCGGTTTCTTTGCTCTATAGTTTTGCTTTGAGATGGGGTGTTGGTAGAGGTGGGTTGATGGGAGATGCCATGCTCTTACAAAAACTCGATGTACTCGTGGGTGATAAACTCACCACTAGATTCACTCCTCATACATTCTACTCAAGAACTAGTCTAATTATGTATAAGGAGTACCCATGAAGAATAGTAGGTGAATGCGCTAGATTTATGCTTTAGAAAATACTTCCACATGTATTTAGAGAACTCGTCCACTATACAAAAGAAGTACAATGTGCTATTAAGGGCAGTAGTGGATGTCAGCCCACAAAGATCAACATGAATTGATCTAAGAGGGGTCTCAGCTCTACAAGTGATCCACTGAGAAAAGGGTGTGTGGTGCTGCTTTCCAAGCCGATAAGCTGGGTAGACATCCCTGGATAGTTTCAGGCGTGGAAGATCCTCAACCATTTGATGACGTAACAGCCATATAGTGAGTCACACCCAAGGTGTCTGAAGTGATAATACCAGAGGCGCTTATTGTTCATATGCTCTCAAAGTGGTGGCTAAAGCTTGGAAGTGGTGGAATTCCAAGTTCTCGATTATCAGCTGATAAAGAAAATGAGTAATCTTGTAGATGCTACCAGGCTATGCCTTGCCATGAGCAATTGCTAATCCAATTTGAGAGTTTATGACCTTGATTGTGATTGTTGTAAAAAAGATTGCTTGTCCCAATCGGCAAACATGTTGAACGGATGATAAGTTCACTCCAAGTTGAGGGACATAATATATACCATCGAGTAAAGCGAGATCTTAGTCCTCATTAGGATCAAACTTGACGTAGCTTGACTAAGGAGTTATTCTCACAACAAACATTTCCGGTTGTAGAGGCTTGGGAGATAAACATGTCTTGAATGGGGGTCATGTGATGGGTGGCTCCACTATGCATGATCCAAACAAGAGATGATTTCCTTGGTTGGGTTGAGTGGACCTCTGTAGTGGTTGCCTCGTCAAGAGGTAACTCGCAAATATGGACTAAACTTGAAGCCTCTAATGTCTCCTTGGAGATGAGGCAAGCCTCGTTTCCAACAGACTAGTCGGACATGGCCCTTGGCATTGAGAATGACATTGACTATGATGGTTGACTGATGGTAGTGTGGGTATGCCTCACCACTATCCTTGATTTTGATTACCACCACCTTGCCTCCCTTGTTGGGAATCACTTGATTGAGTGGAGACAATCTCAATCTTTTTGGGTTGCGTGCCATTGGCCTTTAATTGACACTCGTCAAAATGGTCTGCCTTCTAATAATGTTGGTAATACTAGTTTTTCTTTGGTATATTTTTCCACCTAAGTTTCAAGGAGGACCGAGAGTTTCCTTGGGGTCTCACTAGCTTGGTTTTGGTTTTGATTGGCTTTGGTTTGCCCTTGCTGGCCCCTCTTAGAGGAAACAACAAGAGCCCCCTCTATGGAGGAAGAAATTGATCAAATAATCAAGCGTAAAACAGTAGTTGACACTCAAATTCATAAGTGTAGGCATGGTGGGTTGTGAGATCACGCGCTACACAAAATGAAAGTATTTTCTAGGTAGCTTGTTCAGAAACATTGTGACCTCATCATTAGGAGACTTAGGAGCCCCTATAATGGAGAATTCGGCAAGAAGTTGTGGATACTCAGCCAACTTAACCTTAAGGTCATCCCAGTTATTGATTTTGAGGTTTTGAAGCTCATGGTTGAGGTTTATATGACGGGTCCTATCTCAAGCTACATAGTGGTCGATCAATTTTCCCATTTTTTTGATGTTAGGTCAAAGTGCTATAGTTGTGAGTGGAATTCAAGTAAGAAACCTTGCATTAGCTCGATGATAGGGTTCCAACCCCTGGACAAGATCCCACAAGTTTTGAGAGTCAAGAGTATATCTCATTAGATTCGATCAAGTTGTATGGTTAGACCCGTTAAAATGAATCTTGTCATGAAAAGGATGCTTGGTGATTGAGGATGAAGAACTATGAGTTGTCAGAGTGTAAGGAGGATAATAAAAGCTAGGTTCTCACTAGAGAGAGAGATCCAGACTATGTTCCTTACTTTCAACCTCTCTTCGACTTGAGTGTAAGGTACACAAGCTCCCACTTTTGTCTCTTTTTTCCTTCAATTTTACTTCTCAAAATTGGAATAAGTTTGGTATTTCTTCTTCATTACATTTCACACATTATCTTCATTTTAATTTCCATCCATTATTCAAAATCAACTTAATGCATCTTCATTTCAAAACCCACCCATCCTACCAACTTCTTTCATTGCATCACCATAATCCTTTCATACCATTCACCTTTGCATATCAAACACCTCATGGCATTGCACACACCACACCGGGGGTCCTTCAAACATAGACATACCCTTTATGACCTTTACACCTTTTGCTCCAAGTAGTATTCATGCACCTTTGGGGAATGCTCCACCTCCATTCTACACTCCTTTGGGTTACTTGCAACATGGGGTTCCTACCCTTGCCTGTTCAAGTATCGACCAATTGATACCACAGTTTGCCTCCATGGCAATTTCTAGAGGGCCTTCTAGTTATGCTATTGTATCTCAGCCGGCAATTGTGTTGGGTTTAAGAGTCCTCATTAGTAAAGAAATGCTCTACCATAGAAAACTTAAAACAATCGTAGGACAAATGCAGAGGCTGATAAAGAATATAGTTAGGGTTAGGGTAACTCAGAGACACTGAACATAGTGAATAATGAAGAATGAAGAATGAATAGAATACAATGCTCAATGTAGGAAACACACTATGCAATGAAGAATACAGAATCAAGAACTCGTGTCTTGAGGACCAGTTAGAGAGAATGAGTTGGAGTGTGTGCTGTACTTTGACAGATCCCAAATTGTAGCAAGGCAGCCTCAGAGGCTATAACCATGTTTGGCAACAACAAATGGAGCAGAGTGGAGTTGGATTAGTGTGAGATGGGCAAAGAGGAGAGAGAATGTCATGAGGACATGTATTTTTGAAACCTCACTTATTATGTGGATGAATTTTTAATTACATGGTTGAGTAAATGTTGTACATGTGAGGTGTAATTAGAGTTAGAGTAAATTTACGACTCCGAGACTTGAGGAAATCACATGATATCAAAGGCAAAAGTTGTTATAAGTTATGTTGCACAGGTAGTTGGTGGTATCCGGTGCTAGTTGTTGGCCTAGGTCATTCATTTGATCTTAAGTGTTAGTTGGTGATACTAGAGAAGTGGTGTTTAATGGTACTTACTACCAATTTGATGGTCAAAGACGACGCAGCCTTTTGAGGTAGCCAGGGGTAGGAGAAGACCAATCAATAGCAAGTGACAACATCTATAGGTTTTTGAGACAAGGCAAGAACAATAAATGATTGATTTTCTTCAGTTCTTTGTGAAGAAAGTCCGAATTTCCTCTTTCCATAGCATTCTCTCTCATCTCCCAACCTTTTCACAGCCTTGCTTCTTAAATTACAGCATTGAGATCACGAAAGGCTGAGAAATTTCAGATTTCTCTTTTGTAAACTCTAATATGAAGCAAAAATTAGGGTTTAGCAGTAGCTTCGGGAAGCGTGCCAAAAATTGAAAGCTCCAAGACTTATATTCAACAAGGCCGAAGTTGTTTTTAGTTAAATTCAAGTGGAGAGACCAATAAATCAATGAATTTGGGGCATTTTCCATCTCCATCAAATTGATTGCTTGAATCGAGGGGCAAATTGGATTGAAGACTTGTTGTGGTTATTTTGGACAGCAAGGGAGTTGGAATACCAAAAGGGATTGGAAAAATCCGATTGTACATTGACTTCTTCTTCAATTAAGTTAAAGAAATATTGAAAGGGGTGCCAATTTTGGGGCCAATAGGGTGTCCATTGTTCAAGATTGTAATATAATTTGCATTTCTTAGCTTTGTAATAAATGTTGCGATGGCAACTAGTTTGTAATCAGGGAATTACCACCCATCCACGGAAGGAAGGTTGGTTTTAGAGAAAACTGCAAATGCAGTGACGTAGCACCTTGTAGTGAACCTGGAATAACAAAATGCAGTCAGCTGATGACGTGGTAGGCTGAGATGGTAGTAGAAGACAGTAAATGCATGTTGGTTGATGATAGGCAGTCTGGGTGGTAGCTACAGACTGCAAGCGCGGTAGTTTTTTGCACATGTGGCGGTTGGTGATAGTAGGAGTAGTGGCTGGCAGTAGTCGTTGAATCAGTAGCAGAAGATCTGGGACCGGAAACAGCAGCAATCTGCAATAGAAGGCTGGTCAGTATGTGCCAATTGATGGATAGCAATGGTAGCTACGGTTGAGATATCCTGTGCATACAGGGTATGGACAACAAAGCTTCGGCATCTGCAAGGTGGGAAAATGAGATTAAGGCTGGATGGAGGGCAGCATGTCTATTTGTAGAAAGTTTGGCACTTTCCAATTAGAATTTGTGCATATGGGACATAGACGCTCTCTAAGAACACATTTCTTTTTAATGAAAGGTTTAATTAAGTAATTGAGTTTTGGGTTTGTTTTAATAAGTTAATACATTTTTGGCTCAACAAGCATTTGAGTCCAATTTCACGGAGTATTTGCTTTTACAAGTATGTTGTATAATCCCCATGCAATCCCACATCGTTCCTCACATAGAGAGGGATTTCTTACGATGAAATTGTGAAAAAATCACTTTCTTTGCGACAAAGTTGTCCAAAAAGTGTAGAAGGCTTTAGATCTTAAAGGGGGAGAGAAGATCTTAGCCTCTAGTGATGTAATAACTTGTTTTGATGAGAATTATGTTCAACAATAGCAGTATACCTTGCTATAAATGGAGTTATAGAGCTGCCCATTGGATTCCCCATGCGGAGAAGAGAAGATTAGTTCTTGTCGTGACTTCTTACTGTTAGACAGTGTCATTTCCTGGATAGTCGGCCAGTCGGACAGCAGAGCAGTACGGCTAGAGTGGATGCCACGTCAGCACGACAGATAGGTGCCACGTGGCACAAGTATAGTCGGACTGTAGTTCTGTGCAGTCGGCCAGTTTTTTTGCAGTCGGTTGCATTAAATGCAGCTGACCTGGTGCTGGGAACTCCTATTTTTCGGCTATTTATAGTCGGTCTTGTGGCACACTCCAGCATTCATTATTTCAGATTCTGATCTTGAGATCTGTTGGTTGAGACAGATTGTGCTCGGACTGATGGAGATCGAGGTCATCAAGTCGGAGACATACGCAGATATTTCCTCTGCTCCCTTGTGTATTTTTGCACTCTTATACAACGTACTACACCTCAGATTTTCTGCGTTTACACTGTCTCCTTTTCTCTCTCTCTCTCTTCTCTCTGTGTTCACTCTCTCTCAGTCTTTGTCCTACGCTTCCACATTGTTGCACTCTGATATGATATCAAAACGGTAAAGATGGATTGATTGAAGATTGAACCTATCTGAAGAGGAGATTTCATCGCGACACAAGGCTGCGTTTCCAGGATTCGATTTTCATTATTTAGATCCTGATCTTGAGATCTGTTGGCTGAGACAAACTGTGCTCGGGCTGATGGAGATTGAGGTCATCAAGTCGGAGACATACACAGATATTTCCTCTGCCTCCTTGTGTATTTATGCACTCTTATACAACATATTACACCGCAGATTTTCTGCGTTTACACTGTCTCCTTTTCTCTCTCTCTCTCTCTCTTCTCTCTGTGTTCATTCTCTCTCAGTTTTTGTCCTACGCTTCCGCGTTGTTGCACTCTGATATGATATCAAAGCGGTAAAGATGGATTGATTGAAGACTGAACCTATCTGAAGAGGAGATTTCATCACGACACAAGGCTGCATTTCCAGGATTCAAGGGCGAGCGGGAGGGCTTCGCATTGGATCAAGGCTGAAGCGAGTGTGGGCGTGCGGGAAAGAAGTCTAATCGGTGATTTTTCTGCAGGTTATTGCTGTTCGAAGGGGAGGAAGGCTGCGTTTGAGACCTTCCGTTGCAGATTTTACTTTTTCATCGCCGCCGGCGGGTGAAGAAGGTTTGGGCAGTGGAGGAATCAGCCCTAGAAAGCTGCGTTTTCACAGTCAGAGGGGGCTCCTCTTGCGTTTGTGCAGGTATTGCTGGTTAACATGTCTTCAGAGACTGATTTGAAGTTCCAAGCAATCATGGACAGGAAGGTGCCTGTCCTACCAGCTCTTTCATCGGATCAAAAGCTTTATCGTTACAATTACCGCATCTGGCGGGTGATGATGTTGGCCATTTTGGAGTCTTGTGATTTGGCAAAACTGGTGATAGAGAAGATTAACAGGCCCTCGGTGAGGGATGAGTCCAAACTCTCTTCCAATGCTTGTGCGGAGTTGACCAAGGCCCAGTCTCATTGGGACAAACTGAATGCCAAGATTCAATCTTTTCTGTTTCTGTCTTGCACCATAGCCGTGATAGCTCACATTGAGCACTTGACGGTGGCTCGTGAGATATGGTTGGAGCTCAACCAGATGTACAATCGGATGACCCTGATGAAGAGGGTTTCTTTGGAGGTGCAGATGCGGACTTTGTCCATGAATAAATTTTCTTTGCTTCGGAAACATATCAACAAGCTTCAACAGCTTCAGATGCAGGTTCAAAATGCGGGGGAGTCTATTTCCTCCGAAGACATGGTTTTTATTCCGCTCTTATTGCATCAAGGCGGGAGTCCACTCTTCGGTGGGAAGAGTTAGTTCCTATGGTCTTGGACCAGGAGGAACAATCAAAGGGACAGAATGCTTCCAAAATGGAGGCATTGGTTGGTTAAGCCACTCAGAAGAAGGGGAAGGACCAAAAGAAGAAGAAGGAAGACAACAAATCCAAGAAGAACAAGGAGAAGGAATCTACTTGCCATATTTGTGGAAAGACCGGTCACTGTAAGAAGGATTGCCTTGATGAAGACAAGAAGGATACCAAGAAGAAGGACATGAAGGACTCTGGAGCGGCGGTTGCACCCTCATCAGTTGCTTTTCTACACTTAGCAGTCATTGAGGACTCTACACCGAAGACTTCTGATGTTGCGATGACAACTCCCTAGGCTCGAGAGTGGATTGTGGATAGTGGTACCTCACGGCACATGACTCCTTCTTTCGTTGGTGTTGCCCATTTGTGACCTTCGTGTGGGTAGATTCTCATTGGAGACAGCTCTTCTCTGTCCATTGCTGTGTGGGATGAGATGCAGCTTGTTTCAGATGGACGTGGTGGTACCCACACCTCTGAGGTGTTGCATGTGCCAGGATTGGGGTATCATTTACTTTCGGTTCATAAGATTTGTGCTCTTGGCCTCTTGGTGGAGTTTGACAGTGATACTGTTGGAGTCCTTGATCGTGGATCGAGGAAGGTTCTCCCTGCAGGGTATAAGGACAATGGCGTTTACAAATTGAAGTCTTCTTCAGCTCTTACTTCTCTTCTTCTTACTTCTCAAATATAGTCCGAGCTATGGCATCCTCAGTTTGGCCACTTGAACTACGAGTACCTTCGGAAGGCGTCGCGAGGGTTGTTTGTCCGAGGCTTGCCGGACATAGTGGTGAGCCATCAGCCATTTGTCTCTTGCATTCGTGGGAAATTGCATCGGGCTGCGATTCCCAACAAAGCTTCTAGGCAGTCTACTTCACCCGTGGAGCTTGTATCTACGAATCTTTATGGCGCGATGAGGACCGAGTCCATGAAGGGGAGCTTGTACTTCATGTTGATCGTAGATGACTACAACAGGATGACTTGGGCCTATTTCTTGACTTTGAAGTTGGAGGCTTTCTCTCAGTTCAAGGATTGGCTTCTCTTTGAGGAAAACCATTCTGGCCGGCGATTGAAGACCTTGCGTTCAAACAAGGGAGGTGAATTTATGTCTAATGAGTTTGCTCGTTTTTGTGCAGTTATGGGCATTCACCAGGAGTTTGCTAACACCAACACTCCCCAAGAGAATGGCATTTTGGAGCGGAAGAACCGAAGTGTGATCGAGATGGCACGCACCATAATGGAGCATCGACAGACACCTCAATTTTTGTGGGGAGGCAGTGGCTACCGCAGTTCACATCCTTAATCGATCTCCCACTTCGGTCGTTGACAGGATGACACCTTTTGAGGCTTACTTCGGGACTAAGCCTGATGTCTCTTATTTCAGGATCTTTGGGTGTGACGCTTATGTGCACATTCTCGAAAACGCAGCATGATAAGTTCGAGGCGGCTTCCCGACGACAAGTTTTTGTTGGCTATAGCTTCGAGTCCCAAGGTTATCGTTTGTTTGATTTCGTCAAGTGGGATGTCTACACGAGCTGAGATATACGGTTCGTGGAAGTTCCGGCCACAGAGGGGGGTGAGGAGCACCCCGTTTTTGGAGATCCAGGGGAGAGTTGGGCTCCTGAGATAGTTCCTTTGGAGCCAGAGCCTCTTGATGGAGATTCTTCTTCTGATTCAGAGTCGTCTTTTCCATCGGCCATCCCCGAGGAGCTTCCGCCAGTGGATGTTCCTGAGTCTTCAGCAGATGGAGAGCAACGGGGAGAGGTTCGTCCCTCCTCGTTGGGCTTGTGACACACTTCGAGATTCAGGGATCGAGGGGGTTCCTGAGGAGTGGGAACCACAGGATGGACCGCGGAGGTCATGGAGGAACTAGACACATTTTTCGGAGCTTGTCTGCTCCAACTATTGTTTGTTGATCCGTGTTATGCAGGATGGAGAGCCCACTTCAGTGAAGGAGGCTTTGCAGTTTGATCATTGGCGGAAGGCCATGGAAGCTGAGTTGGAGGCTATTGAGAGGAATTGCACTTGGTCTCTTGTGTCTCGTCCCTCTCACAAGAAGGTGATTGGTGTCAAGTGGGTCTTCAAGTCCAAGTATCTTAGCGATGGTTCTTTGGACAAGCATAAGGCTCGCCTTGTTGCTAAAGGTTTTGCTCAGCACCCAGGCATTGATTTCCATGATACTTTTGCCCCCACTGCTCATATGGTGACTATTTGAGCTGTTCTTGCCTTGGTTGGCCTGTTTATCAGTTGGATGTGAAGTCGGCCTTTCTTAATGGTGACTTGCAGGAGGAGATCTATGTTGAGCAGCCTCCTGGCTTTGGATCCTCAGATGGGAAAGTTTACAGGTTGAAGAAGGCCTTGTATGGCCTCAAGTAGGCTCCGCGTGCATGGAATGAGAAGATTGACTTGTTTCTTCAGTCGAAGTTGGGATATCAGCGCTTCAAGGCCGATCCGCAGCTTTAAGTGCACACTTTCGAGGTTGGTCGTGCGTTGTTTGTGTTACATGTTGATGATTTGATTTTGACAGGGGATCATGCACAGAAGGTCCGAGAGACCAAGACAACCTTACATCAGGCATTCGAGATGACGGATTTGGGGCTTCTTCATTTCTTCTTGGGTCACGAGATTTATCAATCTCAGAGGGGATTTTCATCTCTCAGTAGAGGTACATTCAGGAGCTCTTGGTGACTTTTGAGATGGAGACTTGTCGGCCCATTACTATCCTATGGATCCGAATTGGAAGGCCACTTCACACTTAGATTCTCCCGTTATGGATGCTTCATGCTGCCATCAGTTGATTGGATCCTTGATTTGGCTTCTCAACGCTCGTGTTGATCTTTGTTTTGCTGTGGGTCTTTTGACAAGGTTCATGATGGAACCCAAACAGGTGCATTGGCAGGCTGCCCTGAGGATTCTTCGGTATTTGAGGGGGACCTCTGACTTAGGGATTTCTTATCCCACAGGTACAGATGCTTCAGATTTGGTTCTTGCAAGTTGGAGTGACTCGGATGGGGCTGGTGATGTGGACCACCGACGGTCTACTACAGGCTACTGTTTTATCTTGGGTAGAGGTGTTATCTCTTGGAGTAGCAAGAAGGAGCCCATGGTAGCCCTTTCTTCTACTGAGGCAGAGTATCGGGTTGCATCTTCCACCACATGTGAGGTTGTGTGGCTTCGGAGATTGTTGGAGGAGCTTGGCTGCCCCCAGACTTGTCATACTCTTCTGCGGTGCGACAATGAGAGTTGCATTGCCTTGGTAGGGAACCTTGTATTCCATGCCGAGACGAAGCACATTGAGATCCAGTATCACTTCATTCGGGAGAAGCTTTTGGATGGGACCATTGATGTGGAGTATTGCAAGATGGAGGATAATCTTGCAGATTTGTTCACGAAGGCGCTTCCCCAGGCTCTTCTTTGACATCATTCCAAATCCCTCAGTCTTTTGACCCATCCAGGATCTGAGAGGGGATGTTAGACAGTCATTTCTTGGACAGTTAGTAGACAGTAGGTTCCACGTCAGCAGGTTGGTGGACAGCAGGCTCCACGTCAGCAGTACTGCAGTCCACGTCAGTAGTACGGCAATCCACATCGGCAATACAGCAGGGCACTGGTACAGTCGGCCAAATTTAATGCAGTTGGCTGCGTTTGCATTTAATGCAGCCGAGCTACTCCAATAATTTCCTATTTTTCGGCTATTTATAGCCGGTTTCGTAGCTCACTCCAATATTCATTATTTAGATTTCGATCTTGAGATCTGTTGGCTGAGACAAACTGTGCTCGGGCTGATGGAGATCGAGGTCATCGAGTCGGAGACATACGCAGATATTTCCTTTGCCCCCTTGTGTATTTATACACTCTTATACAACATATTACACCGCAGATTTTCTGCGTTTACACTGTCTCCTTTTCTCTCTCTCTCTCTCTCTCTTCTCTTTGTGTTCATTCTCTCTCTGTCTTTGTCCTATGTTTCCGCATCGCTGCACTGTGACATTTTGTAGAACTCTTTTAAAACTTGGAAATTAGAAAGCTTTGATTTTGAGTATGAAACTTGTATTCTAAGTTCTAGCTTCTAAGCACCGAGGCTCTAAGCTCCCCCACCCCCACCCAAAAAAAAAAACCCCTAATGATGTGACACTTCCATTTTCCCGTCCTCGAAACTTGTTGTTTCTGTTTCCATTTCCATTTCCCTCAACTATGCAATTTGTACATCACCTATACATGGAGTAACAACAATCTGCTTAGTTACTTTAAACATGTGTGGACAACATTATATTGCTAGTATACGGAGAAACATTAATGCGGTTGATTACTTCAAGCCGTGTATGGACAATTGTACATTGCTGATGGATAGAGTTATTGTTGTGTGCTCAATTACTTGGAAACATGTATAGACAATTGTACGTTGACAATACATACAATAACAACAATATGCTAGGTTATGGGAAAACATGTATTGGCTATTTTATATATTGTGTTGAATCTTAACTACAAGCAATCATAGTCACTTGCAATGCTCCAAGAGGGAGGTATGCTGCCACAATGAGAAATGAATGTAATGATTTAAGTAAAATAAACTCTAATTCTACTAACCCTAGCTTGTGGCATAGTGACCATTGCACTAGCAATGAAGGATATTGGGACATACAGTGGACAAGTGTACAAGCTATGTGGTATAAGGATAGGGCAAGAAGACATTTAATGATCATTTGAAAGTTTCATCCAATAAGCCGCTCACCTAAGCTAATGATTAATGACCAAGTCAATAATTATTCTTTTAATAAAAAACGAGATTGGATTAAGGAGCACCTGATTACTCATTTAGAAAGTTGATCTTGGTTATATGGGGGTCTCTTTCTTTTGTTGGGATAAAGGCCCCGTTTAACCTTCCGTGTATAGTACGCACATTATTTAGCTGTACATGTGAATGCACCCTTACGTATCCTAAGTATAAATACATTTTACTCTTTGTGTACCAACACATTGTTGGTACACTCATATCGAATCGTACTTTCACTCTACTCTCTCTCTCCAGGCGTCATACTCTCACGCTCACTCCTCCTCGGACTTCTGTCACTCTCAGCTAAGCTCCAACAACTGGTATCAGAGCACAAATTGTGCACGCTTATCGAGACCACTCACTAACAGGTGACAGTGAGCTCGCGAACAGGTCGACAACGGGCCACGAGCAGACGTATAGCTGTTGAGCACAGATTGTGCACACTTCCCGAGACCACTGACTAATAGGCAACAGTCAACTCACGAACAGGTCGAGGCCACAGGCAAATGTACAGCTGCTGAGCGAGTGACGTGCAGTCGAGTGGGTTGCGTGGTGACGGGCAGCAATAGGTGACAGGGCAGCAGCGGGCGACCGGCAGTGGCAAGTCGACGACCAGTAAACGGCCGCAATCAGCCGCAAGGCACTTGTGCCATAGTCAAGTTGCAATCTCGGCGGGCTCCAAGTCAGCGCACAACTGACTGCTATGACAACGTGATGGGGAAAGACCAGCGGACAGAGCAGGCTGCAGACGCACGACGAGACAAAGGCGGCCAGCCGTGTCACGTGACTGACGCGACAGGCCAGCAGGTCAACGGATCCTCCCGGCCGTTGCACACACCGCTCGTCGATTTTTCTCATTACCTGCAATTTTGGATCTGAAATTTTGGGGGTGTGTGCAGAATTTGGTAAATTTCTGCATTTTTGCCCGTGTGGTGGCTGGTTCATGTACAAACAGCAAAGATTTATTACTGTTTGAGGAAGAACAGCAATGTGTTTGCTGGTTCAACTTGTGCTTTTGCAGTTCAGGGGCATTTACTCTTGTGTTTGTGATAAAATGGCTGCAAGTTCTTCTAGTTCAGACATCAAGAGTTTGATGGAAATCAAACGGTTTGATGGTCATGGCTTTGACCTCTGGAAAGACTGTATGCAGGGCATTTTGCTCCTAAAGGATTGTGAGGATGCTTTGCATGAAGATAAACCCGCACTAATGTCTGATGCAGATTGGGCCAAAGTAAACAAAAAGGTTGTGGCTTACATTAAGATGGGTGTCACTAATAACATCTTGACAAACATTAAGGGTTTAGATACAGGTTATGCAATATGGGAGAAGCTAAAAACTACCTATCAGATCACCACATCTGTTAATCACATGCATTTAATGCGCAAGTTGGTGAATATGCGATTGGATGAGTCAAAGCTTGCAGCAACTGAGCACTTGAGTGCATTTACAAGGATTCTAAATCAGCTCAAGGATGCAAATTTGGACTTTGATGATAAGTTGAGGGTAATCTTTTTTATCATGACACTGCCTGACTCTTGGGAGACCTTGGTGGGATCTCTCAGCAATAATGCCAATCTCTCATATGATAGGGTGAGGGGATCAATCTTGAATGAAGAAATTAGACGTATGTCTAGTGGGAAAGGCAGCAACTCAACTTATAATGTAAGAGGCAAGACTGAAAAGAAAAATGTAAATGCAGGACAAAGAAACATGAGCAAGAGGAAAGGAAAGAAAAAGAGTGACATTACCTGCTATCACTGTGGTCGAAAGGGCCACAAGAAACCTGATTGCAGGTATTACAAGAAGGAACAAGAGAGAAAGAAGAATGCAGAAGGTAAAAAGAAGAAGAAGAAGGATAAGACAGATGCATCTGAGGCAGCCAAAGGCAAGGAAAAGGCCAATGTGGCCTCTAGTGTGATTATAGAGGAGCTTTCGGATACAGAGGCTAATGTATTATGTGCAGTTGATTATGATGCCCTTGTATGTTACACGCAAGATATGCAAATTACCAAGGCTGATGTGATTGATGTACTTTGTCAATTGATGCTAGTGTCACTCAGGCAAGAGCTTGTGTTGAAATATGTCAGATATGTGTGGCATTAAAAAGAGTTTACTATCTGTTGGTCAGCTTGACTTACATGTCTACACTACATTGTTTGGTGGTTGTTTGTGGAAAGTGAAAAAGGGTTCCATGCTAATTGCAAAAGGAACCAAGAAGAGCACTTTGTATTGTTTGCATTGTAAAGCCTTGAATGGCAAGTTTCTTGTAGTTGCTGAAATTTACAGCCACTTGGAGTTATGGCATAAGAGATTAGGCCATATGAGCCAAAAAGGACTTGATATTCTTACCTCTCTGAAGAGCGTTGATGGAAAAGGCTCTAAACTTGACTTTTCTAATGAGTGTCAGTTTGGAAAGCAAATAAAAAATTCCTTTTACTCTGGTGTCTTTTGTAAGTCCAGTATCTTGTACTTAGTGCATTCTGATGTATGTAGTATGCCCGTGAAATCATTGGGTGGTGCTGCATATTTTGTCTCCTTTATGATGATTGTTCCAAAAATATTTGGGTATACCTGTTGAAAAAGAAAAGTCAAGTGTTTGTTGTTTTTAAAACTTTTCGTGCATTTGTGACCACTCAGACAAGTAGAAAGCTGAAATGCTTGAGAACTGATAATGGGAGTGAGTTCATATCAATTGAATTCAAGTCCTTTTGTGACTTGCATGGAATTAAGAGGGAGCTAGCAACCCCTTAAATCCCTTCTTCAAATGGGGTGGCTGAAAGATATAATAGGACTTAATGTGAAAGAGTGCGGTTCATACTGTCCACTGCTAATCTCCCTCATCAATTTTGGGAAGAGGCACTCAACACCGCTGTTCACATTTGCAACCGCTCTCCAAAAAGGTCCTTAAATAATGGCATCCATGAGGAGGTTTGGTCTGGCAAATCAGCCTCATATAACCATTTACGCATATTTGGTTGTGATGCTTCTGTGCATATTAGAGATGAACTGAGGAACAAACTAGACCCAAAATCCACCAAAGGTATCTTCATGGGCTATGGTGATGACGGGCGAATTTGGCGACAGAGTGTGGTTACCTCAGTCCAAGAAAATTATTCGCAATCATAATGTTGTGTTTAATGAGGCAAAACTGCTAAAAGGTACTTTAGCCTCAAATGAAGATATGAAAAAGGTCGAATTTTAGAGCTTGCAACCACCTATTACTTCAAAAAATGAGCCTCATGGTATTGTACCACAGGCTGAAACTGATGATCAACCGGTTATTTTTGAGCCAAATGATGATGGACAACAAATAGGAGCACAAGGAGGTCATGGACAGCAAGATAGACTTGTTGATTATGAAAATGTAGGTGTTGGTAATGAAAATGAAGGTGTTGTACAGCATGAACAGCATGCTGAAAATGGCTTATAGCAACCAATAAATGCTGAAAATAATATACCTCCAAATGTAGACCCAATTCTTGAAAATGTTGATCATTGGATACGCAGGTCTATACGCGTAAGAAGGCAACCACATAGGTTTGACCTTTCCTTGCATTATGTGATGCTTAACAGATGAGGGTGAGCCTCTTACATACAAAGAGGCCAAGTCATGTGAATTCAGTAGTAAGTGGGAGCTAGCTATGCAGGAAGAGATTAAATCTCATATGCAAATGATACTCCGGATCTTATGTCATTGCCCAAGGGAAGGAAGCCACTTCTAAACAAATGGGTGTACAAAGTAAAGACAATTGATGGGAAACCCAAGTACAAGGAAAGACTAGTTGCCAAAGGGTATACACAGAAGGAAGGGATCGACTTCCAAGAGGTCTTCTCACCTCTTGTGAAGATGACCACTCTACATGTACTTTTTGCTCTCACTGTTGTATTGGACTTAGAGCTATATCAAATGGATGTAAAAACAACTTTCTTGCATGGTGACATTAATGAGGAAATCTACATGAAACAGCCCGAGGGCTTTGTAGTTCTTGGAAAAGAGCGGATGGTGTGTAAACTAAAACGTAACCTATATGGGCTGAAGCAAGCACCACAGCAATGGTACAAAAAGTTCGACACTTTTATGCTATCTCATGAGTTTACACACAACCATGCAGATCATTGCTTGTACATGAAAAAGGATACAGATGGCAGCCCCATCATACTTGTTTTGTATGTAGATGATATGTTGCTAGCTAGGAAAAGGAAGACTAGCTTGGATGCTCTCGAAAATCAGCTGAAATCAGCTTTCTCCATGAAAGATTTGGGGAATGCAGAGCATATTTTGGGTATGAGGATTCGCAGAGATAGAATGCAGAAATTGCTATTTTTATCTCAAGAAAAGTACATTGAAAAGGTACTCGACAGATTTAACATGGCTGAAGCTAAGCCTTTTGGGGTACCCTTACCTTCTTACCTTAAGCTTAGTAAAACCAACAGCCCAAAAGATGACGTGGAAGCAAATGCTATGAAGGGAGTCCCTTATGCATCATCTTGTGGCTCTCTTATGTATGCTATGGTTGCTACTCGTCCAGACATTGCTCATGGGAGTTGTTAGAAGGTTTATATCAAATCCTAGCAAAACACATCAAGAGGCTGTTAAGTGTATTCTTCGATACCTAAAGGGTATACCAAGAAAGTGTATTTGCTATGGGGAGGGTGCACTTAGTTTGCAGGGTTATTGTGATGCAAACATGGTAGGTGACTTGGACACTCGAAGGTCCATCAGCAGGTATGTCTTTAGAGTTGCTAGTGGGGCTGTTTCTTGGTGTTCCAAGTTACAAAGCATCGTTGCACTGAGTATCACTGAAGCTGAATACATATCAACTACTACTGAAGCTTGTAAGGAAGCTATATGGTTGAGCAAACTTGCATAGGATCTCGGCATGCCTATGGGTACTACAGTTTTGGGATATGATAGCCAGAGTGTTGTGTATCTGGCTAAGAATGCCATGTATCATTCATGCACAAAGCATATAGATGTGCGATATCACTTCATCAGACTGATTCTTGAAGATGGTCAAATCGCATTGACCAAGATCAAAACACTGGACAACCTTGCAGGCATTCTCACTAAAAGTCTAAGCAAAGCTCAGCACGAGCATTGCATAAGACTAGTGGGAGTTGGTTAGAGGTTTACTTTGGACCTTTAAGTGGGAGTTTGTTGGGATAAAGGCCCCGTTTAACCTTCCGTGTATAGTACGCACATTATTTAGCTGTACATGCCAATGCACCCTTACGTGCCCTAAGTATAAATACATTTTACTCTGTGTACCAACACATTGTTAGTATACTCATATCGAATCGTACTTTCACTCTACTCTCTTTCTCAGTCGTCGCACTCTCACGCTCACTCCTCGAACTTCTGTCACTCTCAAGTTGAGCTCCAACATCTCTCTCATTTTGAAAAGCACAAGTTTAGAGAGAACCATTTTCTATTCTTTGCTGCAGAGATTGCAATTTTCAACCATGGGGCATGAGCTGACAACATGTAAGTGTCAGAGTGCAGCAATGCGCAAGCGTAGGACAAAGACTAAGAGAGAGTGAACACAGAGAGAGAGAGAGAGAGAGAGAGAGAGAGAGAGAGAGAGAGAGAGAGTGTAAACGCAGAAAATCTGCAGTATAGTATGCTATATAAGAGTGGAGAAATACACAAGGGGGCAAAGGAAATATTTGCATATGTCTCCAACTTGATGACCTCGATCTCCGTCAGCCCAAGTAGAGTCTGTCTCAGCCAACAGATCTCAAGATCAGAATCTGAAATAATGAATGCTGGAGTGTGCCACAAGACTGACTATAAATAGCCGAAAAATAGGAATTCCCAGCACCAGGTTGGCTGCATTTAATGCAGCCGATTGCAGAAAAACTGGCCAACTGCATAGAACTGCAGTCCGACTGTACCTATGTCATGTAGCACTTGTCTGCCTTGCTGACGTGGCATCCACTCTAGCCATATTGCTCTGCTGTCCGACTGGCCGACTGTCCAGGAAATGACACTGTCTAATACCCCCTCTCAGATCCTGGACGGGTCAAAAGATTGAGGGATTTGGAATGCTGTCAAAGAAGAGACTGGGAAAGCACCTTCGTGAACAAATCTGCAAGATTATCCTCCATCTTGCAATACTCCACATCAATGGTCCCATCTAGAAGCTTCTCCCGAATGAAGTGATACTGGATCTCAATGTGCTTCGTCTCTGCATGGAATACAAGATTTCCTACCAAGGCAATGCAACTCTCATTGTCGCACCATAGAAGAGTAGGACAAGTCTGGGGGCAGCCAAGCTCCTCCAACAATCTCCGAAGCCACACAACCTCACATGTGGTGGAAGACGTAACCCGATACTCTGCCTC
Organism: Lygodium microphyllum; assembly: GCF_053477565.2. NCBI lineage: Eukaryota > Viridiplantae > Streptophyta > Polypodiopsida > Schizaeales > Lygodiaceae > Lygodium > Lygodium microphyllum. The sequence goes on from NC_141142.1 coordinate 17,400,270, forward strand.
AGTAGAAGAAAGGGCTATCGTGGGCTCCTTCTTGCTACTCCAAGAGATAACACCTCTACCCAAGATAAAACAGTAGCCTGTAGTAGATTGTCGGTGGTCCACATCACCAGCCCCATCCGAGTCACTCCAACTTGCAAGAACCAGATCTGAAGCATCTGTACCTGTGGGATAAGAAATCCCTAAGTCAGAGGTCCCCCTCAAATACCGAAGAATCCTCGGGGCAGCTTGCCAATGCACCTGTTTGGGTTCCATCATGAACCTTGCCAAAAGACCCACAGCAAAACAAAAATCAACACGAGCGTTGAGAAGCCAAATCAAGGATCCAATCAATTGACGGTAGCGTGAAGCATCCATAACGGGAGAATCTGATTGTGAAGTGGCCTTCCAATTCGGATCCATAGGAGTAGTAATGGGCCGACAAGGCTCCATCTCAAAAGCCACCAAGAGCTCTTGAATGTACCTCTGCTGAGAGATGAAAATCCCCCTGTGAGATTGATAAATCTCGTGACCCAAGAAGAAATGAAGAAGCCCCAAATCCGTCATCTCGAATGCCTGATGTAAGGCTGTCTTGGTCTCTCGGACCTTCTGTGCATGATCCCTTGTCAAAATCAAATCATCAATATATAACACAAACAACACATGACCAACCTCAGAAGTGTGCACATAAAGTTGCTGATCGGCCTTGGAGCACCGATATCCCAACTTCGACTGAAGAAACGAGTCAATCTTCTCATTCCATGCACGCGGAGCCTACTTGAGGCCATACAAGGCCTTCTTCAACCTGTAAACTTTTCCATCCGAAGATCCAAAGCCAGGAGGCTGCTCAACATAGATCTCCTCCTGCAAGTCACCATTTAGATTAGCCGACTTCACATCCAATTGATAAACATACTATCTCCTATGGCCAGCCAAGGCAAGAATAACTCGAATAGTCGCCATACGAGCAGTGGGGGCAAAAGTATCATGGAAATCAATGCTTGGGCATTGGGCAAAATCTTTAGCAACAAGGCGAGCCTTGTGCTTGTCCAAAGAACCAACGCTAAGGTACTTGGTCTTGAAGACCCACTTGACACCAATCACCTTCTTGTGAGAGGGACGAGGCACAAGAGACCGAGTGCTATTCCTCTCAATAGCCTCCAACTCCGCTTCCATGGCCTTCCGTCAATGATCCAATAGCAAAGCCTCCTTTACTGAAGCGGGCTCTCGATACTGCATAACATGGGTCAGTAAACAATAGTTGGAGCAAACAAGCTCTGAAGAATGTGCGTGGTTTCTTCGTGGCCTCCACGGTCCATCATGTGGTTCCCACTCCTCAGGGACACCCTCGATCCCTGAATCTCGGAGGGTGTCACGGGCCCAACGAGGAGGAGGATGAACCTCTCCCTGTCGCTCTCCATCTGCTGAAGACTCAGGAATATCCACTGGTGGAGGCTCCTCGAGAGTGGCCGGTGGAAGAGAAGACTCTGAATCTGAAGAAGAATCTCCATCAAGAGGCTCTGGCTCCAAAGAAACTGTCTCGAGAGCCCAACTCTCCCCTGGATCTCCAAGGACGGAGTGCTCCTCACCCCCCTCTGTGGCCAGTATTTACACGAACATCACATCTCAGCTCGTGTAGACATCCCGCTTAACGGGATCAAACAAACGATAACCTTTGGATTGGGAGCTATAGCCAACAAAAACCTATTGTCGGGAAGCCGCCTCGAACTTATCATGCTGCGTCTTCGGAATGTGCACATAAGCGTTACACCTAAAGATCCTAAAATAAGAGACATCAGGCTTAGTCTCGAAGTAAGCCTCAAAAGGTGTCATTCTGTCAACGAATGAAGTGGGAGATCGATTTAGGATGTGAACTGCGGTAGTTACTGCCTCGGCCCACAGAAACTGAGGTGTCTCCGGTGCTTCATCATGGTGCGTGCCATCTTGATCACACTTTGGTTCTTCCGCTCCAAAATGCCATTCTCTTGGGAAGTGTTGGTGTTAGCAAACTCCTGGTGAATGCCCCTATCTGCACAAAAACGGGCAAACTCATTAGACATAAATTCATCTTCCTTGTCTGAATGCAAGGTCTTCAGTCACTGACCAGAATGGTTCTCCTCAAAGAGAATCCAATCCTTGAAATGAGAGAAAGCCTCCAACTTCAAAGTCAAGAAATAGGCCCAAGTCATCCTGCTACAGTCATCTACAATCAACATGAAGTACAAGCCCCTTCAGGGACTCCGTCCTCATCGGGCCACAAAGATCCGTAGATACAAGCTCCATGGGTGAAGTAGACTGCCTAGAAGCTTTGTTGGGAATTGCATCCCGATGCAGTTTCCCACGAATGCAGGAGACAAATGGCTGATGGCTCATCACTATGTTCGGCAAACCTTGGACAAACACCCTCGTGACGCCTTCCAAAGGTACTCGTAGTTCAGGTGGCCAAACCGAGCATGCCATAGCTCGGACTGTGTCTGAGAAGTAAGAAGAAGAGAAGTAAGAACTGAAGAAGACTTCAATTTGTAGACTCCATTCTCCTCATACCCTGCAGAGAGAACCTTCCTCGATCCACGATCAAGGACTCGAACAGTATCACTGTCAAACTCCACCAAGAGACCAAGAGCACAAATCTTATGAACGGAAAGTAAATGATATCCCAATCCTGTCAGAGATCATAGCCTGTTTTCAGGCAGGCAGCAGCAGGCAGCAGCTGCACAGTCCAGCTGCACAGTCGGACTGTGCAGTCGGACTGCCACGTGGCAGTCCGACTGCCTGCAGCTGATTTTTATCAGGCTGCGCCCTATTTTGGCGCCCCATCCTAGGCAGATTTTCGCCTATTTATTGCTGACGTTTTCAGCAGTCTGGTATTCATTCTCTGTTGCAGATTACAGACCGGTGCCGTGCAGATCTCTGTCTCTGTTCGCAGATTTCTGACAGCAGACAGTGCAGACTGCAGCAGACTTCGAGGTGGACAGCAGGTCGCATCGTCGAGGTGGAGACACGCAGTCCAGCGCACTGTGCCCGTGTATATCTTTGTATTCAGCATTCTTTATACAGCAGATCTTCAGTGTACACTGTCTCTTTCTCTCCCTTCTCTCTCTGCGTTCTCTCTCTCTCAGTCCTACGCTTCCGCACCGCTGCACTCTGACATGGTATCAGAGCAGTGTTTGAGGGCTGACTGAGCGCAGAATCAACCTGAAGAGGAGTTTCCATCGCGACACAAATTTGCGTTTTTTGCGTTTAAGGGCAGACAGGAGGGCTGCGCCTTGGAACAAGGCTGAAACGAGTGTGGGCGCACAGGAAAGGAGTACAGGTGGTGGATTTGCTGCTGTTTACTGCTGTTTGTCGCGGAGAAAGTTTGAGTTTTCAACCTAAAAGTGCAGGTTTTGCTTTTTCATCGCCTCCGGCGGGTGAAGAAGCTTCGGGACGCTGAAGAGCCTTAGCAGGCTGAGTCTACTCAGTCAGAGGGGGCTGCTTTTGCGTTTGAGAAGGCATTGCAGGTGAAGATGTCTACAGAGATGGACCTGGAGTTCCAGGCGATTATGGACCGGAAGGTGCCTGTCCTACCGGCTCTTCCTACAGATCAGAAGCTCGACGGCGACAACTACCGCATTTGGCGCGTTATGATGTTGGCCATTCTGGAGTCCTATGATTTGGCGGAGGGGCCCTCGGTAAGAGATGAGTCCAAACTCTCTTCCGATGCTCGTGCGGAGTTGGCCAGGGCCCAGTCTCATTGGGACAAACTGAATGCCCGGATTCGATCCTTTCTCTTTCTATCATGCACTACAGCCGTGATCGCTCACATCGAGCACTTGACGGTGGCTCGTGAGATATGGCTGGAGCTTGATCAAATGTACAATCGGATGACCCTAATGAAGAGGGTTTCTTTGGAGGTACAGATGCGGACCTTGTCCGTCAATAAGTCTTCTTCGCTAAGGGAACACATTAATAAGTTAAGGCAGCTACAGATGCAGGTTCAGAATGCGGGGAAGCCGATCTCCTCCGAAGACATGGCGATTACACTCTTGTCCCAGTTGCCGCCACGATTCGGTACATTCTACTCTGCCCTTATTGCTTCGGGGCGAGAGTCTACTCTTCGGTGGGAGGAGTTGGTTCCTATGGTCTTGGACCAAGAGGAACAACTAAAGGGACAGAATGCTTCCAAGACGGAGGCGTTGACAGGTCAAGCCTCTCAGAAGAAGGGGAAGGACCAAAAGAAGAAGAAGGGGGATAACAAGTCCAAGAAGGACAAGGAGAAGGACAAGGACAAAGACTCCACATGCCATATTTGTGGAAAGACTGGCCATTGGAAGAAGGATTGCCCTGACAAAGACTCGAAGGACACCAAGAAGAAGGACACCAAGGATTCTGGAGCGGTGGCTGCACCCTCATCAGCTGCATTTCTACATTTAGTTGTCATTGAGGACGCTTCACCGAATGCTTCTGATGCTGCGATGGCGGCTTCCCAATCTCGAGAGTGGATTATTGATAGTGGTGCCTCACGGCACATGACTCCTTCATCGGATGGTGTTGCCCAGCTGCGACCTTCGCGTGGGCAGGTTCTCATTGGAGACAGCTCTTCAGTTTCTATTGCAGGTCGGGGTAAGATGCAGCTTATTCCGGATGGACGAGGTGGCACCCATACCTCAGAGGTTTTGCATGTACCAGGATTGGGGTACCATCTCCTTTCAGTCCATAAGATTTGCTCCCTTGGTCTTCTGGTGGAGTTTGACAGTTCTACAGTGCGAGTCCTTGATCGTGAATCGAGGAAGGTTCTATCATCGGGATATGAGGAGAACGGCATTTACAAACTGAAGTCATCCACTGCCCTCTCTACTCTTCTTCTTACCTCACAGTCACAGTCTGAATTATGGCATGCTAGGTTTGGTCACCTGCACTATGACTATCTTCGGAAGGCGTCACGGGGACAGCTTGTTCGAGGGTTGCCGGATATAGTGGTGAGCCAGCAGCCATGTGTCTCCTGCATAAAGGGGAAGCAGCATAGGGATGCCATTCCCCACACCGCTTCGCGGCGGTCTACTTCACCGATGGAGTTAGTATCTACGGATCTATGTGGCCCTATGAGGAATGAGTCCCTGCGTGGGAGCTCGTACTTCATGCTGATCGTGGATGACTATAGCAGGATGACATGGGCCTACTTTTTGGCACTAAAATCAGAAGCTTTCTTGCACTTCAAGGATTGGCTTCTCTTTGAGGAGAACCGATCAGGCCGGAAGTTGAAGACCTTGCGATCCGACAAGGGAGGTGAATTTGTCTCTAATGAATTTGCTCGGTTTTGTGCAGATAGAGGAATTCACCAGGAGTTTGCCAATACGAATACTCCACAAGAAAATGGTATTCTCGAACGGAAGAACCGCAGTGTGATCGAGATGGCGCGCACCATGATGGAGCACCGACAGACCCCCCAGGTTCTGTGGGCCGAGGCTGTGGCTACTGCAGTCCACATCCTTAACCGATCTCCTACTTCGGCCGTGGAAGGGATGACTCCATTTGAGGCGTATTTTGGAACGAAGCCAGATGTTTCTTACTTTCGGGTCTTTGGGTGTGATGCCTATGTTCACATTTCCAAAGCTCACCGTGACAAATTCGAAGCGGCTTCCCGCAAACAGGTATTTGTTGGCTACAGCTCCCAGTCCCAAGGCTACCGACTCTATGATCCCGTTAAGCGGGATGTATATACTAGCCGTGATGTGCGGTTTGTGGAGGTTCCGGCTTCTTCAACGGGTGAGGAGCATCCCGTTCTTGGAGATCCAGGGGAGAGTTTGGCTCCTTCTACAGTTCCACTGGAGCCTGTGCCGTTTGATTATGATTCTGTTTCTGACACAGAGTCTACTGTTCCACCGGATCCTTCTGAGGAGTTACCACTGGTGGACATTCCAGAGTCTTCTACTGATGGAGAACGACGAGGGGAGGTTCGGCCTCCTCCTCGCTGGGCCCGTGACACACTCCGTGATTCAGGGATCGAGGGGGTTCCTGAGGAGTGGGGACCGCAGGATGGTCCGCGGCGGTCACGGAGGCACCAGGCGCATTCTTCGGAGCTTGTGTGCTCCAATTATTGTTTGATGTCCCGAGTTATGCAGGATCGAGAGCCCACCTCCGTGAAGGAGGCTTTACAGTCCGCCCCATGGAAGAAAGCTATGGAAGCTGAGTTGGAGGCTATTGAGAGGAATGGCACTTGGTCACTTGTGCCACGCCCCCCGAAGAAGAAGGTGATTGGAGTCAAGTGGGTCTTCAAGACCAAATATCTCAGTGATGGTACTTTGGATAAGCACAAGGCTCGCCTTGTTGCTAAGGGTTTTGCCCAGCGCCCAGGGATTGACTGTCATGACACCTTTGCCCCTACAGCTCGTATGGCAACCATTAGAGCTGTTCTTGCTTTGGCTGGCCATAGGAGATGGCCTGTTTATCAGCTGGATGTGAAGTCGGCCTTCCTGAATGGTGATTTGAAGGAGGAGATCTACGTTGAGCAGCCTCCTGGCTTTGGTTCTTCCGATGGGAAAGTCTACAGGTTGAAGAAGGCCCTGTATGGTCTCAAGCAGGCCCCGCGAGCTTGGAACGAGAAGATTGATTCGTTCCTCCAATCTCAGTTGGGATATCGGCGGTCCAAGGCCGATCCGCAGCTGTATGTTCACACTTCCGAGGATGGTTGTGTGCTGTTTGTATTATATGTTGATGATTTGATTGTCACAGGTGATGATGCACAGCAGGTCCAGGAGACAAAGTCAGCTTTACATCGGACGTTCGAGATGACGGATTTTGGGCTACTCCATTTCTTTTTAGGACATGAGATTTTTCAGTCTCAGAGGGGGATCTTTCTCTCCCAATAGAGATATGTTCAGGAGCTCTTGGTGTCTTTTGAGATGGAAGATTGTCGGGCCCTCTCTACTCCTATGGATCCGAACTGGAAGGCCACTTCCCACTCAGCTTCTCCTTTGGCGGATGCTTCCCGCTATCGACAGTTGATAGGGTCTTTGATTTGGCTTCTCAACACCAGGGTTGATCTATGTTTTGCTGTTGGGCTCTTGGCAGGGTTCATGAGTGAACCTAAGACGGTGCATTGGCAGGCTGCTCAGAGGATACTTCGGTATCTGAGGGGGACGTCTGATTTGGGGATTCATTACCCCGCAGGGACAGATGGGTCAGATCTTGTACTTGCAGGTTGGAGCGACTCGGATTGGGCCGGTGACGTGGACCACAGGCGGTCTACAACAGGTTACTGCTTTACTTTGGGTGCAGGTGTTATTTCTTGGAGTAGCAAGAAGCAGCCCACGGTAGCCCTTTCGTCTACTGAGGCGGAGTATCGGGCCGCGTCTTCCACCACATGCGAGGTTGTGTGGCTTCGGAGACTGTTGGAGGAGCTTGGGTGCCCCCAGACTCGTCCTACATTGCTGCGATGTGACAATGAGAGTTGCATTGCCTTGGCGAGGAATCCTGTTTTTCATGCCCGGACGAAGCACATTGAGATCCAGTACCACTTCATCCGAGAAAAGCTTTTGGATGAGACCATCACTGTGGAGTATTGCAAGACGGAGGATAATCTTGCGGATTTGTTTACGAAGGCGCTTCCTCAGGCTCTACTTCGGCAACATTCCAGATCCCTCAGGCTTCTGCCCTGTCCAGGCTCTGAGAGGGGGTGTCAGAGATCATAGCCTGTTTTCAGGCAGGCAGCAGCTGCACAGTCCAGCTGCATAGTCGGACTGTGCAGTCGGACTGCCACGTGGCAGTCCGACTGCCTGCAGCTGATTTTTATCAGGCTGCGCCCTATTTTGGCGCCCCATCCTAGGCAGATTTTCGCCTATTTATTGCTGACGTTTTCAGCAGTCTGGTATTCATTCTCTGTCGCAGATTACAGACCGGTGCCGTGCAGATCTCTGTCTCTGTTCGCAGATTTCTGACAGCAGACAGTGCAGACTGCAGCAGACTTCGAGGTGGACAGCAGGTCGCATCGTCGAGGTGGAGACACGCAGTCCAGCGCACTGCGCCCGTGTATATCTTTGTATTCAGCATTCTTTATACAGCAGATCTTCAGTGTACACTGTCTCTTTCTCTCCCTTCTCTCTCTGCGTTCTCTCTCTCTCAGTCCTACGCTTCCGCACCGCTGCACTCTGACAAATCCTTGCACGTGCAACACCTCAGAGGTGTGGATACCACCACGTCTATCTGGAATAAGCTGCATCTCACCCCGCGCAGCAATAGAGACAGAAAAGTAGTCCCCAATGAGAATTTGCCCACGCGAAGGTCGCAAATGGGCAACACCAATCGAAGGAGTCATGTGCCGTAAGGCTCCACTGTCCACAATCCACTCTCGAGCCTGGGAAGCTGTCATCGCAGCATTAGAAGTTGTCGGTGTAGAGTCATCAATGACTGCTAAGTGTAGAAAAGTAGCTGATGAGGGTGCAGCCATTGCTCCAGAGTCCTTCGTGTCCTTCTTCTTTGTATCCTTCTTGTCTTTGTCAGTGCAATCCTTCTTCCAGTGACCGGTCTTTCCACAAATATGGCAAGTTGATTCCTTCTCCTTGTCCTTTTTGGATTTGTTGTTCTCCTTCTTCTTCTTTTGGTCCTTCCCCTTCTTCTGAGAGGCTTGACCAACCAATGCCTCCGATTTGGAAGCATTCTGTCCCTTTAATTGTTCCTCCTAGTCCAAGACCATAGGAACCAACTCTTCCTACCGAAGAGTCGACTTCCGCTTGGAAGCAATAAGAGCGGAATAAAAAGTACCGAATCGTGGCGGCAACTGGGATAGTAAAGTGATCGCCATGTCTTCTGAGGAAATAGGCTTCTCTGCATTTTGAACCTGCATCTGAAGCTGCCGAAGCTTGTTGATGTATTCCCGAAGCGAAGAAGACTTATTCATGGACAAAGTCTGCATCTGCACCTCCAAAGAAACCCTCTTCATCAGGGTCATCCGGTTGTACATTTGGTCGAGCTCCAGCCATATCTCACGAGCCACCGTCAAGTGCTCGATGTGAGCTATTACGGCTGTGGTGCAAGACAGAAATAGAAAAGATCGAATCCTGGCATTCAGTTTGTCCCAATGAGACTGGGCCTTGGTCAACTCCGCACGAGCATTGGAAGAGAGTTTGGACTCATCCCTCATCAAGGGCGTGTTAATCTCCTCCATCACCAGTTCCGCCAAATCATAAGACTCTAAAATGGCCAACATCATCACCCGCCAGATGCGGTAATCATCACCATCAAGCTTTTGATCCGTTGGAAGAGCCGGTAGGACAGGCACTTTCCTGTCCATGATTGCCTGGAACTCCAAATCTGTCTCTGAAGACATGTTAACCTACAATACCTGCACAAACGCAAAAGCAGCCCCCTCTGACTGTGAAAACGCAGCCTTCTAGGACTGATTCCTCCGCTGCCCAAACCTTCTTCACTCGTCAAACGCGATGAAAAGGTAAAATCTGCAATGGAAGGCCTTAAACGCAGCCTTCCTCCCCTTCGAACAGCAATAACCTGCAGCAAATTCACCGATTAGACTCCTTTCGCGCACGCCCACGCTCGCTTTAGCCTTGATCTGATGCGCAGCCCTCCTGCTCGCCCTCGAAACCTGGAAACGCAGCCTTGTGTCGCGATGAAATCTCCTCTTCAGATAGGTTCAGCTCTTAGTCAGTCCATCTTCACGGCTTTGATACCATGTCAGAGTGCAGCGATGCGGAAGTGTAGGACAAAGACTGAGAGAGAGTGAAAAGAGAGAGAGAGAAAAGGAGACAGTGTAAACACAGAAAATCTGCTGTGTAATATGCTGTATAAGAGTGCAGAAATACACAAGGGGGCAGAGGAAATATCTGCGTATGTCTCCGACTTGATGACCTTGATCTCCGTCAGCCTGAGCACAGTCTGTCTCAGCCAACAGATCTCAAGATCAGAATCTGAATAATGAATACTGGAGTGAGCCACGATGCCGGCTATTAATAGCCAAAAAATAGGAAATAATTGGAGCAGGTTGGCTGCAGCCAACTGCATTAAATCTGGCCGACTGTATCAGTGCCCTGCCATACTGCTGACGTGGACTGCTGTACTGCTGACATGGAGCCTGCTGTCCACCAACCTGCTGACGTGGAACCTGCTGTCTACTAATTGTCCAAGAAATGACTGTCTAACACAAAAGGCGTAAGCTCAAAGGAGGTTCTTGATGCGTACAAGGATTTTGAAACATACATAATATGCTACTTGCAAATAAAGCATAATTGTAAATAAGTGCAAAATCCTACAAGAGAGAGATTGATAACTAATTATCATCTTTTTGTTTCTCTTCCTTTGTAGCTCCCTCTTTCTCATCCATATCATAGTCTTAAGTTGTAGGAAAATCCTCCTTTATCCTCCTCCTCCTCATCACTTGCATCTTGCATAAATCCAAAATCTTACTCACTTTTATGGAAGCCTATATATGTACAGACAAGAATGAGGGCATCTGCTCTTTGCAGCCCCAAGCAATTCCTATTCTTTGTGTGGATGTGACTGAAGGTGCTCCAAAGCCTCTATAATACTGATGAAAAGCAAACTTGGCCAAGAATTGTGATGGTCAAATTTTGAAGCTCAAGTAAGTCTGCTCCATAGTTCTCTCACCAAGTCACAACATCAACATGGAATCTATGAGATAAATGCAATATAGATCAAAATTATCCCTTATTGGTTCAAATCTCAATACTAAAAAGTGACTACATAAATATTAAAAAGGATACATGAGATTATCCATCATGTTGAGCATCAGGCCACCCAAACATTCCCTTCTTATTGCGGAGGTTCGTAAGTTGTTCTTTCACCAACCTATGTTTCTTCAAAGTAGGATCCAACTTTTGAAGAGTTGAATTCCAACCTTGCACCACCTCTGCATTTGATTGAAGAAATTTCCCTTTGTGTTGGAACTCAGGATCTGGTGCATAAGTTGCACATTGTAGTGGAGAGTAATTTTGATTCCACCTACTCACTGCAAGTTTTCTTAATCTCTTGTAGTCTAGATCTATTAATTGCAATGGATTGGATGTTTTCTATCATTCGATCCATTGCCTGGTAAATCTTCTCAATCTAGGAAATGTCACTGTCCACATGAAGCAACAACTTCACAATGGGCAAGCAAAGAAGAAGTAAATGCTTCACCTCGGGCCAATAATTCTTGTGGGTGATGGTGGTATAGCACAATTATGCCATACCTGTGCAAGAAGTTCCATTTTGGATTGGCCACCATTTGCTGCAATGCCAATCTTATGTTGTGTAAATGATGAAGCATTAGAAGGTTGTATGCAAATCTGGTCTTTGCACACTTTACAACTCCTTTGAAAGCTTCTTGTACAATGCCCAATGATATGCTCTTTTACTTGCTAACTATGTAATCTGGTATCACACAAGATTGCTCTTTGCGGTGCTTCATGGGAATGGATCAATTTAAAATTTTGTTAAAAGAGAGGATATTTTTCTGATGTCAATGTAGGGGTCACTTATAGTTTGCCTGAGTTTGTTTTTTATTAATCCAAGTTAGTGTGGTGTTTATCTGCACTTGACATCGTGAACCAGTTTTTCTCCATATAGTTTTTCCACTTTGATGTTTAAGTATAGTGGAATTTTGCATTTCTGCTAATTTGGCTGAGCTTTCACAGGTTCTCAACTTGGTGAAGCCAATTGCTTCAGTAAAGAAGCTTTCTGTGACTTTACATGTAGCCCCGGATCTTCCTGAGTATGCTGCAGGAGATGATAAGCGATTGATGCAGACTACACTTAATGTGGTTGGCAATGCTGTAAAGTTCACAAAAGAGGGCAGTGTGGTTGTCTCAGTTTGTTTGGATAGGCAAGAGTTTTCAAGAGATCCTCATCTGCCTGATTTTCAACCTGTTCAAGATGATGGGCATTTCTTCCTTAGATTACAGGTTGATGCACATATATTTTTGTTGAGCGCATTCTTAATTATTTCTTTTAATAAAGTCTGTTTTCACCTCTACAGATATATTTGACTGCTTGGTTTTTGTGACAAACTTACAGGTTCGAGACACGGGATGTGGTGTTAATCCAGTTGATATTCCCAAATTGTTTAACAAGTTCGTACAGGTAGATTCAGCAAGTACGAGAAGCTTTGGAGGGACTGGACTTGGTTTAGCCATTTGCAAGAGGTGTGTTTTACCGTGGAATGTGTTTTATCCTTTCATCACAATTATAAAGCTGTGGCTGACTAGCAGCTATCTTATTTGATGTGATTGTGTAATTGCAGATTTGTGACACTAATGGAAGGACATATTTGGATAGAGAGTGATGGCCTTGGAAAGGGCTGCACTGTGACATTCATTGTAAAACTACAGCTTCCAGAATACTCAAGTGATATGAGGCAGCTGTCTCGCCCCCCTCCCTTCAATAATGGATATGGATGGGCTGATTTTACAGATATCCAGGTTCTTCTGATTGATGAAAACTGGTAAGTCTCTCTATGGGATTGCCAGTGCCATTTAAATCTTGGAACTTGGAATGCTCATTTGAAGGAGCACGTTGATGGGACTTCTAATAGGTTACAGAAGTGAGAGTGCTATGGGGACCATCTTACCTAGTGTAGAGCATGACACTAATTGAACCCTGTAAAATGTTTCTTAAACAACATAACCACATGGACTATTTGGATTATAATGTCTCCACTCGCCATTCCATGTAAGGCATAGCATTCCAAAATTGGCATCAGTGCCTGCATCTGAAACTTATTTTTTTCTTATTCAGGGATTCTTTATTGGTTTTGACTTTAATTGAAACATACGCCTAAAATAGATACAAATTTCTTAGAAATATATTGCCTTCATGGAAGAGCCCACTTGGTAGGAATATAGTGACTTGCTGATATGATATGCTGATCCACTCTGGTTGAGTGGCCTGTGCACATGTTTTTTGTGTCCTCGCCATAGTAGTTCAAACATGTCCATGTCTAGAAAGCTGAGTTTGTTCATGGTGATTGGTAGCTGCAGAGTGATCATAAAGAAATGGGGTGGCATGGACATCCTGGAGAGGGGCTACTGGCAAAGCCCAATCTCCTTTATATTACTCAAATGCTTGGTGAGCAAAGCTGCCTTCTTGTCAATCTTTATGGGTACTTCCATGAACTTGGTGGCACACCTTTTGCAAGGGGATGCTCCACCAAAGAGCAGTGTGGCTTGCTTGCTGCTCACAGGACCTGCAAAAGCAACAGAATCTTGCTTCAATCCTTTGCCTCTGCTGCACTTGATGGGTAGCAGAAAGATATTGATGGTTGTAGAAGAGGGCAAATCTTTCCTTTTGGGGCTGTGCATGCCATATTAGAAGAAACTTCTGGCTTTTGTGGGCTTCAATCTCCTATAGGGAAATCAATCACAGCTTCCCCTCTAAAAGCAGAAGAATGATTCCACCAAATTTCGTATCTATTAAAGAAATGTTTTACTAGTGTTTATAGATTTGTTACTTCAGGTAAACTTTTGGTAGAGTTAGTTCAGATGGTTAAGCATTTTCTAATAGCATTTACACTTGATCTTTTTCTACATGAACACACAAATATTATACACCCTCCTAAGTGATTATCCACAATGATATTTGTGGTTCAAAGACCAGAAAAACCAACTAGAATTCTTGGTCATACTGAATTGTTGTAGCTTCTTCCTCCAGCTGCTATTCTTAGAAGCAGAGTTGCTGGTAGGTACTAGCAACTGTAACCACTACAGCTTTACTCCTCATTTTGGCCATCCTTTTGTGATGATCAGGAAAGCAGTGCTTGTGGCAAAATGGTTGTAGAACCAACTAGAATGCTGGGAAGGATCTATGCTTTTGGGAAAATGTTAAACTTGCAAAACCGCAGATTTGCTGTAAGGGTTTGCAGGCTTGACTCACCTTTCAACCATGATATTCATGGACAATGCTGCGAAGAAATGGTATGGAAAACACAGAGAAACACAGAATGTATGACAACATGAAGAAAATGATCTGCAGAGTGTTGAATGAGAATGTTAATAATACAACGAGGCGCCTCAAATCTCCATCTCTCAAGGATTGGAAAAGAGGTGAATGAGAGTGATATCAGAGTGTCATATTCGTGATGGATGCCAAAACACAGCAGCAGCAGCCCATCAAGGATGATGATGATGTGGGCACCGAGTTGTCCATATCCAACGGACAGGTCAACTGGTCCCATCTGTCCTGTCTAGTATGACACGTCTGATCACGCTTGATGGGGACTATCCGACTGTCTCAAAGTGCTTGTTTGTGACCATTTGGGGTTACTTTTGGGGTAAATTGTAGGTGTTGTTTAGGCTTCCTCTCCTCAACACACTTGTACATAACCCCAATCTCTCTCTCTCTCTCTCTCTCTCTCTCTCTCTCCTAGCAATATATTATCTCCCTCTCTTTCCCTCTCTTATTTTGAATTCAAATTTCAAGCTCTCTATTCTCAAACTATCTCCTCAAGCTCTCTAACCTCACTCTCCAGATCTCCTTTACCATATCTCCACCCTACCTCCACTTTCAAGCTCTCCATCAGCCATGCTCTCTATCCTCAAGCTCTTAATATGTAAACTCATGGCATAAAGTTTCTAAATGTTTAAAGTATATTATTTTGAGTTCCAACATTAAGTATAGACATTAAAATTATATGTACAATTTTTTTCATTGGACGTTGGTCCAAGATTTACTAGTCCAATTAGTACCATACTAGTGTTGGATGGTACTGATCAAATGCCATTGGACATGACAACCTTGTGTGGGCAGCAACAAAGGGGGCAAAACAGAGTTCTCCAAGGTATGGCTGCTCTTGAGAAAGCAACCAATCAACATGTATGCCCAAGTGGGCCATACGTGGTGTTACATCCTTTACATTGGCTGAATTACCAGCCATAGTCGCACCTCATTGCACCCTCTTTTTGCTTGCCATCTACTTTCTGAATTTCTCAATACATGCTCCATATGTGTGTAATAAATACATTGGTTCTTTCCCCCCCCCCCCCCCCCCTCATATATGCTATTATGAGAGTCATGAAGAGTTATTTGCCCTTGAAATTTAAATGAACTTCGTGAAGATTCTTAATTAAAGTGAACTTTGACTTTGGTATCCCTAGCTCTTGGCAGAGTAACCATTACACAAATAGTGAAGGATTTGATAGCAAGCATGTAGTGGACAAGTGTACATGCCATGTGGTACAAGAGCAAGGCAAAAGTAACGAGATGCAATGTGAAACTTTCATTAAATTGAAAGTTTGCACATTAAAAGTGAGTTATATTAAAAGTTTCATCCGATAAGCAACTCATTTAGGACACTTGTGTTATAAAGTAGGCCTTGAGCTTAAGTTTAGTCCAATGAGTAGCTTATCTATGATTAATGACTAAGTCATTAATTAGCCCTTGATTAAAACGAAATCTAATTAAGGAGTAGTTGGTTATTCATTTAGAAAGCTTATCTTAGCTATTTGGGACTCCTTTTTTATATTTTTCTCTACTTTGCTATAAAAATTGCAAGTTTCAGCTATCAAATGAGCTAATAGCGTGGATGGAGTATGGATACTAGCCAATCTTCTCCTCTTGGCATATGGAATCTATTAAATAGCTTTAGAATTTCATTTGTAACTAATCTTCTCCTCTTGGCATAGGGAATCCATTAAATAGCTTTAGAACTCCATTTACAGCAAGGTATGCTATTATTTTTGAACTGAATATCAGAAAAATAGGTTATTATAGTACTACAAGTTGAGATCCTTTCTTCTCATCTCAAATCTCAAGGCTAGTGTACTTTTTGGGCAACTTTTTCATGAAGAAAGTGATGTTCTGATAGTTTCATTTGGAGAAATCCTATTGTTTGTGAGAGAAACAACATGAGATTGTATGGCAACTATATATGATAGCTTTCTAGGTGAATGCTCTGTGAAATTATGTAATGAGGACATGAAATTTTATTGCTTTGCTTAGCATTTGATTAAAAGTTAATCAAATATACAAGTGTGACTTGCACATGTAAGGTGTATGCCAATTATTTCACAGTGTGGCACCTAGGACCCTGAGATATTAGTTGTTGCGAAAGGCAAATGTTGCAATAATAAGTTATGTCTAATAGGTACTAGGTGGTATCGGTATCATAATTTGGCCTAGACCAATTTATTAGCTACTAATGTTAGTGGTAACATTATAGTCTAGATATTAATTAATTAATTAATGTTGCTCTAAGGGCTAATAACTTCTCAAAGATACTTAGAAAACATATTGGCTGAGCCAATTTAATTATTGGCTGGTGGAATTATTGTTTTGGGTATTAGAATAATTATATTAATTTTCAAAAATAATTATTTTAAAAATTAATTTAATAAGTTGGATAATGCTAGAAAATGAGATTAGAAGGTTGCCACTTAACAAAAATTGCCCAAGTAAGTGGAAAAAGCATTTTTGGGATTGGTGGACATGCAATCCAACCATTGTGAGAGAGGAGGAGACTCTTAGAGAGCAAGGAGACGAGCCCTATAGTAGGTGACAACAATTTGGAGCCTTGTAAGTGTAGGTGACAGTAGCCCAAGGCACTGTTTGGTGTAAGTGATAGCATACAAGAAGGGGCACTAGCCTTTTTGGTGGTTCGAACCTATAGATGATAGCCTCTATGACTGTTTGAGCAGGGTAGTAGTAGTTTTTGAGCCTTTCTTGCATTGAATTTACTCTTAAGCAGAATTAAATGTTTGCTAAAATGTTGTCTATTGCCCTTGGGCTTTTGAAGGCGAGTTTCATGGTTTTTTGAAGGAGGTAAGCTTGTGGTTGTCTCAAGGTGCAAACAAGCTTGTGGTAATTCCCTTAGAACAAGGTGTATACTTGCTGAAAATAGTGTATAGCAAGGGGAAAATGGTAAAAGATGTCACACAATAGTGGTAGTAGGAGCGAGGAATAAGAATCCACTCTTGAAAGGCACTCACACATGGTTTTGAGTCACACAATACTGAAAATGCTTCAAGAAAGTGAGCAACAAATGTGATCGGTAAGCATGCTATTCAATCATATGCAACTCCACAAGTCCAATGTGTTCAGGAAGCAAATGTAGTGTTCAAGACACAATTGGTAAGTGTTGTTATGAACTTGCAGCAGTTATTCAACAACCTCAGCTTGCTAAATTTATGTAGACAATTCCGGATGTTAAAGAAAAAAAGATTGCTTCACCTTCTAAATGGTCAAGGTGAGGCTCATGGTCAATCTCCTTAGGTGGCACATGTAATGCCAAATGTGCATGGAACTCTAGATCAGCACCATGTTAATCTGTTAGGGAATAATGTGCAGCATGTTTAAGGTTCACAAGCAATCTTTTTAGGCAAAAGTAATGCATACACTGGGACCTTTAATGCCAAATGTGCAAGGAACTCCAGTTTAGCAACATGCTTGCCCACTAGGGAATAATGTGGAACATGTTTCTCATGGACAATATACAATTCCTTAACCATTTATGCATTCGGATTGTTTTTGTTGGCCTAGGTGTGAAGTAATTACACAATTAATTGAAAGAGAATGAAAGATAATCAATGAATTAATTGATGCACAATAATTCAATCACAAAATGAGAGGCGATGTATTAGAGAGAGAGAGAGAGAGAGAGAGAGAGAGAGAGAGAGAGAGTACAACAGTGAAGATAATCAAATGAGTAATGCTACACTTATGTGCTAATGAGGCATGAAGTGTCCTTTTATAATAAATAATGAAATCCTAACAACTTAACCGTCATAGGAAACCCCAAAATAAACCCTAACCCTAGTGTAAAACAATGTTAAAGCTTCACCAAGAAGTATATGGGAACTCTATCTCTAACTTTACTTGCCTCAAAACCTCCACTAGGTTGTAGGCGGTTCTTTCCCTTAATGAGCACTGCAATGCTTTATACTTTCACATTACTGAAATTCCAAGTTAACTACTATGTAACATTGCATCTAGTTGACTAGCCCCTTATGTGTATTTGACATGCTAGGAGCACTAGATGCATTAGGAAACATTCTTGTTTGTATATTTTGGATCATTGCAATGTGACTGTGTATGGAAATTTGCATACTACTAGCCATACCAAGATACATTTTTCCATACATTGCATATATTACTAGCTGCATTTTTCCTCATGACCAATACTATACGGAGCATTTACATGACCAATATTAATACCATGAGTCCTAAATATAGTGGGCTACATATATGCATTGCCAAACTTGCCACTTTGTGCCCTAGTATCATGCCAACATTGTTATTCATGGGGTTATGTATATTACCAGGCATACTCTGATACATTGGGCCTTGCACATCACGCATTGGTTGTTGCATATGATAAGGAGTTGTGTCATACGTTCTTGTATGGAGTCCTTGATCCACCATAGCATGGAAACCAGTGCCACCACCAAAGTACCTTGGGTGCCCCATCATTGCATGGATGCCTTGCTGTCCAAAACGCATTGAATTGACACTTCCAAGTTGGCCTTGCATATGCATTAATTGCCCCACTAGCATCATTTGCTTATGCTCACTATCCATGTTTGAAACATCATGTTGCTGTATTGGCTTTTTTCAGTGCATCTTGCTGTCTTGAAGCTCTTGAAGATGGTTTTCTCTTCTTGCCTTTGTTACCCTTCATTAAGGGGTTCAAAGGGTGCACTAACTGAGAATCATTTGTCAATTCCATCAGTTGTTGTCCTTAGTTGATCTTTAAACTGATCTTCTAATTCCTCTTTCTCTTGCTGATCATCAGCTTCTAAAGGCCTAGAAGGACTCATGTTTTGGTCTAAATTAGCATTATCAGCTTGTTGTCCATGCTATGTGCCTTGTCCAAGATGAAGCATTGCATTTTTTCCAACACTTCGTGAATTTTTAGCTCGAGAGACATCATCCTTGCTTGATTCCATCTCACTATTTGAAGACATTCTTATTGTAACACTCAGCTGAATACAATATCAACACTAGAGCAAAGCTTCTAATCTTTAATTAGGTGCTTGAGGCCTACCAATTCGAGGGAATTGATGGTATCTTGGCAATGGAATCTTGAACCTTGCAACGAGCCTTCCTTCTCGGATTGGGTGGTAAATAACCTGATTAAGCACTAATTATAGCAATTAACAAATTCACAAAAATGAAATGCATACTTAACCATACAATCTTGGACATTGAACAGCCTGTTGGTCCCAAAATTGGCACCCCTTATCGTGGTATTTCTTTAACTTTTATTGCAAATGGATGGAGTACAATTGAGATCCTCTGATCTTCTTTGCTAATCCAAGTGCCTCTTTCTGTCAAAACTGATCAGCAAGTCTCCAAACCAATTTGCCCCTTGGGTTGCTTGGGGATTGGTCCTCACACTACTCCTCGAAAGACTAATTCAGCCCCAAATTTGATTTTGATTTGCTGGCCTCTTAAATCTCCTTGAAATTCCTCAATTTTAGCTGTTGGAATTTAAGTCATAGGCCCTCAATTTTAAGCACGCATCGTGAGGTGGTTGTCAAAACCCTAATTTCTGTTGTAAATTAGGGTTTACAGTAGAGATTGACTGAAATCTCTTTATCTGATGGCTCAAATTGCTAGAAAATGTTTAGATAACTTGCGAGATGTCTAGGGGATAAGAGAAAATGCTGTAGAGAGAGAAATTTCAAAGTTTCATCGTGAGAAACATTGAAAAATTGCTACTGTTCTACTCAAACAGCCATAGAAGCTGTCACTTATAGCTTAGGATCACTAGAAAGATTGTTGTCCCATCCTGTATTCTCTCATCTGCACCAGGAGGACCTTGGGCTGCTGTTATCTACTCTTGGAGGGCTCCAAACTGCTATCATAAGTTGTAGGACCGATCCTTGGTGGTTGCAAATCACATCAGCAGCCTCTCCTTGCTCTCTAATAGCCTTCTTCTCTCTCACAATGGTCGGAATAGACTTCCACCAGTCCCAAAAAATGCTTTTCCACTTTCATGGGCAAGTTTTGCCAAGTGGTAGTCTTCTAATCCCATTTTCCAGCATTATTCAACTTATTAAATTAATTTTCAAAATATTAATTTTAAAAATTAATTTAATAATTATTCTAGTGCTCCAAAAAATAAATCCCACTAGCCAATAATCAAACTGGCTAGGCCAACTTGTCTTCCAAGTATCCTTGAGCAAGGATACTTAGACTGGCATTAATTAATTAACTAATGCATAGAAGCAAGGAGCGATTGTTCCGGCCTCTAAGAATGGCCTAACACGTTCTTGTCATGTGCATCACGTGTTAAACAATCTTGCACATTTGATTAATACCTTAATCAAATATTATCGGCAAGATTACAACATCTTAAAATTTCATGTCCCTGTGATAGCTTGCTAGTCAATTTTAATAGCAAGAGGTACTTGGATTAGCGAAGGAGATCAAAGAATCTTAGTTGTACTCCATTCATTTGTTGTAAAAGCTAAAGAATACCGCAAGGGGTGCCAATTTTGGGGCCAATACGCTGTCCATTGTCCAAGGTTAAAGTGGTAAAGTGTGCATTTTTAGTTTATGTTTGTTTTATGCTCGCTGTAATTGTTGATTGATGAGGTCATAACCACCCTCTTTGAGGAGGAAGGGTGGTTTCACATTCACTTCACATAAATTACAATTGTTCTGAGCTAGATTAAAGCAAAAAAGCTTCCTTTTATGCCGCACAAATTCTGGATATTCTTTTGACATAATCCTTATCATCAACTTGCCATATAGGAAGTTAGTAGTTCTTGAGTTTCAGAAGGAATCATCTTGGAAATCTCCCCTCTCAAAATCTCTCTTTATGACGCACAATATTTTCTGTCTGGAGGACTGTTCTAGGAAATCTCAGCTCTCAAAAATGCAACCTATTCTTTTTTGGAGGATCTCCTCCTCCTAGCTACTTATGGTGATGTGCTGGTTTGAGTGGGTATCCCCTGGATCACTTCAAAAGATTAACATGGAGAGCATAGTAAATTTTCCATGGCCAGGCAACTCCAATTTTTAGGCCAGTTCCTATCAAACCTTCTCAATTTGAGCAAGACTGGATCACTTTTTGTGGCACATCTTTCTTGTGCTTATCTGCAGCCTTCTTTTGTTTCAATCGGGACCACTAAATAGCTGTTCATGTATAGGCTAAAATCTCTATGATAAGCCCTTATTCGCTCTGCCATATAATGAAACAATCCATGGTAAGCAGGAGTAAACAAGAAGGTGAAAAGACGGGCCACAGAAAGTGAGTAGCCTGAAAGAATGATATCTTTAATGGTCCGTATGCGGGACACACAAGACCGTAGTCCTCAGCCTGAAATGAAGGGATGGTTGAGATGTGGCATGAGTAAAGTGGGGACCTGGTAAGTCCATGCAAGTGAAAGGAACCTGTTCCATTTGAGCAAAGGTAGTTGTTTTCTGGTCTGGAGGCATCCTATATGCTAGCTCAAATGGTAGTACTATCAGCAGCCAACCTGCTCAGTGAATCTGGTTAGTGGCAAATGAAAGTGACTATCGCTGTAGCCTGCCAGCCAGACCACTGTTGGTGTTGGTGCACAAAGAACTTGCAGGTCTGCCACCAATGTCTTTATGACTGTTGGTCTGTTGGGGCACTTACATATCACCTTGGCAATTCCATGTGTATATGGATCATGGATCTATTTGAGCCGTTGTATCTTGTTAAGGGTAAACTAAGCGAGGAGCCATGCCTTTTATGGATATAATTGCGTGGGAAATCATTTCCCAAAATAGGAGATGAACAAAATGTGGAAATGTACAAAAGGTTTCCTATGTATGAGTGCATTTTTAATTCAGCCAAGGCTTAAGAGGATAGAAAAAGAAGTCTGTGAATAGGAGTATGTAACTCTTTAGCCTTAGCTAGTACTCAGAAAGCAGTTTTGAAGATTCTGTTTGAAGTTTGGACTTCAGCTCTAGAGTCTATTGTTTTCCATGTTTGAACTATCATGATTATTACTATGATGTTTTGAAATCATCTTTCAAAATTTGTCTTAATCTGATGAGTCAAGATATCTTTGAAATGGTAACATAACGGCTCTATTCTTTCAAATTTTGCATGCATTGGAGCTTTATCTAGAAATTGGTCACTGTTTGTGTATGTAAATAGATAACGTGTCTAAATCCTAGGTTGAGAGAGCTGAGTATGGTGTGAAACTGTGCATCTAAATTCTAGGTTGAGAGAGCTGAGTGTGGTGTAAATAGTTAGTGTATTTAAAGTATAGGTTGTGAGAGGTAGTCCAACATTGTACCAGGCCCCAGGTATGAGGAAAATAGACTTTCCTGTGTTTTGTACCACCAACCCACACCCCACCAACCCACAAGCTGATCAAGTCTAGTGGGTAGATTTCCTAAATTCTGCATTCAAGGCCCATTCCAATCGGTTCCACATGCTCATGTGCTTCAATGAGTTTGTTGTTACTGAAGTTCTTGTGTTTAGAACTTCAATATGGATAACCCTACCTGAACATGTTGATAATCAATGATTCATTGCATAAATTTGATGCATTATCTTGTGCATACTAATCTGATTAGCTGTTTCCATTTGCAGTGCAAGTCGAGCTGTTACATGTAGTCTATTGAGCCGACTAGGGTGTAATGTAGCCTTTGCAAGCTCAGGTGGGGGGGCACTGCAGATTGCTTCTCATACTGCTCAACGTTTTAAGTTTATTATAATTGACATTTGTGCACCTACTATGGATGGGATTGAAGCCGGAATGCGGATCAAAGAAAGATATCTGCTAGGTTCAGAAAGGCCATACCTGGTGGCCTTGACTGCAAGTTCTGACCGCTTAAGCAGAGACAGGTGCTTAAGCATTGGTGTGGACTGTGTTTTGATAAAGCCATTGTCTATAGAGAAGTTACGGAATGTTCTTGGTGAATTGTTGATAGGAGTCTCTGGAAGCATCAACTCCCAGCAGATGTAAGTGGGACTTGTTGAGGGGCTAGTTAAGTACATGCCAGTGAAAAAAATCAGCAAAGTTTCTGGCCAAGCATTGCTCATGAACCTTGAGTGATGCTTGTTCTTATGAGCATGGCACTGTACAACATGCTCTCTGTATATGTATTTCTATTATTGAATGGTCTTTTTTAGTCTTTGCAAATTGCATTATGGTGTAAAATGCTCGTTTCTGTTGTAACTTGATCCCCATGAAATGCCACTTTCTTCAATGTGGCAGGCATCCCGTGGTTCTTGAGCAAATTTTGCCACTAAACAAATTCAGACTTTTTTCCCCGAAGTGGAACATCAAACGGTTGTTTACCATATCAACACGCAATCATTGTGGTTACCTTCGTGGCTATTCTATTGTATATATTCAAAAATTCTAATCTCTCTTTGAATAGCATCATTTTGTAGTGAGAACTATACACAGTCTTCCATCAAGATTATGATCCTGGCTTCTAAACGCACCATATCTGAGCATAAAGTACAGATTAGATCAGTGTAAGCACAGGTAAGTAGAGAAGGATGATTTAACTCATGGCAAGCTGCTTCTGTTAAAGAGATGCAGTCACAAGAAAGCTGCATTTTCTGGCTGTTGCCTAAGCAGCTAATGCCATACTGTCGATAGTGGACAAATGAACATGCTAGTTGCTTTATTGCCTGGTGTCAGAATACAATCACCATCACTAAGCTTATCTTAGTCAACACATTCACATCAACGATGGAGAGCCATTTTCTTTTGTCATGCTAGATTCAGTCATGCATGTCTATATTCAGTAACTTAGTCTCGGATGCCAACTGTCTGTATTTATTATTCAAAATAACAAGGCTTGTTATTTTGAATACTGAACAAATTATTTCTGGACATTGAAAAATCAACAAAATACCATAGGACCCTAGAAAATAGAAGAGGCAGTAGATGCAAGGTCCAAGAATACCTAATACATCAACTTATTAATTTGTACGATTGCAAGTTGAGGTCAATTAACTTACTATATCATCCTTGTACATCTATCAATCATTGAGATGTGAGACTAATTAATCTGTGCTTCATTCATAAGGTTCTTTGAATATTTGTCAACAAGCTTTGTGACATGATTGAAATACATGAAAGATATGTATACAAAACCAAGTGAAATATAAATTCAAAATTTGCAGAGAGAACCCTAAAACAAGTGGAAAGTAGTGGTTGAGGAAACTTAGGAAATAATTTGGAAAAAAAGAATGCATCCTGAAAAGCTAGTTTGTAGAAAATGGAAGATAGACTACAATAGTGGAATGTTTCCATTAGAAATTCAATGATGAAAGATTTTTCCATTGAAGAGAAAATGGAGGTGGAAGTGGTTGAAGTTTAAATAGTCTTCAAATAGCATGTGATGTTGGGGTTAGTTGATAAGTTTATGGGGTAATATATAGTATGATAGCGAATGCAATAGGTTGCAACAACATGAGGACTATGATCTTACCATGTTTATATAAGCTTAGAGCTATACAAAGAGAGCAACATGTTTTCAATATAGTTTCAATGCGAAAAGATTTTTCCATCGAAGAGTAAATGGAGTGCAAGGAAAAAATGTAAAACAATAGATCCTATGAATATTGCTTTTTGTTTTTCTTTTTGGGTTTTTTGTTGACCTTGTGAAATTGAACTATATTATATATATGTTATGTAAGGTGTAATGCATGGAAGATATCTAATTTTTCATTATGCAAACTTAGGATGGTATTTTTATAACAATAACTTTTTCCAAACTATGATGCCTTCTTTCTACTTTAACCCTAGAATTTATTGTGAAGTTTGACGAATGCAAAATTATGGAAGGCATAAGCTTGAGAGGGTGGGTCTTACATTAATCAATTATAAAATGGTTTATGCTAAGAAAAATATAGTTGTTCCTCAATTTAATAAATAATAGGAGATGAAAATATGGCGATTGGTAGCATTTGTAGCATCTAAGAAAGCACATAATATGCTTTGTTGGATCTTTGAGCAAACTCGATCCCAACGATATTGCTAAGTAGGCGTGAGAGACACCATGCCAAAGGGATGAGAGAATTCGATATTACCTCACTCCAATGATATTGCTAAGTAGGTGGTGAGAAATTCCATGCCAAAGAGAGGAGAGAATTTGATATTAGCTCACACTTGGTGGTGATATTAAGACACTCCAATGCATGTTCTATAGTGACACTAAAGCTATAGCATAACTACCATACCAATTTTTTACGAAAGCAAACAATTCCTCCAACATGCACTAGAAAAGCATCACCAAATAAGTGGCCTTGACATGTATATAGAATCCATATTTCCAATTATTTAGATACCCACTTTTCTACTTTTAAATTGTCTAGAAAGATTGAAGGGTTGATCAACTCTTTAGGTATGCATGGACGCAAGTGAAATATTCAATTGATATTACTACTTGCTCAAAATGTGACTTAGAAGATATTAATGAGCTAGACCAAGGTCACGGATTGATGTCAAGAAAGATTTCTTAACAAGATGACCAATAAGCCATCGAAGTTGAGATGGGAGTTTTGAAAGGATTGATGTGAATGCATAATTTATTTGAAAAGAGATTAAATTTGAAAGTTACAGTGGAGAATGTTGACATGCTTTTAATAAATTTGTGTCTAGATTATAATGTGATGTTTGGATTGGGGAGGATTAGATAATTTATCCATGGATCCACACACCCATGAGGTGTAAATAGTCACCTATAGAGCCCACATAAATATAGCTTGAAAGATTGCATAGGATTAGATAATTTATCCATGTAGACACACATCCACAAGGTGCAAAAAGTCACCTATAGAACCCACATAAATATTGTTCAAAAGATTGCAAAGGAGTTGGTCAAGGACTTAAATAGTGCTGACCTACTTTACCTATAAATGAGAATGGTCAAGAGGCTTGAAATCGGGGTCCTCCTTTGAGATGATGGTATGGAATCTCTCATCAACTTGAGGAGATTGAGCTCCTCATCTAGGAAAAGAAGTACAAGATGGTGTGTAGATCATATAGGGTGATGCTATGTACACATGTTTACCTTACTTTCTATCCATTAATTGCCATATTGGGTGGATGATCAAGCATGTTCAATGACATGGTTTCTATAGCTTGTGCAAGAAGTGATCAAGGCATGAAAACTTGATTGTCAAGATGAAGTAAGATTGCACATATAGATTTTTCCATGGAAGCCTCTTCGTGAGATGCTTGATTTAAGATGTCAAGAACTAAGCCATTACTTGGTATATTGTTGGTGAACCACATCTTGTGAAATGGTATTTGGAGACCTTCACAAAAGTTGGATATCCTCTAACCATGTATGAAGTATATGCTTGTGTAGACAATCTTTGTAGCATACATGTATGACCCAAGGCAATCCCATTGCGCTCATGACACAATCCACACATTCTTCGAAATGTTCCTCTATGCTTATCTTGTGTAAGTGTTATAATGGGTAGAGTTGAGGATGGTGGCATTGTATGAGAAAAAGGGAAAAGACCTTGAGGCCCAAGTCTTGTTAATGAGATAGTGTGGCCATCCTCACAAAATTTGTCGCAAGGGTTCATGGCACATGATGTTGGGGCAAAATCGAGAGAGGTTTGTGCACACCGTCACACTAAAAGAAAAAGGTTGCATACATAACCTAGATGGTTCTCATCTACATAACTAGGTGGCTGCTCCACATAGACTTGCTCTTGCAACTCCCTTTCATGTACTAATCACTGTGTTGGATTTCTTACTCTACTTGACTTGCGTGGACCTGGATTACTACCAGATGCTTTAGCATCCTCTTGCGTCTTACGCACACTAGGTGTTTTAATAGAGAGAATCCCAAACTCCTAATCTAATTTGCAATCGACTTGCAAATATTTTTTGAGATCTTTTATGTAACAATCATCGAATGTGAACTGAACTTGCAATGCCCATTCTACCATTTGACCAATAGAAACTAGGTCTTTTTGTAATATTTGGTACATGTAGCACATCAATCAAGTACTTAATTTTACTATCCTGCATACTCAAAGGAACATTTTCAATATGGGTAATGAGGCGAGTTGTATCATCCCCTGTCTCCACATAGCCTAGAGATTCTAGATTGTGCATCTCTTTAAACCGCTCTCCATAAGAAGTTATGCCATTAGAGGCACATGAGTCTACATACTATACATCATTCTTTGATGAACCATTAGCAGTCATAATATTCATAAAGTGTTGCATAACAAACAATTGTTCACTTTTGTCATCATTGTTTCTACTAGTTGCATGCATAATTGTCTTGTTGCTTTTTTCCATTTCTAATTTCAGCCTTCTTTTTGAAACATTTTTTAGAAATGTGGCATTTTTTTATCACAATGCCAACACTCTTTGCTACTTCCACTAGACTTCTGTTGCCTATTAGAATTTGCAACTTGCCCTCTTTGACTCCATTCCTCAGGACTGTCGTCTTCTATTTTGCTGTGCATCATAACTTTGACTATGACCACCTTGGCCTTTGCCATGACCTCTATCTCTACTAGTAGACTAAAATACTTGTTCAGACTTGTTCATGCTTTTGAAGAAGAGAAATACAAGCCAAAGTTCTTCTTCTCAAGTATTAGCATAGAAATCAAGTTTGCAAAATCAAGGATATCATTCCTCATATTCATTGATGCTTTGAATCTCTTGTATTTATTTCCAAGTCCATCTAAGCATACACACACAATATCATTATCATCAACTACCACACTGATAGATCCAAGAGCTTCCATACTCTTGATCTTCAAGGCATAATCATTAATGGACAAGTTTCCTCTTTTCACTTGGTTCAACTACTTTGACTTGAGTTGCAGCTTTCAAGCCTTTATGTTTACTTCAAACCACATTGCCAAATTCTTCCATGCAATAGGGGGAGCATCAGAATCCTACAAATAGCCCATCATGCTATTTGTCATACAGACAGACAACCAATACACGACTTTACTTTGTGTTTGCTCACAATCTTTCTTAGCCTTTACCTGCTCTATAATAGCATTTTGTGTAAGAACTTTGGGTACTATTTCTATGTCTCCTTCAATATAATTCCAAACATCTTTGTCTTTTAAGAAATTTATCATCCTAAACTTTCATACATGATAATTATTCTTATCAAGCTTTTCACTAACAATCTAGTTTAAGTCACCAAACATTTTGACAAAACAAACAACTTGCAAGAAAACTACAATGTGCAAGAAAGCTGATACCAAGTGCACCATAACTAAACACAATCTTTTTCACTAGACTGTGCAACAATAACTAGAATCTGCAATCTGTATGCAGATGCCTTTTGTGTCTACAGCCCAACAAACATTTGAAACCTTACAAAATCAAGATATGTAACTTGTACACCTGTAAATAGCTAACACAATCAAAATTGTAGTATTTCCAAAAACTAATGTTGGGACCACTTGTAGGTCGAGAGAGCGGAGTCTGAAATGACGTTAGATGCCAAAAATCATAGCAGCAAGTCCTAAAGAACACAATATTAGTGAGTTTGGGAATCTCCCAATTCCCATTTTTTGAATACTAAAAAGGTGGCACCTGGATAACATGCCCATAAGTCTCTCAAATCCATATGATGTGACCTATCATTGGAAAGCGCTTGAAAAATGGAATCTATTGAGCTATAGAGCACTCGATTTGAAGTTATGCTGTTCAAGTTATGACAAATCCAAAGATTTGACCACATTTCTCAAACTTATGGGAAATTCACATATTCCCCAATATGGTGTTAAAGGGTTTATCTTAGTATATACACTATCTTTCTACTCACCAAGTTTCACTACAATGGGAGACTGCAATCTTGCCAACCATAGGAGCCTGTTGTAGCTATAACCCAAGGAAAATTGAGCAAGATAAAAGAGATTCTTATCTATTGCTTTCTTGCTTTCTTTCATGCTCTAATACCTTCAGTTGAGCCTTCAATTGAGCTCCATGTAGTCATGGTACAACTCTAATACCGTGAAAATAGACAAGAGGGGAGAGAGGTGAAGAAACCAAGAGCACACACACACAAAATAATAGAGTAGGGCTGAAATCTTATTCTTTTTCCACACAAAAAAACTAAGTTTACAACATGATAAAAAACTGATATGAAAGTACGACAATGTATGTACAAGCAATTACTAAGTGTGAACCCGACAAGAAAAGAAGAGGTGGCACAATGCATGTGCCAAAACCAAGGATGGACTATGTGGGTGTAGTCCACTTGTAGAATCACTAGTGTATCCTCATGATGATCACCTAACATGCTAGGGAATAATATCTTGCCACATCACCAAGATGCATAGTGGATGCCAGCTCATGTAGAGCTCGACATCTCAATATCTCTTGCAAGAGGATTAACATTTATCCCCCTTGCTAGCCAAATACAAGTCTAATGGCACACTCCTTAGGTGTGGTGTGATGGTCTTCATGGGATCCATATTCTGAGAGTGTAGGAAACTCGGTGCATTTAAGGAAAATGATGGATTGGTTGCCATCAACAATGTTGAATTTGTGTCATTCTTGGTACTTTTAGAGTGCTTCTTCAAGGTCCTCTTCTTGTACCTTAGGTGATGGGAAGTCTATTGGAACATCTATCATCTTTTGTGTTTGGCCTTAAAGGATTCTACCCATCCAATTGTGGTGGTCCTAAATGCTTGCAATTATCTCTATTTCCTCATGTGGGCATTTAGACTCTTTATCCTTCCTTTCCATGGGTGAATCCAACTCCAATGGGTTAGTCTAATCGGTTGATAATGTCATCATCTTTGGTGGATCTAAGGTTATAGGGGAACATTTTTCTCATTCATGGGAATAGATGCTTGATGTGGATTGCATTAGTGGAGAGGTAATTTTCAAGAATCATGTTGCCTTACTTTTTTGATTGCTATAGCCAAAATATTGAAGATGTTCTACTAACCCTTCTTTGGCTTGCTCATATGTGATTGTCTTGATTTTGCCAACCAAAGTTGTGTTGTAGGAAAGTGGTAACTAGTCCAAATTGCACCTTTAACTTTGTTACATTATTAGGAGATGGCATGGTGGCTGAGAGGATTGCTTTCACATAGAGATCCTACTATAAGGGAATAATATGCTTGCATAGAATAGAATGCTCCTTATAATCTCTCTCTCTCTCTCTCTCTCTCTCTCTCTCTCTCTCTCTCTCTCTCTCTCTCTCTCTCTCTCTCTCTCTCTCTCTCTCTCTCTCTCTCTCTCTCTCTCTCTCTCTCTCTCTCTCTCTCTCTCTCTTTGTAATGCACTTACTACGTGCATGGCCATTTTCCTAACAAACTTCTCTCTCGTCCCATCCACTTTCATTACCTGTTTTTCTATACTTTTGGCTACTCCCAACAATGCAAAATTTAAGGTGGTTTGCAACCCAATGAAGGCCACTCTCAACTTCTTCTGTGTCATGTAGGTGGCTAGGTATATGTTTCCTTTAACCCCCTATACCATATGCAATAGGTATCATTCCTAGGGGAAGGCCCCTTGGGGCTAATTTCAATGGGGATGAGTCCACAACTTCTTGGTTAGAGTAGTTGTTTTAGCTTGCTCTTGCTCTACTCAATGAGTTCTCCTAATTTCATTTGCATTGCTTTCATCTCTTCTATTTCCTTTATGTCTTTCCTTAGTTGGGTCCATGTTCCCCAAGAGCTTTCTTCTTATACATACTCTTAGTGAGTTGCTCTCTCATATTCTAATTGCAATTGAATCTTTTACCACTCTTTGACTACTCTAGCCTTATCTTGCCCAAACCTCATTCCATTTTCATAGGAGTCGGCCTCTTTTCTAAAGGAATTTGGAGTGCCCAAACTTCTTTCCATTTTGATAAGAGTTGAATTCTTTTCTAAAGGCATTTGGAGACAAGTGTCTAGACCCTTAGTAGGTATAGATTATACAATCGGCTTGGTGCTTGGAACTTTCCAATTGAGGTAGTAGGAAGACATTTCATTTTGTCACCTCTAATTCATGTATATAAGACCACCATTATCACAATAGTTTTCTTGCTCTAGTATAAGGCAAGTTATTGTATGACAAATGTAAGGACATACGACATTGCCAAGCCTTCATGATGAAAATGGACGCATACTAGAAACTGGTCCTAGATCTTGATCGCTACCATATGCACTTGCAATAGAAGCTCAATAGATCACAAAAGGTTGATTGTAGGAGCCAATAATACATGCTTGCATCAAGAGTAAAGAATCCAAAGACATGCATGCCAGGAAGATGCAAGCAATGTGTCCACCACATCAAATGCATCGAGGTCTTCCAAAAAGCTTCTTCTCTCATCAAGTAGTTGTGACTACTGAATTTGAATTGAAACAATGGCAAACACGTGATTGAATAGATGATTTGATTGATGTAAGCCTTTGCACGTGTGTATTCTGATCATATTTATATATGCTTGCTTGCATTTGAATCATTATGAATGCATTAAAAAATCTCCTATTCTCTTCTTGAATCATCCATCAATTTCTCTCTAACCCAAAATTGTTAAGTGCATCAATTTGGGATAACTATATGGAAAATAGCATCATTCTGATTGAGTGTACGCAATTCATAGATTAATGCATGTTGTTTAATTTTAGCCTCATTTTCATCTCGTAGATTGCTTGGGTAAAGCAATGCGATACTTGAAGTCTAGCTTGCTTTGGTTGGAGCTAGAGGGGCCTATTTTTGAGGTGTTGTGGGGGATAACCTAGTTAGTCCCCTAGATGGTAGGTGTGCTTTCTATGGGTATTTGTTAGGGATGTTCCGCAAAAGTGCAGGCTACCTCCTAATGTGCTACATTTGGTTGCCCATTTGTGATAGTTTGTGCAGAAAAAGTCGCACGGGATGAAGGAGAGGGTTGGTCGGCACCAACCATGCAAAGGAAGCATGCATGATCCACTAGGGGGAATAGAAATGTGAAGTGTTGGCCATGCATGACCCGCAATGACTTGGTGTTAGAAGAGTAGTGTGCCACATGCTTGCAATCCACTAGAAGGCATTTTAGAAAAATGGCCACCCATGTGATGACTGGGATGTTTGGTAGGAAGAATATGGAGGCCACCTTGTGCAAGATGTTGAAGGACTTGGCTTGTAGGTATAGAGCTTTTAGAAAAAAATTCAATACCTCTAGCTTCAACTTGTGACGGTGTCACTGATGGTGTTGAGGTGATATTCAGCTTTATACACTGAGGCAAAGATGTGGCCTCCATCTCTCTATTTGGAAGCACGGTGGGGGCCTCTACTACTACACTATTCACAAGAAGGAAAAGTTGTTCTTGCACATGCTGAGGGGTGAGCTCATAATCATGGCCATTGATGTGGACATGAGGAAATTCATGCAATTGTAATAGGATGGACTCTAGGTTAGGGTGCACTAGGGTTGTCTCCCATGGTACAAGAAGGAAGGTGTCAAGGTGCGAGCTATATACCCACGTGCTAACAACATCCTTACGCTCTTGAATTAGGGGGGAAACCCTATTGAGGTGAAGGATGGATGAACACATGGCCATTGTTAATGAGAGGCATGAGCAATGATAGAGAGATGACAAGTGTGAGAGTACATCGAGAGCAGAAAGGGGTGAAATATAAATCATAAAGAAGAGAAAGGTGATGAAAATTTTACTTTTGAGGGGCATGGATGCACGACGAGTGGGGGATTTGAACGTGGCCAATGCATGTTTGCCATCTTAACTGATAGGGCCATAAGAAATAATGAGTAATGCACCATTCTTGATACATCATACCATTGCTTGTAATAAGAACCATGTAATGTAATGATGAGGGATAATTAATAAGGGCCATGTCACTATATACGGTAAAATCACAATCAATTTCCAATTGGATTTTGGCAATTAGAAAAAAATTGAAATTGGGTGGGGAGATCTCAAAGGCACATGTGGAATTTGGTGCTACTAATGGGTCAAGAGGGCACTCTAGGGTAAGTGGGATGGGGCATACCAGTCCGTCTACATAGTAGTATTGCAATCAGAATCTGTTGATGGGATGAGGAAGAAGATTTCCCTATAAATTAGAAAGATAAAAGGAATTAGCTATAGTTGTATGAAAGATCCAAAATGGACCGCTCCACCTCATCTTCCATTTTCCTAAAAGCTTGCCCATTTGAGTGCAAAAGACTAGGATGACTTGTATGCACTTGAAGAGCTGCTTTCTTGGAGAGGAAATCCACTTGGTCTTTTTGCCTAGACTGGACTTCTAACAATAGAGATAGGAACTCCTAATCTAGTCCTTGTCTAACTCTGCGAGAGTCTCCAGTTAGAAGGGGACGGATTCTTGAGGAAGAAGGCAAACTTTGAGCAATCTCAAGACTAGGTACTATAAATTCTAGAGGCATAATCGCCTCAACCTTGAAGGTAAGCTTGTATAGAGTGAGGGCTATTGCCACTTTAAAAGAAGTACAGTAAGCCCAAAAGTGCTACTAGGAGCTTGGTATCCCAATCTTTTCTATGATGCTCGACTAGCTTTGTAAGTGTTTTACATAGGGTCTTGTTGGTAGACTCGGCTAGGCCATTGGCTTGCGGATAATACATAGAAAATTTCTTGTGAATTACCATGAAGGAAGAATACATATGCTTGATGACCTTATTTATAAAATGACTCCTTGTATCATTAACCAATTCAGTTAGGCAACCATAGTGGGTGTAGATGTCTTTAGATTGTATTGTCTGCTACAAAGTGACCTCCAACAACACCTTGATGAGCTTCTTCCATGAATGTATCTCTATCCAAAGGGATAATAACAGATTGCAGCATGTGTGTGGTAGAGGTGGCCTGGGACATATTCAAAATGCTAACTTTAGAGAGCTTGTCGTTTGCATTAGTCTATCAAAATGTGATCTAGGACTTGTCATGAGTCCAAGAAGACTAGCAATTCCTCATACAACATCTAGGAGGATCGGGTGGATCTGGTTTAAGATTGTCAACTGCTCCATGAAATAATTGGGCATTTGGAAAGTCATCATCTACTCTAATGGGAGCTTCTTTGGAATCAAGATGGGACATGAAGTTTGCAATCACATGCTGTGCTCTAGGTCTCTGCATGACCTTGAAATCAAATTCTTGGAGTTAGAGAATCCATCTAGCCAGCCTTCCTAGGACATTTTGTTATTTGACCAAATAGATCAAAGTAGAGTGATCCACATGAAAGACAAAGGAATGGCCAAGTAGATAATGGTCTTCACAGAATAGATCATTTCGAGGCATTCTCTTTCTATTATAGATTAGTTTTTTTCAATAGTGAAGAGCTATCTATTGGCATAGAAAATTGGTTGGAATGAACCATTGGCATCCTATTGCATAAGTACATTGCCTATTTCCATATCTAAGGTATCCATTGACATGGAAAGGCTTTGTCAATCCAGAGGGATTAGGATTGGGGCCTTGGACAAGAGTAGTCAAAGACATCGAAATGTAAGGTATGCTCTCGTTCTAGTTGAAAGCTACATTCGGAGTGTGGGCTAGTTGATTGAGAGGGATAGCCACATGGGCTAGGATGCATAAATGCCACCCATGCCAATTAACTTACCCTAGAAACCATAGCACTGCCATTGGGGAATGAGGAATGGGGGTCTATATGATGGCGGCTACCTTGTTAGGATCCACAACAATGCCATCACCCACAATAATGGTACCCAATAGGACAACACCTTTCATTGCGAACACACACTTCATGGAGTGTAGACTTAGACAGACTTCCTGACATATGGTAAAATAGAGCCAAAGACGATGCAACTGAAGTAGTAGTGTGCCAATGACATTGAAATCATCCAAGAATTCCCGCATGAAGTCTATGAGGTAGGGCCCAAATGTTTTTTGCATATGTTGTTGAAACAAGTTGGGGCATTCTTTAGGCCAAACCACATTAGTTTACATACAAATAGACCCAAGGCCGTGATAAAAGAAGTTTTAGCTTGATCCTTGGAGTAAGGCTTGCTTGATTGTAACCACTAAATCCATCCAAGACTAAATACAACTCATGACCAACAACCTCATCGAGAATGCTATTGAGGTAAGGAATGGGAAATGGATCTAGAATGGTTGTAGCATTTAGCTTTCTATACTCTACATAGATTTTGAGCTTCTTATAGTTCTTGGAAACAATGACAATGGGCAAGATCCACTCTGTCTGATCCATAGGAGCGATGAAGCCAACTTGGAGCTCCCAATTCTTCTTTGACTAGCTTTGCCATGTGGGGATTCATTCAATATCTCTACATGCGGACTAGCACATCATCAGGTTTGAGGGGAATTTGGTGGTGGTAAGACAAGGGATCTAGTCCTAGAGTATTCCTAGGCAAAGATATCTTTGAATTCTATCAAGAGGGAAACTAGTTGTTCATGGAAGTTAAACTACAAGTGAGCACTAATGTTTATTGGATTTGTCCCTTCCAAACCAAGGTAGATTGTAGTGAGAGCATCCCCTATTACTCTTGTGACTTTTTGCAATTGAGCTTCAAATTCTCTATCTTATCTAAGCATATAAAAGGTTTTGGAGTTGACTATAGTCATAGCTTGAGCCGCTTTTGCCTTAAGAGTTTAGATTCTAGATTTTTGAATGATCAAGATTTTGGTCATGGATTGATTTTGGCTCTTGGGTAGGGTTGAGTGAGGAGTGTAGCTTTGAGGACAAAGCTATTTCAGGAGGGGATGGTTTGTAATGATGGACAATATGTAATAAAGCAATTTTCATGTTGATTTAATTAGGAAATTAGTCTATTTTGGATTGGAGTATAAAAGGCAAGAGGGTGTCAATGTAAATCATCTTTGAATCATTTTACATATCTCCACTTCTTGGAGCTTGAAGGTATTTCCTTCCCCACCATTGTAAGGGGTGAGTTCCTTGCAGCAGCCTTCATCAATTGATTCTCAAGCTTCCATGGCTTCAACATTTCTTGTAGTTCTTGGTTGTGAGACATCTTGAATTAAGAAATGGCAAGCTATGGTTTCCATCATTTCTTGTTAAGTCAACATTTCCTATTAGTTCTCTGTTAATTTCCATTTAAGTGGAAACCTTGATTTCATTGGTATCAGAGCTTTGCTTTGATCCATGATCAAGGTCAATTTCATGTCACTATCCAGTTTCAAACATTAAAGACAGGGAACTACAGTTAAAGATGTAGGTATAGGGTTTGGTTACACCATAAATGTGGCTAAATTGGTTCTCCTTCAGCAAACATGGTTATTTTGAAGTATTTGACCAAGATCCAGGGCAAAATGGTGGAGATCTCCCAAGTTTAGTAGGTCGTGACAATTTGGTAGGTTATTTTGGAGGTCCTTGGTTCAAAATGGGCTACAGGGAGTTGGAAGAGACTAAACGTTTCACTACTTTTTGAAGAGACAGGGTCTCCTCTCTCTTCCAAAGCTTCCATGGAGCTTCCATGGCTCAAATCTTCTCCTATTTCTTCTCCCAAGCT
Organism: Lygodium microphyllum; assembly: GCF_053477565.2. Lineage (NCBI taxonomy): Eukaryota > Viridiplantae > Streptophyta > Polypodiopsida > Schizaeales > Lygodiaceae > Lygodium > Lygodium microphyllum. Next base: position 17,436,568 of record NC_141142.1, read on the forward strand.
TCAATGACCTTCAAAGCATCCTTCATTTGATTCTCCTTGCCTAGGGCTCATAGTAGATAGCCATATTGCAGAGATTTCATGCCACGTAGGATGCTATCCAGCCATCACATTTTGCATTGAATTTCAGGCCATTTTTCTTCACATAATTAGGATGAAGCTCATTCCTTGAGCTATGGAGTCTTACACATAATCATTTGGAGCAATATCTTCAAGATCTTGACCTCAAACATCATCTTCTTCACCTCCTTTTGAGTTCTTGAAGCTTACATGAAACCCTAGCTATGGAGGATCTTGGACATCATGAAGACTCTTTCAATTTCTTGAAGAATTGGCTTCTTGTTGATGGAATTTAGCTCCCAAAGGTCAAAGGCAAGCATCTATAACCGACATTGAAGCATTTTGAAGAGATTTGAAGCATTCTTCTTTTCTTTATGAAGGGGAAAACAGGGTAGCCATGTATTTCATGAAATTTCTGGTCAAATGAAGCTTGATTCATGGGGCTTTTGATCTTTCTTGCTTCTTGAAGCTTCCCTACACATCAAGGACCCGACATTGAAGGCTTTTGTCAAGATTGGAGCAACTATTCTTCTCAAATTTGGAGAAAAAAACAGGGCAGCCACTCAATTCTTCAAAATTTTTGGTCTTACAAGGCTCAAACCATGGGGCTTTTGTATTCTTCAGCTTCAAGAAGGTCTCATTGAATCTACTACATCAAAGGAGGGCCATCATTGGAGCAATCTTTCAACAATTGAAGGCTTGTTCTCTTCATGAAGGCCAGAAGGTCCTGAGTTCTCATAAATTCTTGATTCTAATCAAGAATTGAGGCTTCTTCAAGGTTCTTGGATTATCTACAGCCCTTTCTTGAAGACATTCAATCAATGATGGCATTCCCATAATCAATTGGAGCTTCTTGATTGCTTGGAGTTGGAGCAAGCATTATGGGGATAATCTGCTCTTGAAGCTGAGCTTATACCCTTCAACATGGATCAATTTGATGGTGGATTTTATAGAGTATTGACCGATTGTGATTCATCTACCATTCTTCAACACTAGTCAAGAGGTAATTCTTGTTTCCTACTCTTAATTTCCCTATTAATCCACTTGTTCAAGCTTTCTAGTTGCTTAAAGGGAAGAAATTAAGATTAAATCATTGATCTCATGATCATATAGTACCTTACCTACGGATTGATTGATGTTGTTTACTAATTTCCAACTTAGCCTATTCATAAATTGATGCCTAAATGATTGCATAGATTGATTCATTACTCCTTGCTTTGTTGCTTGATCAACCCATATTACAAACTCATGCAATTTCCTTTCATTGATGCTTAAGAATTGCTTAACCTCTAACTTTGGGGTTTTTGTGATTCAATACATTGAGAATATCCAATAAATTGTAAAAGGTGAGCATAGTAAATCAGTGAGTCACTGATTACTATTGGTAAGCCTTTCTCATCCTCAGTTTTCATACATTTTACCCTTCAATTCTTGCATACCATGAAATAACAAAATCGTGATTTAGCCATGCATTGCATTCCTTGATTGTTAGAACACTAGCTCTATCATGTACATTTCGATCGAGGAAAAAGGTCGAAGTCAGACGAGATAACAAGACAAAAGAGAGGTGACCCTCCCTTGCTATTTAAGACTCCATAGGGGTGCACAACTTGGCCCGGAAGGAACTTTGCACACCTTCCGGAGTTTCAGAGCCCATGTAGGTGCCCGTCCTACAGTTTTATCCCTCACCATAGGTGGTGGACCACGGAAGACCACTTGGGAAAGAGTGGATAAAGACTGGAAGACTCATGGTACCAAACAGAGCAAAATAGGGCAGTCAGTGATATTTTGATCAGAAATACACGTCTACAGGTGCTTTGAAGTTGACTCCAGGTGAATGAATGAGCTTCCAGATCATACTTCAGTGCCACAAGTGGTTATTGATGATCCATGACAAAAGGGTCCAAACAATGAATTTACAGGCTATTACAGGTTGCTATCTAATCTTGAATAGTCATATAAAATCAATTACAAAAATGGGATATTTCATGCTAAAATATTAGTTATTATACTCAATGCTTAGAGGAAAAAGTTAGCTTCAACCCTAGCTATAGAACACTTCATTTGGACCAATGGATCAAAAGTTTTGGCCATTTTAGTGATAGGTGGTCACTGTAGATAGCACTGGGACTGGTTGACAAGATACACTATTTTGATCCAAAGCAACCACATACCTCTTCCAAAGTTGTTATTTTAGTAAATATGGTATATGTTATTAGCTTCGTGTGGAGCTATCAAGCACGTAGATTGGAGGAGAATAGCTTTGGATATTGACCATTCTTTATCAGGTAGTCCTGAAATTGTCACAGTTTGCATGATGGCAAGGAACAAGAAGAAAGATCAGGTATTGGAGCCCATTAATGAAGGATTAGAATATTACCATGCTAAAGCTAATCCTACCATTGGAGCCACCTATCAGGGACAAAAATTTATGGGTAACACTACAACAAATGAAGAGGCCCATTGGCCAAGGATTCCTTTTGACAATGAGCCTAGAACTAAAGCAAATGCTACCCATGATTCCAATGACTTTCAAGAGTTATTAAAGAAAATTAGTAACTTGAATGAAGGTCTAATCCAACTCACACATTCAATGGATGACAAATTGGGTAAGATGATCACTCATATGGAGTAGCAAAACCATAGAATGGATGCCAAATTTGAACAAGTAGTCACAATATTTAGCAACTTGGGTAACAAATTGCAAAGCAATTCACCTTTCCATGCTGAAGATGTACCTATTGTTCATGCAATGTGAGGTTCACAACATCCCAACAGAATATACCATCTACTTTTGAACATGGAGGACCTTCTAAGGTGAATGAAATAGTTCAGTCTCATACCAATTCATGGAATAGGAACATGCCCAACTTTACTAGTTCAAGAGATAAAGGATATCAAGATTATTCCCTGCATGACGACAAAAATGAGTTTGTACATGGATGTCATCCATTTTACAAAGAGTTTGGTTCTCAACATACCCAAGCTCCTCATGCAAGAGATGATCAAGGGCAATATGCACATGATAAAACAAGGAAAGGAGACAATTTCTAGCATGCTGAAGATCAACAAGATAGGTTGTCACATGGGATATCCACTCATAACCAACATTCGCATGGAAACTCGTTGTTTGGTCGTCAATATTTTGGAAATAATCATGGACAACAAGCAATGAGTGATCATTCTAATAGACAACAATCTTTTGGATATACCAACCATAATGGGCAGCACTATCATTATGACAAGGAATACAAGGACAAGGTCAATATATCCAATTTTAAAGGAGATAATCCTTCACTGACCGAACTTGAAGAATGGCTCAACAAATTAGAAATGTATTTCATTCTCTACCCACGCAATGATCAAGCAAAGATTTGTTATGCAACCCTACACCTAGAGGGTTATGCGCATACGTGGTGGAGATACATGAGCAAGATTGGAGAGAATTTTCAGTCTTGGAAGGACTTCAAATCATCCATGACTCAAGTATTCGTGTCACCAATGGAGAAGGAAAGGATTGAAAGGAAATGTTATGATCTTAGGCAAAGGGGTTCTACCGTGAGGGAGTATTCTAGTCAATTTTTAAACCTCTCCATGTATGTGGAAGGCATCTCCGATATAGCCAAATTGAACAAATACATTTTTGGTCTTGATCCAAACGTATCAGCTGAAGTAGGGGCAGCCAAGCCTACAAATGTTAATGCAGCCATTCAATATGCTGAGAGGTACAGCCAAAAGTATAGAAGAGATTTGACTTCATTTCAGCCCAAAAGAGGAATGAATTATCAATCTAATTAGCCTATGAGATTTGGACAGCAGTTCAGCCACCAATGAGAAGGATTTAGAGCTAAAAACATGTTTCAAAATAATTCCAGGAAGGTGCCAACCTATCCTATGGCATATGCTTCAAAACAGGGCAATATTTTCAGATATAATGCTCATCCAAAATGAGATTTCAAAAGGGCTAAAGGTGCAAATAGGCAATATCCCAATAATAACAGTAACAAGGTACTTCCTAATGATAAATCCAAGGGCTTATGCTACAAATGTGGGGAAAAATGGTCTCCTGAGCAAAAGCAGAAGTGCAAGGGATATATAGCAAAGTCTAATATGTTGAACATTGAAGACTCTGATGAAGAGGAGACACAAGAAGGACATCTTTTGCAAGTAGAGATAGTTCCTACTTGTGATGAGATGCATGAGCATGATGATCAGGACACACAGGAGGAATTAGAGCCGGTTAGTAATTTTCCTTATGATCTAGGTGGTACATTTGATCATGGAGGATCAAAGATTGATGATCCTTCTATGGTTACTTGTCAGCCCATGTTATGTTCCATATCTCAGGATGCATGGTTGGGTTGTAAAGGTGAAAGTACACTTCGGTTTAATGGCACTATAAATTCAAAGGTTGCCCATGTTCTCATTGATACAGGCAGCACACATAGTTTTGTCAATGCCAAATCATTACATGAGCTAAAGTTATTACCTCAAGAGATAGAAGTTCCACTAAAGGTACAAGTAGCTAATAGTGCCCAAGAGTTGAGTAAAGAGATATGCCGGCAGACGCCTATTGAATCATCACAAACTTGCACTATTATGACAGACTTGATTGTCCTAGAAATGGGTCCCATTGACATCATCATTGGCTGTGATTTGCTTAAACAGCTTGGAAAATTTTCTTTGAATCTAAATCAGATGTTCATAGAGTTTACTTGGAATGGGCAGCAAGCAAAACTAAATGGCATGGTGAGAAAGCAAGTGGAAATATTAAGTAAGAAGAAGATGAAGAAGGAAACTAATGCTATGTCTTGCATTTTTACACTTCTTCTATCAAAGGCAGATGAAAACCAACAATCTACTTCACCTAAGGAGCAAGATCCATGTCTATGTAAACTCTTGGAAGAGTTTAAGGATATATTTCAGCCACCTATAGCATTACCTCCTCAGCGTGAAGTGGATCACCCTATTGATTTAATGCTTGATACTAAAACCATCAACAAACCTCCTTACATATTATCCAAGTATGAGAGAGAAGAAGTAGAGAAATAGGTTAAAGACTTGTTGGAAATGGGGTTTATTCAGCCTAGTCAGTCACCTTTGCTTTTCCCGTACTACTTGTCAAAAAGAAAGATGGGTCATTCAGGATGTGTATTGACAATAGAGACTTAAACAAGAGCACTATAAAGAACAGGTATCCAATTCCCCACATTGATGATTTGTTGGATGAAATCAAAGATGCAAATTTTTTCACAAAGATTGACTTAAGGTCAAGATATCACCGAATCAAGATGAAAGTAGGGGATGAGGACAAGACAGCTTTTAGAACAGAAAGAGGTCTCTACCACTTTTTAGTTATGCCATTTGAACTTTCAAATGCACCTGCAACTTTCTAGGATCTTATGAACAAGATTTTGCAGCCATTCTTGTATAAATCAGTCTTAATATTCTTTGATGACATTCTCATCTATAGCAAGAGTAGAGATGAACATCTGAAGCATGTCAGAGAAGTCCTTGTTACCTTGAGAAGACACAAGATTTTGCAAAGGAAAGTAAGTGTACATTTATGGCTAATGAAATAGAATACTTGGGTCATATAGTTGGTGAGAAAGGAATTATGTTAGATCCAAAGAAGGTTCAATGCATCAAGGATTGGCCCATACCACAGAATTCTACTTCACTACGAGGATTTCTTGGACTATCTTCTTTCCGTAGAAGATTTATCAAGAATGATGCCCATGTAGCAACTCCTCTTACTGATAGATTAAAAAAATAAGCTTCTTTTGGGATGCTACAGCCACTAAGAGTTTCAATGAGCTGAAAATTCTACTCATTTGAACACCTATTTTAGTGTGTCTAGACTTTTCCAAGGAGTTCATTATATTTGATGATGCTAGTGGCAGAGGTATTGGGGCTGTTTTATGCCAAGACCATGGTGTTATTGCTTATGAAAGCAGGAAGTTGGATGATAAAGAAAGAGAGCTCCATGTCTATGAGCAGGAAATGTTAGCCATTCTTCACGCAATCAAGAAGTGGCATCACTACATTTATGGAAACCATTTTAAGGTGAAGAGCGACCATCGTGTGCTGAAATATTTTCTCTCTCAGCCAAATCTTTCTCCTAAACAAAGACGATGGTTAGCTACACTTCAGGGATATGATTTCGAGATTTCTTATATGGCGCGCAAGGATAATGTAGTGGCTGATGCTTTATCTAGGATGTGGGCATGTTCTGTTTCTAGCATTTCTACCCTACATAAGGATTGGATCCAGGACATTCAAGAAGAATATCTTTTAGATGAGCACACTACCAATATTATGAAGAAATTATAGCAAGACGATGGATCTGAATTTCCCAATTTCAAATGGAAAAATTGACTTCTTTGGTTTAAAGGGAGAGTATATTTGACCCCTCGGTCATCATTTAGATCCTGAATCTTATAGGAGATGCATTCTTCTCCTTTGGCAGGACATATTGGATTGTTTAAAACCTTTGATAAGATCCATAAATGTTTCTATTGGAAGGGACTTTGGAAAGATGTCAAGGAATATGTGATGCAGTGCTTACCATGCCAACAGAATAAAGATTCAAATCTATTGCCTAGTGGTTTACTTCAGCCTTTGCCTATTCCACATGGTAAATGGACTAATATCAGCATGGATGTTATTATAGGACTTCCTACCACTAAGAAAGGCTAGAATAGCATTTTTGTTGTGGTTGATTGTCTTACAAAATTAGCCCACTTCATACCTACCAAAGTCCAATATTCAGCCAAATAGGTGGCGGATCAATTCATGGAAGAGATTTTCAAACTTAATGGATTACCTATGAAGATTGTTTGGATAGGGATTCCAAGTTCATGGGGAATTTTTGGAAAAGTTTTTTTACTTCCATGAGTACAAAACTACCTCCAAGTACTGCCTATCATCCACAAATAGATGGCCAAACTGAAAGGGTCAATAAATGGTTAGAAATCTACCTCAGACACTTTTGTCATGATACACAGATTGCATGGGATCATTGGATTCATCTGGCGGAGTTCTATTATAATAATACTCATCACATGAGTATTGGTATGCCATCATTTGAGGGATTATATGGATATAAAGTCCAAGTACCTTCACAATTGTTTCATGATGAAGTGAATCCTCTTGCTCGAGAAGAGTTAGAAAAGATGGAAGCCTTAATGAAGCAGTGCAAATAAAATATCAACAAGGCACAAGAGACAATGAAATCATATGCGGATGATAAAAGAAGGCATGTGGATTTTGAAGAAGGAGAATGGGTATTTTTGAAAGTACCTAAGTCTCGTTATGCTTCTCTCAAGGGTGGACATAATAAGCTTGCTCATCGCTATTATGGTCCATATCAAATCATAAAGAAAGTTGGGGATCTTGCTTACCAACTTGATCTACCTCCTACCACATGCACTCACAATGTTTTTCATGTGTCTCAACTCAAGAAATACATTGGGCCTAACATACAAGTTCTTAAAGAATTACCTCCTCTTGATGAAGATGGTTTAATCATCTATGAGCCCGAAAGAAATTTTGGCAAGAGAGAGAAGGTTCTAAGGAACAATATTGTTATGGAATACCTTGTCAAGTGGAAGGAACTGTCTATGGAAGAATCATCTTGGCAACATGCTACTTATTTGGATCAGTTTCCATGGCTTCTTCAAGAAGATGGTTAGTTCATTGTACATTGGACAGCTTGCTGTATTCATTTTCTATCATGAAAATAATTGACCTATCAACATCAAAATTGGATTTTGATGATATGGATGGATACCTTATGAAGTATACTTCATTTCTATATCTCATATGTGACAATATGATATTTCTATCCAAAGTTATGGGTCATTTACTATCACTACCCTGTTCAGGATAACATTCTAGATTTCCATCGTTTTGAGCTTACTTTGGAGATTCTTCTCAATGGAAGATTATCTTCTTCAATGGAAAATTTCAACAAGGATATTCATCATTGGCCTCTCATTTCTTCATACTTATCATTCATATATCCTTTCATTCTTCAAAGTTTTAAGGACAAAACTTTTGGGCAGGGATGGATTGTAATAAAGCAATTTTCATGTTGCTTTAATTAGGAAATTAGTCTATTTTGGACTAGAGTATAAAAGGCAAGAGGGCACCAATGTAAATCATCTTTGAATCATTTTACATATCTCCACTTCTTGGAGCTTGAAGGTATTTCCTTCCCCACCATTGTAAGGGCTAAATTCCTTGCAGTAGCCTTCAACAATTGATTCTCAAGCTTCCATGGCTTCAACATTTCTTGTAGTTCTTGGTTGTGAGACATCTTGAAATAAGAAAAAGCAAGCTATGGTTTCCAGCATTTGTTGTTAATTTAGTCATTTCCTGTTAGTTCTGTGTTAATTTCCATTTAAGTGGCAACCTTCATTTCACAATAGTGGATAGATGAGACCACTATTAATTTGAAAATGGGAAAGAGAGTGTAAATAGAGAGTATTATTCTAGGAGTATAAAAGAGGGGCCTTAGTGCCAATGCACTTACCATTTAGACTCATTTTTCAAAAGTCCAACAAAAACTCCTAGTTAGCATTAGTTATTACATCTTGTATTATTTGTACCTACAATAGCCATGGATTCATGGAGCCTCTTGATAATGGAAGATAATCAATTTCTTGTTACATTTATTGTTTCATTTCATTTTTTCTAAAAATTCAATTTACATTTTATTCAATAGAGTAGGCCTTCCTTTCATTTGAGATGAAAGACATGGGATAGGTCTCACATAGGCTTGGTATGCACATTATGCACAATTGCTTTAAGGGACTTTTCTTCTTATCCCAACAAGTGTACATACATAGAGTACTTGAGCAATTTCATATACATGATGGTAATCTTGTGTTGGCTGTCATGTACTTTCCCATGTGAAGGTTAGTCAAGCCAATTATCCACAATCAAATGATGAGAGGGACGAGATGGCCAAGGTTTACATCTGCAATGGGTAGTTTGATGTACGATATGATAGCCACTCATTTTGACATAGCATTTGCAATGGGAGTTGTGGCACATTATATGGATACACTTAGCAAGCGACATTTGACATCATGAGATACATGAAAGGCATAACAAATATGTGCATTTGCTATGGTAGCTAGGATACATGAGTTATGGGTTACATTAACTCAGATTATGTAGGACATGCAAACAATAGGAAATCCACCTCTTGATATGTATTTACCTATGCTAGAGGTGTTATCTCTTGGAGGCCTAGGGTGGAGAAATACAAGGTCTTATCTACTACCAAGGTTAAGTACATTGTAGCCATAGAGGCTTGCAAGGAAGCCCTATGATTAGGTAGTCTAGTTATAGAACTTGGTATGACTCTGACTCCTACATTGCGTTCAAATTCGATGAGTGCCATTGAGTTGGCCCATAATTTGGCCTTTTGTGTGAAGACAAAGCACATTGAGGTGTACTATCACTTCATCAAGGAGGTGGTAGAAGACAAGTCCATTGAGCTTGTCAAAATACATATGAATATGAATCCTGCAAATGTGCTCATTAAAGTCTCTTAGTGGAATGATATGCCTTCCTTAGAAGGTTAATTGGTATAGAATGAGATGATGTCTTTCCTCATCCTATTATATTCATTAGCGGGAATTTGAGGTCACTTTTTGGCCTTTTAGTAGGAGGAGAGAGAGTGTGCTCCGCCAATTAGAAGAAGGCTTCTTTACATAAAAAAATTTAAATATCATTTTGGAAATTTCAAAAAATCATTTTGGTATTTTTAAAATTATTAGTTTTATTGAAATAGCTTGAGTAATAATTACTATTCTGTAGTAAAGTGAATCAATTGTCAATTCATTGAGATGGATTGGAGTAATTGTCATTTTCCAACTGTAATGTTTTATTGTCAATATTTTAGCCATTTCTCTATTGAGGAGAAAAGAAGGTGGCAGAATCCTCATGCTTGAAATATTTAAGTGTTCATTTTCTCCTCTCTTCCCTCCACTCGACAGCTGTGGAAGTTCCTCTTTATTTTCTCTCTTGTTTGTCGTACATTTCTACTCTCCATATTCCTACTCCATGGAGGCATCTACTTGGTGCCAAAGGCCCAATGCTTCCATTGAGTCCATAGACACTTATAATATGCTCAATGAGTAAGATATATGGGTTCCCTTGACCATAACAAAGGAAGTTGGATAATCGTGCAATAAAAAAAGCAGAAGAGGTCCTCAACAACCAACCTGTCTTATCATGCTGGAAGGACAAAACAATAAATTTTAGGCTCGTTGCCTCCAAGAGGACAATCAAGGAAGTGTGTGCGCATCATGTTTTCATGCATAAGGAGCTTTACCTTAAGCCCATTCCCTTCAATCTCCCTTTGCATATACCCAATTGTTAGTGCAATAATCTGATTGAGTTTACTTTCTACTATGAATGAAGATTTGTGTTTCTTATTCATCTCGTAATTATCCTTCCATATTTATATCTCGTGGTCAATTTTATTTTGGTGAATCATCATTTGTATTTAATGCACAAAGGAGCCTAACTCATTTCTCACTTTTATACCAATTACAAATCCATTTAATATCCCACCCATCTCTCCCTCATCTTTCATTGCACACTCCTTTCCACTTCCATTGAGAGTACACCTCATTACAATCCATATACCACAATTGGGGATTCCTCACACTTAGGCATATCCTTTAGGACCTCTCATTTCTCTTGTCTGGGTGGCGATGGAGACTTGTCCTCCCACACACTTTTGGGCTATCCCCCCCACAAGGACAACATTAAGCGTGGAGCATTGGGTACCACAATTCGTCTCTATGGCTTTTACCTAGTGGACCATCGGCTCATTCTATAGTGTCCTAGCCTTTCAACTTTGTGCATCAGGTGATCTCATAGTCCAACATGCCCATGTTTTATGAATTTGAGTGTTAGCCATTATCTTATGCTCAACTATTTGATCAATTTCATGTGCCATACTTGTAGAGGGGTCTCTTATTACTTCTTCCCCAAAGGGGTAACAAGGGAAGGGAAAGAAAACTCCAAATTGCACCCAAACTCAAAATCAATCTAGTGAGACCCAACGAAACACCCAATCATCTCTCAAACTTGGGTGGCAAAATGTACCATTATCAAAAGGCTAGCCATTTTGATGACAAGTTTAGATCAAAGGCTAGGGACACATCCCTCAACTTGGCAACCCCATCAACAAGGTAGGTAGGATAGTGGCAACCAATTTTAGGGGCAGTGGAGAGGTCAAACTCACACTGCCATTGGTCAGCCATTGAAAGGTGAGAAGGATCGAAGCTTGCACGCGAGCTATGGCGGGAGAGCAAGAGCAAGAAAGAGAGAGACAAGAAATGGGAACTCCAATAGTCACAATGTGTGACCGGGCCTTCCTTTATTCAAACTGTCACTAAAAGAATAAAGAATAAAGTGACGTGACGGGCGCCCGCCACCTGCAGTGTGCAGTGGCGGGTACTGTCAGTGTAGTAATACACGGGGCGGCACGGCGGAGGCGCCTTTACCCCCAACAACCTCCCACTTAAAGGCGAATCTGCCCTAGTGAGAGAGAAAAGAAAAAGAAAAGACAGTACAAATGTACATAGTTGAGGAAAGGTGACATCTCATCCAACGCCCATCAACCTCCTGAGGAAGGCAAAGCGCTCAGTAGTGAGGCTCTTCGTGAGCAAATCTGCAGGATTCTCGTCAGTGGAGATCTTGACAAGGTCAACAGACCTGTCCTCCACGACACCACATATGAAGTGATACCTCACCTCAATGTGTTTCGTCTTCGCATGGAAGACCGGATTCTTAGCCAACTGAATGGCACTCATAGAATCCGAATGCAGTGTAGGTGTAGCATCAATCCCAAGGTCAGCAACTAGACGGCCTAACCATATGGCCTCCTTGCAAGCCTCAGTGGCTGCAACATACTCGGCCTCAGTGGTAGACAAAGCCGTACACTTCTGAACCCTGGACATCCAAGAGATAGCCCCTCCAGCATAGGTGAATACATAGCCAGAAGTGGACTTCCTACTATCTGCATGTCCTGCATAATCGGAGTCAGTGTACCCCACGACCCCTGTATCCTGGCTGTTATAGCAAATACACATATCTGCTGTGCCCTTCAGGTACCTCATGATACCCTTCACGGCATCCCAATGTCTGCTACCACGTGTAGCCATATAGCGTGCCACAACACCAACTGCATGCGCAATATCTGGACGAGTGGCTATCATGGCATACATCAAACTGCCCACGGCTGAAGCATAAGGGATCTTGGCCATCTCGGCCCTCTGCTCATCTGTCTGCGGACAATCGGCCTGTGATACCTTCACATAAGAAGGTAATGGACAGCCAATAGGCTTTACGTCCTGCATGCGGAAGCGCTCAAGGAGTTTATGAATGTACTCCCGCTGTGAGAGATACAAAAGCCCCTGATGCCTATCGCGCTTAATGCGCATCCCAAGTATATGTGAGGCCTGTCCCAAATCCTTCATCTCAAAGCTCTTCTTCAGCTGAGATTTAAGAGCATCTAGCTTATCATGAGCTTTCCCTGCTATCAGCATATCATCAACATAGAGTACCAAGATAAGCAAACTGCCATCACGGGCTTTCTTCGTGTAAAGACATGGATCCATAGCACTCCTGCTGTAGCCCTGTGACTGCATAAAGGCATCAAACTTATGATACCATTCCCTAGGTGCCTGCTTCAAGCCATACAAGCTCTTCTTCAACTTGCACACTAGGTGCTCCCTGCCAGGTTCTGCAAAGCCCTTAGGCTGATCCATATAGATCTCATCATGCAAGTCCCCATGTAGAAAAGCCGTCTTGACATCCATCTGATATAGATCTAAGTCAAGCTGTGCAACCAAAGCCAAGACTAAGCGCAGGGTGGTCATCTTAACCACAGGAGAGAAGACCTCATCAAAGTCCACACCATGTTCCTGCTTAAAACCCTTTGCTACCAATCTAGCCTTGTATGCCGGCTTGGGGTGTCCAGGGGTACTTTTCAGCTTGTACACCCACTTGCATGGCAAAGCCTTCTTGCCCTTAGGCAAGGCAACCAAATCCCAAGTCTCATTCTTATGCAGGGAGTCTATCTCAGACTGCATAGCCCTCTCCCAGGAGTGACTGTCACCCCCTGCGCATAGCCTCATCATAAGTGAAAGGCTCTCCTGCATCTGTAACCAAAACATAAGGCATAGAGGGCTGAAATCTGTCAGGTGGACGTCTATCTCTAGCAGACCGTCTCACCGCAGGCTCTGCTGCCTGTCTAACTACCTGTCCAACATCCTGGCCCTGTGGAGGAACTGCTGCAGGCTGTACTACTGGCTGTGCTGGAGCTTTAGGCTCCTCCTGAAAGATCACTCTGCGGATCTCAACCACCTTCTCAGGCTGCCTGTGCATCTTGTCTTCATGGAAGACGACATCATGGCTGCGTACTATTTTCCGCGCCTGCGGATCCCATAGGCGATAGCCCATCTCTCCTGACTCACCATAGCCAAGGAATATGCATTTAATGCTCTTTGGATCCAATTTACTCCTCTTGTCCTTGGGCACATGGCAGAATGCCTCACATCCAAAGACACAGAGATGCGCATAAGAGGGTGGCTTACCAGCCCAAACTTCCTCTGCAACCTGGAAATCCAATCCACTGGAAGGCGATCGGTTTATGACATGCACTGACGTACTAACTGCCTCAGCCCAAAAACTTGGGGGTAGGCCTGCATGGCTAAGCATAGAGCGCACACGCTCCTGAATAGTCCTGTTCATGCGCTCAGCCAAACCATTCTGGGGTGGGGTGTAAGGGGCGGTCAACTGACGCTTAATACCCCTGTCATCACAAAACTGCTCAAAAGCATGCGAGACATATTCTCCCCCATTATCTGTCCTAAGGCATTTCAGCCTATACCCAGTCTGGTTCTCAACAAGAGCAAGCCATCTCTGAAAAACTGCCAAGACATCGGACTTCTGCTTTATGGGATAAGCCCACACTTTCCTAGAAAAATCATCAATGAAGGTAACGAAGTACTTTGCACCACCCATAGACATGCAAGGCATAGGCCCACAAACATCGGAATGCACCAATGCCAAGGGCTCACTCATGCGTGGCCTACCCGATTTCTTATGCGTAGACCTATTCTGCTTACCATAAAGACAATGATCACACGAGTCAAAACATGCATAATCCAAAGGCGGAAGATACTGCAAACCAGATAACATTTTCATTCCTTTCAAAGACATATGCCCCAAACGGGCATGCCAAAGTGATACATGTGGGATAGAGCCCACTGCCAAAACATGGTCTACAGAAGACCCAGATACAACAAGAGGATAGAGGCTGCCAGCCTTGGCGCCTCTAGCAAGCACAAGTCTGCCTTTGGTAATCTTCCAGGTAGAATCCCCAAAACAGACATGAAATCCTGCATCATCCAACTGTCCTGCAGACATAAGACTACGCGTAAGCGCAGGTACATGACGTACATCCCTGAGCAAAAAGGAACTGCCAGTGGAAAACTGCAACTGAATATCTCCACAGCCCACAATATCAAGAGACCTGTCATCTCCAAGTTTGACTGATCCAGATACAGTACGGTAAGAGTGAAACCACTCACGGTAAGGCGTCACATGGAAGGACGCACCTGAATCCAATAACCAGCACTGTGCATACATACTAGGTGTCTCAGTCAAGTGTGAAGCATCAGAAGAACTAGCTGCAAGTATAAACTCATCACCACCATCGGACTCTTCAGTCTGCGTGACATTAATTTCCTCAATCTTGACGTTGGACTTCGCAGGTACTATGCTGCGATTAGAGGACTTCTCCTGCACTTTATCTTTCCCCTTATCCTTGCGCTTCTCATTGCGCAACTCATGACACTGTGGTCTAATATGGCCCTTTTTCCCACAATGATGACAAGTGACATTTGCATTGCGTCCACGTGACTTACTACGCGACTTGCCACCACGAGATTTAGACCGACCCTTCTGCGAGTCACGGCCTCGGCCATTACCACGGTCATACCTGTCATTCCTGCCTCTAACTGTCAAAGCATGACTACCACGAGAGGCATCCAAGTTTTTGCGATTCACCTCTTCCTGAAGAAGAGCACTCTCAACATCTGCCAATTTTAGAGTAGCACTAGAGGCACAAAGAGCAGTGCGGAATACATCCCATGACTCATTCAGAGTTCCAAGCGAGAAAAGAGGAGTTACTTCCTCTCCAAAGGTGATATCTTGCGAAGTCAGGTTCTTCAGTATAGCATGGAACTGGCTCAAGTGAGCAGACATAGTCGCATTATCCTTCATGCGCAGATCCATAAGCTGCTTCAACCAGTACATCTGACTCGCCGGACTTTTCTTATCATAAAGATTCTTGATCTTATTCCATAGATCCCATGCACTCTGTGCTTCCTCAAATACATTATAATGTACTTGTTCAGTGAGAGACAATACAATCGTGGACTTGCATAGCTCATCAAGTTCAAGCCAGTCGTCATTGTCCATAGTTTCAGGCTGCTCCCCACTCAACCGAAGTGGCTTAATCTGAGATTTCTGCACCAAAACCTGCCATATTTGACTCTTCCAGTAAGAGTAGTTGGTACCATCCAACTTTGTAATGTTAAAGATGGCACTATCATGCGAAGATGACGCCATTATGCAGGCTGGAAATGCCCAAACAGTCCAAAACTGCTTGCTGTTTTACTGCAGAAACTGCCCAAAAATGACCAAAACGGGGTCCAAAGGGCGAGCAAAGTGTGTTAAAAGTGGTTGCCCACTTAGTACTAGGTGCGGTACACCAAATCAGGATATTTCAGCATGAAAAGTACACCTCAGTCCACCAATAACTGCTTGCTGTAATAAATTGCAGGTATGCAGTCTAGAGAGCAAACTGTCCCAAAATAGGATCCAATGTCAAGCAAACAATGCTAGGTCCAAAGCCGGCATGAAATGGACATAAGCAAGGCCAATGACAGTGAAAAGAACATGAGCTCAACACCAAGCATGTCAAAATAACATCTGCCAGTGAAAGGCACACCCCCAGACACTCTAGGCAAAGTGTTCCTGTAACTGCCAAAACCTGACACAAATAGGTATCTGCTCAAAGAGAAAGATCCAAATATGAGACTCAGCTCATAAGCATCCTGTGAACCAAGAGTACATCAATGCATATCCATAAAGATCGGAGTATGATCCCAAAGTCTCAATGTGTATGTAGCTGCTCAAGACATAAACTGCTCCAAATACATGTAAGTGCTCCAATAGCATGCAACTGTCAAAGGTCAAGAAAGCATGTAAAATGCTCCCACTGGCACAAAAGGCATACAAAGCGAGCTCAGAAGCTCAAACAACCCAAGAGAAAGCACCAGTGATAAGTGACCCTGTCAATGCATCAAGCGCATCCGAGAGAGCATGACATACATGAAGCACCGGTCGTATTAACCATGAAGCAATACATAAGCCCAAATAAGCTCTCGGTCAACTCAATGACATCCAAATAGCAACCAAGATCAGTGATCAAGTAAGCCGGGAATGCTCAAATACATCCAAATCCAAGCTCCAAATGTCGGTATGGCATACAGGAACCAAATAGCATATGTCACGAACCAAAGCATGTAATGCAAAAGCCTAACTGTCAAGCAGAGACATGAGGCATAGGCGGTCCACGAGCATGCCGAGTCGGTCCAAATGCCAGTAAAGACGGAGCTAATGAGAAGCTCAAAAGCATCCCATAATCTCATACATATGCTCCAAGTCGTCCCCAAATGTCAGAGATATCATGCCAAAGCTCAAAGCATACATCCGGTATCGGTAGGTAAGTGCCAAAGCATGTAAAGTACCTTCAGCCCACTGTTATTCCAGCATGTATTTACTATTCTAAACAGTAGATTTCAGCCCCAAATTCAAGCCAAAATCATGGTCAAACCAAATGCATACATCCCCAATACATCCGGGTAGGAAATAGACCGCATACGGGCATCAAACAAGGTAACCGGAGTAGAGTATAAGCATTAAATGCCAATGCCAAGTGTGGCTGCCCTATTTCCAGCACTGTATAACAGTAAATAACAGTCCCAAATCAGCCAATATTTCAAGCCAAAATCATGGCATAATCATGTGCATACATTCCCAAGGCACTAGGCATCATGTAGACCGCATACGGGCATCAAATAGCACAACCGGAATGGAGTATAAGCAACAAATGCTAATGCCAATGGTGCTGCCCTGTTTTCAGCCTGTTATGACAGTTTATGACAGTCCCAAATCTGAAGAAATCAGCCCCGAAAGATCAAGACCAATGCCCAAAGCTTTAATGACATCAAACATGAAGTCTATAGCCCTCTTGATCAAGGTAGAGAGCAAGAAGCAATGGCCAAGTGTGGAGCTGAAGTAGATGAGTGCTCACAGCCTGGAAAAAAATGATGCAATCTGCCCTGTTGGTGCTGAACTTGCTGCTGCTCCACATGGGCTGAAAAGGGGGTAATGGGGGGCTCAATGATGGCCCAAGGTAGGCACATACCAAGCCATGAAGGCCCAATGCAAAGGGGAGGGAAGATATGAGCTATGGAGCTCAAGAAGAGTGGCTGCCCTTTGTTCCTGCCCTGTTTCAATCTGAGAATACACTCAAATGCCTGCAAATGCTGAAGCAATACCTCAAGGGCAAGGCCCTGATGAAGCTCAAGAAGGCCAGGATGGAGCTCGGGAAGCCGGGGAGAGTCGGGAGCTCAAGAGGTCGGCTATGGCTGCCGGGATGGAGACCCAATGCGTGAAGCGAGTCGATGCGAAGGTCGGGAAGCACCGAGTCGAGCTCGAGCAAGAGAATGCCAAGCTCTGATACCAGTTGAAAGGTGAGAAGGATCGAAGCTTGCACGCGAGCTATGGCGGGAGAGCAAGAGCAAGAAAGAGAGAGACAAGAAATGGGAACTCCAACAGTCACAATGTGTGACCAGGCCTTCCTTTATTCAAACTGTCACTAAAAGAATAAAGAATAAAGTGACGTGACGGGCGCCCGCCACCTGCAGTGTGCAGTGGCGGGTACTGTCAGTGTAGTAATACACGGGGCGGCACGGCGGAGGCGCCTTTACCCCCAACAGCCATCATAGTTGACAACATTCTCAATGCCAAATGACTTTTTTGACTGGTCTACAAAGGCCCACATAATTTTTGTTGAGACATTTGAGGGTGTGGATCTCATCCACATCTATGAGTTGCCTCGCGACAAGGTGACTACAGAGGCCCACTCATCATTTCACAACCAAGTACTTTAGCTACTCCTTGGATTGTGGTTAATGGAACAGTGCATCATATGACCCCTATCTTGGACATTTTTATCTCCCAAGCACCTGCAAACTGTTGAGATACTCCGTGTGGAGAACAACTCCTCAGTCAAGATTTAGACTTACAGTTGCATCAATTTTGCCACTAATCTAGGCATGGATCTTGCTACACTTGATGATGTATACTGTGCCCCAACTTGCGGTGATCAACTTGTTATTTGTTCAATCACTTTGTCAATTGGTATGAGAAATCTTCTTTACATCGACCATAGTCAAGGTACTCAATTTGATGTTAATAAAATTGTATCCATCAAGTGTTGAGGAGTGGCAGCTCTAGTGGAATGTGTAGTAGATGTTTTAGATGTCATACACTCCTTCATTGGTGAGAAGCTTTATAATAAGGGGAAGACCAAAGCAGCATTGGTTGAGAGTAGCATATTCTTATACGATCATTTTTACATACTACCTCCCTCCAACGAGCAATGGGAAACCTTGTCAAGCCTTTCCCTTTTAGATTTCAAGAGCAAAGAGTAGCCATTAATCAGATTTAAGGATAAGAGAGAGTTATAGGTGCAAAATTTTTCATGAGGTGCAAAAATGCCTACATGCTAACATTGCAAGTAGGAAAAGAAAATTTATACCTATAGCCATTTTTGTGGACTTCTTCTCTAGCACTGAAGTTTGGACCTCAAGAACCATGTTTCTAGAGAAGTGCCCAAATGCAAATAGCATTATAGAATTTGTAGATGCAAGTTGGGATACAAATGTGCAAGATGTAATTGCTTGCAAGGTGCAACTAGATTCTGTTGTTTGCAAGTATATAATTGCCACTCAAAACTTTATCATTACATTCTTATACAGAAGATGACACCATGTATGTGGAAAGTTGGTGCCACTAGACTAAGACATGAGGAATTTTTTTGTAGATTCAATACTAGACATTGATCACAGTGAATTATAGATGATTATGAAACAAGGGTCAACGTGCACATTACGACAATTGAGGAGAGACTTGCATGAGAGCGGAATTTAGGTGACGGGAAGTGCTTAAAAATAGCTAAAAATTATGAAGATCAAGGGAAAAATATTCACTGTCAAAGGCGGCGGCTCGATCTAGGACGATTTTAAGCGCCAAAGTGCTTTAAAGGCGCCCGAGCGACACTTGTTGATTTTTCATAATTTTTCAGACAGTCGTGCGGGTTGACACGAGCTACTGGCCAATGTGGAATGCTAAGCCGGACGCCCAGGATTTTTCAGAGCTCGATTCCGAGTCCGGACGGGGACATGGCCAAGAAATCGGTCAAGATTTGAAAAGGTGGACAAAATTTGGTCAAGTGGTCATGACCTTTGGGGAATTGGGGCATTTGATGCCACTTGACATTTGAGATGAAAAAAAATCGTGAGGAGAAGAAGAATACGTGATCAGGAATGGCGCCGATTTTTGCGCTCAATGTTGATCAATGGAGATCCCTGCCTGCAAACAACCCCCCTATTTGACATTGGCCCTTGCCTACACTCCGTATGCTGATCATATCGCCGCCCTTCGCCTGTCGAATGGTGGCCTGGTTTGAAATTTCTGATTTCAGTCTTTCTCTCTCTTCTAAGAGGCAGTTCATGTGTGGGAAGGAGCAATGAAGAAAGAATGATGGAGGCTTGTCCGGCATGGACCGGATTGCTCCACGGGCTGAGAATGGTGATTTGTGATGTTGCTGGACATGAAGTGTTGCTGTTTTCCAGATTTGCAGCATGGAAAAAGAAACCCGAAACACGCGTTTAAGCGGTAAACTAAAAAATTACAAAGAAAATTTAGTGTTTTATGCTTTTGATTGATGGAATGCCGTTCATATGGACTAAGATTTGATTATGCTGCTGATTCTTCTGAGTTCTTACTGTTTATAACCAGAAATTATGAAAAACATGCATTTCATGGCTCGAAATAATGTCAAGAAACTCGAAAACGCATGAAAAATGGGGAAAAACAAGGGTTTTGGGCATATAAATGGGGAAAACCGTCGATACACATCAACTAATCTTTCAATTTTGTTGCAAATGAACTAAGGGCCACAGCCCACAAACTGGTTTTCATTTTCAGCAATTTAAAAAATACAAGAAAATGAAGAAAATGGCGGGAAAATGATTAAAAAACCATGAAAAATAGGGGAAAAATACATTTGGGGCTACGAAAAATATAGAAAAATAGGATTTATGTTTGTTGATGTATAGCAAGGCTGGGGCATGAAGTTATGCTTCAGTTCAGCCTTGTTTATATGTTTTAGTGCGTGTTTCCTTCCTTTCTCCACATAAAATGACAAGGAAACCCTAAAAGGAATGAATGCAATGATGCACTATCACCGGGGAAGGGTAGAGTTGTGGAAAAAATGGTTAAATGCCGCTGAGCATGAGGAATAATTTGCTGATTTTATATGCATTGCATCTAGGACGGAATAATAATGATAAAAATTAAAACCTAGTAGCACGAAGATCACTTCAGTGCTAGGTGTTGCAGCGAAGCACAAAGCGGTTAGAAAGAAAAGCATGAAGGAGATGTTTTGCACTTGCACGCTGCTGGTTTTTAAAATGTTTGAGCACTAGGCATCCACCTCTTTGCATGATCATTTAGAGGAAATTAAAAGTATCAGAGTTAGCTCCTGGATATGCATAGCAATTGTTTTCAGTAGGCCTGTGACCCACCGTTGAGAGCGTGAGGTTCCTATGCTGTAGGATAGACGAGGGTTAAAGGGGAAGTCAAGTAAGGACAATGGTACATTCCTGGATACGCTTATTTGGTACCTTGAGTGACGTTTGTGCGAAATGTCTAAATGTTGAGCGGCGCATCGAGGGGCCAATCCCCAAGGTGTAGGAGAGTCGCAGAGGGTTGACGGCATTCAGCCGTAGGGGGAACCCCATGTGTATGTGATTCGAGCCTTTTGGCTATGTGAAAGGGACTCCCTCTGAGGAGCAATATTGGGTTAGGATCAGTTGGACTACAACGTATTACAAACGCAATGTTTAGGAAGGCAGAGATTTTGATAGACGCTCCTGGCCGCGAGGCCGAGGGGTTGTCTTGCGCATAGTGACGAGGTCCGGCTAGTGCATGAGCCAGTGCCAGCCCGTTTTTAGGTCCATCAGTGGTGCGTCTGCCGGGAGCTGCTCAAAAGTGGCGGTTCTCGAATCCTGGTTGTTTAAGGACCAACTAGTAGTTTATGCCAGAGGATACTGAGCTTGATCCATTATTTATTGATAAGCATCGTCTAGCAGAAATCCAAAAGCAAGAAAGAGACGAAAGAGCTAGGCGACGTGCTGAAATTTTTAGGAGATATTCCCCTAAGCGTAGCGGTGCTGAACCCTTACGAGGGAGTGGATCTAGTGGTCTTAGGACCACAAGCAGTAAGTTAGGAGAAGGTGGAAGCTCTAGTGCTCCCCTTCCTTCCATAAGCCAGTCCACGTCAAGTACGGGAGGTGTAACCCCACTGGTCCCTATTCCTAGTGCAAATCCAATCCTCGTCATGGTGCAGCCTATTGCAATTCCAGCAGGAACGACGGATTTGCCGGCTCTAGGTTACCCGCTACCCATTTTTAATGGGCTAGTTGAGGAAGATGCGGAACTCCACATTAGGGAGTTTCAAAAGTTGATGTTTAACTGTCGCATTCAAGAGGAAGGACATTTAATGATGTTCTTCAACATGACTCTCAAAGGAAGAGCCGCTATATGGTATCATGGTTTAGAAGCCGGAACTATATTGAACATTGATGCATTTTATGGAGCTTTTCGAAGGGAGTTTGCCCCTGAAAGGGGTGGGCAGTATTGGTTGCGTGTACTCAACGTGACCCGCCAAGATCCACACGAGGATATTCGTGCTTATGCGAAGAAGATAAAAGAGGTCTTCCGTAAGTTGGACACCTCTATCCCTATCCCCGCAGCTGCCCAATTGCAATATTTCTTACATGGTTTGGACTTTAATATCCAATTGCAGTTGAGTAGTGTCCCCTTGGGGGATATAGATACTGCCATTACACGAGCACAAGAGGTGGAATCCCGACTACAAGCAGCCTATGCTTCTCGAGGCAATTCGAATATGGGTTTAGTATTGGGAAACAATATGGCAATAGCCAATGGCAGTAGTGGCCAAGGGATAGCGATGGCTAACCCTAATGGAAGAGGGAACATGATACAGAATGTCACTTTATTACCAGCTTCCCCTAGCATGTCGATGCCTACGGGCAGTCAAATGGCTCCGAGTAGTGGAGGCCAGGCGGTCAATTCTAATACCATGCCTCTAGCTCAACAGCCTGTGCCTAATCGGATTGTTAGGCCGATGGAGCGACATGGTAATGACCAAGGCTATGAGTCGAGTTCTTTCAATGTTCTTGGCGAGGTTAAGGACATGATGAAGCATTATACTGATATGATCACGGAGCAGTATCGACAAATAGCCGTTGATGTCAACTTCCTTAAAAAACAACAAAATTTGATAGGAAGTAGATACCCAGAGGAGGGTGCACCGTCGAGGTTTAGTTGCAAATGGTGTGGCGGGCAGCACTATCCAAGAAATTGCCCAAATGTTAAGTGCGACATTTGTGGAAAATCCGGCCATCTAGCAGCTACTTGCTGGAGTAAGATCAGTTCTCTCCAGCGAGGTAGTCGGCAACCAGGGCCTGTCAATCATCGTGGCCAAGGAAATGATTCCCAGCCAGAAAACGGGCCTAAACAAATACTTCAACGACCAAAGACTACAGGGGAGGAGCTACCAAGTGGTAGTGGGGTTAGTTTGATTGAGGCTGTACGCGTTAATGATGCTGAAACCTCTAATCTACGAGCTGTTCTTACAAGAGGTCAAAAGGGTAGAGAAGCCGACAAGGATAAGCCTGTCGACGGAAACCCTAAACAAGGCGACAAAGGAACGCAAGTTTTGGATCATGCCCTAGAAGGGGGACCTTTGAAGCCCGTAGAGAGTAAAGCCGATAAGGAACCACCAAAGAAGAAGGTGAAAGTTAAGAAAGAGGCAATAAAGCCAGTTCAGCGACCTAAAGAGCGGATGGTTTGGCGTGAAAAGCGAGCTCTATCGAACTATCATGAATTCGATTTGGCGGGCTCTCTTTGCGAAGTCAAACCGGATGTGAACCTTTTGCAGCTTATTAAGCTTTCCCCAAGAGTACGCAAGGAATTTAGAAAGATCCTACGTACCGGGTATATCGTAGAACCTTTGGGTATTGCGCGAGTTGGTGATGACTGGTTCGAGCATGCTGAGAAGCATTGCCCAAGGGTTGCAGCCTATGTCGATGGGATATTAGTAGATTATGCTATTGTCGACACGGGATCATCTGTTAACATTATGAGTTCTGAACTGATGGAAAGGTTGGGTCTTGCGATTCAGAAAGATACTTCCACAATTCTCAGAATGGCAGATGACAGTTTGAGACAGCCGGAAGGCTGCATTACTAAGGTCCATGTCACTGTTGCAAATGTAGAATGCCTGTTGGACTTTAGGGTGATTCGTTTTGCAGGGCGGCCAAGTTACCAAGTATTACTTGGACGACCTTGGATCTTGCAAGCGGATTGCCAAGTGGATATACCTGCCGGTCGATTAATATTCGGCAGAGGTGCCCAGCGTGTGGTGGTTGATGCTTACCCTGAGTCCCCGCAGAGTGAGAGAGCTCCTCTATCTTCTACAGAATTGGAGACATTAGAAGATTTATCTGCTAGTGAGACATCATCGAGTGATGAGTCCAAAGAGGGATCCACCACGGAGGACATCTATCAGATCACTTTGAACGAGCCGATAGAGGCCCAAGATCGTATAAGAGATGCAGATGTTATCGAGCTAGACCTTGGTACGCTTGATGATTCGCGGCCAATCAAATTAGGCTCTATGCTCAGCACAGCAGAAAGGGAGGACTATGTGGCCTTGATCCAGGAATTCCGTGATATTTTTGCCTGGAGTTATGATGAGTTGAGAGGCATTCCTCCTAGTCTTGCTGTTCATACAATTCTGTTGAAAGAGGGCAGTCGTCCTGTACGGCAGAAAGTAAGGCGTATGCCTTTCGAATTGAGGGACGGGCTGTTTGAAGAGTTACAGAAGCTTCGAAAAGCGGGTTTGATTTTTCCTGTGCAACACATGGAATGGTGTTCGCCAGTTGTGATTAGAAAGAAGAAGAATAATCAGATCCGTTTATGTATAGACTTTAGGGAGCTAAATAAGCAGACAGTTAAGGACTACTACCCATTGCCATTTATTGACCAGATTTTGGATCAATTAGCGGGTAGGGAGATATATTCGTTTATGGATTGCTTTGCAGGATACAACCAAATGGCAATTGCAGAAGAGGACAAGTTGAAAACAACTTTTATCACTGTATTTGGTACTTTTGCGTACCACGTGATGGCTTTTGGTTTATGGAATGCGCCTGGTTTGTGGCAACGAACAGCCGATAAGACATTCGGTGACATATCCCCTGAAGAGTTGAGGGTGTTTATTGATGACTTAGGGGCCGCCACCGTGAGAGAAAGGCAGTTGATCATTTTGAGAAAATGCTTTGAGCGCTGTAGACAATTTTGCATCGCCCTAAACCCACGGAAGTGTGCTTTTGGAGTACCTTATGGGCTATTGCTGGGCCATGTGGTCAGTTCGGTAGGAATTGCGACAGACCCCGAGAAGGTCAAAGTTATAGTTGCCATGGGTCCACCACGCACTCCGAAAGAAGTTCATAGCTTTCTGTCTTCGGTTGGTTACTACCGTAGATTCATTAACGCCTTAGCAGAAAGAACGTTGCCACTTACAAATTTATTGTCCTTTAGATGTTCGTTTGTGTGGGGTGACCCTTGTAAGGTAGCATTCGAGGATGTGAAACAAGAGCTAGCAAGAGCGCCCGTTTTAAAAGCACCTAAAAGAGGTGAGGTGTTCTATATATTCTCAGCAGCCACCATGTATAGTATCAGCTGCTGTTTAGCCCAATTTTGGGAAGAGAAGTGGTACCACCCGATTGCTTTTGCTAGTCGGAAGCTGGGGGTATCCGAAATCAATTACACCTACATGGAGAAGCTGTGTCTAGCGATGGTCTTTGGGACCAAGAAGTTCAGGCATTACATTCTCTATGAGAAAGTCGTGCTTTATACGAAGGCGGAGGGACTTCGACTATTGATGAATAAGTTACAGCCGCCTGATCGTTTAGCGAAGTGGTTGATCACTTTGCAGGAATTTGATTATGAAATCAAGAGTAAGCCACCAAGGTTGCAAGGCATCGTGGAATGTCTAGTGGACTTTGGGGAGCCGAAAGAATCTGTGGCTGAAGGTAGTGACATGGAGATGATATTTAAAATAGATACGGCATCTATTCCCTCATGGTATGCTGCAATAACGCATTATTTATCAACAGGAGCGGCGGGATCCGAACTATCTAAGGCTGAGAAAAGGAAAATTAAGCAGCAAGCGTTAAAGTTTGCCTTGATCGCAGGTACATTATATCGGCAAGGGGTTGATGATATCTATCGCCGATGTGTGACGCCTGACGAGGTGCCATTCATTTTGGAAGAGTGCCATGATTCTGCTTGCGGTGGCCATTTTGCTGGACGACTTACAGCACAAAAGGCTTTAAGAGCAGGTTATTGGTGGCCTGCCATCTTCCAGGATGCGTTTGCGTATGTTAAGAGATGCGATATTTGCCAACGACATGATAGTCGAGAGAATAGGAAACGACCACTCACCCCTATTATGGCGATACTTCCATTTGAGAAGTGGGGAATCGACTTTGTGGGTCCTATTACTCCGTCATCGACTACGCAAAAGCGGTACATCATTGTAGCAACTGACTACTTCACAAAGTGGTCAGAAGCACGTGCAACAAGGAAAGATGATGCTAAAGAAACTGCTAGTTTCCTTTTAGAGCAGATAATATGCCGGTTTGGTCCACCGAAAGAATTAGTGTCGGACCGCGGAACTCATTTCCTGAATAAGGTGATCAAAGGTTTGACAGAGTTGTGGAACATCAAGCATAACAAGACAACCCCATATAATCCGCAAGCCAATGGGCAAGTCGAAAGTACCAACAAGCAGCTTGTGGGCATCCTGTCCAAAATTGTGTCGGAAAAGAAACGGGATTGGGATAAAAAGTTATACGTGGCAGTGTGGGCTTATAATACGACTTTCAAACGAGCCACTGGCCATACCCCGTTCAAGTTAGTATATGGGGAGGAGTGTGTCTTGCCTTTAGAGATTGAGCTGTCGACTATTCGGTTCGCCATCAATCATTCTTTGAGCGATGAAGACGCTCTTTTTGAGCGCTTGACGACACTGGCACATTTAGATGAGCTTAAGTTGCAGAGCTTATTGCACCAAGAAGTGGCGAAGCGCCGAATGAAGAAGCTACACAACCTCAAAGCCAAGAAATACACCTTCAAGAAAGGACAGCTTGTTCTGTATTATGACGCACGACGTGAATTATTCCCAGGCAAGCTAGAACCCAAATGGGATGGGCCCTATAAGATCGTTAGAATAGGAAAGAATAAATCCACAGTTTTGTTAGCTGACCTTGAGGGGATAGAATTTAAAAATAAGGTTAATCTTAATAAGATTAAACCTTATTACTTCTGATTTTTCTAATGCTATGACTGCCTTGCAGGTCTAGGAAAGATCGATCAAACATCTGCAAGGAAATCGTGATAGAGGTTGATGGGTTGTCTGATCCATTATTTAGAACACCCATATTTAGAACAGAGGTATCATCAGGGAAAGCTCATTTGGTGGAGCAAAGGATACAAGGTGATTGAGCAAGAAGGCGGGACATTTATTTGGGAGATCAAAGTCTTCTGCCATCACTGCCTACAAATTTTGACGAGCATCCCTGTTGAATTCAATGATGATGGAGGGATGGAGCCTACAATCCACCCGTTGAATATGCTGAATTTCGATTACCATAATTACAAGTAGAGTTCAGGATGGCAGGATATGTAAACCCTTTATGGACGTACACCTTGTACTTTGATGGGGCGTCCAGGGGTGCATGCAAAAAAGGAAGTGTAGGATTTGTCATCCGAGACCCCCGACGACGCATTGTCATGAAGTTAGCTGCTTATCTCGGGGCGAATTTTACTAATAATATGGCCGAATACAAAGCCCTGATCATGGGTTTGAATATTGCAAAAAAGGGTGGTATCCGCCAGTTGTTGATAAAAGGGGACTCTCAGTTGGTTTTAAATCAACTCAATGGGACGTACATGGTGCGGAACCCGATCCTTTGTATGTACCATCACACTGCTATAGCCCTGCTAGACGAATTCGATAGAGTATCTTTTCAGCTGATTCCACGGAATTGGAATCAGTTTGCCGATTCATTGGCTAATCTTGCGTATGAAGAGGACCTCTTCTTTAATTGTGGCCCTTGTCCCGATATATCTATTGATGGTGAGACAGGACCTGGTCGTTTGTGGGGTATGCTTTCTGAACATGCCCTCTTTGGCAGACGATGGTTGATTTGGGTGATGCAGAGGGTAAGCGAGACTCATCTACCTTTATTATCTCGGACCCATAGACTGATTCGACGACATGTGATGCGAACACCTCTTGCGATATACGCAGGAGGGATAGGTCATAATCTACTGCACCTAGTTTAGGGCTACAAGCCCTGTTCCCCTGGGAATAGTATGCTTTGATGTCTATCATGGTTGTTTCCAGGTGGATGTTCTGCATAGTATTGTTTGATTTCATTAGGCCAAGAGGGCCGATTCAGTTTTGTAGCAAAGTCATGTCTGAATTCATTAGGCCAAGAGGGCCATTTCCCTGTCTAGTGCGGGTGCGTTTAATTGGGTTTTTGTTTAGTGTTGTGCTGGACAGGTTTCGCGGGTTGTGGAATTTTGTGGAGCCTGGAGGAGCCTTTGCTGCGATGGAAGCTTCTTGTGGCCACTCCAGGTGATATTTCTCCTTTACGAGTACCTTTCTTTCCTGTTATATGTGTATTTGTACTTGTTGAGGGGATACTTTTTGTTGGGGACCGGCGACCAAGGCATGAAGTCCCAGGTTTAGGCTACGTATGTTTGAGGGAGGTCGGAGTAGTCATTGCCTCCTGTAAAGACATTGTTAGACATTGAAAGACCTGTTTTAGAAGGAAGTCCTAGTGGCTCTGTTCTGCTAACCTGCTAGGCAGCCGTTCTAGGAGTTTCTGTTAGTAGTGAGGCAGTTAGAGAAGCCTGCTAGAAGATAATAATAATGATGTCAAGAAATCCTGAATATCCTAAAAGATGAATATAAATGCGAAGGTGTGTAAAAAGGGGTTCTAACCCCTATCAATGAAAAGAAAAGAAATGAAAATATATAAGCAGTTGCTCATTGCCTTGCGAAGGCCTGGTAGGTTCCTGGTTACGAGTCAGACCCGAGGCCGATACCTTGTCTTCCTAGGGGTGGCTTCTTGCTGGAAAAAGTAATATCAAAACCAGGAAGGTTGGAGCGAAAATAA
Source organism: Lygodium microphyllum (assembly GCF_053477565.2). Classification (NCBI taxonomy): domain Eukaryota; kingdom Viridiplantae; phylum Streptophyta; class Polypodiopsida; order Schizaeales; family Lygodiaceae; genus Lygodium; species Lygodium microphyllum. Next base: position 17,465,358 of record NC_141142.1, read on the forward strand.
AAGTGAGCGTTAGAAAAGGATTAAGTGTCACCTTGCGAGGGCTTGGTAGGTTCTTGGGTGCCGAGACAGGTCCTGAGACCGATGCCCTGTTCTCCTTGGGTCACTACGCTCAGCTCCCTCCTTTTTACATGCCCAAGTATGTTCATCCAATAAAAACCCTCAAAGAAGAGATATACTGAAAGAAAATATCCTTTGCTCAGGCTATAGGAGTCCTCGCCTTGTAGGAGCTCCTAGTTGTGTTGTCTTTAGTTGGTCAGTAGTTCAGACTACCACTTAGGGCAACCTCTTTGATAGGTTTTTTTTGTTTGGCTGTGTTGGAGCAGCTGGTTAGTGATTCGCTTCGGATCTTCTATTAAATGATGCTAGGCCTACTCCTTGTGGATGTCATGCCTTGGTTTTGTCCAGGGGTAGGGGGAGCATTGTGCTGAGTTTTATGATGATAATTGTTTTGTATCAGTTTGATGCTTCTTTGGTTGTTTATGTGCAGATATGTTCGTGGATTCGACGGGCTGAGTCGCCCTATCCCGTGGTCGCCAATGAGAGCGGAATTTAGGTGATGGGAAGTGCTTAAAAATAGCTAAAAATTATGAAGATCAAGGGAAAAATATTCACTGTCAAAGGCGGCGGCTCGATCTAGGACGATTTTAAGCGCCAAAGTGCTTTAAAGGCGCCCGAGCGACACTTGTTGATTTTTCATAATTTTTCAGACAGTCGTGCGGGTTGACACGAGCTACTGGCCAATGCGGGATGCTAAGCCGGACGCCCAGGATTTTTCAGAGCTCGATTCCGAGTCCGGACGGGGACATGGCCAAGAAATCGGTCAAGATTTGAAAAGGTGGACAAAATTTGGTCAAGTGGTCATGACCTTTGGGGAGTTGGGGCATTTGATGCCACTTGACATTTGAGATGAAAAAAAATCGTGAGGAGAAGAAGAATACGTGATCAGGAATGGCGCCGATTTTTGCGCTCAATGTTGATCAATGGAGATCCCTGCCTGCAAACAACCCCCCTATTTGACATTGGCCCTTGCCTACACTCCGTATGCTGATCATATCGCCGCCCTTCGCCCGTCGAATGGTGGCCTGGTTTGAAATTTCTGATTTCAGTCTTTCTCTCTCCTCCCTCTCTCTCTTCTAAGAGGCAGTTCATGTGTGGGAAGGAGCAATGAAGAAAGAATGATGGAGGCTTGTCCGGCATGGACCGGATTGCTCCACGGGCTGAGAATGGTGATTTGTGATGTTGCTGGACATGAAGTGTTGCTGTTTTCCAGATTTGCAGCATGGAAAAAGAAACCCGAAACACGCGTTTAAGCGGTAAACTAAAAAATTACAAAGAAAATTTAGTGTTTTATGCTTTTGATTGATGGAATGCCGTTCATATGGACTAAGATTTGATTATGCTGCTGATTCTTCTGAGTTCTTACTGTTTATAACCAGAAATTATGAAAAACATGCATTTCATGGCTCGAAATAATGTCAAGAAACCCGAAAACGCATGAAAAATGGGGAAAAACAAGGGTTTTGGGCATATAAATGGGGAAAACCGTCGATACACATCAACTAATCTTTCAATTTTGTTGCAAATGAACTAAGGGCCACAGCCCACAAACTGGTTTTCATTTTCAGCAATTTAAAAAATACAAGAAAATGAAGAAAATGGCGGGAAAATGATAAAAAAACCATGAAAAATAGGGGAAAAATACATTTGGGGCTACGAAAAATATAGAAAAATAGGATTTATGTTTGTTGATGTATAGCAAGGCTGGGGCATGAAGTTATGCTTCAGTTCAGCCTTGTTTATATGTTTTAGTGCGTGTTTCCTTCCTTTCTCCACATAAAATGACAAGGAAACCCTAAAAGGAATGAATGCAATGATGCACTATCACCGGGGAAGGGTAGAGTTGTGGAAAAAATGGTTAAATGCCGCTAAGCATGAGGAATAATTTGCTGATTTTATATGCATTGCATCTAGGACGGAATAATAATGATAAAAATTAAAACCTAGTAGCACGAAGATCACTTCGGTGCTAGGTGTTGCAGCGAAGCACAAAGCGGTTAGAAAGAAAAGCATGAAGGAGATGTTTTGCACTTGCACGCTGCTGGTTTTTAAAATGTTTGAGCACTAGGCATCCACCTCTTTGCATGATCATTTAGAGGAAATTAAAAGTATCAGAGTTAGCTCCTGGATATGCATAGCAATTGTTTTCAGTAGGCCTGTGACCCACCGTTGAGAGCGTGAGGTTCCTATGCTGTAGGATAGACGAGGGTTAAAGGGGAAGTCAAGTAAGGACAATGGTACATTCCTGGATACGCTTATTTGGTACCTTGAGTGACGTTTGTGCGAAATGTCTAAATGTTGAGCGGCGCATCGAGGGGCCAATCCCCAAGGTGTAGGAGAGTCGCAGAGGGTTGACGGCATTCAGCCGTAGGGGGAACCCCATGTGTATGTGATTCGAGCCTTTTGGCTATGTGAAAGGGACTCCCTCTGAGGAGCAATATTGGGTTAGGATCAGTTGGACTACAACGTATTACAAACACAATGTTTAGGAAGGCAGAGATTTTGATAGACGCTCCTGGCCGCGAGGCCGAGGGGTTGTCTTGCGCATAGTGACGAGGTCCGGCTAGTGCATGAGCCAGTGCTGGCCCGTTTTTAGGTCCATCATTGCACGACGAAGATATCCAACTTTCAACTTTGTTTAACTTCTATGGAAATGATAAAAGGTATGTTGCTATTTGTATTGCTTGTTTTATTGTACATGCACATGATGAAAGGATATATTTGCATCACATTATCTCTCATTACTCTCTCTTGGTGTCTGCTAGGTCCCAATTAGAAAGAAAAATAGGATTACATGCAAAGACATAACAAACAATGATGTGCATCTACATTAGAAAGCTATAAGTTCGACTTGCACACATGTATTGGTAGAGGCCATTAGACACACCTTTTCCACATAGAAACACAAACAATTTAGGTGTCCTTTGGACACAAGAAAGAAAATTCTTCCAAAAAATTGTTATCAACAAGTCTAGCAATATGAGTGAGAACCCCTTTTTTGACATTTTCATTTTCTCATTCGATTGTAAAATTGTACAATGTTAGGAATGGATGAAATATTGTAAAACTACGAGTCCCCTAGAGGATAGGGATTGAAAGATTGAGCACACGTACAATTTGTGTCGCAAGATTGTTGTAGGAAATGGGGTTGGATTCAGGACCGCTGGTGAGATTGGGGTTGGGTTTGGGTTTGGGAGGGTTGATGTATGGTGGCATCCTCGATATCATGCTAGAAAGCTTCTAATCTTGGTTCCCTCATCTCCACCCCTTGTGGCCACTTATTTGGTGATTTTGCAACCACTCTCCACAACCTCCCTCGATTGTACCCATTCTTTGATATCTACCATGTTGACTGCAAATTGTCATCTATCCCATTCACACTCATACAAGGCCTCTAACTAAGCTCCTTCATCATGGCACTATGCTTATGCTCTTTCTTTGTCTGCTTCATCTCCTCAAACCACCCCCTTCCCACAACATTGGGCAATACGAGCTACAAATTAATAGAAGGGCAGTAATCTTGAACTTTTTAACATCAACATCGAAGTAGTTTTGTATATTAATATCCTAAGACAAAAACAAAGTTACAAAATGCGAGCATGGATTGGCAAAATAAGCTTGCATTTTAGAAATCACTCACATTTGGAAGAACAAATACAGTGTTGAGGATCGCAAACACATTGAGGTACGTTCTCCACACCCACTACTCATGTCTTGATGGGATGTTGTGAGACTTGCACAATCCATGTATTCATCCTATCCATAAGGTCCTAACCAAAGCACTAGCACCAAAACTAGGATAGAAGAAGCCAATGAACACAAACAAGCAATGTTCTTGATCGAGTACTTATTGCTCATTATAGGAAATGAAAATGACTCGTTCATCATCAATCCTCATGAAATAAAACCTCCTCAAAAGTAAGGGGTATGATTGCTCATAGTATTACAGGGTCCTCAATATTAGTGGATCAAGACAACATATGCAATTGTGCAGGGGTAGTGGCCCCAAAGTTATAACATATGGAGCCCTAATAGGAACACCAAGGAAAAGGGAATTCTCTTGCGAGAAAATCTATCTTGTAACATCAACAAGCTTGTTTATTAGGTTTTATATGATCACAATGAAGAAAAGAACACTAGGCACAACAAATCTTCATGCAGCATCATGTAGATCTCCCACGGATTTGATAGAATCAACCATATTCTTCAATATCTTCACAAAATCCATCAATATAACAAAGAAAGCAAAGAAATACACCGAGAAACTGACAGACCATCTTTCACACAGGATCAGTGATCATGGAAAAGGAAACCCCTAAAGAGTTGATCACCTTCTTAACATCCAGCATTTCCCTTGTCTGTTTTTGTAACAGCTTCAAAATCTCTTCATTAGAGAAAAGCTGGCGAGTGGTAACAAAGGGTTCACCTTTGGAGGGAAGAGAAAGAGCCTTCCCTAGGACTCGAGGTGTCAAAGTCATAGAAATACCCTGGACCAGTCCTGACTTCTTGCTGTAGGAGGCCAAAAACTCGTCACACAACGATGGATCCCCTGGAAGCAATGGAAAGGAGGCAGCCACAAAAGCAGCAAGTCCCGCCTTCGTGAGAGGCTCAAAAGTGAGTAGGGAAGAGTAATCCCTAATGACTAGTGGGACATACTGGATAGGGGGAGGAGCATGAGAAGGCACCATTCAGATGGTTACACACACACCACAAACACAGACAATCAAGGAGAATGCATGCAAAGCAACAGACAAAAAACCAAGGATAAGAGAACAACCAAAACAATAAAACGTGACTCGACCAACTATCCCCAAGCAAACCACAACCTAGAAAAAATTTGACATGACCTCTAGACCTATACGACTGAAAGCTTCATGCTATGCAAAATGCAAACACCCAAAACCCCGTATCAGACAATAAAGAAAAAAACTACATACCGTACTCTTAACCGTAACAAAGAAACTGAACCAAAACATCACAACAACCGACACACATCAAGACCACAACTTTTGAGAATCAGTTGTTTGACCATGGAGAGAACTCCAAAGACTTCGTATACCCATCCCACGAAACCGGGTTCATTAAAAAGGGGAATTAAGTGCAGTGAGGGGGAATTAATTTAATGAAGGGTTCATTTTAATAAATTATTAAGAAATGGATGAATTTTTATTAAGTGATAAATCTTAGCAAGAAAACGATGGTTCCTTATTAAAAATTTAATTACCAATTATTAGGTTAAAGCGGTGCTTTAATTCGAATTCCGGACTTCGATACCCAAACTGGGTCTCTAAATGCAAATTCATTTATTACAAATTAAGGTGATGTGGAGCGCTTTTTTGCCAGTGCGTGCTCTTGTGACGGCTGGTTTATTTTTAATTAAAAATATTAAAGTGCCTCTTTAGCGCACTTAGCGCGTGTTAAGTGAACGACAGGCTTATTTTAATTTAAAAAAATGGTGTGTTTAGCGTGAATGCGCGTGCCATGGTGGTGTTTAGGGTTTATCTTTTTTTGTGTTTTTTAAAGAAATTCATCGTGATGTTTGGGGTAGCTGGAAAAAAATAAAAAAATAAAAAAATAAAAGGAAAATACCTGGTAATGGGTGTATGTAAATGCAAAGAATGCGCTCTCCTCAATCCAAAATATCTGGATTTTGCCTCTGGAGGGTTAGTGGGTATGTGGATGAAAAAGGATTTTTTATTTTAGTGTTGTTTTTGTATTTTTTTGTATTTTTTATTTTAATGAATTTAGGTGGTGCATGAAGCAGTTTGTCAGCTTAGAAAATATGTCAAAAAATAAGTAAAAATGTTAATGGAAATTTTAGGAATTTTTTGGAAATTGATTTGGAATTTTTGAACATTTTTACTGAATTTGTTTCATTTTTTGGGGTATTTTTAAAAGATTTTGGAATTTTAAAATGGTCGGAAATGTTTTTTGTGAAATTTACAGGTTGAGAAAAATATGGCCATGGGTGGCAGAAATAGTAAGAATTTCGCTAGATTTTTCTGTATTTTTTTCAGAATTTTTAAATGAGTTTGTGTAATTTTGCAATGTTGTGTTTTGTGTTTTTTTTTGTTTGGTTTTTTTTTTTTTTTGGTTTGTTTTTGTGTTTTTAAAAGGGGTGGCGGGTTTTTGAATAAAAAAGCCGGGAAAATACCCAGAAACAAGTTGTGTGGCAACTGCGTGGCAACAACTAATGAACGATCTCCCTTACTTGCGCACGATCATGAACAATCGATCTCAATCACCCACTCGCGTGTGTGGCTGCGTCGCGAGGGTGTCGGCGGGTGGGACGGGGGTTTATGGAGGGGGTGTGGTGAGCTGCTGCGGGGGAATAGGGGGGGGGTAGGGGGGTTTTGTGGGTTAACTACGGGTGTTGGTTAGGGTCGGGTTTGAGTGTGTGACTAGGGGCTTGCAGGGGGTAGGTTGGTGCAAAGGTGGGGGGAAAGGGGCTGAGGTGGGGGTTCAGTGTAGTGGGTAATGGTGGGGGGAAGGGGGGTTTAGATAGGGGTAGGTGGATTTAGTGTGAAGGGGGTGCGTAGGTGGGGTAGGTGTGTGTGTGTTTGGTGGGAATGGGGGCTTAGATAGGGAAAGGGTTAGGTGTAGGGGGGAAAGGGTGTTTAGGTGGGGTAGGTGTGTGTTTGTGGGGAATGGGGGGACAGGGGGGTTTAGAGAGGTGTGTGTGTTTAGGGTGGGAAGGGGGTTTAGGTAGGGGGGGTATGTTTATGTGGGTGATGGGTGGGGAAGGGGGGCTTAGGGAGAGGGTGTGGGAGTGAGGTGGTGTGGTGTGGTGGGAAAAGGGGGGACAGGGGGGCATGCAGTGACGCGTGGAGGAGCCCGACGTGCACAAGGGGGCGCGAAAGGCGGCGAAGGCGGGGCCACAGGGCGGCTGCGCCAGCAGAGGGATAGGGCGGCGGCAGACTGTCCGCGGCGCACGGCGGGCGACAACAGCTAGCGCTGAGGGCGATGGCTGCAGGCCACACGGGAGAGCACTGACATGGCGGCTGCACGCTGCAGGGGCGACAACTACATGCCACGCGAGAGGGCGCTGACGTGGCACCTGCACGCTGCAGGGCCGACGGCTACAGGCCATGCGGGAGGGCGCTGACGTGGCGGCGTAGGAGGAAGATGGGCTGGCGACCCAGCGGGCAGCACAGGCGCTGCAGGTGTCGTTGGAGAGGGGACAAGAGGGAGGTGGAGGAGGGGAAGAAGGAGGAAATGGAGGAGGAGGGGAGAGAAGGAGATGGAGGGGAGAAAGTAGCAGAGGAGGAGGAGGTACGGGAGGAATAGGGAATGGAGGAGGAGTGGAAGGGGGTACACGCAGGGAGAGGGATGTAGTTAGGTTGGGGATGGGTCGGGAGAGGGGAGGGGGGATAGGGAAAGGTGGGGGTCGGGAAATGGGCGGGAGGGTATGGGCAGGGGCGCATGGGGGGTGGGGAGGTAGGGGTAGGAAGTCATGGGATAGGTAGGGGTAATGGGAATGGGCGGGGTAGGGTTGGGGTGGGTAAAAAAATTTACCGTGACGAGATTGAAAGGGCGCTGAAACGTCGGGACGGAGCTCACGGATGCGACCAGGGCGCATTAAGACACGTAAAATCGAAAACGAGCACGTTCATGCGCGGGACGAGACGCGCGAAAACACGAAAAAATAAAGAAAAATTAATATCTCCCAATCCGAACGTCAAAACGAAATGGCATAAAAACAAAAAGTGGGCAGGACGGCAGGGGAAAGACAAGGAAAATGTACAATCGGGGTTCCGGGGGAAACACAGGGCGTTCACGTGCAAAAAACACGAAAAACGGATCAAAAAACACAATTAAAATTTAATAATGGAAGATCCGTGCATCGGAACGAGGTGCAGGAAAAAGGAAAAATGTGCAAAAAGACGTGCCCGACAATCTTATCACATCAAAACATGGTTCCGACTAAGATAAGATGCGTTCACATGGGAAAAACCCTAAAAACAGACCCAAAATGGAATTGAAAATTAATATTGGACAAACCGCTCGCCGGAATGACGCGCAGTAAGAAGGAAAAATGTCCGCAGGAAGGAAGGGTACAGGCTTGTCATGTCAAAATGCAGTTTCGGCAGAAGTAGGAAGGGTTCATATGCGAAAAACACCAAAAATATACCCAAAAATACATTTAAAAATTAATAATAAAAAATCCAGAAGTCAAAAGTGGGTGGAGGAAAAAGAAAAAAGGTGGGGGAAGGGGCGTAGACACAGCTGTTAAATCAAATTGGAATTCTGATGCAAACAGGGCAGGTTTACATGAAAAAATGTCAAAAAGACGCATGAAAAAGTCTCGAAAAACCACAAAATTAATATTGGACAAACCGTGCATCAAAATGACATGGAGTAAAAAGGAAAAATGTCAGGGGAAAGTTGTTGGCAGGGCTATGATGTCAGATCACGGTTCTGAAGCAAGCAAAGCGCGTTCACATGGAAAATCGGGTAATGGGCGCAAAATGCTTCAAAAATTAATAACTTGAAAATCGTGCACCGGAACAAGGGTAGATAAAAAGGAAAAATGGTCAGTTCAAAGGGAGGAACAGGGCTATAAGGTTGGATGTGGATTTCGGTGAGCGTAGGGTGGGTGGAAAATGAAGGAAACAGCCCCAAGGGTGGGTGGAAAATGAACGAGTGGGTGGGAAGGGACCCCATCAAGGTAAAAGCAAGTCATGGCATAGAGGCATTAGCAGGTTGAGGCATATGCAGAGGGATATGCAGTGTAGATGCGCAGGGATGCGTCCCCACACTTAAGACCTTAACGGATAGGGTTACCCGAGCAACAGGGACATAGGACCACACAACAGACCATCCACTAACGCCCCCATACTTAAAACATGAACGTTACTAAGAAACAGAAGGTGTAGGGCTAGAAAAACTTGGCCCATATTGTCGAGAATCAAGGTTGATTGTCAATGGCACATCCTGTATTGTTGTCGGCTGCTGGAGGTACCAAGGCATCGTCACAGCACACATCCGTCATGGTAGGGACCATGCCACAACACCCAAGGAGGTAGCTGGTTGAAGGAATCACACAAAATTTGTCGATGATGAGGGATGTTGCACTCAACTCGCAATCACTCAAATGGAATGAAAGAACAGTCACTCACCCCATGACTAATATCAGTCGAGGAATAAGGATTAAAACCCATATTGCATACCCGGTTTAGGAATCGACAAGGGGGAATGGTGCAGAAAAAGTATGCCAGGGTGCACATTTGATGGTGCATTAGTGCATCCAACCCATCTGGCATAAGTGCAAGGAGGAAGGCAAGGGAGCCTTACAGTGCAGTGTACAGAACAGGGTGGCGTGTTCTGTGTTGATGGCAAAGACCCATCCCGTGGGTGCATAGGGAAACGGGAACATACCTGACTCCAAGTGTCGTAACGTCCCTCAATCTCACCTCTCGGTAATTGATTAAAGAAACTCCAGTCACACTCAACCCACCCTCTGTCTCACGCTCGGTTGATAGATACAGGAGGGCAGCCCTTTCCTGAAACCCATTGATGTTATCCTCACAGTCACTTGTGCAAAGGTTGTATGCCTTGTGCGCATTTGATGGTGCAACTGTGCATCTCGCCTTGTGCCGGCATACGGTGCGAGAAGGAAGGCCAGGGAGCCTTATGGTGCAGTGCACAGAAACAAATTGTGCTTTGAGAGGCCCATCCATGGGTGCAACACTTCATTCACACTACTCACCTCTCATTTGATTTGAAGGGAAAGACTCATCTCTCACCCCACCCTCTGTCTCACTCTCTGTTGATAGTTACAGAGGGCAACCCATACTCATGTCCCCATCCGATTAGGATGAAAGCTCACATCACTCGATTGCTTGTCGATGAAGATCGCATCGTCAGTTGATGAAGAGGCGTACCCAGGGAGGTAGCCATCAAATCGAACGTGGGGCTAGATAGGACATGTCGTCTGCTAGAGAACAATTAGACGCTCTGCAGAGAGACACAGGACACAGCATACCAAGGGAGGTAGCTTCGGAATTGGATCCTGGGGATATCAATTAATGAATCCACTTTCTGGATGCTGGGTGTTGCCACCTTTTCCACAGCCAGCTTCCTGCCCAAGGGTGTTTACCACCTTTTCTTGGAACGAGGCCTGCTATGACAGGGAATTGCTTCCTTTTCTCCCATAACAGATTTTTTTTTTCTCTCTTTTCTTTTTCTCCTACTCCCGAGGGTGTTTCCACCTTTTCTCGAAGAATAGGTCGGCATAACAGGGACCTAAGTCATTTTCTCCCATGATCGATTTGTATTTTTTTTTCTTTTTCTTTTTCTTATCTTCGAATTAAGCAAGGGAATGGTAGAAAGACCATGTATCAGAACCAACCTTGCCATTGTCGCTGGTGGAAAATAGAGGAGAAGAGATCAAGGCTGGAAGGTGGGGTTGAGGGGACAGAGGGTTGCATCCACTTCATGAGTGGCTGAAGAACGGCTATCAGAAGTAGCATTATAAGAAGTACAGTGCCGTGCCAACGAGGGAAAGGATCATATGACCATGATTGTCAAGATCCCCAAGGAGGGAAGTACTTCTTCAGGCAATATCCATTAATCAGGAAGGGATCATCAGAGACATCAACGGTCTGCACTTGGACAGAGCCATTAGGGTTGACAGCAAGTACCGTATATGGACCCATCCACCGCTGTTGAAGCTTGCCAGGAAACTTATCAAATCATGAATCATAGGCTAGGACCAAATCACCTTCTTGGAACTCCTTGTGCTTGATGAAGCTGTCATAGTAAGCCTTGCGTCGAGCTTGCGTGGCTTCCATGCACTGTAGAGCCATCCTACGAGTTTCGTCCAAACATTCCAGGTACAAGAGACGGCATTGCAGTGAATCATCATCCCCCAAACGCTCGTTAATAGCCACTCTCAAAGAGGGTAATTCCAGTTCAACAGGGAAAACTGCTTCTGTACCATACACCAACTGGAAGGGTGTCTGTCTTGTTGCTGCTTTATGGGAGGTTTTGTACACCCAGAGGGCCTCTGTAAGTCGATCATCCCAGTCATGATGATTGGCGGCAATTGTTCTTGTCAGAATCGAGCAGAGGATGTGATTGGTGACTTCGACTTGGCTGTTGGCTTTGGGGTAATAAGGAGTGGACTTGCGATAGCGGATCTTATACAACTCTGTCAACTCTTCCATGACTTTATTAATGAAATGAGTGCCTCTATCACTTACTAGCTCTAGGGGACTACCAAAACGGGTGATGATATTCTCGTACATGAACATGGCCACGTTGTTACCATCGTCCCGCTTTAGGGCTTTCGCTTCACACCACTTTGTGACATAATCAGTACATACGAGGATGTATCGGTTTTGCTTCCTTCTGGTGGGAGGATCAATTGGACCTACGAAGTCAATGCCCCACTTCTCGAAAGGCTTTAAAGGAAGGATAGGTTGCAGTGGCATGGCACTTGTCTTGGTAGGTTTCCCCATTCGCTAACAAGCATCACATCTTTACATTAAACATAGGCATCCTTATGAAGGGTAGGCCACCAGTATCCTGCGAAGAGCAGACCCTTCCTGGCTGTGGCTTCTCTTGCAAAGTGGCCTCCAAATGGCTCGTCATGGCAAGCCTTCAGAACAATCCCAATCTCATCTCCTACAACACATCTTCTGAGCACTTCATCTTTGCCTTTCTTGTATAGTGCACCACCTAACAGGGTGTAGGGGGCTGATTCTAACATAAGCTTCTTCCTCTCTCGACTAGAAATGCCAGGAGGATACTGTTGGGTTGCTAGCAGAATGGCAATGTCTGCATACCAGGGGGTTACAGTTTCTACCAAGAATAGGGAAGCATCAGGGAGGTCTGGATCATCCTGGTCCTCGTCTGCAGTCTATGGGATGCACGACAGATGATCAGCCAGAACATGGGAACGACTAGGTTTGGTAATTATCTCAAAGTCGAACTCCTGGAATAGAAGGAGCCATCTCATCATTCGTCCTTTCACATCCGCTTTATTCATCAGGAAGGACAAGGCCTCATGATCCACATAAAATTTAAAGTGGGTGGATAATAGATAGTGGCGAAACTTTTCTAGGGCAAACACCATTGCCAAGCACTCAAGCTCTGTCACTGTATAGTTCCGTTCCCTATCAGTGACTTTTTGGCTTGCGTAATAGATTGGTTGATCCAGCTTCGAGGAGCCCTTCTGGCAGAGAACTGCGTCTAAGCCTTCAATGGATGCATCAGTGTGTACATGGAACTCCTTCGTCCAATCAGGAGGTTGAAGAATGGGTGCCTCGATAAGACACTACTTCAGAGTGTTGAAGGCTTTGTCACATTCTTCCGTCCAAACAAACTCTGCATCTTTCCTCAGAAGCTTGTGCAAGGAGGTTGCCTTTGTTGCAAAATGGGCTATGAACCGTCTGTAGTAACCCACATGGCCTAGGAATCCCCTCAACTGTTTGAGGTTGATGGGTGCTGTCAGAGCTGCGATCTTTTCGATTTTTGCAGGGTCTGTTGATATCCCTTGTGCAGAGACAATGTGGCCCAACATAACTCCAGAAGAGACCCCAAAGATGTATTTGTCGGGGTTGAGGGAAATCCCATACTCCTGCTGGCATTGGTCAAAGCATTGTTCCAGGTGTCCCCAGTGTTCACGGATCAAACTATAGACACAGAAGTCATCCAAATATAGCTCAATAAAATCGTGCAGATGATTTTGGAATGCGGCCATCATGACTCGCTGGAAAGTAGCAGGGGCATTTCAGAGTCCAAATGGCATCACTCGGTAAGCGTAGGTCCCCCATTCTGTGGTGAAGGTTGTTTTAGATTGGTCTTCTTCTGCAATTTGGACTTGGTTGTATCCACTGAATCCATCCAGAAGGGAATAAAGCTCATGTCCTGCCACTGTGTCCAACAGTTGGTCTGTGAAAGGAATCGGAAAGTGATCCTTCTTCGTCTTGGAATTCAACTTTCGGAAATCCACACATATACAAAGCTTGCCATTCTTCTTGGGTACCACCACGATGGGTGAAACCCATTCACTATTTGCCACTGGATAGATGAACTTGGCTTCCAGAAGCTTCACCAGCTCTGCTTTCACCAATGTGGAATAATTCGGGTTCATTCGCCTCTGTCGTTGCCGTACTGGCTTGGCATCACGCTCCAAGTCAATATGATGCTGACATATTGTGGGATCAATCCCCTTTAGGTCTTTGTAGGACCAAGCAAACAGGTCCAAATTCTCTTTTAACAAGTTGTACAAAGTTGACAACTCCTCTTCTGGTAGGCTGCTACCCACCTTCAAGTGGTGTTTAGTGCCATCTGCATCCTTAAAAGTTAACTGCCTTTCACCTTCTACTTCACGGATGAAGGTCCCGCGGACTGCTTTTGGATACAGATCCACTCCTTCAAGGGAGTAGTGTCCTCTTTTGATGTCCCACTAGAACCAACTTCTTCTTTTGGTGGAGACTTAGGGTGCTCCTTGAGATGTTGAAATGGGATTAAAGCCATTTCGGTTTTGGTTTCACGATTAGTTACCTCTTGGCTTAAAGACTCATCTTCTGATGATGCATCCAAGAACGTCACATAACAGGGACCCTCTGATGCCTGTTGGGTTTGTGAGATTGGTGCTTGTTGGCACGGTGCATCATCATCATCTTTTCTTGGCAGAGGTGGTTGAGGACGGCAAGAGCCAGTGCTGAAAGACGACTTGGTCTTCTTCAACCATTTCTTATAAAGATTTTGCATATGAGAAGATCCATTTACCAGACCAAATGGTACCATCGCCATTCTGTCCCACAGCATGAGCTCGTCTACTTCTAAGGCTTCTGGAACTTTTTCTTCATATGTATCCTCTTCCGGTGGGAGAGACTCTTCCATCTCACTTTCATAACCTTCTTCTTCTATATCATCTCCCTCCTCTTCTATCTCTGTCTCTGTCTCTATCTCTGGTTCTGTCTCTGTAGGAGCTCTGTAAGAGAAGAACAGGTTCTCTGTTTCATCTTCTGCCTCTATCTCTAGCTCTGCTATGGCCATGTAACAGGGAGAGTAGTACATCCATGCTTCTATCTTACTGTCAAAAGTGATTTCGGCAATCGTTCCTGGTTCGGGTAGGAAGTATTCACCCAGTGACAGGGACTTTGCATCTTTTGGAAGTTGGCTTAAATGATAAGGAACGTGCCACTGTTTTCTTGGGAAGGATCTATTTGACAACATCTTCGTCTGCTGATGTTCCATCTGTAGCCTCATTAGGGGAGTCAGAAGATAATTCCAAGGAGGTGGATCCATGTCCTTTTTGAGAACCATATAGCTTCAACACCACTTTATTAGGTCCTCTACCCAAGGTCAAGGTTCCTTTGAACCAATTCGTCCTTGCTCTGGCTTCAAAAAGCCATGGTCTGCCCAGTAATAGAGGGTAGGATGTACCATAAGAGTTTGGCTTCACCACCAGATAGGTTAGCCAATAATCTTTTCTAGCTACTGTAGTCTTCACATATGGGAGAATGCCCAAAGGCTTGATTCTGCTCTGATCCGCCAGTCTGATGAGCCATTGGGTTGGTTGCACACCTTGTAGGCCTAGATCCTTCATTGTCACATCCGTCATAATGTTCACTGATGAGCCACCATCAATCAGTGCATTTGCAATGAAGCAACCTTCTATCCACACACCAGTCTCTAGGATACCCGGATCTAGAAAGGCGTTAGCCACGTCCACTTCTTTGACAGGCTATGGAGCTTTGTTGGACTTTGTTGCTGTTGAGGGAGCAATCCTTAATCCACGTCTTCTTGTCATTATACTTTTGAACCTTTTTCGGCAACTGGGAGACAACATCAATAATTGTCGGAATGTGAGGTTTGGTTTAAAGGTATCCAAATCTCTAACCAGATCGTATTCCTTAATAGGATCCACTGGCTTCTCTAATCGGTTAGGGAATGGGGCAACACCCATTTTCATTTTCCTTGTTTCTTCCAACAGGGGAATCATGAGAACTTCTTCTGCCCCTTGTGGCACCTCCTCCTCTTCTATCTCCTGGACCTCTGGTCCTGTCTCTAGAACTGTCTCTGTGACTCTCTGTGGCACTGTGGTGCTCTGTACAGCACTATCAGGCTCTGTTCTGTTCTGTTCTTCTGGTGGAAGATTGAACTTCACTGTTCTGGCAAGAGGATTTTTTTCTTTCTGGATAGGTGGTTCCTTCTTCTTTGCACGCGTGATGGCAGCAACTTCCAATTCCACTAAATTGGAAGTAGACTCTTGGGCCTTGGCCGGACTATCAGTAGCACTGTTTTTCACTGGGGCTGGGCTTGGATAGTCTTTTGCAGTGTGGCCTTCTCCTTTGCATCGATTGCATAAGGGATTATAATCCACTGACCTTCAGGGATTTGGACAATTTGGTGAAATGTGTTCCTTTTCTCCACATCTGTAACACTCCACTTTTGATCTCTGGCCACCGCCAGGTTTTCCTCTGTAACTTTGGGATGGAAATCTTTTGGGTCTGAAATTAGGATCAAACTCTCTAGGCTTGGGTCCAATATGTTGTGTTGTCATTTTGGATTCCAACAAGTTGAATCTTGTGTCTTCTTCCTTCCTTCTCCTATCATGCATCTCCTTCACAGAGCAAATATCCTCTGTATGGTTCTTCCGCAAACAGTAGGAACAGAAAGCTCCAGGGATGGTTGGTTTTCGTGTACATTCAGTGGCTAAATGGCCTGCTTGATGACATTTACCACACCAAGTATTTGACCGCATCGCATCTCTTCTTGCTTCTGCAACGTTGGATATGCTGGCAGTATTCACTTTCAGCGTCTGTAGCTGCTCTATAATCACATCCATCAACTCCTTTTTAATATTTGCAACTGAGTTGGATAAGTAATCCTTCAAGCTTTCTCCTCCTGAGGTACTAGCAGTAGGGTTTTGAGGAGTCTCTATAATCACTGCATAAACAGGTTGGGCTGGTGTAGAGGGGTCTCTGTTCTGGTTCTGATTCAGAGCTCCTGTTTGAACTGTTGGCTGTTGGCTCCAGTTGGTAGGGTTCCACTGTTGCTGCTGATTTGGCATTGGGGAAATTGGTTGGGACCATTGTTGTTGTGGTTGAACCAACATTTGAGGCATTGATTGTGCCACTGTGGATTTGGTGCACTGTACTGTGATACTGGGGGCATCTGTTGGTAGGGGTAGGGACGGGACTGCATTTGGTGGGTACATCACTCCTGGCATCAGAGGAGGTAGGACTCCTCTTCCTGGATTCATCGCCAATCTAGCTTCCACTTCATCGTACAGTCTTACACCTTCTGTTGCAGCTTGTAGTGTGGCTGGTCTTTGCAGCTCCACAAACTTACGGACTTCTGGTTGTAATCCTCTGAGAAACACCCCCTTCTGAATGCCATGATCTAAACTATGGTTAGTCCATCTCTTCAGGATGGATTCCATTCATGAGACATAAGCTTCTACTCTTTCTCCAGATAACTGACTTAAATTCATAAATTCCTCTCGCATCCACTCTTCAAAACCTTCACACCTGAATTTAGTGAGGAAGGCCAACTTCAGGTCGTCCCATGTGCCAAAAGTTCCTGCTGCTTGTCTCTCATACCACTGAAACGCCGCGCCCTTGAAAGTGGCGGGTAATATTTCCAACCAATGCTCAGGGGTTCTAGCATTGTTAGCCATACATGCTACCATAAACTTTGATGCATGAAGATCGGGGTCTTCATTGTACTCTCCCTTAAAAATTGGCAACGGGACTACATTTGCTGGCTTGTCATCAATATTTCCAAGACGGATCTGGCTTGGAAGTGGACCTCCAGCAGGAGGAGGAAGGGCTTGATGTGCCATTGGGACTTCTGTAAAGAGTTCCACAAGGGCGTCAAAGGCGGCTTCTGCTGCGAGCTCGTTCTCAGCCTTGATTTTTGCTTTCTCTCTTTTCACGTACCTCTGGACTCGTTCTAACGCTTGCCTCTTTATTACGTCATTCATCAGGGGGTTGGCTCCACTATGTTGTTAGTGCTCCACAAAGGTTTAACAGAAGGCTTCAGTCTCTGGAGGACTCTCTTCCCAACATTTCTTCTACTTCTTCCTTTTCAACCTCTCTGAATTCTGCTTTCATGCCACTACACAGAGGAAGGTATTCGGTTCTGAAGGTGTCAAAATGCATACGTCTAAGCATTGTGGTGGTGCCATCATCATAGTAATTCCAGCTTATGATGGTTTCAACAGTGTATGTTGTGAAAAACACTCTATCTACCAACTTCCAGTGGGTTGCCAATTGAACAAACAGAAGATTATCAGTATACCAAGCGTCCCATGTATCTTGCTGTTGAGCATCCACGAACAAATTCCAACTCTTTTCCTTCTTGTCTCTGTGAACCTCCACAGACCAAGGCTCCTGAAGCTTCTTCACAATCTCCCACTTGATTATGTCTGAAAACTTCTCAATGAATTCCAAATCTTCCATGGATGGTCATTCTCTCCGTTTCTGCTCTTCAATTTATTCCCAAACAGTTTGCCACCAAGATGCAAGTTTCTACTACTTCAACAGGAAGAGAAAACTGTCCACCACATAGAGCGTGCATCATGATAGTGATGTGTTTCCGCCATTGTGGGATGAACTTCTTGTGAAAAGTGGCTTTGATTATGAGAAATTCCAACTCTTCACTAGAAGAAGGAACTTTACAAACATCCATTGAATTCTTCTCTTCTTGGCAATGCCATTTCCTTCATTTTCAGCCTCTTCTGGTGCTTGTTGATGGCAAGGTTCCCTAGCTGTGCACCAAAAACATGGAGCCCCAATAGGAACACCAAGGAAAAGGGAATTCTCTTGCAAGAAAATCTATCTTGTAACATCAACAAGCTTGTTTATTAGGCTTTATGTGATCACAATGAAGAAAATAACACTAGGCACAACAAATCTTCATGCAGCATCATGTAGATCTCCCACGGATTTGATAGAATCAACCATATTCTTCAATAACTTCACAAAATCCATCAATATAACAAAGAAAGCAAAGGAATACACCATCTTTGAATGGAAATACATCACATAGTATTCATCTTCAATATCTTCATAGTCTTCTCTCTCAATCTCTCATATACAATCACTCTGTTTTAGTAGAATTGGCTATCTCTGACTCTCTCTCTCTCTCTCTCTCCATCAATAATACATCATCTCCTCACTACAATCTCTCATAATCACACTCAATAATCCCTCTTAGGTCGTGGATACCCCTCCCAAGAGGTATGTCTGATATGAAGAGTCACCAGAGCCACTACAGTGTCCTTTCATAGCTCACTACTGTCACTTCACTTCAGTCTTTACTTGATTCTTCAGCAGCTACTTCTTTCACTTCTTTTAGCTCTTTTGCACTTGTATTCACCTCTTTCCAAGGCTAGAAAAATTTCCCAAGCTACACTCTCATCCAACATAACACATATAGAAGCATACAGAACAGTCACAGTACAGTACCAGAACAGCTACAGTACAGAGACAGCACAGAGACAGAAGCTCTACAGAAGACCTACAGAAGGTTGCAGAACGTCATCAAAACCTCATAACTCATACTCAAATCATTCCAAACTCTCAAAAAATATTCAATAAGCTTTCACAAGATCTCAATCCCTATCAATCAATACTCCATCCCTCCTTTCAGAGAGAAAATAGAACAAAACAGAAGCTATACAGAAGGTATACAGAACCAATCAAAACCTATCAGAACATCACAGAACCTCATATCTCTACTGAAAATCATCATGAAATTCCAAACACAATCAATATCATCCAAAACACTCTCAAACCACTTCTAAACCAACCAATCATCTCATAAAATCAACCATTCAGCTCTCAAAACAACAAAAATCAACCAAAAAACAAGTCATTTCAACACTCAACAACATAGCTATCAAAAACGGGGGGGAGGGGGGTTTAAAGATGATTAGAGCAACATATCTAATGAGATCAAGGATAAAGATGCCTAGAAAACAAACAATAAGAACTTACTGTTGTAGGGAAACCATGGTGGAGTCAATCAATGTCTCTTTATTTAGGATGAGAGAGCACTTGAATTTGTTGAGCTCAATCTATAGTAGCTGATTCTCTCTCAAGGATATAATGTCCTCAATGGGAGCCTCTATGCCCGATAGCACAACCATGCACGCCCCAAGGATGGTGTCGAGTTCTCTCTCAAGAAAACAACCATGCACTCCCCAAGGATGGTGTCAAGTTCCCTCTCAAGAACATGACCCTCCTCCATCAAAAGTGGTAGTGGTTGTTTGGTGAGCTCTACTGGGACGACCAACAACAATAGAGGCAAAGGAGGATGGAGACTATGCAAAAGAGGCAGGGGCTAGTGGCTGTTGGCGGGCCTCAGTTGTGGGAACAATTGGGGATAGGATGAGGGCTTGTGGAATGAGGGCACTTAGGGTAGGGGGCAAGGGGTGGGAGGCACTTGTGCCTAGGGCTACGGTTGGGGCTCGAGCTTGTGGAGCAAGGACACTTGGGCTTGGGCTTGGGCTCGTAATGCACATGAACTTGGGCATGGGATTGGGGTTGGGAAGTTTGAGGCGAGGGACATCTAAGCCTAGGGCTTGGGCTGGGCCCTTGGGGATTAGGTTGGGCTTGGAGCTAGGGCTTAGGCTTTTTGAGCCTAGCATATGGGGGTGGGGCTCAAGTTTTGTGAGCTCGTGGGGCTCGGCGGGCTCGGCCTCTATCCCTAAGGGTTGAGATGGGGTACTACTTGTGCTCTTTGCAAGCATTTATGTAGTCTAGTAGGCTCTATCTTGGGCTTGGGCTCTTCTATTGTTAGTGCTCTCTACAAGCATGTGTCCCTCTCATGTCTATTAGGGAATCTCAACCTTACTCTTTGTCTAGTGAAGAGGTGGGATAGTATGATTTTTTTGCATGCAATGGTTTGATGTCTCCATAGGATTTAGGAGTTGCAACAAGTAACATAAGCTATCAAAATCCCTAGGGGTAATTGTCACCCTACGAGCATGGGCTATGAGAAAATATGCATCTATAGAAAAATTGATGAGAAAGTCTTTGGCAATCTCTTGAAGTTTGAGAATTGCCAAGATAGTCAATTGCATGTCTATGGCCTAGCAATCACAAGTTTCTTAGACCAATCTTTGAAAGGGTATGTGAAGAGATAAACCAATAAACTGACCAAGGATGACCATATGGGATAGTGTGGTGAATACTAGATGGGTCACCAAAGCAAAAAACAAAGGGCTCAAAGGGTAGCCATGTCTGACTGATCTTGCAAGGGGGAAGGGTTCATTGACACCACCATTCAATAGGACCCATGAAGAAGCATCAGCATTGATAGTGTATATCAATCGAGACATACGCAAGCCCATAATGTGCATAATCTTTGCAAAAAAGGACCATTCAAAATAATCAAAATCTTTTTCTAAGTCCAACTACACTAATACCACCTCTTGATTTGAATGCTTAGCACCTTCAATTCCCATATGCACATTCAATACATTATGCAAGATGTTTTTGCCCTTAATGAAAGCATATTGATTGGGTTGTAGAATGTCGAGGAGCTACTTGTGGAGGTAGTTATCTAACACTTTCGCAAAAATTTAATACATCAACCTAATCAAGGAGATGGGTCTCCAATGTTTCAACATTGATGGAGAAGGCACTTTGGGGAACACTTTAATAACACCCTCCTTCCAAAATGTAGGCATAACCCCTGATTCCCAAACCTATTTGCACATGGCAATTAAGAGTTTCACTAGACTGGTGGGATAGGTCTCAAACAACTCATTAGTGAGACCATCCCAACCACAACTTTTATCCAAAGGTAATTGCAATAATACATCCATAATCTCATCCTCATGAATATTACTTTGCAATGCAATACGAAGATCAAGTGAAACTTGTGTTCAAAGAGTAGAGAGAGAGAAAGGGAAAGACTCCATATCCATGAGCCTTCAAGCTCTCAAGCTCATTCCTTCATTTCCACACACTTAACTGAAAAGCACACACCCACTACAAGATAAAGTGACCTAGTGTAAATGTAGACTAGACTAACTAACTCTAGTCAGGTCACTGACTGACTACTAACCTGACTTATTTAATGTAGTCACATGTAGACAGTTGTACACACTAGCTGTCATAGATGTCGGTCATAGATGAAGACACACTGACGGTGAGCTTGATTTCTAACACTCCCCCTCAAGCTCAAAAACAAAACTCAAATCATCTGCATCACTCCAAGTAGCTATCTAAAGTGAATGAACTTATCTTTACCAAGTGATTTGGTAAAGATGTCTGCTACCTGGTCTTCAGTCTTCACATGCTCCAAGTCAATCTGATCTGCTAAAACCATTTCCCTGATGAAATGGTAGTGAACCTCAATGTGTTTTGATCTTGCATGATAAACAGGATTGCTTGCTAACATAACACTGCTCAAATTGTCACAATACAGCTTGACTTTCCTGTCCAAGTGTACTCCCAAGTCATTCAATAACTTCTGTAACCACTTAGCTTCACAGGCCGCTAAGGCCGCACCACAATACTCTGCTTCCGTACTGGACAATGCAACTGTAGGCTGTTTCTTACTCTGCCAACTGATCATGCTACTACCCAATCCAAATGCATAGCCACTGGTTGACCTCCTATCATATGTGCAACCAGCCCAGTCAGCATCAGTGTACCCCATCAAGTCAAGGGTTTTCCCATATGCATAAAACAACCCATGATCCGTGGTACCCTTTACATATCTCAGAATTCTTCTGACTGCATCCAAGTGTGGTTTGCAAGGCTTCTGCATGAACTAACTGATCAGCCCCACAGCATAACTCAAGTCAGGTCTAGTGATTGTGAGATAGATCAAGCTGCCTACCATCTGTCTGTACATAGTAACATTCTCAATCTCTGTCCCAACATCAATCTGCAGCTTGACATTCTGCTCCAAAGGTGTATCCATAGGCTTGCAATCAGCCATACCATATTTCTGTAACATGTCATGAGCATACTGCTTCTGTAGCAGCCATATGCCTCGAGGTATAGAGACAACCTCAATCCCCAAAAAATATTTCAGCTCTCAAGGATCCTTGACCTTAAACTCAGCTTGTAAATATGTCTTTATTTCTGCAATCCCATTTTCATCATCTCCTGTAATGATTAATTCATCAACATAGACAACTAGAAAAACATAGCCACTATCTGTCTTCTTCGCAAACAGACTATGATCAGAATCTCCCAATCGGAAACCATGTTGCTGTAAATAACTGTTGATGCGAATATTCCATGCTCTGGGTGCCTGTTTCAACCCATATAATTCCTTTTTCAGTCGACATACATGTGCTGGAAATTCTGGATGTACATAGCCTTCAGGCTATTCCATGTAAACCTCTTCCTGTAATTCTCCATTGAGAAATGCATTCTTTACATCCATCTGCCATAGTTTCCAGCCTCTAGCTACTGCCAAAGCAATCACAGTTCTAATTGTAGCCATCTTTGCTACAGGGCTGAAAGTCTCCTCATAATCAAGACCATACTGCTGCGCATACCCTTTTGCAACTAGCCTGGCCTTATATCTTTCCAATGATCCATCTGATTTACATTTTACCTTATACACCCACTTGCATCCAATATGTGTTTTGCCCTCAGGCAACTGTACCAAATCCCATGTACAATTTTCAGCCAAAGCTGAATATTCCTCATCCATAGCAGCACGCCAATTATTATCTGAAACTGCCTCATCAAACTTACTTGGTTCTCTAAAACGTGTTACTTTCGTCATATAAGCATAATGACGGGCTGAATATCCAGTGTAAGTATACCTGTCAACAGGTCGTCTGACCCTCTCTGATCTCCTGAGCTGTGGCTCACTGTGAGCTTGCCTCTCATGAGGCGGCACATAACGGCTCTGTCTAGCACCTGGCATCATAACAGACGAAATCCCAATTCACTATCTAAGCTGTCACTGCTAGATGAATCATAACCTGCAGTGAGTGGACCTATTACATCTTCAAAAACCTTTTCTTTTCCCTTATCTGTTCTCCCCCTCACTGACATATCCGTGTCAGTGGATGCAGTAGTGCGACTCCGTAATCGTCCTATCCAAGGACTCACTGTAGATGATACATCACCTGTCTGACCAATCATGGAAGTACTCTCTGCAGGAGTATTTTCAACATGACTCATACTGGGTGAGCCATCAGTAGGCACTGCAACAAGATTCCCATACCAAGATGCTAACTCATCAAATACCACATCTCTGCTTATGAGTGTCTCATGCATAGAAGGTACATAACACTTATAAGCTTTCCGTTCCTGTGCATATCCAATAAACACACTTTTCACTGCCTTAGGATCCAATTTCTTCCTCTTCTCATCCGGTATATGCACATATGCAATGCTGCCAAATATCTTCAAGTGTGAAATATCAGGTTTATGACCATACAGCCGTTCATACGGAGTGACATCATGAATCCCTGCTGTAGGGGTTCGATTCATCACATATACAGCAGTCACCACTGCTTCAGCCCAATAACCATTTGGCAGACATTTTTCATTCAGCATAGCTCTAGCTAACTCCATCAAAACCCTGTTTTTCCTCTCTGCAACATCGTTTTGCTGCGGTGTATAACTGCATGTGAGTTGTCTTCTGATCCCATGTTTAGTAAGATACCTATCAAAGTAGTTTGAGACATATTCACCTCCTCCATCTGATCTCAAACATGATATGTAACAGCCCAATTCATTTTCAGCATGTTTCTTGAAGTCTTTGAATGCATCAAACACGTCATCCTTATGTTTCAAGATATAAAGCCAAGTGTACCTGCTGAAATCATCAATAAATGAGACATAATACTGTGCACCACCAAAAGAAGCATTTGTGAAGGACCCCAGACATCAGAGTGTACCAACTGTAAAGGCCTAGTGTTGTTTTTTACATGTCTCATGAAAGGAAACCGTGCATGCTTCCCAAACTGACATGCAGGGCATACATGACCAAAATCATTATACTTGAATTTAGGTAATCCAAGTACTACTTCTTTCTGCTGCATAGATTTCAGCTTTTGTACATTGACATGTCCGATTCTCTTGTGCCAGATCTCTACATCTCTGATGGCACTCTCATCATGAGCAAACATAGCTGCTTTAAGTTCAGGAATGGTCGCTTCCAAAGTAAACATCCTGCCATCCCTTCTGCCCTTGGCAATTAGCTTGCAGCCATTTCCATACTCCTCAATGAAACATCCATCCTTGTTAAACCTCACTTGCAGATTCTGTTCTTCCATTTGACCCACAGACAACAAATTCTTTGTTATGGTCGGTACATGTAAGACATCATGCAGGCCTTTCTTCTTGCTATCAGGCATCATCAATGGAACAATCCCTTTATGCTTTATGTCATGTTGGGTATCATCCCCAGTACATACATGACCATGTGTACTTGCAACCATCTCATCAAACCACTCTCCATGCGGGGTCATGTGGTTTGACGCTCCAGAGTCAATGTACCATCTGTCATCTCTATCATGTCTCGATGCATTTTTAGATACATGCTGCATGGCAAAGAGTCTATCAACTGACTCATCATAAGCACCACTGGAAGATGCATAGTGCCCATGCTGTCTACCCTTTGCCTTCATATCTCCTTGCTTCTTGTAACAATCCTTTGCAATATGCCCATACCGGCCACAATAATGGCAGTCCTTCTCCCTGTTGGACTGATCAAACGACTGCCATGAACCAAAACCACCACGTCTACCTCGGGGTGATCTCCCCTTGCCTCTAAACCCACCAGATCCATGCTGGCCTTGTGTATTTGCGCCATGCCAATTACTCTGCTGCTACTGCTGTCCATAAGTATTATGAGTGTCACCACGACCTCGAAATGAACCACGACCTCTAGATCCTCTACCACGCTGGCTAGAGTACAACACAGTGTCTCTACTCTGAGATGCACTAGAATCTATATTCAAACCAAGTTTGACTTCGTCATGCAGCAACAAGGCAACTAGCTCTTCCCAGCTAGAGGGCTCTTCTCTGACAGAAATGGAAGTGTCAAAAGCTTTGTACTCTTTGCCTAAGCCATTCAAAGCAACAGCAATCATATCATCTTCTGATACACTTGAGCCAATAGTAGCAAATTGATCAGCTATGGTCTTAATCTCCGTTGTATACATCTGGATGCTCTTGCCATTCCTAGACATGTTGTTGAACTGCTGTTTCAACTGGATCTTTCTTGCATGTGTCATGGTTCCATAATTTTTCATCAGTATGTCCCAAGCATACTTTGGAGTCTCACATCCAGTGATTTGAATTACCATAGCATCAGATATACATAAGGAAAACCAATGCAGCACCTTGCATGCTCTTTCATTCCATAGCTTGTAGGGTCTTTTATGTTCATTTGTTGGATTGTGTGCAGGCAACTCAGGAGCAACTTCATCTCCTGTACATAAATCCCAATAACCTCTGCCAACCAGAAAGTTTTTCATTCTGAATTTCCATAATGTAAAGTTTTTATTATCCAACTTCTCTCCAACTATCTGAGTGATATTGTCAGTCCCATGTGCATTAACCATGATGCAATAGACTGTCTATCAAGTGCCTGACTCCCTACAGTCCAATAAGTATGACTGACTAATTTCAATTCGTAACAGTTTATGACAGTTTTCTGCACTAAATTGCAGAAAAAACCAGGGTATTTCAGCCCACTAACACCCCAAAACAACCCACAAACAAGTGGTCTCAACTGTAGATATAACTGTCAATATATAAGCTATGTGTTTGCTTCAGCTTAAGCTTATGTAACCTCACTGCTAGGGTACATACATGCAGTCTGAAAACTGTAAACTGTGAGTAACCAACAGCAATTTCAAGTCCAAAAACGAGTGGTAATCATGTCATACATGTTCCAAAATCTCCCAGGTAGCTGCTAGTACATTTGGCAGTCAAGATATGATCATAAGGGCACAAAACAGTGCATAACCAGCACATACAAGTGACAACAAATTTAGTTTCAGGTTGCAGTCAACCAGAATTCAGCATACCAAGCTCCAAGCAGCTCCAAAATGTCTTTTGACCATGTCATACATTTACTTTGTAGTGGCAAGTTCAATACATGAGCATCTGAGTAGGCATAGATAACCTGTCTTCATTGACCAATGGCATAAACCTCATGAGCTATTTGTAATTAACCAGGACAGTGTAACTGCATTTATTTCAGCTTCAAAATTTAGTTTTCAATGATGCTCATTGCTTGCTTCAATTCTCCATGCATTCAGCATGTATAGGCCAGTTCATATAGATGATGGAACCCCCAAGATGACCTGTATCGCTTTAGTAATGCACAGTACTTGTCATTGATTTTCAGATCTGAGTATTCTATCATTGACTATGTATGGCAGTTTTCAGCCTGTCATTGATTTTCAGATCTGAGTATTCTATCATTGACTATGTATGACAGTTTTCAGCCTGTCATTGATTTTCAGATCTGAGTATTCTGAGCAAGAGATCTCAGCTCCAAGACATTTGATCCAATGTATACATGCTTTTACACATTCTTGTGCTCCAAAGATGCCTTCTGAGTGTAGTACAAGGCTCCTGTGTGTCAGTAATGACTGAATGCATGCTGTTCATTCATGTTTACAGCAGTTCAGAAATGATTACAGGTCTGTGTCTATCACTCCAGCTCATAACAGAGCTCCCACACAAGCATTTACTCCTTGCACACTTCAAATACCTTCAATAGTGAGTATACATGCTCTATGAACCTTGTCCAGGTGCCCCATTGAAGATTGACAGGTTGTTGTCCACTCAGATCAGCAGGCGCAGATTTTCAGATACAGGTTGCTGTCCATTCAGATCAGCAGGCGCAGATTTTCAGATACAAGTTGCTGATTTTCAGGAGGCAGTCCACGCTGATTCCTTTCTTTGACTATGGCTTCATTTGCAAGTGTCCAGCTTCTTCCTCATTCCTTACTTCCATCTCCTTTGCACCGCAAGTTGTCATGCCCATTCTCCCACAGCCTCATGGATGAAGCTCTGATACCATGTTCAAAGAGTAGAGAGAGAGAAAGGGAAAGACTCCATATCCATGAGCCTTCAGGCTCTCAAGCTCATTCCTTCATTTCCACACACTTAACTGAAAAGCACACACCCACTACAAGATAAAGTGACCTAGTGTAAATGTAGACTAGACTGACTAACTCCAGTCAGGTCACTAACTGACTACTAACCCGACTTATTGTAGACAGCTGTACACACTAGCTGTCATAGATGTCGGTCATAGATGAAGACACATTGACGGTGAGCTTGATTTCTAACAACTTGGTCTATGACCAAAGTGTAAAAAGCCTAATAGGCAACCTCCTAATGCTTTAGCCTAACCGTGCTCTCTTGGTTGGGAAAGGTGCAATCCTTGAAAAAAAATTACGAGACTGACAAGAAGCATCTTGCAAATTCTTTATCAAAGATTTCGATTTAGCATGTTAATAAGATCTTAACTAAAAATTTTGAATAAGATCAACCAATCTCGTAGCCAATGGAAGTAGGATTGCATAATTTAGGGATTTGAGCAGCAATGAGCAAACAAAAGCCAATAGTTTCTCTACTACCTCTATTAATGCTATTTGCAAAGGGAGATGTGGTGAACGCCCTATTTTCAAGCAACCCTTTGCACATTGCCAATCTATTACTCAAATGAGTGACTGCTCCAAGATGAGAAATCCTCCAAGAATTGGTCAATCAATCGCCCCATATAACCATTTAAAATAGGGTGTTTCAAGTAAGCTGAATTGAAGTGCAAGGGAAGTTTGCGCAAAAGCAGCGAAAAACCATGCAATCATCTTAAAATGTAGTGGAAAATGATCCAACAAGGTGTACTATTGCAAAACCCACATATCTAAGATCTCTACCAGAAAAGCATCATCGTGCATGTCATCCAATGGGCATAGCCAAGACCAAAGGACTTGCTTAAGAGCATCCAAGGCAAAGTCATGTTAGGCATGGCTCTTAGGAGCATCCATCAAGAAGTACTTAGAACTAGACTGCAATGAATCAACACACATATTAAAATATTACATCAACAAACCCAATCTTCCAAGTTTAAAACATGGTGTCACTTTGCCCCACACATCTCATCTAGACAATGGATCAATTTGAAGCATAGAGCGTGCCAGCAAGAAACCATGCACATCATTCTTTACAAGGACCGCGGCTAAAATCTCTCATGAATCACCATGAGTACACCACAATAATGTCATGCAAAACCCCCAACATAAAATAAGGGAAATCCATGGCAGTCCACAATCTTCCCTACTCCACCATGACTCTAATACTCTATAGCAATTAAGACATCTCATTTATTGTCATGCAATATACACCACATGTCATGTTGCTTACTACAATAAAAAATTCCATACACATTCTAAGTGGCGAGATTCATATAGATCCAGAGAAAGAAAATCAGTGTTGAGGCTGGTTTTGCCTTGATTTCACTTTTTCTACTAACATCTCAAGGGTATCATCATCTAGGAATTGGCTAGCACAGCAAATGAGTTCAAACTTGACTTTCTGTTTTGGAGGTCAAGGGATCATCTCCCCTCTTTGGAATGGACAGTGGATGATCACGATCCCATGGAGTAATCACCTTACCTCATGCATCAAAGGCAAGTCTAGTTGGTGGACATTTAGAGCGGTCCACAAAGGGTTTCATAGCAAAAGGGTTTTGAAGGGTATGAGAAACCATGTCATTAGTTGGATGCACCATAGACTGCTTATCTTTCCACCACATATAAGTATGTACAGAGTCATGCAAAGGGCTGGGCACATAGAAGCCGATATGTCAACATTAACCTTTTTACTTTTCTTAGAATGAACATCCATCGAACCAATTTCTGGTTGGTTTGATGATTGCCTAAGCTTTTTTCCCTAAAATACATTTATCAATAAAGGAGTTTCCTCATCCTAAAAGTTATCAACCATGAGATCCTCATTAGCAACAACTGAGACAATTCCAACCTTTGAAGTTACATGTTGTTCTAGGTAGTTAGCCATAAAATTCCCCAACTTTCTACATGAGAATCAATGACCAACAGAAGTGCCCCATTTCAAATGAAAATGCAAATATGGCATTTTAAGACAATTTAGTTGCAACGAATTAGGCCTCTTGTGAGAGGTATCCCACAACATACACGTGGTTGCAATTTATGGTCTTGAAACTAGGGAGCGCCAACACCGTACCAATAGTTGCCATACCTTCCTTCAACAAAGGCTATTATATAGCAAGGTAGGCTTCCACCTCCACCCACATTAGGCATTCCTATTAAAGAAATCTTTGAAAATTGATCATCGGTCTTTAGGGCACAACATGAACCAATTGTAAATCAAAGAACAACGGCACCTTTGCAAAAAGATTATCGGAAAGTGCTACCAATTTTAATATTACTTCATAAAATCCCCATGGTCCCACAAAAACCTCCTCCATACTGTCACCAAACAGCAACAAATGCAACCATTGGCAAATCCAAGAAAGCACCATTATCCTACCCGTTAAAAATAGAATAACCCCTCTTTTTATAGAAGGCTAAAAACAAGCACAATACTATCTTTGTATCCACATTAGCGTCCAAAACCTCATCGATCATAAAATTTATCCTAGTTATGCTAGGCATAGTCTCCCATTGGCAAACTCTAACAAGTGCTCCCAGTTTAAATTGTGAGATTCGTATGGAAAAAATGACCTACACATAGGAATACACCTAATCATCATCTGATAATTATGCTACAAGGGTTCTACAAAATCCTCCATCATGGCATCATAGACATGTTCATTGCATTTAACCAATGGTCACACAATAGAACCAAGCTTCGAATCTTCATACACGAAATGGTCACACAATAAAATCTGAATTAGGTCCCAAGGCTTTCACCACTTGGTCGATGAAGGCAGTGTTCAACTCTAGCCTGTTGCAAGACTGCATTCAAAATGGTTTGGTCTTGATAGCACAAGTGCTAGACAAGAAGGCTACATAGAGCTACGTATGTGCAATGAAGGAATGTAGGGTGGAAAGGGTCTAAGTACGAAGCCACCTATTGTATCTCCCCGTATGTTATTGTCCCCTCTTTATCTACAAAGAAGTCGCAACCAATGTAGAATAGGCAAAACACAGGACACGCCAAGGTGTGCACTGCGCAAGCAAGGCCTAGGGTAGGCAAGGTGTAAGGGTGCAAGCCCCACAAATAGTGCTCAATTGGGAGAAGCTAAAATTTGTATTACATGCTAATTAGACTCTTAAACATCTCCAAAGCATGCTTAATTGATGTAAAAATCCTAAAATAGGGAGCGCTTTGAGCAAGTTAAGACAAGGAGAGGTTTTAAACAAAAAAGGACCCAAATTTTCTATGAATAGGCATGCTTCCCTCCATTCATCCTCAATCTCATTTTTGTAGATTGCATGTGATAGAGCTTTGTTGTCTACACCCCCATTCACAAAGGATAACTTAGCTAGAGCTGCCCATCATTACTCTCCATCTTCATGCACCTATTGTCCAGCCATTTCTTGTTGTTCATGAATGTTTTCTTTCTACTATGTCAGCCAGACAACCTATTGCTAATCACTCTAAGATGTCCTACAACCTACCATATTAGTAAGTTGCTATATTTTCAGGCTCCAACTATCGCCTAGCCTACTGCACTTCATCTCTAGTTATCACCAACACTTCATCAAATTGCATTTGTTGCATGCTCTCTCTTTTGCATGTCTTGCATCATATTTGACTTCCCCAATTGTTTCTATTGGTGTCTAACACCTTTGAAGACTATTTTCTACATTTTCAAATCCACTCAAGTGTATGACACTCTCCAGCTTCGAATCTTTGTCTCAATCCTTGAGAGATGAGTTCAAGTTCAATATTCATTCTCTGCATAGTTTGTTTGTTGCATGAGCATTATATATTCACTAATCATTCACTTCTTTCATTCTCTATATTCATTTTCTTTGAGTTACCCTAACTCTAACTATGTTTTGTTAGGTTTGTGCTTTGTCATATAATTGTCTTGTGTCTTCTATGTATGAGAAATCGAAAGCTACCCTAACCCTACCTAGCCCATCGAGATTCGAGCCAGACTAGGTCACACATCCTACTTCGTAAAGGTTCGACATAGTTTGTGTCTCATCACACCACCATGGAGTCCCTTGATCTTATGAGATTACACAAGCGAAGTATGATTTTATGTTGATGCATTGGGCTCAACAATAAATTGAATGTAAATTTGAGTTTTTCCCTTTAGATTTCGTACACAAGTCTAATGATTTTGTAGGAAGGAGAAAAGCTCTACAAAGTACAAACCCTTCAACTCTCTACCATCTTCATCTCCATCTCTACCCCTTTCATCTCTTCCATATACATCTCCACCTTCATTTACTCCTATGTCACGTGCACAAAACAACACTTCTCAGTCTTTTGAATTTACTTCCTCTTTTTAGCAATATATAGATAATGCTCATGATGAAGAAACTCTTCAAACAAAGTATTGGTTTATAAGGCCTAAAGAAGATAGATTTCTCCATTTAACTTAAGAAAAGGTAAACCAAAAAATGCAAAATTCATTGCTTAACTTCTTTGCTTGATTCATACTAGGCCAGATTTAGCTTAATCAATCAATCTACTCAATCAATATTTCATTGCACCTCACACACATTCTAATTAGGCAAGAGATCTTGACACCCAACATTCCCATGGAGGTCACCTCTTTACCTTGGACACATCTCCCGTTTAGTAATTAAGCCCTTAACAAAAAATGGTGGTAGCTTCTACAATCGAAGTTAAGTATCAAGGTTGTTTGAAGATACCATATTGAGACCACCTACATGAGGAGTCTATTAGTGGCACTTCGTTTCATATGTGACTTTCCTATAGTTGTCTATTGCAATAACCAAAGTGTCATTGCCGTTACATGCAATCAAATCATCACCATGGACGTGGTTAGTGGAAGTCCACTTTTACTTCGCTAGAGAGCAAATTGAGCTAGATAGTATATACCTAAAGTTTGCATCATCCAACAACTATGTTAACATATCAACCAAAGAGATCAATTGGCTAGTGTCACAATATATTCTACCCAAGATTGACTTGGATACATCCTCCCCTACTTTAGCTTGACGAGAGGAGAATGCAACATTCCAACTTTCCCTTCTAATTTAAAATAAGATAGTTTTTTTCTCTTGGTGGTGTTAGGATGATTTTACAGACTTTCATTTAAACATTTGATATTTTATACTCTTGTATTCTCATTCATACTATCAAAATGATGTGATTATATAAGAACATTGGACAAGTGAATAATTCTTCTATAAGAGCATCGTCCAATGGCACCATTTACATTGCACTTGCTCGAGCATTGCCATCATTGCATTTTCCTTGCATTATAATGTATGACATTCTATTCTTGCAAACATACATATATATACATTTATCCCTTTTCAATATTTTGAATGGTCGACTTTAAATCCACAATATTCGTAGATATCCTAAGGCCATTCTCCAAGGTAGTCTCCCTTTGCTCACTTAGCTTGTCTAGCCACCTTTCACCCATCTTTTTCGCCTCTCCACATAATACCCAAATATGCTTTATCCACCTATAGCTCACTCATTTGTCATCAATATTCAATGACGATAGGTTAGCTTGCTTATTTTGTGAAGGTCTCTAACTATCTTTTGTTATTAATCTCCAATCATTTACTTAATCGATCGCAATCCATATTTTCTTAACAATAAAAATTTGTTTAAAATAAAATCAAAGTTCATTATGGTTCCATCCACCTTTATAAAAAACTTAAAAGGCCACAAAACACTTGGCATGAACCCTTTGTCCCAACACCCTAGCCTTTCTAAAGTGACCACTTAGACTCCCTTGGTAAAATAATCATCACCTCTATAGTCTTAATAGACCATTGGATAGTCTATCTGCACCCTTTGTTTGATACACTACTTTGGAATGGGTCACCTTGGGATTAAAACAAAAACAACCAAAATTTAAGTTGGTCTTTCTTTCTAGCTCAATTTTAGGCCCAAGAGGAAATGTTAAGCTAACTATGCATTACATATTGCTTAGCCTCTTAAATAGCCCCAAAACATGCTTAATTAATGTAAAAACCCTAAAATAAGGAGTAATTCAAGTGAGTTAAAATGGGGAGAGGTTCTAGACTATTGACCCAAACTTTCTATAAATATGAATTATACCCTCCATTCATCCTCTGCCATTTTTGCAAATTGCAAGTAATACGACTTTGTTGTCTACACCTTGTTCATGGAGGATATCTCCGCTAAAGCACTCTCCATCATCAAGCACTTACCATCCAACCATTGCTCATTGTTCCTTTTTGCTAGTCAACCAAGCCACCTATCGTTGATTACTCTCAACCATCATATAACCTACCACATCATCAAATTACTTTGTTTTTAAGCTTTGACTCCAACCTATTGCAATTCATCCCCAATTGTCGCAACACTCCAACAATTTGTGTTTAATGTATTCTCTCTCCCAACAACTGTGTTTGCTACATAGTCTCTCTTCTGCATGTCTCACATCAAATCTAACTTTCTCAATTGTGTTTCATCAAATATAACTTCCCCAATTGCATTTGCTGGTGTCTGACACCTTCAAAGGCTATTGTATACATTTCCAAATCCGTTCACGAGTATAACACTCTCCAACTTAGTATCTCTACCTCAGTCCTCGAGACACAAGAGTTCAAGGTTCAATATTCATTCCCTACATGGTTTGCCTACTCCATGAGCGGTGTATTCAATATTCATTCAATTATTTCATTTTATGTATTCATTGTCTTTGAATTACCCTTACACTAACTGTGTTCTGCATTGAGTTTGTGCTTTGTTTTGCAATTGTCTTGTGTTTTCTGTGTTCAAAGCATTTCTTCACAAAATGTCACGTTTGAGAGGCAAAGCACTAAAATAATGGCTTCATTAGACTGCATGCAGGCCAGCAAAGACTAAGTGATCGTTTACCTGCCTAGTTTCCACCACTGGGTGCTGCTGGTACGTCTTAGCAGTAATGATGTAATGAATGAGTCTACATACTTGAGTACTTACACACACAGCTCATTTGCCAGATGAGCTGCTTTTCATGAGACAAAAGGAGTGATGATGGAGCCAAAATGCCACATCAATTCTCTATCAGAAGACATCTGAGTACAGATAACTTCAATCATACAATTACCTTCGGTGATCCATATAGAGATATTATCATGTAGAGGTCGTGACTCATATATTGTCCCTAGTAATGTAAACAACAAAAATTATAAAGTCCTTGACGTTAAATAATACAAACTACAATGTTGTTGGCTACAACCCCAACAAATAATTCCTTATTCTGATAAACCCGAATTTGCTCTAATCAACTTGCACCCAGCAAAGTTGCAGGTCATTGAACCCATTTATGTTTAGGCCTCTTCATCCTCCTTGCCTTCCCTAAAGTCATATTCTTCAATCAACCCCAAGTTGTCCACCAGTTTGTGATAGACCTCACAGCCTGCACACTGTAAAAACAGTCACCTCATGAAACAGAAGGCATTTTTATATGAAATCCTACTTCACATTATTACCGTTCCCACCCCTCACACCTGTAATAAAACCAATGTTATTTCTACCTGTATAAAAACCGTCCCACGAGCATAAGCATCAGGATTTATAAGGCGCTGGCTTCTTACTCCACAAGCATCACACGTGAATGAGATTTGTAGTCTTCTCCTTGGAAAATTCAACTTCAGATCCTGTACAAAGTCTTTCATAAGAACTAATACCGTGAACATGTACTAGCAAATTTTCAACATTTGTTTGATTTTTCAACATTAAACTCACACTTGTCTCAGAAGGGACAGAAGACGGTTTGTCATCAGATGATGCTGAGAATATGGTAGATGCAAAGAAGCACCCTTTAGTATGACTGAGAGTTCTTAAATGACCTGCAGTTGCAATATGGTTGTTAACGTACAGAACATCATCTTATGTTATGCTTCCCTCTCCTCCACCTTTTGCATGGGGATAGACGGAGCAGTCCTACAAGCCCTATTGTTTTGGTTCCAACACAGGAGAGTCAGTGTAGCCTTTTTAACTAAAAGAAGGAATTTTTCTAG
Source organism: Lygodium microphyllum (assembly GCF_053477565.2). Lineage (NCBI taxonomy): Eukaryota > Viridiplantae > Streptophyta > Polypodiopsida > Schizaeales > Lygodiaceae > Lygodium > Lygodium microphyllum. The sequence continues at coordinate 17,500,510 of NC_141142.1, forward strand.
CAAAACAAAAGAAGGCCCATCTTCTGTCATGTTTAGGCTTAACAGTGGTAGCCAACCATAAGGGGGACTAAACACAGCACTGCAGAAAACTTGGTTGTTTATGCATTTAATATATCTTCACCTGATAGTATCAAGAGAGCCTCAACAGAAAGCAGAGAAATTGTAACTATGCAACAGCATAAAGATAGGTTGTAAATACATCTACAAGGTCACAGTGACACCAGCCGCTTCAACTCATTGTCTATGTGGTTTATACAATTATCCAAATGACAAACATTAACTCATGAAAATGGAAACGATGCTTTGCCGAGTATGAAATATTTGAAGGCTCAGCTCACTCTGATGAACCAAGCACTGAAGTGGATTTGACTGTTTCTTGTGCTTGTTGTCAAAGCTTTTGGCTGTCTTTGAGAAGAGACCCTCAAACTGTGCCAAGAGTGCCTGAAATCCACATGTGAGATGTGTGAATTGAAGAGGATCATTAAAATAGATCGTACTATGCACCACTTGCACCTTTTTGCAAAGACTGTGTCCTTTAAAGATGGGACATAATAAGTAGACATGAGGTGAGATAGTCCCACTGCCTTCCATGACAGACAGGTGAGGCATACCCTTGATAACCTTAACCACGTTGTTTTCCCAATCAGCATGATGATTGAACCACTTTGTTGGAAAGTATCACTTCCAACCAAGGGCATTACAATGAAGTGCATAGTAACACACCCCGTTTGAATGTAGGCTGCCCCTTGTAAGGTTCTATCTGAAATACAAGGCCTTTTAAAAAAGTCAGTTTCCAAGAAAATGGAAACAATGTATGCACAATGCCAAAACTATATTGCAAACCATAAAAAACTATTTTCCTGTTTGGGCTTGTTATGCCACCTAGTTCATGATTAAAAAGAAGCCCATGACTACAAGGTTGAAGAGGTAAGTAAGATGGCCATTTTGAGTTGCATATATGCTACTTCCCACAAGATCCAGGATGGCACACTAAATGGGCTAGAAACTTCCAGAAAGGGGCCAACATCATCATAGGAACATGAGAAAATTAATTTGTTGCTTGACCGTCATGCAATCTTGCAGCTGCATGCCATTTTGGTAACTTTTTGCCTCAGTCATGCCTAGCTGGATCAGGTGCCAACACGTGTGTTGGCTGCCTACATCTCCTATCCATCTATCACCCTTCTTGTACCTCCTGTCCGGCCTATCCTGCAATGTCATCAACAGCAGACTGCTGCTTCATCAGTTCATCGTCTAATTCAAAGCCACTTTTTTTTTCTTGAAAAATCCCAATCCTTGACATCACTTCTCATCCAGCTCAAAAGTCACACAGACCAATCTTAATTGGAGCACCCAACTCTCAATTCAGTCCTCCCTATCTGGTTTGGATCTGCCCACCTGGCTGCCCATCCAAAAGCTCATCTAACCCAAAATTCCGGGTACCCACCAAAAGTCTTTCGCGAGCTCTTAGTGGTGTTATTTGATGTTATAATCTCATTTTCAAAGCCTGCCTGCGCATTCAATGACGACTTCTTCCAGTTTTGCTGGTGTGCACTAAGCAACAAGCATTCATCTCCAATGACACCATCTTCGTCCTTGTCCTTGACCATTTCCTCTTAGTTTGTCCCTTTCAATTCTTGCATTCTTGTACACTCGTTGCCAAGTAGCACTCCATTTTTTGCCATTGCTCCAATGATTATCTATGCAAGAATTCACATTGCGATTTGTTTGGGATGGATGTCAATATAACTATCAAGTGGCTAAAGGAATGGACGTGGGGATCATAATCCTGAAGGCTCCTCCAAAATTGCTCAATACATGTTCCTTAAGTCCATTGTGAAACCTATGTGGCACGCTCAACACTATTGGGGTTGAAGAGAGTCTAGTAAACAAGGTGCAACACAAATGGTGAAGTTTAAGGTAGGTGTTGTTAGCGCCTGGGAAGTTCTATTGAAGCCCCAATGGAATCCCATCAAATAGTCAATTGCACTCCTACCATCTCATGTTGAAAAAAAGTGAATCCATTAAAATTTCAGCATTCCATCAGGCCATTAAAGATAAGTGAGCAGCTGAAATTTATAGCAAATGTATAACAAGTCAAAAACTTCATTTATCCTTCAATGTCTTGCTTTGACTTTACACTTCAAAAGAAGAGAAGATAGGGGGAGTCCAATAATAGAACACCAGACGAAGCAAAAAAGATAGGGCTCCTTCAAGGAAAATTACTCTTTTCTATAGAATCCCATAGGAGCGGCAAGGCTAGCAACATGGTATCACAAACAATAAAAAACAATCTATATTCCCCTACTCTATGGTATCACAAACAATAAAAAACAATCTATATTCCCCTACTCTATAAAGTGGCTACCACTATCTACCAAACTGCAATTAGAAAGTGGTCCACACATGTAGCAAATAGAGAACCCACCTATTTGCATTCTACTCTCAAGGTGGCAAACCAGAGGACCCCAATGAAGATTCCAAATCATGACCTGTTGAAGCATATCATCCACCCTACCCCAAATCAGCCAACAAGATGCAAGAAAACACCAAATCTAAGTGACTATGTCATCAAAATATGAAGTATCAAGGAACATGTAACATTTTAATTAAGCTTCACACAACATCGCTAAACTAGAATACTTCATTTCTAGTACCTCTAGCTTTGGGCACAGTGACCACTGCAAGAGCAGTGAAAAACATGAGCATTGGACATGTAGTGGGCAAAGTCTGGGCCTTAGGGCCCAAAGATAAGACCAAGGAATCAAGTTGAAAACCTAAGGAACAATGAGTTTCTAAGGTTCAATTGGAAACTTTCACACAAAGTAGTTTTAAACCTTCATTTGAAAGGTCTAGCACTTTGGGCAGCCATTTAAGATTTGTAGAGGAACAGATCTTGCATCAGGCTGAAATGCATTTAGGAGTTTTATGCCATTGTGAATCTCAGAAGACTACAGCAGATGGCTTCATAGAGAGACCTGGATACCTAGATGTATACATGCCACACAAGAAGCGAGTAGCCATTGGCCACATCAAGATATCCTCTCATCAGCTTAAGATTGAGACAGCGAGGGCAGCCCACATTCCCCAAGCTAAGCAGACTTGCAAGCTATATTCCCTCTTTATTTTCAAATTTTTATTTCAGGGGACTCTAAACCACATCCAATCCAGGAGGAGGTGGAGAGCCAGGAGCACTACATCTATAGATGCAGAGCCTATAGCGCAGTCCAAGCTAAGTACCCCCTGCTATTTGGAGGAGACACCCTCCTTAGACTAGTCATGGAGTTCTCACTCCAATGGCACATAAGCCAGTTCCTAGTAGAGATTCAAAGGCTTCACACATCACTACTACAGGCTAGCACTATACAAAGAGAGGGATGTCAATCACAACACACTGATTTCTTCCAAACAGTGACCATACAGAACCCACATAGAGAGGGGTGACAATCTAGAGAGCCGAGGAGATCAAATCAGCATGCCACCCATGGGTACAAGGGTACCAAACACAGACGTTACATCAAAGAGAGATGAGGGAGATCCGCCAATGACATCAGTAGCAACTAACAGAGTCAAGGGTACCAAACACAAACACTACATCAAAGAGAGATGAGGGAGATCCACCAGCAACATGAGCAGCAACTAATAGAGTCAAGGGCCCAATCTAGATGCTACCCTCATACTATTTCATCCGGGATGTATGACATACTATATCCACCAATCCTAACTAGGTGGAACTAGATATAAGGATATCATTCAGCCACACAGCTAGACATTTACTACCTCATCCTCCCATTGTATCCCTATATGAGCACTATTTTGTTTTATACATCACTCTAGCTTCTTTCACAGTATATCATTGACCATCTTTTAGCATGTCACCCTTTGATATCTAGTGACAACTAGCATTGTACATGGTTTTGTCTCTCAGGCCGATTTTGGCCTCAAAAGACATTAATCTCTCTCTCTCTCTCTCTCTCTCTCACACACACACATAAAGGGTAGTTATATTAACTACTCAAAGAGTACAAGAGTCACATATGAGCTAAATGGACAGTAAAGTAATGGACGAAAGTGTCACATGCCATGAGACCAAATCCTCCCTGCAGAAAACCCATGCATGCTGCAAAATATCAAGCTACAAGTGAAGAAAGCCTTTCAATCAAGCGATGTGACTTTGAACACATGAATAGAAGTAAAAAATAAAGGCATTTGGAGTCACCCATTTGTGCCAACAATCCTAGGAACGCCAAAATTGGAACAGTATCTTCATATGCAGCTAGACAAGATCTAAGAATTTTTGCTTGCCAAATACCTAATCATAGGGATGCAATACAAATCCCACCACTCATCACCGAATCTCTCTTTGTGTCTTTTTCTTTTCATATAAGGTAATTGTATTAATCACGAAAAAGTACAAGATTACAAGATGCAGGATGGCTCCATCGTGCATAGACCCAGCTCTCTCTCTCTCTCTCTCTCCACACACACACACACGTCGCGGCAGAAATTGCCATATCAAGGAACCAAGTCTTCCCTGGACAGAAGATCAGTATGTTGGATGAGATCCAACTGCCAGTGCAGGAGACCTTTCAGCTCTCTCTCCGGTCCACGAACACGGTATCAGGGCCAGCAGCCATATTAGCTGGCACGCAGGACTGCAGTCAGTCTGGAGTCTCTGCCCAGCAGCATGCAGGTCAGCAGTTAGGTTACAGTCAAATCACAAAGCTACATATAGGTTGTCACTGTCTGCAGCTTTTGTGGCCTTCTTCCTAGTTGCCCTCGTCGGTCAACAGTCTGAATATCATGCAGTCGTGCAGGTCTGCAGGTCACATAGGGAGGTTCCAGATCACACAGACCCTAGCCATGCAGGTCTGCAGGTCATGGAGGGAGATTCCAGGTCACGCAGACCCTAGTCGTCCAGGTCTGTGCGAACCCCAGCAGCAGGTCACAGGTTCACAGGCGGGCAGGTCAGGTAGGGTAGGAAACATCTGACACAAACCTCTCTCTCTCTCTCTCTCTCTCTCTCTCTCTCTCTCTCTCTCTCTCTCTCTCTCTCTCTCTCTCTCTCTCTCTCTGCGGCTGCAAGAGCAGGCCAGCGGCAGCCCACAGGGTATTCCACCAACGGGCTGCAAACCCTAGGCCAGTGCAACCTTCAAGTGGGGGGCACCAAGCAGGAGCGAAGCATCCCTCTCTCTCTCTCTCTCTCTCTCTCTCTCTCTCTCTCTCTCTCTCTCTCTCTCTCTCTCTCCAAAAGTCAGCAAAGAAGTGGCAGAAATTGTCGTATGCCAAGGGACCAAGTCTTCCTTGGGCAGAAGATCAATGTGCTGGATAAGATCCAACTGCCTGTGCAGGAGACGTTTTGACTTAGGAAGGTGTCTCTGCACCCCAGGCATGGCATAAAAAACAAAAGCATTGCGGGTTATCCAATTATGCCAACAGCCCCAGAAATGGAGAAAATGAAACAGGATCTTCATATATTGTTGTGCCGGACTGGGGTATCTAGGTCGAGCTAAGATCCAATCAAAGGGACGCAAATCATGCCAACCACAGCTTTCCAAATGTCAAACAAGAGGATTCAAATTTTCTGTTTTTTCGCGTCAAGGGGCACAAAAGAAAACGGTGCCAAGAAGATTCCACATTGGTGAGAGAAAAAAAATAGTTGCCATTGGAAATCCGGAGTTTTGCAAGTGCCACGGCAAGAGGAAGTCCCCCAACCATGACACTCAAAGGAAGACTTTGCATTTGTATGGAGTCTTGTTGATCCAACCCTTTGTGATAGTCATTTTCCACCAATCCCGAGATTTATGCAAGCCCCAAACAAGATTAGCCTTGGCAGCCAAGTAACGGTGGTCTTTAATCATAAGGTATACTTGATCCCTCTTCCATGTCGAGCCAACCTACAGGGTCCCAATCTTGCCACAAAGGATTAGAATCCAAGGCCAAGAAGGGCTCTCTAGGCCGCAGTGCGGTCAAAAGCTGGTCCCACAAGTCACCATATTCTCAAGGGATCCGAAAAACCTCTTGGCAGTGCAGAAAGACATCAACCACCTTCGATTGTCCAAAGTGGCATCAGAGACAGAAGATAGACCCGATCGTGCCATGCAATTAAATTTGGGACGATCTTCTTGCTTCCCATCCCACACAATCAGCTTGGACACATCCAATAATTCCATCTAAAAGGAGTTAGTGACCATGCAATCCTCCGTAGGATGCCATTGGACCTTTTAAAGAACCAACTTCCATGAGCAAACCAACCGAATCGCCAAGGAGGAAGACAAGGAAAAGGGGGCATTAGCATTAAAAACATGCCACCAAGAACCCTAAATGATCGTATTGCCTTGAACTATACCCTACTCTTCCAAAAAGAAATGGGCAGACTCAGGGGTGTCAATCCTTGCACATTGCATAAAAGAGGAACCATTGAAGAGCAACCATGTGAGTGTGCACATCCGAAATAGCCCCACCACCTATACTTTTAGGAGTGCAAGCATGGCTCTATGAAATCCAAGAGATGCCAACATGTAAAGTATCCTTTTTCCATAGCATAATGTGAATGTGTCCAATAAGCACCCTCAAGGTCGTGGCAATCCAAGGCAAGAGTGGCAAAAAATAAGTGAGAGTAGGGAGCATGATGGACTGTGATACTTAAAGGCAGACATGGAACGGCCAAGCTTGCGATTTCTAGTAAATAAATTTGGCCTCCAATCTCTAGATATCCATCGCAGCAATTGCTTGGGCTGAATCAACACCCAAGGGGTAGCCCCAAATGCCTTGCAAAACTGCCACAAGGAATCACCATTCCTTGCCATTGTAGCGACTGTAAATCCAGTTCAATACAACTAATTACTTAATTATTAATCATCATCATCATTCATAATTAAAATCAATTATAGATTATTAATAATAATAAGCAACCATTAACTAAACTATTAATTAACATTAGCATTAACATTAACATCAACATCAACATCAACATTAACATTAATGTTAACTTAAAACATTAATGTCGAGGAGAGCTGGTTGCGTTAATATGAAGACCAATGTCACCCCAAAAAGATTCCATGAGTCCAATGCCTTGTGGAGGTTATCTCGGTCTACTTTGAGAAACATGGAGGTGTCATTTGCTAATTATTCTTCCACAAAGTGTTCGCCAAAGGGCGAAGAAGGACCATCAAGTTGTCTTGTGTCCACCAAATGAGATAGCATGGAGAGGACCGGATGGGTCACCGAGGCAATTAATAAGGGGCACAAAGGGTAGCCTTGTCTGACCGAATGAGCAAGGGTGAAGGGCTAAGTAACCCTACCATTCAATATGACCCACGAAGAGGCATCCGTATTGACCCTGTGTATCAAACGAGATATGCACAGGCCGAAACCCATCACATGCATAAGCTCTACTACAAAAGACTAATCCAAATAATCAAAGGCCTTTTCGAGATTCAATTGGACCAACACCACTTCCTGCTTAGAGTGCTTTGCATAGTCAATGGCCATTTGAGCATTCAGCACATTGTGCAAGATATTCCTACCCTTAATAAAGTTGTCCTAATTAGGATGCACAAGGTCGTGGAGGTGCTTACGGAGGCAATTAGCCACAACTTTAGAGAAGATTTTATATACAAAGTGAAATCAACCTTCTTTCCCTGGATGGATGGTAACTCCCTGATTACAACTTAGTTACAACAGTAACATTTATTACAAAAACTGAGAAACGCAAATTAGCTTACAATCTTGGACAATGGACACCCTATTGGCCCCAAAACTAGCACCCCTTTCGATATTTCTTTAACTTAATTGAAGAAGTTGATATACAATGGAATTCTCCCAATGCCTTTCGATATTCCAACTCCCCCTTGCTATCCAAAATGACCGTCAAGTCTTCAATCTGATTTGCCTCTTGATTCGCGCAATCAATTGGCCTTCACTTGCTTTGATGGAGATGGAAAATGCCCCAAATTCATTGATTTGCTGGTCTCTCCACTTGAATTTGACTAAAAACAGCTTCAACCCTGTTGAATCCAAGTCTTGGAGCTTCCAATTTTTGGCACACTTCCCGAGGCTGCTACTAAACCCTAATTTCTGCTACTACAAATTAGGGTTTACAGCAAAGGAATCTGAAATTTCTTGGCCTTTGTTGATCTTAATACTATAATCTTCGAAGCAGGGCTGTAGAAAAGCTAGAAGATGAAGAGAATGTTGAGAAAGAAAATTCAGGCTTTCTTTGTGAAGAACTAAAGAAAATCAGTCATTTACTACTGCTGCCCTATCTCAACAACTTGTAGATGCTATCTCCTGCTTTTGATTGGTCTTTTGCTGCCAATGGCTTCCTCAGAAGGTCCTCCAATGGCTGCAGATCAGACCAACAGCATCTCCTCTCTCTCTCTCTCTCTCTCTCTCTCTCTCTCTCTCTCTCTCTCTCAAGTTGAATGCACTAAAATACCTCTCTCTAGCCTCTAAAGAAGTTTTTCAGTCTTGCATGGGCATTTTCGACGAGTGGCAACCTTTTCGAATGGTTTTTCCGACATTATCCATAATTAAATATTAATCTTTAATCTTTAAATACTGAGAATTAATCTAATAGTTATTTCGGTGCCCAAAAAAATAATCTAACTGGTCAATAATTAAATGGGCTAGGCAACTTCCATTCATGAGTATCTCTACACCATCTTTGACTATTAAATTGGCGTTAGGTACCATTAACCACCACTTCTCTAGTATCACCAACTGACACATATGGCCAAATGAATAACCTAGGTCAACAACTGGCACCAAATACCACCAAGTGCCTATGCGACATAAATCATAGCAACTTTTGTCTTTGACATCTCATGATTTCCTCAGGTTCCAAGCTCATAAATTTACTCTAACCCCAGTTACACCTCATATGTGCAACATTTACTTTAACCATGTGATTAAAAATTAATCCATATGTTAAGTGAGGTTTCAAAAATACATGTCCTCATGACACAAAGCCCATCAAAGAAATGGGTTGCCAATGTTTCAGCATTGAGGACGATGACACTTTCAGAATGAGCGATAACCCCTATCTTCCATGAGGCATGCATAATCCTAGTCTCCCAAATCTACTAGCACATAGTCGTCAAGGGTTTCACCAAGCTAGCAACGTAAGCTTTAAAAAATTCATTGGTCAAGCCATCACATCTTGGACTTCTATCCTTAGGCAGATGCAACAAAACATCCATGATTTTCTCCTCACATATATCCCTATCCAAATCATCATACATATCTCGCAACACGTGGTCCCAAACCAAGGTATAGAAAGCCAAGTGAGCTTGGTTGGTCTATTGAGTAGACGGGGGTGAAAAGCCAAGGTCTCGGAAGTACTCCCTACAAATATGCACAATGGATTGTGGATCCATAATCATCTAGCCCTGTGCATGTTTTTAGTCAAACCATATTCCTCTCTCTCTCTCTCTCTCTCTCTCTCTCTCTCTCTATGGATAATGAGTAATGTCTATTATATCAAATGACTACAAGAGTATAGATATTTAGGACTCAAATGACTGAAAAAGTACAAAAGTCACAACAAAGAGATAGTAAAAATTGTCGTATGCCAAGGAACCAAGTCTTCCCTAGATAGAAGTTAGTATGCTAAATGAGATCCAACTACCAGTACAGGAGACCTTTCGGCTTAACAAGGTGTCTCTTCACCCTAGACACAAAGAAAAAATAGAAGTATTCTGAGTTATCCAATTATACCAACCACCCTTGAAACGAAGTAAATGAAACAAAATCTTCATATACAGTTGTGCCAGACTAAGGTATTCATGGTAAGTCTAGCCCAACATGAGGAGATAAGTGAGGTGAATAAGGTATTGGAAAAAGGGTTGTGATTCAGGTCAGCTCATCTCCCTTTTGTTCTACAATGCTTTTGGTGTAAAAAAAGGATAGCATATGTGCATTGACTATCTTTGAATAAAATCATGATAAAAAATTAGTTTCCAATATCTCAGTCAATGATGTTATGGACACATCGCAGGGGGCAGCCATATTCAGCCAAATAGATTTGAAAAGTGGGTATCATCAAATTCGCATTAGATTGGAGGATGTGCCAAAGGCAACTTTTAGGGCATCTTTTGGGTTGTATGAATTTATTGTCATGTCTTTTGGACTTACAAATGCTCTTTGCCACTTTTGATCAGATAATGGATTGCATCTTTAGGCCTCACAAGGGATTTATGGACACCTTTGCTGACATGATTGTCTATTTAAAGAATAATCAAAAGGCCGCAGTGACATGCCAACCACAACCTTCTGAATATCAAACAAGAGGATCTAGATTTTCCGTGCCAAGGAGCACTAAAAGAAAATGGTAGCCAAAAGATTTCACATCGGTGAAACAAAAAAAGCACCTATTGCCATTGGAAACTCAATGTTTTGTGAGTACCACGACAAGAAGAAGCCCACATACCATGGCATGCCAAAGGAAGACTTTACATTTATACGAAGTGTTGTTGACCCATTTTTCCATGATAGTTATTTTTAACCAATCCTGAGATTTACAGAAGCCTCAAACAATATTAGCCTTGGCTACTAGCCAATGGTGGTCTTTAATCATAAGGTGATATATTTGATTATCCAAAGCCTTTTCTAGGTGTAGTTGACCTACAAGGTCCTAATCTTGCCATGTAGAAATCAAAATCCGGGCAAGGAAGGGCTCTCTAGGTTGCAGTGCTCGAAAGTTGGTCCCAACAATCCCTATATACTAGAGGGATCCAAAAAATTAGTGCGGAAAGACATCTACCCTCTTTGAACGACACAATCCTCTACAAGATGCCATTGGATCTTTTGAAGAGCCAACATCCACAAGCAAACTAGCTAAGTCACCAAGAAGGAGAAAGATGAGGAAAAGGAAGCATCAACATTAAGAACATGCCATCAAGAACCCCGAATGGTTATATTACCCTGAACTACGCCCCACTCACCTCAAAGATCTTAATCTCCGTCAGCCCCGAGGGTAGTCTCCACAATCTACAGCTTGAAAACTAGGAGCACAAATGAAGAAGATTGCAAAAACCGAGGCCAATAAATAGGCCAACCAAAAAGACCCAGAAATAGTAGGTCGGTTGAATTAAATGCCTTTAATGCAGCCGACTAGTCAACAAACTGGCCAACCAACTGTCCGACTTGCAATCTACAATTTGCCTGACATGTGGCAACAGCCACGTGGCACTCCTGCACCAATCGCTGCCTGGGAGACCTGCTGTACCTACTACCTATCCCCCAACTCTAACACCCCCTCTCAAATCCTCGACACAGCAAAAGGCTAAGGGATCTGAAGTGCTGTCCAAGTAAAGCCTGAGAGAGCACCTTGGTAAACAAGTATGCAAGATTGTCCTCTGTCTTGCAATAGACCAGGGAAGTGGTCTCACCCAAAATCTTCTCCCGAATGAATTGGTTCCGAATCTCAATATGCTTCATCTGAGCATGAAATACAAGATTCCTGGCCAAGGCAATGCAACTCTCATTGTCAGACTAGAGAACAATAGAACCTCTCTACGAACAGCCAAGCTTCTCCAAGAGCCTGCAAAGCCACACTGTCTCACATGTAGTAGAAGACGCCACCCGATACTCCGATTCACTTGAAGATACAGCAACTATGGGTTGCTTCTTTCTACTCCATGAAACAGCACCAATACCCAAGGTAAAGCAATAACATGTCATTGCCAACCCAATCTGAAATCACTCTATCCGGTAAGTATCAAGCATGTAGCACCGGTACCAGCTGGATAATAGATCCCAAGATCAAGTGTCCCCCATAAGTAGGAACCGCAAAATCCTCTAAGCAGCCTGCCAATGCAACATCTTGGGTTCACTCATGAACTCAGCCAACACACCTACAGCATAACCTAGGTCAACACGAGTATTAAGAAGCCAAATCAAGGAGCCAACCAACTGCCTAGAACAGGTAGCATCCGCCAAAGGAGAATCGGAAAGAGCTATAGCCTTCCAATTTGGGTCCATAGGAGTCGTAAGAGACTTGCATCCCTCCATCTCACACATAGTCAAGAGCTCTTGTACATAGCGCTACAGGGAGATAAAGATCCCCCTCGAAGTTTGATAGATCTCATGACCTAAAAAGAAGTGAAGAAGTCCCATATCCATCTTCTCAAACTTCTCATGAAGTGCTGCCTTCGTCTGCTCGACCATCTGAGTATGGTCACCTATCACAATCAAGTCGTCCACATAAAGGACAAACAACACATGACCTCCACCTAAACGTGAACATAAAGCTGGGGGTCGACTGTGGAATGCCGATACCCCAATTTCTCTTGGAGAAACGAGTCAATCTTCTCATTCCAAGCACGAGGAGCCTACTTAAGGCCATACAGAGTACAGAGCCTTCCGCAACCTGTACACCTTACCATCAAAAGAACTAAAGCCTGAAGGCTACTCAACATAGATCTCCTCCTTCAACTTCCCATTTAAGAAGGCAAACTTCACATCCATCTGATAGACCAGCCATCTCCTATGGCTAGCCAAGGCAATAACAGAGCGAATAGTAGCCATCTGAGCTGTAGGGGCAAAAGTATCATGGAAATCAATGCCTAGGCACTGTGCAAAACCTTTAGCAATAAGGCAGGCCTTGTGCTTGTCCAACATGCCATCACTGCGGTACTTAGTCTTGAAGACCCATTCGACTCCAATGATCTTCTTATGCAAAGGCTTTGGCACAAGATACCAAGTGTCATTCCTCTTCAATCAACTCCAACTCCTACTCCATCACTTTCTGGCAATGATCATGCTATAGAGCCTCCTTCACGGAAATGGGCTCCCGATCCTGCATGACACGAGTCATCGAACAATAATTAGTCTAAACAAGCTCGATGTGGTATGCTTGGGTCCTCCAAGAACGCCACAGGCCATCTTGCAGTTGCTACTCCTCAGGGACCCCCTCAATCCCTGCATCACAAAGAGTGTCGCGAGCTCAATGAGGAGGCCACATCTCGCCTCGCCACTCTCCATCAACTGAAGTTTCTAGAAGGTCCACTAATGGCGGGGGAGCAATCGGTGAATCCGAGGGCTGAAAACTGAGCTCCTCGTCCGAAGAAGAGTCCTCAAGAGGCACAGCCTACAAAGAAACGATCATTCCTAGCTATCACCAATTTCCAAGAACAGGTAAACCCTGAAATAAGAAACATCTGGCTTAGCCCCAAACTACGCTTTATACGGAGTCATACCAACAACAGCAATGTGAACTACAATAGCCACAGCCTCAACCCATAGACACTGAGGTGTCTGAGGTGTCTGATGATGTTCCATCATGGTATGGGCCATCTCAATCACACTACAATTCTTTCGCTCCAATATGCCATTCTCCTAAGAGGTGTGTGTGTTGGCAAACTCCTAGTGAATACCACAATCTGCACAAAAACGAGCAAGCTCATTAGAAACAATTTCTCCGCCCTTATCCAATCGTAAGGTCTTTAGCTTCCGGGCTGAGCGGTTCTCCTCAAAAAGCAACCAATCCTTAAAGTTGGAGAAAGCCTTGGACTTCAACTTCAACAAATAAGCCTATGTCATCTTGTTGTAATCATCCACAATTAGCATGAAATACAAGCTCCCTCTAAGAGACTTCGTCCTCATTGGCCCACAAAGATCAATAGAAACAAGCTCCAAGGACGCGAAAGATCACCTCGAAGCCTTGTTGGGAACAACATCATGAGTCTGCTTCCCACGGATGAAAGATACACAAGGCTGCTAGCTCACAACAATATCCGGCAAACCTCGAACAAGCTGTCCCTTAGATGCCTTCCAAAGATAATCGTAGTTGAGGCGGCCAAACCGAGCATGCCAAAGCTTGGACTAAGTTTGTGAGGTAAGAAGAAAAGAAGTCAAGGCAAAAGAAGACCGCAACTTATAGACCCCATTCTCCTCATATACGGAAGAAAGAACATGTCTCGATCCATGATCAAGAACCCGAAAGAAATCCACATCAAATTCAACCAAGAGACCGAGGACACAAATCTTGTGAACCGAAAGTAGATGGTACTCCAAGGCTAGCACATAAAGCACCCCATATGTATAGGCACCACCGCGCCCATCTAGAATAAAATATATATCTCTCCGTCCCTATATAGAAATAGACAAACTAACACCAATGAGAACCTAGCCATGTGAAGGCCGCAAATGGGCAACACCTACTGAAGAAGGAGTCGTGCCGTGAGACACCACTGTCAACAATCCACTCCCGAGTGTAGGGGGCCGTCAACGCAGCATCAAAAGTTGTCAAGGTCAAATCCTCAACCACCTCCAAGTGGAGGAAAACAACTAATAAGGGAGCACCTACCGCTCTTGAATCCTTTGAAGATGTCTTCTCCTTCTCTTTGTCCTTCTTTTCCTTATTAGGGCAATCCTTCTTCCAATGACCAATCTTGCCACAAATGTGACACGTGAACTCCTTTTCTTTGTTCTTCTTGGATTCATCCTCCTGCTTTTGGTCCTTCCCCTTCTTCTGAGAAGATTGACCAACCAAAGCCTCAAATTTAGAAGCATTGGTCCCTTTCAATCGCTCCTCTTGGTCTAAGACCATAGAAACCAACTCTTCCCACCGAAGAGTCTCAGACCACCCTAAAGCAATCAAGGTGGAATAAAAACCACTAAAACGGGATAGCAATTGGGAAAGAAGAGTTACCGCCATGTCTTCAGAAGTGATCACCTTCCTTGCCTTTTGTACTTGCATTTGAAGCTACCCCAGCTTGTTGATATGCTCTCGCATAGAAGATGACTTGTTGACACTCATGATCCGCATCTGCACCTCCAAAGAAACTTGCTTCATGATAATCATGCGATTGAACATCTAATCAAGCTCCAACCATATCTATCGGGCCACCATCAAATGCTCAATATAAGAGATAATAATTGTAGTACATGAGAGAAATAAAAACAAACAGCATATGCTAGCATTGAGTGTGAGGTGCCTCCTCCAACAGACCCAGAGGAGTCCTCTTAGTAGTCGACTGAAATTCATATCCATGCACATCACCATCCCGTCTCCCCATGGGAAACCTTGGACTTAGTTGAACATGGGAATCTCAATTCTACTTCACAGGGGAAGTATGGACAAGTTACCCCTAACAGCAATCTAATGCCCACCTAAAAAAACCACTTTGTAATCAATCAAAGGTAAAAGTGAGGTTAATACCGTACTTGGTTCAAAGAGAGTAAGAGCCAGGGGAGAGTGTAACTTGATCCCCCTACCCATAAGGTAAAATCTCAGCTCCGGCCCCCTAAAACGGTGTTAAACCTGGTAACTAATCCTATTGATATTGGGAGGGTCACGATTTAATCAACTCTATCTAATGTTGGAAAGTTACCCAACTTATCAGGTCCACCCAACCATAGGCGTCCAATCGTCAGGATCAAAGCCTTCCACTTTTCTCCATGGGGTTTGCTTAGTTTTCTAATTAGCAAAGCATACTACCACACTGTTTGGACGTATAAAATCAGCTTCCTTTTATTACTCCGTTAAACTGGGTTCGTTAAACTCAATCTTTAGCACATAACAAACAATTCAGAAATCAGATACTTTATTTCACCATCACTCTGCAGAGTGGTACAAAACCGTCTTTCTGCAGAAAGATACAATCCAGCCTAGGATAGAACCTTCCAATCCCTCGGGATTGGTATGTGATCGCACTCCATCTGCGGTCAACAAGGAATTTACTGGCTCAGAGCTCCTCTAAGCTTCCCTAAGCCTCCGGAGCCGTCCTACATAACAGGGGCACTTACCACTCCACCCTTTGCCCTCTCAAGTACTCAAGTGATCAAAAACCAAAAACACCTATCTCCCTCATGAGCATAGGACCCCCACCCGCAGGTGAGTTTTTCCACACTCCATAGAGTGTTAGGGAGCATTGGGTTGGGGACCCCAATGTCTTGAACCACCACAATCCACAACTCGTCCGGCTGTGCAAGCCCAAAATTCCGTGTTTCTTCAAAAAGCATGCTATTACAAGTTTAAGTAAGTTCTAACTAATGGTGATCATTTTCTTATGTACTAACCTGATTATCTCCTGCCATCCATCGTAATTACGGTTTATGGCTGCAACCTCAATTTGTTGTGGAGTAACCCGTCCTTCGGGTTGAATGAATTCGGGGTTAACTTTCGCTTGCATTTCAACAACTACTACTACTTCACATTGGGGAGTTCTCTGAGCATGATCTCGCTTAGTATCTTGACGTCTCTTGCAAGCCATGGAAGAAGCTTATGAATTCGAGCAGCACTTCCACGTAGGGGTGGAGAGAGAGAGAGAGAGAGAGAGAGACTGAGACTGAGACTGAGAGACTGAGAGAAGCTGATTGACATCAAAGCTTCATCGCATCACAGAGAGACTTATGCACGGATCGTTGTGTGTGTATGTGCGTCGTGTGTCTTCCTAATGTAACGCTCTACCTCTATTTATATAGTAACTGAGGGGAGGGTAAAAGGAGGACGTTTGTTTTTTATCATTTTTTATGACGTCATCGATGATAAAGAGGAAACGCTTTCTTTTAGCGTTTTTTATGACGTCATTGATTTCGTCAGAGAGGCTCCATTTTCGTAGTGCGAGGATACCAATTTAACAAATATATGGGCGAGCACCGCACGTCTCATCGTCGGGGGGCATCACTCCAAGGCTCACGACTAAGGCGGCGACCAAGATATAGACCTTGGCATCTTGGCCTTGGCATACTTGGTAACCGGCTAACGAAGGCTTTGTTGGCACCGTTGGCTGTGCGTAAGAAGCTCCCACTAGCTTGTAGGAAAATCTTCTTGTGAGGTCACCCATCCCGACAATGTCGTCACCCAAGTGCACTTAGCTGCCAAGTGACTATCCACTAAGCTAGTTCTTTTTATTGTTCTATACTACAAACATTGTCTTAATAAGCTAGTCTTGGGAGGATCTCCCAAGTCTTCCTTCCATGAACTAGCATATAATACCTCATTAATAATAACAATGATCTTCAGAATGAGAGTCAGTTTCATAATTAGAGTTAGTTTTTAAAAATATACAACATAAATCAATTTTCTTTGAAATGTATACGCACATTAAAATAAACTAAGTAATGGGGACATAACATTGAGTTTATCCCAATGTGCCTGACCCTTTGCCAACTCCACCTTATCACTAGAGAAGAGTCTGGACTCATCTTGCGAAAAAGGACAATGAATAGCCTCCATAACAAGCTCAACCAAATCATAGGACTCCCAAATGACAAGCATCATGACCTGCCAGATGTGGTAATTCTCGCCATCGAACTTTTAATCTGATGGAAGAGCTAGTAAGACGGGCACCTTCCAGTCCATGATCACCTGAAATTTTGTCTCGGCCTCAAAAGACATCTTCACCTGCAATGCCTGCACAAAATACAAAATGCAGACCCCTCTAACTATGAGAATATGAGAATATAACCTACTAGGACTCTTGACTGCTCGTCCCACTTATTCTTCACCTGCCGAAGCGATGAAAAGATAAAATCTGCACTTGAAGGCCCAAAACGCAGCCTTCTTCCTTCTCTAACAACAAAAACCAGCAGAGCAGCTTCAGCAAATCTTCTCCTTTCTCACATGCCCACACTCACCTCAGCCTTGTTTTGATGCGCAGCCCTCCTGTTTGAACACTGAAAACACAGCCTTGTGTCACACTGAAATCTCCTCTTCAAATGGATCCATTCCTCCAATGCTCTAATAACATGTTAAAGTGAAGCAATGCAGAAGCGAATGACCAAGATAAAGAGTGAACAGATAGAGGAGAGAGAGAGAGAGAGAAAGAGACAGTGAAACGCAAAAAATCTATTGTGAAGAATGTTGTATAAGAATGCAAAAATATGCACGTGTAGAGAGAATGTCTACGTATGTCTCCACCTCCAAGACCTCAATCTCCGTCAACCCCCAGGGCAGACTCCACAGTCTACAGCTTAAAAAATGGAAGCACAACTAAAGAAAATTGCAAAAACCAAGGCCAATAAATAGACCAACTAAAAAGACCCAGAAATAGTAGGTCAACTGCATTAAATGCAACCGACTGGTCAGCAAACTTGCCGACCAGCTATTTAACTTGCAATTTGCAATCTGCCTAACACGTGGCAACTGCCACATGGCACTCTTGCACCAATCACTGCCTAGGAGACCTATTGTGCATGTTGCTTGTCCGGGGAATGTCCAGCTCTAACATGTAAAATGTAGTACACTAATGTATAATGCCCCTTTTAGCCAAAAAAGAGTTAAACTCTCATGATAAGTATTCCCTCCCTCAATCGGTACGAAGTGTAATCAACTTGTGTCCACTACCATTTTTAGCCAAGGCCAAGAAGATTTTAAAGCATGCAAACACTTCTAATTTGTGTCTCAAAGCATATGCCCAACAATGACGAGTCATGTCATCAATGAAGGTAACAAAGTATACGTATCCTTCGATGGATTTGGCATGCATGGGTCCACATACATCACTATGCACAAGCTGTAATTTTTTATCAACATGCGTAGATCCAACTTTGGGAAACGAAGCACGATGCATTTTACCAAGTACACAACTTTCACATACATTGCAAGTAGGTACTTTTAACAGAGGGAGATCAAGCACAATATTTTTACTTTTTAGGTGAAGTAAATTGCCATAATCAAGATGATCAAACCGAGCATGCCATAACTCAATGTTGTCATCCACAACGATAGCATCAACTTGTAATGCATCCTCTGATGCTCTCCTCTCATATCAATCGAGCTGATAGGGGCCATTATACAATGTACCGATGCCAATGAGGGCATCCCTATGACTACAATCATAGGCATTGCATCGATCCATGTGGAATTTAACCACAAAACCAGCACATGCAATAGCTAAAACAAAAAGCGAATTTTTCTTTATGCTAGGTACATACAAAACCTTTTCAAGCATAATAATTTTCCCATCTATTGCAATAATGGGAATCTACCCAATGACTTAAATTACATACCGAGCATTATTTGCACATCCAATGGATCCCCCCTTTTGTACATTTGCATATGATACAAACAAGTCACAAAAGGATGTTATGTGTTTGGAAGCTCTGTTATCAAAATACGATGTGCTACAATTTTCAGCCACTAAAAGACCGTGTTCATGTGAAGAAGGATCATACGAACAACACACAACAAAAGCATAAGATTGACCAATGTCCAAGCTTGCTAAATGTGCGGTTGCATCCTTCATATTTGCTGAATTTTTAGTGATACTCATGCCCAATTGTTTCCTCTTTCCACTTGCCATCCTTTTTCTACATTTTCCCACTTGAGTCTTTGAGAGTCGTGTACACGCACACACCTCATGATAAGATAAAAGAACTCACTTCCCGAGTGATGATCTTATTTTTGTAGATCACTTCTCCGAAACAAAGGCTATCATTTGTTCGATCCTCGGACAAACAAGATGATCATTAGGAGATATAGTTTTAATGAGAGGGATATTGTGCAATCTTTTGCACCAGACTCTAAGCCCATGCCTCATCATATTTCATCAGAGATGGTGCCTTTTGAGCCAAGACTACTACCGACTTCTCACACTCCCGCAAATTCTTCATCTCCCAAGCTCCCTACATGACACCTATTACCTCGATGGTACTTCCCTTCGGACTCCACTCTTGAGGACCCTAGAGGATTTGCCAAACTTGAAACTCAAGCTTCATTTTTGTCGTTGTTTTCAGCTGATTAAACAACACATTTTAAAACCAATAGTTAGCAGGAGGCTCTTCAACACCCTCAATGGCGAGAGGCCATGGAGAAGGAGCTTGAGAGTATTGACCATTTGGACCTTGGTGGATCGTTCGAGTCAAAAAAAAGTCATGTGTATGAAGTGGATATTTAGAACCAAAGCTAAAGGCTTATGGAACTTTAGACAAGTACAAGGCTCGCCTTGTTTTGCAAAGCTTTTGACAAAAGCAAGGCATTGATTATAAAGAGACCTTTGCTTCTACTTCATGGTTGACATCATTTCGTCTATTGGTTGCACTAGACACTCATCACGGTTGGCCGATCTATTAGATGAACATCAAAAGTGTCTTTAATATGGTTATCTGGAGAAGAAATTCTATGTGGAGTAGCCACCCAAATTTTCCTCTGCTAAACCGGAAAGATACGTTCTTTCACTTGCAGAAAGCTCTTCATGGGCTGAATCAAGCCCCATGGTCTTGGTTCTAGAGGATGGATGAGTTCCTTAAAACTCATGGATACCACTCTACCCGTTATGACCCAAACTTATACATCCATATTATTTTAGAGGGGATCAACTATAGCCTGCTATACGTCAACGATTTACCAATCACTCACTCAAATTCCACTACCAAAGTGAAAATTAAGGCCAATTGCTATGCCTCATTTGAGATGGAAAACCTCGATTTGTTATCTTACTTTTAGGAGATAGAGATGGTTCCATCTAGGGGATGTATTTTTGTGTCATCTTAAAAGCACATTGTTTAGTTGGTGGATCAATATTGCCAGGATCAAACACGGCCTATGGTCACACCTTTAGATCCAACTATCCACTTATCTAGTTATACCCTAGCTCAGCCCTTTGACAAGCAAACCTATAGATCTATGGTAGGGAAACTCCTTTGGTTAATACATACTAGGCCTAATTTAGCATGCCCAATTAGTTTTCTCACTTAGTATTTCAAAGCATCTAGAATGTCACATTGGGCTGCATGTCTTCGTGTTTTGAGATATTTGCGGTGTACCTATTCTTATGGGCCAACTTATAGTTTAGGTTTATGTTTGCAAGGATACACTAATTCTTATTGAACAAGAGATTGTGACACATGATGTTCCCATGGTGGCTACCTTTACCTTGGATATGGCTTCCATTTCTTGGGCCAGCCATAAGCAACAAACAGTGACAACTTTTATAGCCGAGATTGAATCTAGGGTCTGGCACCACCCAAGCCATCTAAGCTAAGGAGCTTACTGGTGGTGCTTCAATTTCCATGTGCTCCACTGACTATCATCTAGTACAATAATCAAAGTGCCATTGCACTAGCTGGTAACCCGATCATCTCACCCTGGACATAGCATATTGAAGTCCATTTTCATTTCACCGAAGAGCAAGTTGAACTAGACACAATTGGCCCAAAGTTTATGCCTTCATCACATAACTTTCCAAACATATTAACCAAGGCAATCAATCAACTAGTGCTTCAATACATACTACCTAGGATTGGCTTGGGTATATCCCCCCCTACTTCCGATTGACAGGAGAGGGTGCTTCCCTCCAACTTTTTGTTGAGCTAAAAATACATTAGCTTTACTTAAACAGCCCCAAAACATACTTAATTAATGAAACAAACTTGTTCTTTAAACAGAAATGCCTTCCTAGAGAGTGTCTGCGTCCCATAAGCGCAACCCCACTTGGGAGGACCCAAACTTTCTATAAATAGGTATGCTGCCCTCCATTTAGTCCATCTCATTTTTGCATATTACAGCCATCACACATAGCAGCCCCTCCAACCTTGCAGTGCCCTGGCGCCGCCTTCCAGCTATCACCCACTGTCTGGCATCTCCTTCCATGCTGCGTTTGGCATCCAACTACCATTGCCAGCCTCTCCACCATCATCTAGTGCTTGTGTTTAATCTTCATCAGCCAGGCGTCAATCTCCACACCCTACAACTGCCTACGTTAGGGCCTCCATCAGCCTGGCAACAATGTAGCTGCTCCTCCTCCATCTGGCGACATCTTCTTGCTTGCGTTTGCACTCATCAAGAGCTGCCTGACATCACCACACCCTTCTACAGCTATCGCCTCTGTCTCCAACAACCTCAGGTGTCAACGTTTTGCAGATTCCTCTCTCTTCACAGTTTAACTAGTGGTTACAGAATTTGGATCCATCTTAGGTGGACATCACTCTCCAACACACTACTCTGCCCTTGAGTATTTGTACACTCTTACATTCATTTGCAGTATTCATTCACTTCAAAGTTGTGTTCTTCTCTCCCTTCTTCTATTTGTGATTGAGTTTCTATATTTGAGTTTTGAGTTTTGCTTTCTGTGTCTGTGTCTATGTCTATCTCTTTGTGTTTCTGTTGTGGTCGTACACTCTGTGTTTTCTCAATGCAAACCCTAGTAGTTTTCTTCACATGGTATCAAAGCCGGTGCTCTTGTAAAGGGTATCGTGCGGACATTATGGAAAGCTAGTCTTTGTGCGAGGCACACAATATGACTCATAACCGAATCACAATGTCCCAAACACCTTCTCCAGTTCCTATGATGTCCTATTAGGCTTCTCCATCACTAGAGGCCCCGAGACGGCATTATGGACTCAGTGAGAAGGACAACACTCCACTTTCACATTCACCTTCTTTTTTCTACTCCTATTCCAGATTTCACTAACATGACAGAGGAGGACTTTGAGGAGCACTATCACAACAAGTACAGTAATGTTTACACCCCTCCTACAAGCTTTGCTACCACATTCGAACCAGTTGGTGAGGCTGGCCACCTCTCCGATCATGGAGGACATACGGCATTTGGAGCATCTGGCAATCCATCGTCATCATTTCAGCCCGGTCCAGTGTCAGGTTCATACAACCCTTTTGAGTTGAATGAATCAAAACCCTCACATGTTTCTTCTTTTGAGGTGCAGGATCCGGATGGCTTTGCATACGTGAACTTTAATAGAGGAGGCTCACGAAGCAGATGGAATTCGGGTATATCTACAACTTCTGTTTCATTTGAGCATGTAACACACGCTTCTCACTTCCCTTCCATCCCACCCTCTTCTACCTCCACCCTTGATCATGTCTCTTCATCCTTTCAAAATCTCGGATTACACTCCACATCCACTTCACACACACTAGGGGTTGGATCTTCCATCTCCACTCCTAGCACCTTCTCCTTCTCTACCCCATTCTCTACCTCTTTGCACATGGTACTTTGTTAGGGGGAATGCTACCCTTTAACACAATGCCTCTCACCTTTCTGCAAATGAGCACACCCATAGCACCTGGGACAGCTGTGATGGGCATCCCCCTCACTACCCCCAAATTTACCTCTCACATGAGCACTCAGACGCAGGGGATTCCATCCTCACCTTATGGTGTGTCATCCCACTTACTTTGTGTTACACTTACACAAGGATTTCCATCTTCTGCTCCACGTGTTCCCATCCCACTTCCACCATGGGTTACTCATCTTACCCCTCCATCTTACCCCCATTACACTTTTTCACACTACCCATCTCCAAGCACTACCACTCCTATTGCAACAGGCAAGAATGCCTTCACGAATAAAACTCGTTTTAATGGGTCGAATTTCACCACTTGGTTGAATTTCATGCAACAAATGCTTGAGTCTCAAGGTCTTTGAGACCTCGTCATTGGTCTAAAGCATATGCCTAGCTCACCTTGACTACATCCGTCAATGGAGAACCCGCAATGCCACAGCCAATGTTGAGCTGATGCAAGGATTGCTTCCTGAGTTTCACTCTCAATTACAGCACTTCCCGCTCGCGTCAGAGCGTTGGAGTCACCTTCTCGACTGCTATGTGGCCCGAGATCATACTTGGCGCCTAAATCTCAACTTTAACCTTCAAGAGTTCTCTGTTAAGGAAGGGGATGATCTGAAAGTCAAGCTGGCTGAATGTAGGCAGTTACTTGCCGAGTTCACCACTACTAGCTCTCCAAAGTCAGACGACGATCAAGTTATGTTCTTCTTGAATAAGTTACCTGAAAAATACTTCAATTTCATTCGACACATCATTTCACAGCCTCAATTGCCAACCTTCTACGAGTTTGAGTGCCAGTTCTTGTGTTACGTAAGACTGCATGATCAAGTTCACAAGAAATCCTCATCATAGCCTTATTCAGAGCAGAGGGGGTTGGTTGCCTCTTCAGAAGAAGAAAAAACCAATAGTGGCAAGAACTCACAAGATGCGAAGGCAAGCCAATCAAAGTGTGACTCCTCTTTCTCAAATGGAACCAAAGAATCTAGACCTGTCTGGCAACAACTCCCTAAGAAAAACCGGTTTTGCACACACTGCCAGAGAGCAAGCCATGTGGATGAGGAGTGTCGCTCCAAGGTCCAAGGTCTTCCACCTAAAAAGCCTCAGCAGACCGTTGCGACTACATAGCCCAGTGAGGCTACGCCTTCTGCTCCTACTTCATCTACTCCTTCAACACCCATTGTTGCTGTTGGACATGTGGCCCGAGCACAGCCTCAACAAACACTCTCTTTCACTACCCCTTAGCGACTGGATGATTGGTCTGCAGGTCCCGATCCCGTTGCACTTCATGCATCCATCTCACCTTCCTCTCCACCTTGTCAAGCGTTCCCTTGGCAAAGCCTTGCTACTAGACATATGCGATGGTGGATACCTTCTTAGACTAGCATGTCTCTAGGTCCGCTAGGATACCCTAGGTTAGTCTAGCATCCATTTTTCACACTCTTAGAGTCGGGCCCATAGGATTCATTGTCCTTAGATTTTCCATTCTTAAGTCTTCTGCTACATTTACTCACACACATACACATTCCTTGCATTGTCTTTTCAATTAGATTTTCTCTCTGTTATGTTTTGCTTTGGAGCATCTCATCACTGACCTCTATGTTTGTAGATTCTCATCTCTTTTGCACGGTTTTGTCTTTCAGTGTAGGGCTAACTTGCAAATTGCTTTGGTCCTACCTAGGCTAGAGACGTAGAGATGCACATCGTTCCTTTCATGGTTTCATCATCCTAGGAGTGCTTGCTCTTCTTCCAGCATGGAGGTTTCCCCTCCCGAGACGGATCGTGCAACATCTCTCTCGATGCTATCATGGCAGTGACTTCTACCTTGCTCTTCCAACAGGGTACTTCATCCACTTCATCTTCATAATCTTCTTCCTTCTTCGGCATCTACATCCAGGTTGAGAGGGGTTTCCTACCCTTCTTGGTATTCTACAGGCTTCAATACTTTGTCTTCGACATCGGCTTCTCCCCCGTGTTGTACCTTTCCCTTTGCATTGCATGATTACATGATCTTTGTACTAGGGCAATTGAGCAAGCGAACAATTTTTCCATGAGGGGCACTATCCACGTGGCACCTACTACATGAGCATTCTTCAACATATAGCATACTTTGCATCTCATTGTGCATAGCACCACTTGAGTGGATCCTAAGCTATTTCCATCGGCGGCTATTGACACCACACTACCATACTCTCTCATCATATTTTTCTTCATCGTCGACACCCAATGATGGTAGGGATAGTATGCTTGTTTTGTGAAGGTCTTGGGTCTCACCATCCTTTTTTTACTCTCCCGTCAAGGACACAAATACTCAATTGAATGAAAACTTATGTGAAACCCTCACTTAAATATTAACTTCCTCACACCTTAAAAAACCCTCCCAAAAAAAAAGGTCCATAGTTGTTTCCATCTGCCTTTGTAGGGCTTGGTAAGCCACTGGGCAACCGACGTACACCCTTTGTCCAATGCCCTGTTCTCTCCGGGGTGATCACTTGGGCTCCCTTGGTAAAATAACCATCGACTCTATAGTCTTAGTAGGCCACTGGGCAACCAACATGCACCCTTTGTCCAATGCTCTAGCTGCTTTGGGGTGGAACACCTTGGGGTAAAACATAAAGAAAAAGAGCTTGGTTGGCCTTCATTCTTGCGGCACTGTTGTTGGGCCTGAGAGGGGGTGTTGAGCTAAAAATAAATTAACTTTAGTTAAACAGCCCTAAAATGTACTTAATTAATGAATCAAACTTGTTCTTTAAACAGAATGCATTCCTAGAGAGTGTCTATGTCCCATAAGCACAACCCCACTTGGAAGGATCCAAACTTCCTATAAATAGGTATGTTGCCCTCCATTTAGGCCACCATCTCGTGTTTGCGTATTGCAACCATCACACGTGGCAACCCCTCCAACCTTGCAGTGCCTTGGCGCCTTCTTCCAGCTGTCGCCCACTGTCTGGCATCTCCTTCCAGGTTGCGTTTGGCCTTTCTTCTAGCTGTCACCCACTGTCTGGCATCTCCTTCCAAGTTGCGTTTGGCCTCCAATTGCCATTGCGAGCCTCTCCACCATCATCTGGTGCTTGCATTTGATCTTCATTAGCCAGGCATCAATCTCCACACCCTCCAGCTGCCTGCATTTGGGCCTCCATTAGCCTGGCGATAGTGTAGTTGCTCCTCCTCCATCTGGCGACATCTTCTTGCTTGCATTTGCACTCATCAAGAGCCGCCTGACATCACCACACCCTTCTACAAAGCTATCACCTTTGTCTCCAACAACCTCTAGTGTTAGCGTTTTGCAGATTCCTCTCTTCACAGTTCGACTGGTGGTCACAGACTTTGGATCCATCTCCGGTGGATGTCACTCTCCAACAAACTGCTTTGCCCTTGAGTATTTGTACACTCTTACATGCATTTACAGTATTCATTCACTTCAAAGATGTGTTCTTCTCTCCCTTCTTCTATTTGTGTTTGAGTTTTAAGTTTTGTGTTTAGGGTTTGAGTTTTTCTTTATGTGTCTATGTCTATGTCTATCTCTTTGTGTTTGTATCTATGTCTATCTCTTTCTGTGTCTATGTCTATGTCTATGTCTTTCTGTGTCTGTGTCTATGTCTATCTCTTTGTGTTTCTGTCGTGGTCGTACACTCTGTGTTTCCTTAGTGCAAACCCTAGCAGTTTTCTTCACACTTTTCCCTCCAGTTTGAGAGGGAGCAACTTTCTTCTGTTAGTGGTAACAAGGTGCTGTTTACAGGTTTTGATTCAGACATTATGTATATTGTACTTTGTATCTTTTTTCACATCATCAAGATAACCATGATAGTAAAAGGGTGCATCGGCAAGTGAACCATTCCTCTGTGAGGACACTGTCCAAGTGGCTATCAAAAGTGGATGCAACAATGGAAGCATGAAAGAATCTGAAATATACTATTAAACACAAGACAAAAGAGAAAGAAAAAAGAGAAACACAAAAATACTACAAGAAGAGAACTCAAAGATGTACTTGGAAAATGGTCCATATACTAAACATGAGACATTCGCTTACAACGAGTCACTAGTTGTGTGGGCATTGGCACTAGCTCTCTCTCCATAGGGCATGCACTGGATCTATAAGTGATGAGTGACAGTGTGGAAGAGCCTAAATAAATAGGCTAAAAGAAAGCCATAAATGGCATCAAGACAACCACCATTTAATGCAGGTCGACCAACATAAAATGCCAAAATAATCACTAATGTGACCACCAAAAAATTGCCCAGTAGTCCACTCAAACACATGCACAGACTCACACATGAGCTGACTACATTGCCAACACCCTCTCTTAGATCATGGCTGATCTAATACAATATAGTGATTCGCTTCTACACAAACCATGCTTTCATAACAACACTCTATGTTAGATAATCAGGGCCGTGAAGTTTGTCATCAATAGAACAGCAAGCAAAAGCCATTTGGAGAGGATAGGAAGAGAAAATAAAGGAAAGAAGAGGAGAAGAGAGAGAGCACAGCACAAACTGCATTGATAGGAGTTCACGCGTAGTGTAGGACAAGCTGATCACAAACTAATTGCTGCAAAAGGACAAAATCTTATCAAACACAGTCAAAAGGTGAAAATTACACCAATAAAACTTGAAAATAAAGTCGCACAGCCTGTTGGAGCCAAAACACAAACAAAATGGGCATTAAGTGGAGCACTACCACAATAAAATAATGCAAAAATTAAAAATGCAAACTACTAGAGACAAAACACAGGCATTAAGAGCAATTAATGCAGTAAACGCAGATTGCAGATGCTGGAAACGGGGGTTTGCAGCAAACAAGTGTCGCCAAGCTAGAAGGAGGTGGCAGCAAGCAGGGGAAATCAGTGATCAGCAGTAGAAGACCTATAATCAGCATAAAACAACACCAAGAGCATAGATCCTGAAATTTGATACCATGTCAAAAGTGGATGCAGCAATGGAAGTATGAAAGAATGCTGAAATAGACTGCTGAACACAAGACAAAACAAAAAGGAAAAAGAGAAAACACAAGAACGCTGCAAGAAGAGAACTCAGAGATGTGCTCATGAGGTGGTCTCATCAATGATTTGAACCCTAGTGTTAGTGAAAAAGACTGCTCATTACAGCTAGTAGAGCTGGTAGACTCAAAGTAAATTCACACTCAAGGTAACCATAAAACGTGTTTCACTAGCCCTAAAACATGAAACACCTAAAATAATTCACTGAAATGTGAAATGCCCTGGATGAAATGGCTGGATGAAATGTTTCATTGAAACAACTGGGTGAAATGTTTCATCAAAACAGCTCATTGAAACGTGAAACTAGGAGTTATAGCTCATGTAGATTATACCATATATATCCTTCCATGTCAACAAATGATGTCTTTTTTTGGGTGCATGCATACATTTTGTACATATGCATACTGAAATAGAGTAGAGACCAAGTGCATGCATTAAAGCATTTGTATATAAGGCTCTTGAAGTTGAAAGCTATGAGGTTTTAAGGATTTTACGCTCTTCTTTGGCAATGTATCTACTAAGGTAAGGTTGGGCTTTTATGCTTCAAATAATCTTAAAGGTTCCAATTCAAGCTGATAGAATTTCATCATTCTTGAGGTTTCAATACAAGGCAAAAGTATACCCTCATAAATTACATAAGTTGATGAAGCATAGTATCCTATACACTGTGTGCAAATAGCCTTTTAAAAAATTTAAATTTATTGCAAAATCAAGCTTCAGCTAACTGTTACCCTCATTGGAAAATTGTCTCATATGTATTATTCAATCATTTCACCTAGCATTTTGCTTGGAACCTGCCTAGAGGCTAAGAGTTTCAAGGTGAAATGCAACGTTTCAAGGTGAAATGTTTCGTGGGTGAAACATTTCCCTGTTCAACTTGAAAGAGAGAGTGCATTGGAAAAAAAACCGCTGCAAACAATTACAGGGACAAACAAAAACCCAAGGCTTGGAAGAAAAGGAGAGCTTTCTTGGCAACACATTATAATGCCTTGTACGAGCTTTCCTTGAGTAGAGATAGCAAATTATGAGAGGACCTTGTAGAACACGTCATACATGCCATATCCATGATTGCATCCATGTTCAATGCAACATAGCAGCACAGCAAAGAGAAATGTTAAATCATTGTCAACAACATGAGTGAATTCTCTTCTCTTTTCCTGATTGAATTCGCCAAGAGAAGCCCAAATCTGGCTTGATGCCTAGGTGGTGAATCCTCATGGGAGCCTCAGCATGGGGAAAGCTATGTGATGACTTACTGGGGAGTTGAAGAAGGCACATAAGGTCCCCATTTTATTTGAAAATGTACCAAGAGATCATCCACCAGCTTACCAAACGCTATTGAGTCAATTTAATGGCAGAGAATACAGAGTAGAAAGACCAATTCAGGAAGTGGAGAGACATTCACAAGCACAGATTCAAGATCAATCATAGCATTCAAAGACAAAAGTGGTCGTTCCAAAACAATGTACAGCTGCTTTAAAATATTCCATGATATGTAGGCCACAGAGCAGGGCAGTGAAGCATGATGACGAACTCCCACAACGACGCAGTCCGATGCCAAAAGATCTAATTCAAGAACTATCCATATTCGAGGCTGATAGCAGGCCAATCGATGAAGTAGTTGTTTTTAAAAGACTGGAAACGCCATTGATAGAAGTATGGCTTACCTTCTAATGTCTTTGGCTTGGAGAAAAGGCCTAGATTATGGTCGGACGCATAAAGCTTCGCAGGAAAGGTCGGCCTGCTATCCTGCACACAAAAGATTGTCCTGAATGTGTTCTTCTTCCAAGAGGGAGAACTGCAGAAAATAGTCGGTGCAAGGGAAGAGGTAGCCATTACCAGTCGAGACTTCGCCATGCCATTGTCACGGGAAAGGCATAAAGCCGCTGAAGAGATTGACGTCCTCGCAGGATGAGCAGCCACTGTTATTGCAAAAGAATCCAGGTGCGCTTGGTGAAAGGCTGGATAACATTCCAGAAACGCATGCAGCAAGGAGAGACCTTTACCTGTGCTTGTCCGCATGGTGAAGCAGGGCAGGGGTGGCGTAGATGCCATCATCATGGTGATCGTAGAAATTTAAAATTTTGAAGGCTGGACTACCTTTCAAAGGGGTATTGGGTAGGAATTGGGAACTGCTTCTGTCCAAACTTACAATAAATCGAGGGCCTCCTAAACCCTCGGTTGCATGTGGTCCCATCTATATTATTATATTATTTTGGATTTTTTTATAAGGCTTCCTAACTTAGCCCCCTTCCCAAACTTTCTTTTTTTTAATTAAAACCCTTTCTCTCTCACACTTGCAATCTCTCTCTCTCTCTCTCTCTCTCTCTCTCTCTCTCTCTCTCTCTCAATTAAATGAAACTTTTCACAAACGTCTCTTTCTTCTTTTTAAATCAAAACTCTGTGTGTGTGTGTGTGTACTAGATTAAACTCCCTTTTTTCTTTTCTTTTAACTTTTTTCTTTTTAATTAAATATTTTTAAAAGTTTTTAATTTAAATTATTTAACATAGTTTTTCACATACTTTGAGAGAAAATGAGGGGGAAGAGAGAGAGAGAGAGAGAGGAAAGATAAAATTTAAAATAGAGAGAGAAGAAAAAATAGGAGAGAGAGAGAGAGAAGGAAAAGAGAGGAGCTAGAACCATTTGTGCTTGAGCAAGATGTGCATCACAGTGAGAGATTCTTACGGAGCCCATGCACATGGCCGTGCTTATGTGACTTTATCTACATGTACAAGACAAGTCAAGCAGAAGAAAGGGAAGATGAAGAAGGTGGAGTCATCTTTTGACTTTGATATAAATTTTGGGATGAAGTATAGAGAATGTCCCGTGTGCTCTCATTGTGGAAAGACCTCGCACCCCAAGGAGAGGTACTCGAGGATATACCCTCGCCTTCGTTTGAGAGTGAAGGGTGGATCTTCATCGAAGCCTTCATCTACCTCTACTTCATCACCCGCTATTTCCATTGAGTTAGTGTTTCTACACATTTATTATGTGGAGAAGCCTTCTTTGATTGTCTCTTTCTCTAAGTAGTGTTGGATCATTGCTAGTGGTGCCTCAAGTCATATGACTACTCGAGGTGATGTGCTACTAGTTCTCCATCCGTCAGAGGGTATCATTACTATTGGTGACATTTCTTTGATGCCTATTAGTGGTGTTGGCACCTTACCTCTATTGTCTAGCAATCCATCGAGCTTCATTTTTGAGGCCCTACATGTTCCTAACTTGGACTTCCCTCTCCTCTCAATTCATGGTCTTCCTAGTCTCATGACTTGTGTTGTCTACACCAAGCCAGCCGCCTTTGTTGAGGATTCTTCTATAAGAGCCCCTTTTTGTCACATGTTGGTAGGAGAGGGACAATCTATGCTCCATTCCCCTTCCTTTGTGCAAGGCTGGTGGCTCCCTCGTACCTCCCATCCCTTTTAGAGAGGGACGATATTGATGATGCAGATGTGGATTTCCTAGACCTTTGTGTTTCATAGGATGCTTCCCAGGATCATGAGGAGTTGCTTCAAGGTTTTCAGCCTACTTTGGGCCCTTCTTTTACATATCTACCCCTTTTCTTCATCATCAAGCCATTGTTCCCTACCACTTGGCCCTTACTTCCTAGTGTTTCTATGCTCCTTCTGGTGCCTTCAATAGTTCCTCACTATTGTCTCATGGTTGGGTTAGAGGCTTGGCTCGCCCATCCTTAACTCGAATTTTCTAGAGTGATTCATTCAAGGCCTCTCCATTTCCATTGCCCTTTGGTGGCCTTCTGTTTGATAGGATTTTTCTATGGAAGGGGGGACTTGCTCCTTTGTTGGCTTTCTTCGTCAACGGAGTACATTGGCATTAGCACTCTTCTTACCACATCCAGGATCTGATAGGGGGTATTGGCAGTCATGTGTGTCTTGTGTAGTCATCTCATGCTCGTGATTCTCAGTCGGAGTCAGATGAGGACATTAGGAGCTCTAACATTGTATTTGTTTGTCATTTTATGTGTTTAGACACTTTAGATTGATAGCACATTAGTGCATTTCTTCTTGTGCACTTTTGGCTATTTTTTAGGGGCTTCACTACATTTAGGGTTTTTTCTCTTTTTTGCCTATAAATAGGCAACCTACCCTCCCACTTTCAGTATCCAGTATCCATCATTGATCCTTTGTGATAAGTTGGCCCTCCTCATTCTCTCATCCCCTTGCTACCATATGGTATTTGTCTGTCATTTTATGTGTTTTACACTTTAGATTGATATCGCATTAGTGTATTTCTTTTTTTACACTTTTAGCTATTTTTTAGGGGCTTGACCACATTTAGGGTATTTTATCTTTTTTACCTATAAATAGGTAGCCTACCCTCCCACTTTTATTATCCAATATCAATCATTGATCCTTTATGATAAGCTAGCCCTCCTCATTCTCTCATCCCCCTCCTACCATATGGTACCCACACTGATGCATAGAGTTGTGTATTGGGGCTAACTGTTGCAGCCTTGGACCTTCTGCCACATTGCAATCACATTATTCATTCTCTCTCATGTGTTCTCTTTGTCTTCTCTCTATGTTCACTTTTCGCTTTTCGTTTGTGTAATCTCACATACAACACATGATCATTGGCATCTCTTCTTTTTCACCATCTCTTTTTCATTATCGTCATAATCACCATGAATTAATTTCAACTGTTGCCATGGTGATAAATTAGGAGAGATGGAGCCCCAAGAGAAATACCAAGAAAAACGAGGAATCTACTACAATAAAATCTACATTATCACACCAACAAGTATGCTATTCATATTTTGACCACCAACCACAAGAGAAAAACCAACATCAGTCTTCATAAATTTTCATGTAGTATTATATAGTAATTCTCCCACGAATTTATCACAACAAATATTCAACATAGTCTTCATATTCTTCATAGAAACCATCAAAGAATCATAATGACATAAAAGAAATATCAACTTTGAATAGAATTAATCACATAGTACTCATCTTTCATGATCTCTATAGTCTTCATAATCTCTCTCATGTGGATACGATGTTTCTCATAGAAAACTGGCTATCTCTCTCACACAGGCTCTCTTTCAATGGTACATTTGAATTACAATGAATAATTCTCTCTTGGTCATGGATACCCCTCCCGACGAGAGGTATGCTTCATATGAAGAGTTACTAGAGCCACTAAAGTGTCTCTTGAGAGCTCACTACTATCACTATAGTCTTCACTTCAAGTCTTCTTTAGCTACTTCTTTTGCTTCTTTGAGCTATTTCAAGCTTGTATTATTCCCCTTCCAAGTTTGCAATACATTTCACAAGCTAAACATTCATCCATCAAAATAGATATAGAAGCAAATAGAGGCTTATAGAACAAAGATAGAGACTCTACAGAGAACACTTCAAAAGGTCAACAGAAGACATAAAAAGCCATACAACTCAAATCAAAACTACTTCAAACCATCCAAAACCATCCAACATATTCTCAAACATTCCTCAAAAGACTTATTTATAATCCCAACCTCACAAATAAAAAGAAATCAGATCAAAAGAGGCCAAAAAAACCCCATATCACAACCAAATGGACATATTATAAAACTTATCAAAACATCATATCTCAACCAAGAACCATCATAAGCTTCTCAAACATACTCAATCCATCCCAACGCATTCCAAAAAAGTTCCAACTCAATAAAAAACAATCAATAAATTCTCAAAATCAACCACTTAGCTCATAAAAATGATAGAAATCAATCCAAAAAAAAAGTCAATTCAGCCCTCAACATATCCTCACACTTAATCAGGGAGCATCCTTGTGACCTTGAAACAAGGAAGAATACTAAGCCCAAAAACGGGCTCAAAACTGCTTTCTCGAACATCGATCGATTAGCATCCACAAATAAACCTCAACCCCATTAATCTTCAAAATAACTTGGATCTATCAAACAGATTGACGAAAGGAAAACACCTTGAAGTATAAACCAATTCTTAGTTTTCAAACTAGAACCAAACAAATCAGTAAAGGATATAAGTAGTCCATCCAATCCTTCACAAGTCTTCAAAACTCTAGCCAAATTCCATAAATCAGCAGCTTCAATTATTTATGTCTTCTCGAGCCTTAGCTCTAGATAAACACAAATCGAACACAGCCACACACACACACACACATACATAGACAAACCTAAATGACGTCCCAAAAACAAGGGTGCATGAAAAAGAGAGGTTTCATTAAATCTCAATCCACTAAGTACATCCATGAAAGAAATCATCAATGAAGATGTTCCCTGTTAAAGGCCTAATGATTTTGAAACCTATCGATAGAAAGAGATTCATCTACAAAGATCTTGGGAGGATTTTGAAAGAATTGCAAACAACACATCCTTTCCATAAGGACAATATATCTCCTTGGAAGACAAAGGGCATGAAAGTACAAGATATCTTATTGAGGGGGACCAATATCCACATTGACATTCAAGCACAACTTTGAAACCTACTTTTGATCATTATAAGAGTGTCAATGCATATACACTAGGTACCAAGCAAAGTGAGCAGTCAATCTAACTAAAGAATCAGTAGATTGATGATGAACCTAGGAAAATTGCTAATAATTCTGATAAGCTTGGATAGGAGTCTGTTAATCCCCTAGAATTATTGGCTAGTTAATTTAAGGTCCTACCAATGAATCAGTCTGGCTCCACCATCTTCGTCTTTGGATTTGTAGATCAAAACCAGAGTGGCTACTAACCATATGAGGGGGGGTAGGAATAAAAGAGGTAGAAGGAGGAACTGGAACAAGTACCAAGGGATGAAGCGATGGATAAGCAAAATCATAAAAAGGAGAAAGGGTAACGATAGAGATTTGGGTAATTGTACTAAATTAGATAAGAAGGGAGTTAGAATATAGGCTAGAAAAGGGGAAAGGAGTGTAATAGACAGTTTAGGACAAGGAGGAGTAGGAGAGAAAACACGATTATCAATAAAGGGGCAATGAGTAAAGATAGGAATTTGAGGAGCATCTTGTGGTTGGAAAAGAAGAGGGGAAATAACATGAGGAGATGTTTTAAGTATAGACAGATAAGAATCCAATCTGTGGGCCATATGTTGATAATAAGTAAGGGAAGGAACTAATGGATCTAGAATGGAGTGACAATTATAAGCTTCAAAGAAAGAGGCATCAAAAGGGAATTGATTAGAAACATGAGCTAAAAGATCCTCCCTTAGTTGGTTAGCAGTTTGTAATCATGCAAGAGCTTTCAATTATCTTTGATTCAGTACCACAGACTCAATCGTGGAATGCCAAGACACCTCAGGACATGCATCCACTTTAGAAGGATAGGCTTGAAAAATATCATCCATATGAAACTCCAAGTGTTTAATATAGAGAACAACTTGCAAGATGACATCCCCCACATACCAAGACATATCCTCAATAAGGAATCAGAAGATCACCTCAAAGGTAGTACATATAAGATACCAACATATTGTTTGGCATAATTGAATCATAAAAAAACGTTCTTGCAACTTTTGCTAAAATATTTGAAGACCAAGCACCACCCAATCCATCCTCTGGAGGATTCAAATCCATAGTGGATAGCTTCATGTAAAAAGCCAGCTTCTAGTGTTGATAATGTACAAAGAAGGAATGATCTAGTGGGATATATTCCAAAAAATACTCAAAATAAGACCATAAAAGATCCATTCTGGATTGAAGTCTTTCCACTTTAGCTTGGAGCAAAGGACATAAAGTAGCTTGACATTGAAGAGCAACCAAGTCCATTGATGAAGATGGTATTAATGGTACACTAAGACTTGAAGGAATGAAGTGTAGCTAATGAGCCAATTGTTCTTTTAACTCCTCTATCCTGGTATTTTGATTCTCAACTGTACATTTGGTTTTGTAACTCTATTGTTTGGGTAGCAATTAAAGCTTTAAGTTATGGGGTCTCTTGAAAAAGGTGGTTCTTAGCCTCATTGGCAGTAATCAGTTGAGCTTTTGCTTCAGTCAACTGAGCTTGCAAAGAGAAAATTTCCACTTTTCGGGTTTCTATCAACTTAGTCTAGGACTCCATTTGCTGAAAAAGATTAGAAAGAGTTTCCTTAGATGAAGCAAGCTCAATGGTAACCTTATGTAACTCCTCTTTGGAGTGTTGCATCTCCTCATGAAAAGCAGAATACCACTATTGGACACAAGTTGTAACTGAGATCTTGATAGAACTTTGAATATCCTTACAGAGGAAGGGAATATCGTCTCCTAAAACTAGGCGATGCAAAGAAGGAATGGGTATGTCCAA
Organism: Lygodium microphyllum; assembly: GCF_053477565.2. Taxonomy (NCBI): domain Eukaryota; kingdom Viridiplantae; phylum Streptophyta; class Polypodiopsida; order Schizaeales; family Lygodiaceae; genus Lygodium; species Lygodium microphyllum. The sequence goes on from NC_141142.1 coordinate 17,536,745, forward strand.
ACTACCATCTTTATGTGCCTTGAATAAATTTGGAGCTATGAGGTAGGAGGAAGGATACTACTTGATGTAGCAATGATTGGCACTGGAGGAACGGAAGCAGTAACAGTTTCTGCTACTCGCTTTATAAGCACTTCCTTTGGACAACCACAATAGGAGAGGAATCATGATCTTTAGGAATAGGCTCAAAGTCCTCAATAGAAGGAGGGGGAACCATTGGAGGGTTATTAGGAGGTGGTGGAATTTCTTTGGAAGGGCAAAGTATGTCAAGAAAACATACAAATAAGAGCCATATGTGACATTAGTCACATTACCCCTAGTCATCCTGATGAAATGTTGATCCATCTTAGCCAAGAGATAGGAATTCCAATCAATGGTTATGCCCTAGAGCACCATTCTAAAAGTAGTGAATAGTTCCTTGGACATTAATTAGATGGTGTCTTGGTAGGCATAAACATGTCTTGAAGGAACTGACATAATTGTTTCCAAAAAGGATCAAATATCATGGAGACACAAACCCAAGAGGTGGTGATGACCTTTTTGGCATCTAGTAATCCTTTAGTTTGCTTCAAAATATCAACATTGAAAAAGAGCTAGCAAGCTTCTAGAAAGGACTCCCTACGATAGGGGAGAGATAAAGCCTTCCCTAATCCTCCAGGTGTCATCAAAACAATATTGCCTAGAGCAAAGACAGATTGGTTGTTGTATGAGATTAAAAATTCATCACATAGGGTGGGATCATTAGGAATTAGTGGCAATGAGAGAGCCACAAATAGGGAGAGTCTGGTTTTGGTAATAAGGTCCGATGTCAATAGCAGCAGCAGCGTTGAGAATAATCTCGACTAATCAACAAAACGTACTGGAATGGAGGAGGAGTTTGGGGTGCCATTCAAATAGGAAAAACAAAACACACACCATAAATAGACATAGAAGAGGCTTGCAAAATAGGAAAACAAAGAACCAATAAGATCGTGACAGAGGATCAAATTGTCCACAACATAGAACACCACCCCAAGCAAATAACATCCTAGAAATATTTCGACATTGTCTACCCACATGTACGACTGATAACTTCGTGAAATGCAACAATCAAGCACCATGAACCCACTATCAAGCAAGAAAATAAAAAGAAATAAACATACCAAATCCCAAACCACATCATTGTGACTAGCAAAACAAAAAGAATATCACAAATGACACCACTCTAAACACAACGGAACTAGAAGTAGACCAAAACCTATCAACTTGGACTGACAAATCAATTGCATCTCCCTCATCCCATGTATTGCATCCATTAATTAGATGAGAGATGTGTAGTGAAGATGGATTTAGATTTAATGGAAGGTGAATTTTATCAAGTATTAGCAATGGGTAAATTTTTTATTAGGTGATTAACCTTAAAAAGAAAATCGCAATTTATTTTATATTTTAAGACAAATTATTATGTTTAATGATACTTTAAATGAACATGGACTTTGATCCGGACTCCATGGATCTCTAAATGCATATTCATTTTAGTCCAATTTATTGTATGTGTAGTGCCTCTTTGTTAGCGTGTGCAAGAGTGACGAACAATTGGTTCATTTTATTACCTATTAAAAACGGTGCATGTTTAGCACATGAAGCACATGCAATGTGAATGGCATGTTGATTTTATTTATTTATATTGGTGTGTGTGGAAAGTGGATTTATATTTATACTGATCAGTTGGTTGATTTTAGAAATCACATGTGGTTCGTCATGCAATAAAAAGAAATGAAAAAATGATACATGTAAGGTGTGTGAATGCACCTAATGCACAAATCAATAGGAAGGAAAGAAAAGAAAACCATGAAGCAATCCAAAATATAATCCACCTAGTTGAAAAAATTATAATGTAAGGGAAAATACCAAAAACACCACATTTGTACTATTTATTTTGGATTTTAAGGATTTTTTCTTATTTTCATTTGATTTTATTGATTTATGGTATTATCTTTGGTTCAAATAGCAAGACAAAGGTGAAAATTGGTCGTGGGAATTTTTTGAATTTTTAGAAATTTTAATGGAATTTGTAGGTTTTAATTAGGTTTTTTATTATTCTCTATTTTTTATTGGCAAAATTTAATTGAAGTATATAAGTAAAAATATAATTGATTTTAAATAAAATTTGAGGATTTTTCAAGATTTTTTTATTTTATGTTTTTTAAAAGTTTTTTAATTTATTGGTATTTTTAACAATTTAAAATTGCAAAAAATGTATGCACCAAGATTCACGACATTGCGTGTGGACAATAGCAACACCTTGGCACAGATGAGACCCCACGCGCATCCTCACACATGAACAACAGTGGGAAGAGGACTCCTGTAAACCACGAAAAATCCCACTCACAAAAACGACAAACAAAAACTCATGAACAAAGGCCACAAAATCACATACCAAATGGGGGGTGGGGCAGGTACGAAGAGGGATTAAAAAAAATGTAGGGGGTGTGACGGGTGCATAAGAAAATAGGTGTTTGGTGTGTTTTTTTTGTTGTGTTTTGGCTCCTGGTGGGAACGCAGCATAGAAGAAAGGGCAAGGAAGGAGAAATGGGGTGAAGCAGGGGCTTAGTAAGGGGAAAGGAGGGGTGGGCCAGGGTCCACTTGGAAAGGGGAGGGGACACAAAAGTGGTGGGGGGATGTGGAAAAGGGGAAGGGGTTGGGCGGGGGACAAGGGCACTGCCAAAGGAGCGTGTAAGGAGAGAGCTAAAAGGGGGGGGGGGAGGGAAGATGGGCGGGGGGTGGGGGGGAGGGGTTTTCAAAAGGGGTGGGCGGGGAGGGTAGGGAATGGGGTGGGGGGTGAAAGGATGCTTGCAAGGAGCACAAAAGTGGGGGTTATGGCCATGGTTGATGGGGGGATTGGATGGTGATCGATGATGGCGTGCGAGATGAAGGTGCATTAGAGGGAGGCGCATAGTGGAGGAATTGGAGGAGGAGGTGACACATGGCCGGCATTGATGCTGGTAGAGGTAGGGCAATTGTGTGACGAGAGGTGGTGGCCACTGTGGCAGATAGTGTACAGACGCGAGCCTGGGGGGATAGGGCCATGCAAGGCGATAATGGCATGTGGGTAGTGAGGCGAAGAAGGCAGAAGGAGAGGAAGGGGAGGAGAGGAGAGGGAACAGAAGGGAAGAAGAAAGAAGGGAGAGAGTGGAATAAGAAAGAGGGAGGGAGGGAGATGAGGGAAGGCAGGGAGAGAGAGGGAGGGGGAAAGGAGAGAGAAGAAAGATGAACAAAAAAATAAGAGAGAGAGAGAGGGGGGATGGGGGGTAATGGTTGGGGAGGGAAAAAGGGTGTGTTGTTTTTTATTTGAAAAATATAATAATAATAATAATAATAGAATAATAATAAAAAATGGGTTGCACCTTGTCTCATGCACCATCGCGGAGCGAGGGTAAAAATTTTTACTGTGACGAAAACAGTTGGCACGGTAGGAGGACATGCGAGTTGTTAACGATGCGGCGGCTAGACTAGACAATACGCGATGCGAGATGAAAAAGAAGGTGCACATGGATGCACAAACGTAATAATAAAAAAATTCATGGAAATTTTATTTTGCATAGATTCAGGCCTCGAATTAAGATGCAACAAAAAGAAAAAATAGGTAGGGCGATAGGGGAAATAGCTTGGATGGTAGGAATGTCATGTCTGGCAGGAGAAACATGTGTTCACATGGAAAAAATAGAAAAAATACACCAAAAAATAAATTCAAAATTTAATAACAGAAAATCTAGCGACCAAAATTGAATGCAACTAAAAAGAAAAATGGCTGAGTTGAGAAGACGGACAAGGCTAGCAAGTCAAAACATGGATCCGATGAAAAATAGGGACGTTCGTATGGAAAAAAGAATAATAATACACACAAAAATTGGGATAAAATTTAATTTGAGACAGTCTGTTAGTCAAAACAAGGGGAAATAAAAAGGAAAAATATTGGGGGAATAGTGGTCAACAGGGTTGTTGGGTCAAAACGTGATTTTGGTGTAAAGAGGGCATGTTCATATGAAAAAAAGTAAAAATTTACAAAGAAAAACACAATTAAAACTTAATAACAAAAAAGAAGTGGACCGGAATAAGGGGGAGGGAAAGGGAAAAATGCCTAGTGGGACCATCAACTCAAGGCTATCCAAGCAAGATGCCATTTTGACGAAGAAAAGTACGTGTTTACATGGAAAAATAACAAAATTTGCATAGGAAAAGACTCGTAAATATGCAATAATAAATAACAGCCAATATGTGCATTAGAAAGATGGGCTATAAAAAGAAAAAGTATGTGACAAGAGCTACTACTAAAGGAAGGCTTATTTTGATTAATCCATTTCTTATGGAGGTTCTATATACAATGTGATTCAATTACTAGTCCAAACGGTACTAGTGTCGTTCTGTCCAATAGCATAGGAGCTTCGGCTTCAACCACTTCTAGGAGTTCCTCCTCATTAGTATTCTCTTGAAGCTAAATAGTTTCTTCCATGTCACTTTCATGAAAGGTGAGAAGGATTGAAGCTTGTACTCGAGAGCTATGGTGGGAGAGCAAGAGCAAGAAAGAGAGAGACAAGAAATGGGAACTTCAACAGGCACAATGTGTGATTGGGCCTTCCTTTATTCAAATTGTCACTAAAGGAATAAAGAATAAAATGACAGTGATGGGCGCCCACCACCTACGATGTGCAGTGGCAGTGATTGTTAGTGTAGTAATACATGGGCGGCTAGGTGGAGGCGCCTTTACCCCCAACAATCTCCCACTTAAAGGCGAATCTGCCCTAGTGAGGAGTGAAAAGAAAAAAGAAAAAGACAGTACAACATGTACACATGTACAATAGGATGAGGAAAGACGTCATCTCATCCCATGCCTATCAACCTCCTAAGAAAGGCAAAGCGCTTTGTGGAGAGGCTTTTCGTGAGCAGATCTGTAGGATTCTAGTGAGTCGAGATCTTGACAAGGTCAATAGACTTGTCCTCAACGACCCCACGTATGAAGTGATACCTCACCTCAATGTGTTTCGTCTTCGCATGGAAGACCGGCGAATTCTTGGCTAACTGAATAGCACTCATAGAATCCGAATGCAGTGTAGGGATAACATCAATACCAAGGTCAGCAACCAAACGACCCAACCAAATGGCCTCCTTGCAAGCCTTAATGGCTGCAACATACTCGGCCTCTGTAGTAGAAAGGGCCGTGCATTTCTGCACCCTGGACATCCAAGAAATAGCACCTCCAACATAGGTGAATACATAGCCGGAAGTGGACTTCCTACTATCTGCATGTCCTGCATAATCTGAGTCAGTGTACCCCATGACTCCTGTATCCTAGCTACCATAGCATATGCACATATCTGTAGTGCCCTTCAGGTACCTCATGATATCCTTCACGGCATCCCAATACTTCTTGCCAGGTGTAGCCATATAGCGTGCCACAACACCAACTGAAAAGGCAATATTTGGATGAGTGGCGATCATGGCATACATAAGACTGCCCACTGCGGATGCATAGGGAATCTTGGCCATCTCGGCTCTCTGCTCATCTGTCTGCAAACAATCAGCCTGTGATACCTTCACATAAGAAGGTAATTGACAGCCAATAGGCTTTACGTCCTGCATGCAGAAGCCCTCAAGGACTTTATGAATGTACTCCCTCTGTGACAAGTAGAGAAGTCCCTGATGTCTGTTGCGTCTAATGCGCATACCAAGTATGTGAGCGGCCTCTCCCAGATCTTGTCAAGATTGTGGGAGAGAAGGAAGGAGTCTCACTTGTACTTTCTCACTTACACAATGGGGGAATACACACAAAGGTGGAGGCTGAAAACAGTTTTCCTCTTCTTAGTTGTGTAAGCCAAAAGAACTCTAGTACATAGAAATAGAAGAACCCTAGATATGGGTCTCAAACCAAACTCAACTAACTAAGGTGGCATACTAACTAAGCCACGAACTAGAGTAGATAAGGATAGCTATCATCCGGCTATTATTCATGGGCGGTATACCAACCGCATCTGCAACTAACAAGTCGGTGACATAAATGCACAACGGTCACCCTGGCATATCACGAGTGGAGCTCGATATCTCAACACTCCCCCTCGAGCTCAATCCCAATTCATGCACACCAAGTAGATCTCTGAACTTGCGTAGCTTCTCTATGCCCAATGCCTTCGTGAATATGTCAGCTACTTGATCCTCTGTGCTGACATAAACTAGATCAATAAGACCTAGTAAAACCCTCTCCCGCACATAGTGATAATGCACCTCAATGTGCTTTGTTCTAGCATGATAGACTGGGTTATTTGCCAAGTGTATACTGCTCATGTTGTCACAATAAATGACAACTGGCCCATTTGTAGGCTGATGCATATCATAAAGCAGCTTATGCAACCAAGCTACCTCACATGCAGCCATTGCTGCACCCCTATACTCAGCCTCTGTGCTCGACAAGGCAACTGTAGGCTGTTTCTTGTTGCTCCAAGTGACTACAGCACTCCCAAAAGAGAACACATATCCATTGGTAGATCGTCTATCAGAAATACTACCAGCCCAATCAACATCAGTGTATCCATGCAACTGTATCTGAATCCCAGTCTCATAAAATAGTCCATACTGCAATGTGAACTTCACATACCTGAGTATGCGTTTAGCCGCATCCAAATGCGGTTTCCTTGGAGCCTGCATAAACTGACTTACCAATCCAACAACATAGCTCAAATCTGGCCTAGTAATAGTCATATAAATCAAACTTCCTACTATGCGTCTGTACATAGTAGGGTCTTCGAGAAGCTCATATGCATCTGTGCTCAGCTTCACATTCCTCTACAAGAGCCGTATCCCACTTGGTGATCTAATCACCTCAATGCCCAAGAAATAATGCAACTTCCCCAAATCTTTCATCTCAAACTTTTGCTTCAATAGCATTTTCACATGAAGGATATCTTCATCACTATCACCTCTCATAATCATCATCAACATAAATGACAAGTAGCATAATACATTTCTCTGTTTTTCTCACATAAAGTGAGAAATCTGCCTTGGAAATCTGAAAGCCAATAGTGACAAGATACTGTCCTATCTTGTCAGACCATGCTCTAGGTGCTTGCTTCAAGCCATACAAGGCTTTCTTCAACTTGCAAACAAACTCAGGATGAACAGCATGCACATAACCTGGTGGCTGCTCCATATAGACCTCTTCTTGCAAATCACCATGCAAGAAGGCATTCTTTACATCCATTTGATGTAAAGACCATCCCTTTGATGCAGCCATAGCAATGACTGCTCTTACGGTTGCCATCCTTGCAACCGGATTGAATGTTTCTTCATAATCAATGCCATATGTTTGTGCATACCCCTTGACTACTAATCTTGCCTTGTATCTATTCACAGAACCATCAGCATTGTGCTTCACCTTATAAACCCACTTACAACCAATTGCATTCTTATCTTTAGGAAAGGTGCCAATTCCCATGTAGCATTTGCTTCCAAGGCATCCATTTCTTCATCCATGGCTTTCTCCCATTTTTCTTTTCCCATGGCTTGCTCAAAAGAAGTGGGTTCTGGTTCCTGTATCACTTTGACCATATAGGCATAGTGAATGACTGTAAATCCATCATATTTCAGCCTATCCACAGGATACCTAGCTCTGATAGACCTGTGCAAAGTAGGTTCACTCCCAGGTGCTCTCAAAACATCCCTGGTCTTCCTTACTCCACATGTAACAATAGAAGGAATACCCAACTCATCATCAATGCTCTGTTCTGAGCCACTGGATTCACCATCCACATAAGAGTGACCTGCATTCACATCTAACATGGGCTGATCTACCTTCTCTTTTCCTTTTCGTGAAACCTGCATACCACTATCTGCATTGTTTTGAGAAGATTCTTCTAATCTCAATCTGCCTGTCCATGGCGAAGAATGTGAACCACTGTTAGAGGACACTCCAGGTCCACTAATATTTTGTGATTGCTGCTGTGAATTCTGTGCAGCATTACCATTTTGTGCATCTACATCATCAATCACATTTACTGGTTTATACCAGCTACTCATCTCATAAAAAATAACTTATGTACTCACTGTAAACTTACGAGTAGAAGGGTTATAGCATCTATACCCTTTCTGCTGCTGCAGAGAGTAACCAATAAAGATGCACTTCTTAGCTTTTGGATCTAACTTGGATCTCAACTCATCTGGCACATGAACATAGGCAATACAACCAAAAATCTTCAAATGAGAAATATCTGGTTTCCTACCAATATACCTCTCCTTTGGAGTCATCCCATGTATTGCTGCAGTGGAAGTCCTGTTCATTATGTAGACTGTTGTAGCAACTGCTTCAACCCAGTAAAAATCTGGCAAGTCTTTTTTGTTGAGCGTGGCACGAAATACCTCTCCAATATGCTTGTTTTTCCTTTCTGCAATTCCATTTTGTTGTGGGGTATGACTGCATGAATATTGATGCTTTATGCCATGCTCATGCAGGAACCTTGCAAACTCATTTGAGAGGTACTCTCCCCCTCCATCTGACCTTAGGCATTTTATTTGCATGCCTGTTTCTTTTTCAACCATAGCTTTAAGAGTTTTGAAATGTCCAAACACTTCACTTTTCTTTTTCATAAAATAAACCAAAACTTTTCTGCTATAGTCATCAATAAAAGTGACAAAATAATGACAACCTCCAATAGATGCAGCTTTAGTAGTCCACACATTAGAGTGGATTAATTCCAATGGCTTCTTACTCTCTTGAACATGTCTAGAAAATAGTTTCCTTGCCTGTTTTCCAAATTGACAGGCTTCACATACCTTATGCATTTCTGCAACCTTGAATTTAGGCAATCCTGCAACAATATTTTGGGCTTGCATTGATTTAAGTCGCTGTACATTAACATGACCAATGCGTTTATGACAGATATCAATATCTGCAACTACACCGGTCCCATGTGCAAACATTGCTGCACTCAATTCAGGCATGTCTGCATCCAACGTAAACATTCTGTCCTTCTTTTTTCCTTTTGCTATCAAGCGACCTTTATTTTTCATATCCTCAACAAAGCATCCATGAGAATTAAATCTGACCTGCAAGCCGTGCTCAACCATTTGACCAACAGAAACCAGGTTCTTGGTGATATTCGGGATATGAAATACATCTGACAGGTATTTCTTTTTCCCATCCTGTATAGACAAAGGAAAATTTCCAATCTGCACAATAGGATGTGCAGTATCATCACCAGTCTCCACAAATCCTGGTTTTTCCATTTTCCTTGCATCCTGCATCCATTCTGCATGACCTGTCATGTGGTTTGATACGCCTGAGTCAACATACCACACATCGTTGCTTTCTTCTACACTTGTCACAGAATTGGTCATGTGCTGCACCATAAACAAATGCTCATTTCTGTCATCACCCTGTCTACTAGAAGATGCATAATTCCCTTGTTGCAATTTTTCATTCATGATGTCATTCTGCTTTTTATAGCAGTCTTTAGCCATATGACCCATTTTACCACAGTAGTAGCATTCAACATTGCTGTTTGCATTTTGGCCTCTTTGCCATCCACCACGACCTCTTTGGCTCCCCCTACCTCTAGAGTTACCACGTCCTCCTCCATAGGACTGGTTTTCTTGAGTTTGCTGCATATTTTGATTTCTACCACGGCCTCCTCTACCTCTGTCTCTACCTCTTCTAGCATTTGAGTAGAAGACAACTTCTTTTGAAGTTCCTCCTGAAGAAGATGCACCACCATTTCTCTGCTCCTCAGAAATTAGAAGAGCAATCAACTTCTCAAAATCAGGAAATCTTTCACGGACGGAAACGGATGTTCGGAACTGTGCATAATCCTTTCCTAGACCATTCAAGGTCACAAAAACTAAATCATCATCTTTCACTAGCGACCCAATGGAAGCAAGTGCATCTGCAATCTTCTTCACCTTCATGTGGTAGTCATTGATGCTCATACTTTCTCTTTGCACATTGTGCAACTCTTGCTTGAGCTGCATTTTCTTGGCTTGTGTATTTGTGCTATACATTTTTGACAAAGTATCCCATGCCTCCTTTGGCGTACTTGCATCCTAAATATGCACAATCATAGAGTCTGAAATACTGATAGACAGCGAGTATATATTTTTTCTGGCTCTCTCATGCCATCCTTTAAATGCATGCATTTGTTGTTGATTGGGAACATCAGGAAGAATTGGTTCTTCTTCATTTCCTGCAACGAATTCCCAATAATATCCTTTTCCCATAAGGAAATTCGTCATTCTAAACTTCCATGCTTGGAAGTTGTTCTTGTCAAGCTTTTCAGTGACAATTTGTGAAAGAGAATCAGACGCCATTACAGAACACTACAAAAAATTCTGTCACTGTAGAACAGTGGTTGCACAGTAAAAAGCAGGGCCTTTTCTTGAGTGCGTGCGGAAAACTTTCGCCTCCAAAATAGGCCCCGAAATGGCCTCGAATAAAAAAAACAGGTCAACCAAAGGCAAAAGCCCTCCCCTGAAGCATATATTACCCTCTTGCTACACCGCGAAGGGTGTCTCAATCTAAGACAATGCACTCTTGCACTTTCTGGCTGTGCTACCTGCAAAGACTTGCTCCCAAACTCGAAAAATGAAAGCAACACTGGTCCTCTTACCAGAACGCCACGAACTTGGTTTGCTTTCTTGAGCTCCTTACCACGAACTAGGCTTTGATACCATGTCAAGATTGTGGGAGAGAAAGAAGGAGTCTCACTTGTAGCTTTCTCACTTACACAATGGGGGAATACACACAAAGGTGGAGGCTGAAAACAATTTTCCTCTTCTTAGTTGTGTAAGCCAAAAGAACTCTAGTACAGAGAAATAGAAGAACCCTATATATGGGTCTCAAACCAAACTCAACTAACTAAGGTGGCATACTAACTGAGCCATGAACTAGAGTAGATAAGGATAGCTATCATCTAGCTATTATTCATGGGCGGTGTACTAACCACATCTGTAGCTAACAAGTCGATGACATAAATGCACAACGGTCACCCTGGCATATCACGAGTGGAGCTCGATATCTCAACAGATCTTTCATCTCAAAGCTCTTCTTGAGCTGAGCCTTAAGAGCATCTATCTCATCATGAGCTTTCCCTGCTATCAGCATATCATCCACATAGAGTACCAAAATCAATAAAGAACCATCACGGGCTTTCTTTGTGTAAAGACACGGATCCATAGTACTCCTGTTGTAGCCATGTGATTGCATAAAGGCATCAAACTTATGATACCACTCCCTAGGTGCCTGCTTCAAGCCATAAAGACTTTTCTTCAATTTGCACATTAGGTGCTCCCTGCCAGGTTCTGCAAAGCGCTTAGGCTGCTCCATATAAATCTCATCATGCAAGTCCCCATGTAAGAAAGCCGTCTTGATATCCATCTGGTATAAATCCAAGTTAAGTTGAGCAACCAAAGCCAAGACTAAGTGCAGGGTGGTCATCTTAACCACAGGAGAAAAGACCTCATCAAAGTCCACACCATGCTCCTGCTTAAAACCCTTTGCTACCAGTCTAGCCTTGTATGCTGGCTTGGGGTATCCAAGGGTACTTTTCAGCTTGTACACCCACTTGCATGGCAAAGCCTTCTTGCCCTCAGGCAAGGAAACCAAATCCCAAGTCTCATTCTTATGCAAGGAGTCTATCTCTCAGACTGCATAGCCCTCTCCTAGGAGTGATTGTCACCCCTGCACATAGCCTCATCATAGGTGAAAGGCTCTCCTGCAACTGTAACTAAGATATAATGCATTGAGGATTGAAATCTATCAGGTGGATGTCTGTCTCTAGTAGACCGTTTGCTCTGCTGCCTACCCAGCTGCCTGTCCAACACCCTGACCATGAGCATCTGCTACAGCTGTGCGGGAGCTCTCGGCTCCTCCTGAAATATGACCCTGTGGATCTCAACAACTCTCTCAGGCTGTCTATGCATCTTGTCTTCATGGAAGACTACATCATGACTGCAGATGACTTTCCACCCTATGGATCCCAGAGATGGTAACCCATCTCGCATGCATCCCCATAACTAAGGAAAATGCATTTGACACTCTTAGGATCCAGCTTACTTCTCTTGTCCCTGGACACATGGCAAAATGCCTCATATCCAAAGACACAGAGATGTGCATAAGAGGGAGGTTTTCCAGTCCATACCTCCTCTACAACCTGGAAATCCAAACCACTAGAAGGTGATTTGTTTATGACATGCACAACTGTACTAATGGCCTTAGCCCAAAAGCTCTGTGGCAGGCCTGCATGGCTAAGCATACTGCGTACACGCTCCTGGATGGTTCTATTCATCTGCAAAAGCACGTGAGACATACCCACCCCCATTATCTGTTCTTAGGCATTTTAGCCTATACCCAGACTGGTTCTCAACCAATGCAAGCCATCTCTGAAACACAGCCAAGACATCGGATTTCAACTTAATGGGGTAAGCCCAAACTTTTCGTGAAAAATCATCTATAAACGTAACAAAATACTTTGCAGCACCCATAGACTGACAAGGCATGGGCCCACAGACATCCGAATGTACCAATGCCAAGGGCTCACTCATGCGTGGCCTACCAGACTTCTTATGCATAGACCTAGTCTGCCTGCCATAAAGACAATGCTCACATGAATCAAAACATGCATAATCAAGGGGTGGTAAGTACTGCAAACCAGAAAGCATTTTCATTCCCTTCAAAGACATATGGCCCAAACGGGCATGCCAAAGAGATACATGGGGGATAGAACCCACATACAAAACATGATCAAGGGAAGAAGCGGATACAATCAAGGGATAGAGGCTGCCAGCCTTGGCACCTCTCGCAATCACAAGTCTGCCATGAGTGATCTTCCATGCAGAGTCTCCAAAAGATACATGATAACCTGCATTATCAAGCTGTCCAGCTGATAGGAGACTGCGTGTCAAAGTAGGTACATGACGTACATCCTGTATAACAAAACTGCTACCAGAAGGAAACTGCAGCCTAACATTACCAATGCCCACAATACCCAAGAGCACATAACCCGAAACAATACGGTATGAATGAAACCACTCTCGGCAAGGTGTCACATGAAAGGATGCACCTGAGTCCAAGAGCCAACACTGTGCATACATAGAGTGTATCTCTGTCATATGTGAAGCACTAGAAGAAGCTACAAGGATATAATCATCATCATCAACATCCTCAGGTTGCATAACATTGATCTCTTCAATTTTAAGATTGGACTTTGCAGGCACTATGCTGTGATCAGAACACTTATCCTGCACTTTGTCTTTCCCCTTATCTTTGCACCTTCCATTGCGCAGTTCATGGCATTGTGGCCTAATATGGCCCTTTTTCCCACAATGGTGACAAGTAACATTTGCATTCCTGCCACGGGATTTGCTACGTGACTTCCCACGAGACTTGGATCGAGATTTTTGAGAATTCCATCCACGGCCATTGCCACTGCCATGCTTTCCATATCCATCATTCCTGCCTCTAACTGTCATAGCATGCGACACAAGAGAGGCATCCAAATTCTTACGGTTAACCTCTTCCTACAGAAGAGCACTCTCAACATCAGATAATTTCAAGCTAGCAGTAGAGGCATATAATGCAATGCGGAATACATCCCATGACTCATTAAGAGTACCAAGCAAGAAAAGAGGAGTGATATCCTCTGCAAAAGTGATGTCCTGCAAAGTCAAGTTCTTGAGTATAGCATGGAACTGGCTCAAGTGAGTAGACATGGTCACATGCTCCTTCAAGCATAGATCCATAAGCTGCTTCAGCCAATACATCTGACTCACTAGACTTTTCTTGTCATAGAGATTCTTGATTTTATCCCACAACTACCATGCACTCTGTTCTTCCTCAAATACATTGTAATGAACCTGTTCTGTGAGAGATAATACAATAGTGGACTTGCATAACTCATTAAGCTCAAGCCATTCCTCATTTGGCATAGTTGCAGGAAGATGCCCGCTCAACCTCAATGGTTTGATCTGTGATTTCTGCACCAATACTTGCCAAATCTGGCTCTTCCAATAAGAGTAATTCGTACCATCAAGCTTAGTGATGTTGAAAATAGCATGATTAGTGGATGAACTCGCCATAATGCAGGCTGAAAGACTGTAAATAGTTCAAAACTGTTTACTGTTTACTGCAGAAAATGACAAAAAAATCACCAAAATTGAGAGAAAATGGCGAGAAAAGTGTAACCAAAGCTGCTGTCCACCAAGTACTAGTGAAAGTACAACATTTCAAAATATTTCAGCATGAAAAATCCATGTCAGTCCAGAGTTATATGCTTACTGTAATAAATGGCAGTAGGGTACTATGAGAGTCAAATTTTGACCAAATCACTGCACCAAGTCAATAAATGACAACCAAGACATGGCCAGCCATAAACAGGCATAAATTAGCACCAAACAATCATCAAGACCTTGAGCAAACACCCAAACATGTCACCAAAGCATCTGTCAGTGAGTAGGCATACCCCCTGGACAGTAGGGCAAAGTATACATAACACTGGCAAGACTTGACACTAGTAGGTGTATGCTCACTAGAGTGCAAAGCCCAAGCTCAGGTCAAAAGCAATTCCAAGATATTAGTGCATGAACCATGCAACATGTAAGTGTAAGAGATCCCAACGTCTCAAGTATCTGCAAAAATGCTCAAATAGCATAAACCTCCTACTCAATGTCAGTCAAGCATACAAGATGCTCCCACTGGCACAAAAGGCGAATAAACAAGCTCAACCAATAGCTCAATCAAACCAAGTCAAAGTACCAAAGACAGGTAACCAAGACAATGCCTCAATAGCATCCCAAGAGCATGACGGCTACAGAGCGACTGTAGGTAGCATTCATGAGCAAGACATACATCCCAATAAAGATCTGTGGCAACCAAAGTGACATCCAATACAAAATTTCGGAATAGCAAATGAGAATCCAAGCCAAGTCTTCAGAGAGTACTAAAGCTCAACAGGTACATGGTACATTGTGCCAAGACAAATGCATCAAGCAGTAGGCATCGGGTAAGCATGTACCCAAAGAGCATATAACTGTCAAAGCACTGACCAATGCCAAGCATAGATCAATGTCAATAAGTGCGGGCTGAAATAAGCTCAAGCTTCCAAAAGCATCCGGATCCAATGACAAGCTCAAAGTTGTCCCTCGATGATCAATACATCATAGCATAACTTAAGACATACATCCAGAACCAATAGGCATATGTCAAAGCATGAAAGATAGCTTCAATCCAAGAGTATTCAGCATGCATTTACTGTTATAAATTGAGTATTTCCAGCCCTACAATCAGGCCAAAATCATAGCATTACATGTAGCTTCAATCCCCCAATCAATTGACATCAATAGAAGCATCACATTAGCCATATGCACACAAATACATGTTGTCTCAGTCCTGAAAACTATTGCAGAATATTCTGTCATCGGAATTTGGCAAATCTAACATCACCATCGCGTTTGGAGAGTGCCAAAACCCCAACTTAGACTTTTACCTTGCCTGAATCGGGTTCTGAATGCCCGAGATATGACAAAAAGAGTGATTTTTGGGCTAGATTTTGAAACATACACAAAAAAACGTGAGCTGACTGGGGGGTTATGCTGTTCCACGTGTCAACAATGGGGCCCAAAGGGGGCACAAATGGGGGCCGAAAAAGGCCTACACCAAGCCTCAGCAAGCCTTGATAGGTTGGAAGCAAGATCCAAGTGAAGAAAGCTCCAAGAGGTGTGAGCTATGGCTGCCCACAATTTGTGAAAAACCTTGTTTACCTAGACTTATGGACCGAGATAAATCTCTGAAATAATGAAGCAATACCTCAATGTCAATGCCCTAATGGTGTCTCAATAGGCTGGGAAGGAGCTTGGGAAGTCGAGGAGTGACAGGAGCTCAAGAGAATGAGCTATGGCTGTCGGGAAGGAGACCCAGTGCGAGTGGGGAGTCAATGGGAAGCTGAGAATGCCACTAGCCAAGCTCAAGAGTCGGGAAGCCGTGCTCTCATACCACTTGAAAGGTGAGAAGGATCGAAGCTTGCACTCGAGAGCTATGGCGGGAGAGCAAGAGCAAGAAAGAGAGAGACAAGAAATGGGAACTCCAACAGTCACAATGTGTGTCCAGGCCTTCCTTTATTCAAACTATCACTAAAAGAATAAAGAATAAAGTGACGGTGATGGGCGTCCGCCACTTGCAGTGTGCAGTGGCGGTGACTGTTAGTGTAGTAATACACGGGCGACTAGGCAGAGGCGCCTTTAACCCCAACATTTCATTGTATTCATCTTGACTTTCATTATTGTCCTCTTCAAATGCTGGCTCTGCCTTCGTAAGGGCTTTGTAGAAAAAGAAAAAACTCTCTATTATTTTTTCGACTTTTGCTTCTATCTTCGGCTGTGTTTCTGTCTTTGCTTCTGTCTCTGGCTCTACTATGGCCATGTAATAGGAGGAATAATATATCCATACCTCTAATTGTTAGAAGTAATTTTAGAAGTCATTTCTAGTTTAGGCAACATGTATTCACCCATTGTTAGAGACTTTGCTTGTTTTGGGAGTTGGCTTATAGTGCCCCAGTGTGTCAGGTGGGCTATGCCTTTATTTTCTTGGGAAAGATCTATTTGACAGCTTCTTCCTATGCCGATGTACCATTTGTAACTTCATTGGAGAACTCTATTAAGACTTCAAAGGAGGTGGATCCACTACCTTTTTGGGAACCATACAACTTTACTACCACCTTGTTGGGTCCTCTGCCTAGGGTCAAGGTTCCCTTGAACCAATATGCTCATGCTCTTGCTTTAAAAAGCAATGATCTTCCCCATAGTAGCAGAGGATATGAGGTCTCATAGAAATTTGATTTTACCACCAGATAGGTCAGCCAATCGTCTCGTCCTACGACAGTTGTCTTCACATATGGGAGAATACCCAAAGGCTTAATTCTACTTTGGTCTACTAGTCTAATAAGCCATTGTATAGGTCGCATATCTTGTAGACCTAGATTCTTCATTGTCCCATGTGCCATTATGTTCATTGATGAACTGCCATTGATCAATGCATCTGTAATAAAATATCTTTCAATCCAAATGCCAATCTATGGGATATTAAGATCCAGGAAGGCTTCAGCTACATCCACTTCTTTCACAGGCCCTAGGGCTTTATTAGACTTGGTAGCAAATGTGGGGCAATCCTTAGGCCATGTCTTCTTATTAATATGATTTTAAATTTCTTTCGACAATAGTTGGGGAATAGCATTAACAACTATTGGAATGTTAAGTTTGGTTTGAAGGTGTCTAGGTCTTTGACCAAAATCATACTCTTTGATGGGATCCATAGTGTCGTGCCACTATGCGCACATTGTGTAAAAAAAATCTAGAGTGTGGCTTTCTTATTGAGTTAGAGAGCCAATGCCATTTTAGACATTAGTGTTAGTGTCCATGGTTCGAAAATATTAGATTTTAGCAAATTTTTGATATTTTAGATATTATCTCTTGTAAAAATCCATAAAACTATAGACAACTTCTAGATTAGGATGACATGTAAAAGAAAGCATGTAGTGAATATCACTCCAAAGGGAGAGATGAAGGAGTGATCTGGCAGAATTCTAGCCAAGTGTGCTAATAACTTACCCCCCTTTCGGAGCCAATGAAAGCATCAGATTGGAGATTTGAGCAGCATAGAGAAATGTATTATTTTATACACTTTTTTGTCTATTAGAGTTATATCTTCTCATAATGTTGAAAGAAACTGACAAGCTTCATCTCTATTAGTATTCTTCTTCATTTTCTATTTCTTTTTGGGAGTATTCTTCTACGTCTTTGATTTCTTCAAACCCCTTCTCTTCCATCTACTCCTCTCCCTGAATCTACCTTCACCCTACTGTCTCCTACCCCCGTGGTGGACTCTTGACACCAAACATACCGACACCGTGTTAAGGGAAGTTTATGCTATCATCAAAGGTGAATTTCGAAAGATATTTGGGCTGGTTTGGGACTAATATCTTCAACCATATTCAGAGAATTAGCTACAACATTGTTCTGTTAATTCATTTCCTACTCTATAGAAAACATCTTGTCAAAATATGCAAGTATTATGTGCCCCTATGGCAAGGCAATGTTTGTAGATCATTCATAGATGCTTTGAGTTGAATAAAAAGGATATTTTTCTCTTATTTCTTGGTTGTGGTAACTTATCCTTATCGAGAACTCAATTTGAAGCTCTCTTGAAGCAAGTTTCTTTGCCATACAAGCCTTGTAATTGACTTATAAGCTTTTGTCACTAAAATTCTACATTGAATGTAATCATGCAAAGTTGATTCACGCTATGGCATTATGTATGAATGATGGGATGCAGAGTTGTTTATGATACATGACAGCATATTGTACTTGATTTTATAATTGGTGATTGCTCTTACAGTCAAGAAAACAAGCTTGATTTGAGTTAGAACTTATGAGATAATACTCTTGTGATCTTTGCTAAGAACATGCAGTTGGAAGCTCTATCAACATCTTCAAGAACTTGGCTTGAAACCTTCAACCCTTCTCTTATCTCTACCATCTCCGGAGTCTAAGCTCTTGAACCCCCATACATTCTTCTCTCTCAAACCCCTATGATTGACCGTGAAGTACCTCTTGAACCTTTAAACATTCAGTATAATCTACTTATCACATCTCTATCTATCTTGTCCAGTTTTCGTGCCAAACCCCTGTGGTGACCTTCAACCCTATGCACAATGACATTGTTGAACCCGACGTGAAGGTTAGTGTAAGAGAACTCTAAGATGGGAGATTCTTCATGAGATACTCAACAATTGGTGCGCATACTGCAACAGACTCAGCAATAACAAATCCAAATGTTACAACAATAACAACAAAGGCAATACAAAGAGAAGATTGATTCCACAACTATCAAGGCCCTAGAGGAAGTTGGGTGGGAATTAAAACAATTTAATGGTTAAAATGTCTCTGTTTTTATTCACTTGTATGTTGAGAAAACGCTTTTCTTTGGTGTACCGCAACATGCATGGAGTCGCTATTTTGCCAGACTAGCCAAGCATGGACTTCAAGAAAGAATCCGTGATCTTTTTCAGCAAGATGTGGATTGGGCTGCATTCAAAAAAGCCCTACGTGAAGAAATCTTCTTAGAAGACTCTGGCCTAATGACGAAGAAAAGTTTCATTGATTGGGTTGAGAAATCCAACAAAGATTTAGCTGCAACAGCTTTATACCATGAGTTTGAAAGTAAATTTGGACAACTTGATGCTGAAGACCAACAAAGTATGAAAGGTCAGAAGATTGAATTATTCCTTAAGGCTATAGACCCCATTCTGCAAGAGAAGCTTGTTGATCGCCTAGAAGATGCTACCTCCGAATCAGGAGTCAAGACTACATGGACATATGTTACTGATGTAGTTAACATGATTGCTCGAAGAGAGCGGATGCGACTAAGATTGACAACTTCAACAACTCCATTGATGGACCTTGTTCCACCTTCAAAATCTCCTATTCCTTTGACTAATCAACCAACTCTTTCTTCTTCTATTCCTTCTAAAAATGATGTCATGGATGAACTCATTAAAAGCATGTGTGACCTTCATCTGAATCTTACAGAAATTAGTTCCAAGGTGGAGAAGCTGGATGTCAAAGTTGAGGAATGAGGACGATTATCAACTCAAAGACCCATGAGAGAAGGCTTTAAGAAGTGCTGTATTTGGTGCAACAGCCAACAACATGACAAGAGGGAGTGTTTTGCCTTCCGTGAGGTTGAAGCACATAAGCTTGTCTTTTGGAAAGACGGAAAATTTCATGCAACTGAAACTGGTCTTCCACTGGAGCCAAATTTTGGCAATGGTGGAATGAAGAAAAGATTAGAAGATTTAGTTGTAAAGAATGCCTACGCAGCAATTGGCGCAACTACCTGTGGGTCGCAAATTGAACCAACTAAATCAAATTTGAAAGCATGTAAAGCTAATGTGCAATCTAAAGTATGGATGCAGGCACTAGATCAAATGGAATGTGGTAAAGCAGCCAAAGAAGATTTGGCTAACGCCAGTCAGTGCATTCGAGGAATAACTGGTTGGAAAGAACCGATAGATTCTTTTTCTACGTTTGCACATTTGGCTGATGTCAATCATAAATAAGACTTGATTGAAGAAAAGAGAAGAAGAGAAGATGAACCATGGCCTTCCTCTTCTGGCCCTCCGAAATGGGTAACTAGAAGAATGCATGAACAACCAAAGCTTGCTGAAAATATAACCTTAGATCAAGAGACGGAAGATGCGCCACAAACAAAGAAGACCGAAGGAAAGAAGAAAGGCAAGCAACCAGGCTACAAATTGCAGTCGGACATAGAATCTGCAACAACCGATCTCAAACGAGTCCTAGAAGAACGAATTTTGGGAAGCAAAATTGAATTCACCTTAGGCAAAATTCTTGGAATTGCCAAACGTGAATTCCATAATGTAATTATTAATGTAATCAAAAGGAAAAGAAAATATGTTGGTGATGAAGCTGAAGAAACAGTGCATGCTTTTTTGCAAGTTTTTCGAGTTTTTGTACAGGATGAAGAGAAGCTGACTTCACAAGGAATTCATATTGAAGCAGTTAAAGAATTAATTGCAGCAATTGAAGTTGAAGATAAAGAAAGCATGAATGCAAAAATTAAAGAAGTGAAAGCTGAAAATGTAATGGTTAGTTTGTCCAAACCAGTTGGGCAGCCCACCTCTCAAAAAGAAGGCCATCTACAGCACATGCATGAGGAGGAAGAGGCTCGGTTCATTCCAAGCAGTCACTACTCCCGTACGCATTGGGCAAGAGCAACAACAAAGACACTTGTCAAAATTGGAGAAAAAGAAACACCATGTATTACACTCTTAGACCATGGTTTGGAGATAAACGTCATGGCAAGGAGTCTCTATGAAGGTGGCAGATGGCCCATAGATGTTGATCCAGGTTGGCAAATGAGAGCTGCAAACAACTCTTCTGGAGAGTTATATATTGTATGTCCTAATGTGCATGTAACTATTGGAGACATAAAATATAATTTTCACCTTTTTGTTCAAGACTCTTGTAGTTACCCTATCATTCTTGGGCAACCTTACATTTCCAAAGCCCGCTTGGAAACAAAAGCTCTTGATGATGGTTCTTCCTATGCTCGAATCCAAAGCAAGGATAATGAATGAGATGTCCAATTTCTTACTGTGTGTGTTAACCATCATCGAAATTGAGATTGACTGCGTGATTTCCCTGTGCCTCCTAATGCCCGAGAATTCAAGGGTTTTCGGGCTGCACTGCTATAAAGGGAGGCTATGGCAGTGCGTCATGTAAAAAGATTGAATCTCCTTATGCTACATAAATTGTGTCTCTAGCAAATCTGTATGTATGTATAGCCAATAGTATGGGTTGTTATAAGTTTCTTCTAGCCATGACTAAAGCTGAAAGAAAATATTTATGTCATGTAAAAAGGGAGCTGAAAACTTATGACATGATGGTTGAAAATGAAGATCTTTTGGGCATTTTTTTGGACTGATTACTACTGACACATTGGCTAAAATATATGCAGCTGCTCATATAGAAAATCAGACTGAAAATCAGTCCATAGAAGTATGTACATTGGTTTTTTATCAAACAATTCAAGAATTTGTTAAGCAGGAAGACATTGGTTTACTCAACAAGACTGAAGCGCAAGTGGAGACAAAATACAAGACGGTGGATAAGAAAGTTAAGCTTGTGGCAGTCCCCCACTGCCTCTTGAAAGTGAAGGGATGGCTGATAGGGCAGCAAATTAGTCAAGTCTTTTCGATCCTTCCAACATTGGTCACAAGTTCATATCTAAAAGTATAAGAGAACTCAAAATAGGTGAAAATTCTTTCCTTTTGCCAGCTGAAAAACACTCTTTTATGCAAATGCTAATGAAATATGAAAAAGCTTTTGCATTTTAGCCAAATGAAATAGACTATGTGGATCCAAATATTGTGGCTCCTATGGTCATTTTTACAATCCCACATGTGCCTTGGAACCTTAAGCCCATTTCCATTCCAAGGGCATATTTGCCCAAATTATTGGAATTTCTAAACGAGAAGATTAGAATGAAGATTTTAGAACCTTCTTTAGCACCTTACTCAAACCGATGGTTTATCGTGCCCAAGAAAAATGGATCTTTATGATTCATTCAAGATCTATAGCCTGTTAATCATGTCACAATTTGAAATGTTGGTTCGGGTCCAATTGTTGACGAGTTTGTTGAAGCTTTTGCATGTAGAGCAATTTATTCTATGGGCGACCTATATTCAAGATATGACCAATTTCAGCTTTCATTAGAAAGCTGAGACATTACCACAATGAAGACACCTCTTGGATTGGTACGCATGTGCACTCTACCACAAGGTGCAACAAACTCCGTAGCCCATATGATGAATGCCATGCACAAAGTCTTAAGGGACTTTATTCCACAACGTACTTTTTCGTTTCTTAATGATGCACATATCAAGGGATGTGAAGTCAATGAAAAGAATGAGGAGCTTGATGAAGATGGTTGCAGGACATTTGTAGTTAACCATATTCATGATTGTGATAGGATTTTGACAAGGCTAGAAGAGGTACATCTTACCCTTTCTGGAGCTAAGTCGATTTTTGGAGTAGAAGAAGTCTTAGTGGTCGGACATCTATGTGGCCCCTACTGATGTAAACCTTCACCAATCAAGATAGATGCCATCAGCAGAATGCAAGAAAAATGCACAAATATTTCAGAGGTGAGAAGATTTCTTGGCGCATATGTATTCTATCTCATATGGATACCACATTTTGCTCATATCGACGAAATTTTTTATCAATTATTAAGAAAAGGCCAAAGATTCTATTGGGGGGAAGAGCATACTCTCACTGTACCCAAACTAAAGAAGTTGTTAATTTTAGCCCCCACTCTCAAAAGGGCTGATTATTCAAATGGTCAACCCATCATCCTTACTGTGGATACAAGTCCCATTGGCATAGGATGGGCTGTTGGCCAAGAAGACCTTGAATGTAACATGTATGCAATTCGTTTTGGAGCAAAGGCCCTCAATGAACGTCAAAGAAGGTATGCATAAGTAAAAAGAGAATTGTGGGGAGTTGTAACAGCATTAAAGTGTGATCGTGAATACTTTATGGGTGCTTCTGTAGTGGTAGAAACTGATTGTCTTCCACTCTTGGGCATGATTGCCAAGTGCTCTACACCCGACATTGCTATGCTAAGATGGATTGCATATATTAAATTTCTCAACCTCGAATTAAAGCATATCGTAGGAAAGGAAAATCTAGTTGCTGACATGCTATCACGTTCAAGATATGACAATGAACAAGAGTTTATGGAAGAAGATGAAGCTGAATAATCTATACTTGCTGAATTTCATTCCATGGCTGCTGAAAGTACCTTTTCACTTGCTGCACATACAAACCCTAAGCTAAATCTTGCAGGTGAAGCTAATCTTTTTAATGGTATAGCATTAAGTACAGTAAGAACATGAAAAGGTAATGTTGTAAATCAGCATCATACAACAACAAAGATCAAAGATTTATCTATGGAAGAAGGGTGGTCAACTAGAAGCTAGCATGCTCATTGCATTACTCAAGTTCTAGTTCATTTCCTTAAACAAGATTATGAAGAAGATTGGCTGAAGATTGGCAAATATTTGAGCACAATGAAGAAGGAGGAGTCTTGGACTGATGAAGAGTTCAAGCATATTAAGAGGAAAGCTTATGGCTTTTTTCTTAAAGAAGGGTATAGCACGCAAAGAAGAAGAAAGGAGTGCCTATCTAAGTTTTAGGTAACAAAAGATTGCAACAACAGGTAATGAAGGAATTTCATGAAAGCTTGTGGGCTGGCCATAGAGGCATATGGGGAACCTTTAGTAAAGTCAAAGAAAAATATCAGTGGCAAAACATGTATCGTGACATAGCACATTTTGGTGAAACGTGTTATGTGTGTCAAATGTATTCTATGGTCAAGCATTGAGATGGGTTACAACTGCCTTATCCCGTGTTTATACATTATAGATGGGTTATTGATCTTGTAACCATGCCTACATAGATATGGAATATGTGGTATTTAGTGCTTGCAAGAGAGGATCTAACCAATCAAGTTGAAGGCAAAGCCTTAACAACCAAGACCACTCAAGATGTTTGTCGTTTTTTGCTTGAAGAAGTGTTTTGTAGATATGGTTGTGCGGGTAAAGTAACTGCAGATAGAGGATAATTGGATGCCGATGAGGCACGCAACTTCTTTGCTCAATTAGGTATCAAGTTGGCTTTAACATTAGGCTATAACCCTGAAGGCAATGGGAAAAGTGAGAGAGGGCACCAGCCTATTCTCAAAGCTCTAGCAAAGTCTTGTAGAGGAAAGATCAAAGAATGGCCTAAAATGCTACCTTTTGCATTATGGACTGACCGGACTACTCATAGTACAGTGACTAGCTATATGCCAGATGAACTTATGCATGGACAACAACCAATTATGCCAATTGAAGAATCTATTCTCACATGGAGTCTTCTACCTTGGGAGGAAGGCATCAGTAGAGAAGAGTTGCTGACTTTGCGCATATGGTAGCTAGAAAGAAGGCCTAAAGATGTTCAAGTAGCTATTGAGAAGCTAAAGACAGCAATACTAAAGAACAAAAGAAGATTTGATAAGCGACATCGACTTCGGCCAATAGCAATTCAAGAAAATGACTAGGTGCTTGTCTATGAGAGCAGCCTAGACAATCAATACAATGCTTCTAGGAAGATGGTAAAGCGTTGGTTTGGCCTGTATGTGGTAAAGGTCATTCATGACAATGCCACATATTCAGTGGTGAATTGGATGGAACAAGCATGAAGATACCCATAGCTAGAAAAAGAATCAAGATCTTCAAACGAAGAGAAAGTTCAACATATGAGTCAGAGAACTTTAATATAATTCAAGAGCATGAAGACATAGAGGAAGAAGAAGAGGTAGAAGATGAAGACATTGACATGGCAGAAGATACTTCTTCTAACACTACAGATCTGTAAGACTTTGCCAAAAGATGTGCAAGTTAGGAGGGGATGGATGTCGTGCCGCTACGTGCACATCGTGTAAAAAAATCTAGAGTGTGGCTTTCTTATTGATTTAGAGAGCCAATGCCATTTTAGACATTAGTGTTAGTGTCCATGGTTCAAAAATATTAGATTTTAGCCAATTTTTGGCATTTTAGATATTATCTCTTGTAAAAATCCATAAAATTGTAGATAACTTCTAGATTAGGATGACATATAAAAGAAAGCATGTAGCTTTTAGCCAATTTGAGCAGATTTTATGTAAAAAGAGAGATTGACAAAATCGTGTGACGCGTGATCGCTATTTTCAAGCAGTGAACATCACTCCGAAGGGGAAGATGAAGAAGGAGTAATCTGGCAGAATTTTGGCCAGGTGTGCTAGTATTTTACCCCCCTTTCAGAGCCAATGAAAGCTTCAAATTCACGATCTGAGCAGCATAGAGAAATGTATTATTTTATACATGTTTTTGTCTATTAGAGTTATATCTTCTCATAATGCTGAAAGAAACTGACAAGCTTCATCTCTGTTAGTATTCTTCATCATTTTCTATTTCTTTTTGGGAGTATTCTTCTACGTCTTCAAATTTTTCGCCCCTTCTCTTCTGTCTACTCCTCTTCCTAAATCTACCTTTACCCTGCTGTCTCCTATCCCCGTGGTGGACTCTTGACACCAAGCACACCGACACTGTGTTAAGGGAAGTTTATGCTATCATTAGATGTGAATTCCGGAAGATATTTGAGTTGATTTGGGACTGATATATTTAGCCATATTTAGAGAATTAGCTACATCATTGTTCTTTTAATTCATTTCTTACTCTACAGAAGACATCTTGTCAAAATATGCAAGTATTATGTGCCCCTATGGTAGGGCAATATTTGTAGATCATTCATAGATGCTTTGAATTGAATAAAAAGGATCTTTTTCTCTTATTTCTTGGCTGTGGTAACTTATCCTTATCAGGAACTCAGTTTGAAGCTCTCTTGAAGCAAGTCTCTTTGCCATACAAGCCTTGTAATTGACTCATAAGCTTTTGTCCCTAACAGTCTACATTGAATGTAATCATGCAAAGTTGATTCACGCTATGGCATCATGTATGAATGATGGGATGCAGAGTTGTTTATGATACCTGACAGCATATTGTACTTGATTTTATAATTGGTGATTGCTCTTACAATCAAGAAAACAAGCTTGATTTGAGTTAGAACTTATGAGATAATACTCTTGTGATCTTTGCTAAGAACATGCAGTTGGAAGCTCTATCAACATATTGAAGAACTTGGCTTGAAACCTTCAACCCTTCTCTTATCTCTACCATCTCCGGAGTCTAAGCTCTTGAACCCCTATACATTCTTCTCTCTCAAACCCCTGTGATTGATTGTGAAGTACCTCTTGAACCTTTAAACATTCATTGTAATCTACTTATCTCTTGAAGACACATCTCTATCTATCTTGTCCAGTTTTCTTGCCAAACCCCTGTGGTGACCTTCAACCCTATGTGCAGTGACAATGGGCTTCTCCAGCTAGCTAGGAAATGGGGCCACACCCACTTTCATCTTTCCTCTTTCTTCTAGCAGTGGCAATATCTGCACTTCTTATATCACTAGGGGTACTTCTTTGTCTTCTATCTCTTGGACCTCTGGTCCTGCTTTTGTAACTGTCTTTTTATCCTTCTGTGATATTAAACTGCTCTACATTATATTGTTTTATTATGTACTGTTTTGTTTCTCTTTTGGAAGATTGAAATTCATTGTTTTGGTAGAGGGAATGTTCTCCTTTGGAGTTGTGGATTCTCTTTTCTTGGCCCCCATGATTATGGCAACTTCCAATTCAACCAAGTTAGAGATAGGTTCTTGGGTCTTCTATTGATTATCAATGATATTGGCTTTTATAGGAGTTGGATTGGGATAGTATTTTGTAGTGTGACCCTTCTCCTTTGCATTGACTACATAAGGGCTTGTAATCCATGGAACTTCTAGAGTTTGGATAATTTGGTGAGATGTGTCTCTTTTCTTTGCATTTGTAACACTCTACTTTTGGTCTCTGGCCACCACTAGACCGTTGTCCTCTATAACTTTGAGAGGGAAACTTGCTTGGGCCGAAATTAGGACTGAACTCTCTAGGATTTGGTTTGATAACTTGGGTAGTCATCTTAGATTCCAACAAGTTGAATCTTGCTTCCTCATCTTTCTTCCTTCTTTCATGCATCTCTTTCAGAGAGTAGATATTTTCTATGTGATTCTTTCTTAAAAAATACGAACAGAAGGCTCTAGGGATAGTTGATCTTCAAATACATTTAGTGGCTAAATGTCCCACCTAATGGCACTTCTCACACCATATATTAGATCACATCACATCTCTTCCACCTCTTGTAGGACTATATATGTTGGTAGTATTCACCTTTAGTATCTGCAGCAGCTGTTCTGTAATTGCATCCATTAACTCTTTCTTGATTCTTGCAACTGAATTGGACAAATAGTCTTTCAAATTTTCTTTGGCTAGAGTACTTGCAGTAGGGCTTTGGGAAGCCTCCATAATCACTGCATAGACTCGTTGGGTTGATTTAGAGGATCCTTTGTTCTAATTCTAATTGAGTACTCCTGTTGAGACTAGTGGTTATTGGTTCCAGTTGGTAGGGTTCCACTCTTGTTGTTGAGTTGCCATGGGGAAAGTGTTTAAGACCATTGTTGTTGTGGTTGAACCATCATTTGAGGTATTGTTGTCTGCGATCACTGTGGATTTGGTGCATTATACGACGACACTATTTGCATTTGAGGATAGAGGTAGGGAACAACCCCTGGGACTGCATTTGGTAGGTATACCATTCCTAGCATGGGAGGAGGTAAGACTTCTTCTCCTAAGGTCATTGACAACCTTGCTTCAACTTCATCATGCAGTCTCGCACCTTCCATTATATCTTGTGGGTTAATTGGTCTTCTCAGCTCCATAAACTTACGAACTTTTGGTTGTAGGCCTCTTAGAAAAAATCCCTTATGAATGCCTTCATCCAAGTGATGGTTGGTCCATCTCTTCAGTATGAATTCCATTTTAGAGATATATACTTCCACATGTGAGGACTGACTTAAGTTCATAAACTTCTCTCACATTGCCTCTTCAAAACCTTCACGCTTGAGTCTACTGAGGAAGGCCACCTTGAGGTCTACTGAGGAAGGCCACCTTGAGTCTACTGAGGAAGGCCACCTTGAGGTCGTCCCATGTGCCAAAAATTCTTGATGCTTATCCCTCATGCCAATGAAATGTCATGCCTTTGAAAGTGGCCGATAATATCATCAACTAATGCTTGGGGGTCCTGGCATTATTGGCTATACATGCTGCCATGAACTCAACTACATGAAGATCATGGTCTTTGTTGTACTCTCCTTTAAAGATTGGCAATGGGACAACATTCATTGGCTTGTCATCAATATTTCCAAGATGGATCTGGCTAGGAAGGGGACCTTGATTTGCCATTGTGACTTCTGTAAAGAGTGCAGCAAGGGCATCAAAGGAAGCTTCTATTTTGTTGGCTTATTTTCGGCTTTGTTTTTTGCCTTCTTTCTTGTCATGTACCTTTGGACTCGTTCTAGTGCTTGTCTCTTGATTCTGCCATTCATCAGGGAGTTAGCTTCCCTAGTTTGTCTATGCTAAGCAGAACAAAATCAAAAGGCTTCTATCTCTAGAGGACTCTCTTGTCAACATTTCTTCTATTTCCTTCTTTTCAATGTCTCTAAATTCAGCTTTCATTCCACTATAGAGAGAAATATATACAATTCTAAAGGTATCAAAGTTCATTCTTATGAGGATTGCCATAGTGCCATTGTCTTGATAATACAAACTTTGGAGGGTTTCAATAGCATAGGTTGTGAAGAATGCTCTATCTACTAGCTTCCAATGGGTTGCCAACTGGACAAATAAAAGGTTGTCAGTGCACACACATCCCATGTATTTTGCAAGCTGTTGAGCATCCACAAATAAATTCCAACTCTTTTCCTTCTTATTCTTGTGAACTTCAACTGACCACGACTCTTGAAGCTTCTTCATAATATCCCACTTGATGATGTTTAAAAAATCTTCAATGAAGGCCAAATCTCCCATGGATGGTCATTCTTTCTATTTTTGCTTTGCTCTTCAGTTTTGTGGAAAACAGTTGGTAATAGTAATATAACTTTCTGTAGCTTTAGAAGATAGTGGGATCAATCTATCACATAAAGAGCCCGCATCAAGATAGTGACATGCTTCCGCCATTGAGGAATACATTTCTTGTAGAAAGTGGCTTTGGCAATGAAGATATCCAATTATTCAATAGTAGTAGAAATTCCACAATCTTCCATTACTTTTCTTTCTTATCAATAGTGCCACTTCTTCCATTTTCAGCATTTGTTGGTGCTTGTTAATGGTAATTTTCCTCAACTGTGTACCAAAAACATGGAGCCCCAAGAGGAACATTGAGAAACATGTGAAATCTACTGCAATAAAATCTACATTGTCGCACCAACAAGTATGCTATTCATATTTTAACCACCAACCATAAGAAAAAAAACAACATCAATCTTCATAATTTTTCATGCAGTATCATATAGTAATTCTCCCACGAATTTATCACAACAAATATTCAACATAGTCTTTATATTCTTCATAGGAACCATCAAAGAATAATAATGACATAAAAGAAATATCAAATTTGAATAGAATTAATCACATAGTATTCATCTTTCATCATCTCTATAGTCTTCACAGTCTCTCTCATGTGGATACAATGTTTCTCATAGAAAATTGGCTCTCTCTCATAATCTATCTCTCTCACACAGGCTCTCTTTCAATGGTACATTTCAATTACAATGAGTAATTCTCTCTTGGTCGTGGATACCCCTCCCGACGAGAGATATGCTTCATATGAAGAGTTACGAGAGCCACTAAGGTGTCTCTTGAGAGCTCACTACTATCACTATAGTCTTCACTTCAAGTCTTCTTTAGCTACTTCTTTTGCTTCTTTGAGCTATTTCAAGCTTGTATTATTCCTCTTGCAAGATTGCAATACATTTCACAAGCTAAACATTCATCCATCAAAATAGATATAGAAGCAAACAGAGGCCCATAGAACAAAGATAGAGACTCTACAGAGAACACTTCAAAAGGTCAACAGAACACATAAAGAACCATATAGCTAAAATCAAAACTGCTTTAAACCATACAAAACTATCCAACATATTCTCAAACATTCCTCAAAAGACTTATTTATAATCCCAACCTCACAAATAGAAAGAAATTAGATCAAACGAGGCAAAAAAAACCTATCACAACCAAATGGACATATTATAAAACTTATCAAAACATCATATCTCAACCAAAAACCATCATAAGCTTCTCAAACATACTCAATCCATCCCATTACATTCCAAAACAGTTCCAACTTAATAAAAGTAAATCAATAAATTCTCAAAATCAACTATTCATCCCACAAAAATAAGAAAAATCAACCCGAAAAACAAGTAAATTTAACCCTCAACAAGAGAAGATGGTTAGAAGTGTGAAAAAAGCTTGCCATGTAAGGGATACTACAATGGGCATTGGGAGTATGAGGAGAGGGAGGGAATACCCCCCCCCCCCCCCCCCCCCCCCCCAAAGGTTCCTTGTGCATTAAGGCTATTAGCATTGGATTTTTGAAGGGCCTTACACTCAATAATTGAGAGAGAGAGAGAGAGAGAGAGAGAGAGAGAGAGAGAGAGAGAGAGAGAGAGAGAGAGAGAGAGAGAGAGAGAGAGAGAGAGAGAGAGAGAGAGAGAGAGAGAGAGAGAGAGAGAGAGAGAGAGAGAGAGAGAGAGAGAGAGAGAGAGAGAGAGAGAGAGAGAGAGAGAGAGAGAGAGAGAGAGAGATCTCAAAGTGAAGATTAGAAGGGTAAGGTACACATATAAGCCTTGGAGACTTGCAAAAGCACTATTGAGGTTAGACACTGAAGATGACATCATGATGATGTCTTGAAGTTAGCTACTCCATCAAAGAAAGCAACATTTGACCCACGACTCATAAAGGACCCTCGAATACTTGTTACACTCCTATTCACATTCTCAACTATCTCAAAATCCTAAACATGATTGAATGGAAAAGAAAGAAATTTGTTTATAGTCTTAATCCTAAGAGGGAGAGGAAGCAAGTTTTCTATGAAAATGATTCTTATGTTTAGTTGGAGTCTCATTGGTATTAAATTGATCATGACTAGGTTTATACTTAGGTTATAATCAATTATGTGGTACTAAGTCTACTCTCATAAATTCTAGCAAGCTTATCTATGTAATTTGAAGACATCGTGAGGTTAGAAATCTTAATCTCTTTCCTTGATAAGGAGACAAAACATGTCACAATGTATATTACAAAGCATGCTTGTAAAGCACAAGATTATGGGTCAGTGGATGGACCAAAATTTTTAGAATGGCTTGGCAACTAAATTTCTAGACTATCCTTGAGAGATAAGAGAAGCCTAGAAGACCCTAGAGTGAGAAATGTGGATACGATGATGCTTAAAACAAAACATGCTTTATGTATCCATGAACTATACTTGATTTCTAATATAAATTATGCTGCATGGGAGGAAAGTACTAGGAATTTTAGTTTCCCTCATGGAACATTTCAAGGGAATTATTATGGATTTTGATGTCTTAAAGTACTCTTATTGTTTGGAAAAGAGATGTCAAGATTGTGGGAGAGAAGGAAGGAGTCTCGCTTGAAGCTTTCTTGCTTGCACAATGGGGGAAGACACACAAGGGTGGAGGCTGAAAACAGTTTTCCTCTTCTTAGTTGTGTAAGCCAAAAGAACTCTAGTACAAAGAAATAGAAGAACCCTAGATATGGGTCTCAAACCAAACTCAACTAACTAAGGTGGCATACTAACTGAGCCACGAACTAGAGTAGATAAGGATAGCTATCATGTAGCTATTATTCATGGGCGGTGTACCAACCGCGTCTGCAACTGACAAGTCGGTGACATAAATACACAACGGTCACCCTGGCGTATCACGAGTGGAGCTCGATATCTCAACACTCCCCCTCGAGCTCAATCCCAATTCCTGCACACCAAGCAGGTCTCTGAACTTGCGCAGCTTCTCTGCGCCCAATGCCTTCGTGAATATGTCAGCTACCTGATCCTCTGTGCTGACATAAACTAGATCAATAAGACCTAGTAAAACCCTCTCTCGCACATAGTGATAATGCACCTCAATGTGCTTTGTTCTAGCATGATAGACTGGGTTATTTGCCAAGTGTATACTACTCATGTTGTCACAATAAATGACAACTGGCCCATCTGTAGACTGATGCATATCATAAAGTAGCTTATGCAACCAAGCTACCTCACATGCAGCCATTGCTGCACCCCTGTACTCAGCCTCTGTGCTCGACAAGGCAACTGTAGGCTGTTTCTTGCTGCTCCAAGTGACTGCAGCACTCCCAAAAGAGAATACATATCCACTGGTAGATCGTCTATCAGAAATACTACCAGCCCAATCAGCATCAGTGTATCCATGCAACTGTATCTGAACCCCAGTCTCATAAAATAGTCCATACTGCAATGTGGACTTCACATACCTGAGTATGCGTCTAGCCGCATCCAAATGCGGTTTCCTTGGAGCCTGCATAAATTGACTTACCAATCCAACAGCATAGCTCAAATCTGGCCTGGTAATAGTCATATAAATCAAGCTTCCTACTATGCGTCTGTACATAGTAGGGTCTTCCAGAAGCTCACCTGCATCTGTGCTCAGCTTCACATTCTGCTCCAAAGGAAATGAAATAGGCTTACAGCCTGTCATCCCATATTTGGACAGCATGTCCAATCCATACTGCCTCTGGAAGAGCTGTATCCCACTTGGTGATCTAATCACCTCAATGCCCAAGAAATAACGCAGCTCTCCCAAATCCTTCATCTCAAACTTCTGCTTCAATAGCATTTTCACATGAAGGATATCTTCATCACTGTCACCTGTCATAATCAAATCATCAACATAAATGACAAGTAGCATAATACCTTTCTCTGTTTTTCTCACATAAAGTGAGAGATCTGCCTTGGAAATCTGAAAGCCAATAGTGACAAGATACTGTCCTATCTTGTCAGACCATGCTCTAGGTGCTTGCTTCAAGCCATACAAGGCTTTCTTCAACCTGCAAACAAACTCAGGATGAACAGCATGCATATAACCTGGTGGCTGCTCCATATAGACCTCTTCTTGCAAATCACCATGCAAGAAGGCATTCTTTACATCCATCTGATGTAAAGACCATCCCTTTGATGCAGCCATAGCAATGACTGCTCTTACGGTTGCCATCCTTGCAACCGGACTGAATGTTTCTTCATAGTCAATGCCATATGTTTGTGCATACCCCTTGACCACTAATCTTGCCTTGTATCTGTTCACAGAACCATCTGCATTGTGCTTCACCTTATAAACCCACTTACAGCCAATTGCATTCTTACCTTTAGGCAAAGGTACCAATTCCCATGTAGCATTTGCTTCCAAGGCATCCATTTCTTCATCCATGGCTTTCTCCCATTTTTCTTTTCCCATGGCTTGCTCAAAAGAAGTGGGTTCTGGTTCTTGTATCACCTTGACCATATATGCATAGTGAATGGCTGTAAATCCATCATATTTCAGCCTATCCACAGGATACCTAACTCTGGTAGACCTGCGCAAAGTGGGTTCACTCCCAGGTGCTCTCAAAACATTCCTGGTCTTCCTTACTCCAGGTGTAACAATAGAAGGAATACCCAACTCATCATCAATGCTCTGTTCTGAGCCACTGGATTCACCATCCACATAAGAGTGACCTGCATTCACATCAAACATGGGCTGATCTACCTTCTCTTTTCCTTTTCGTGATACCTGCATACCACTATTTGCGCTGCCTTCAGAAGATTCTCCTGATCTCAATCTGCCTGTCCATGGCGAAGAATGTGAACCACTGCTAGAGGACGCTCCAGGTCCACTAATATTTTGTGACTGCTGCTTTGAATTCTGTGCAGCATTACCATTTTGTGCATCTACATCATCAATCACATTTACTGGTTTATACCAGCTACTCATCTCATCAAAAACAACATCTCTGCTCACTGTAAACTTACGAGTAGAAGGGTTATAGCATCTATACCCTTTTTGCTGCAGAGAGTAACCAATAAAGATGCACTTTTCAGCTTTTGGATCCAACTTGGATCTCAACTCATCTGGCACATGTACATAGGCAATGCAACCAAAAATTTTCAAATGAGAAATATCTGGTTTCCTACCAGTATACCTCTCCTCTGGAGTCATTCCATGTATTGCTGCAGTGGGAGTCCTGTTCATTATGTAGACTGCTGTAGCAACTGCTTCAGCCCAATAAAAATCTGGCAAGTCTTTTTCATTGAGCATGGCACGAGATACCTCTCCAATATGCCTGTTTTTCCTTTCTGCAATTCCATTTTGTTGTGGGGTATAACTGCATGAATATTGCTGCTTTATGCCATGCTCCTGCAAGAACTTTGCAAACTCATTTGAGAGGTACTCTCCCCCTCCATCTGACCTTAGGCATTTTATTTGCAGACCTGTTTCTTTTTCAGCCATAGCTTTAAGAGTTTTGAAATGCCCAAAAACTTCACTTTTCTTTTTCATAAAATACACCCAAACTTTTCTGCTATAGTCATCAATAAAAGTGACAAAATAATGACAGCCTCCAAGAGATGCAGCTTTAGTAGTCTACACATCAGAGTGGATTAATTCCAATGGCTTCTCACTCTCTTGAACATGTCTAGGAAATGGTTTCCTTGCCTGTTTTCCAAACTGACAGGCTTCACATACCTTATGCATTTCTGCAACCTTGAATTTGGGCAATCCTGCAACAATATTTTGGGCCTGCATTGATTTAAGTCGCTGTACATTAACATGACCAATGCGTTTATGCCAGATATCAATATCTGCAACTACACCGGTCCCATGTGCAAACATTGCTGCACTCAATTCAGACATGTCTGCATCCAATGTAAACATTCTGCCCTTCTTCTTTCCTTTTGCTACCAAGCGACCTTTATTTTTCATATCCTCAACAAAACATCCATGAGGATTAAATCTGACCTGCAAGCCCTGTTCAACCATTTGACCGACAGAAACTAGATTCTTAGTGATATTCGGGACATGAAATACATCGGACAGGTATTTCTTTTTCCCATCCTGCATAGACAAGGGAATTTTTCCAATCTGCACAATAGGATGTGCAGTATCATCACCAGTCTCCACAAATCCTGGTTTTTCCATTTTCCTTGCATCCTCCATCCATTCTGCATGACCTGTCATGTGGTTTGATGCACCTGAGTCAACATACCATACATCATTGCTTTCTTCTGCACTTGTCACAGAATTGTTCATGTGCTGCACCATGAACAAATGTTCATTTTTGTCATCACCCTGTCTGTTAGAAGATGCATAATTCCCTTGTTGCAGTTTTCCATTCATGATGTCATTCTGCTTTTTATAGCAGTCTTTAGCCATATGACCCATTTTACCACAATAGTAGCATTCAACATTACTGTTTGCATTTTGGCCTCTTTGCCATCCACCACGACCTCTTTGGCTCCCCCTGCCTCTAGAGTTACCACGTCCTCCTCCATAGGACTGGTTTTCTTGAGTTTGCTGCATATTCTGATTTCTACCACGGCCTCCAAATCGGCCTCCTCTACCTCTGCCTCTACCTCTTCCAGCATTTGAGTAGAAGACAGCTTCTTTTGAAGTTCCTCCTGAAGAAGATGCACCACCATTTCTCTGTTCCTCAGAAATTAGAAGAGCAATCAACTCCTCAAAATCAGGAAATCTTTCACGAACTGAAATGGATGTCCGAAACTGTGCATAATCCTTTCCTAGACCATTCAAGGTCACAGAAACTAAATCATCATCTTCCACTGGTGACCCAATGGAAGCAAGTGCATCTGCAATCTTCTTTACCTTCATGTGGTAGTCGTT
Organism: Lygodium microphyllum; assembly: GCF_053477565.2. NCBI lineage: Eukaryota > Viridiplantae > Streptophyta > Polypodiopsida > Schizaeales > Lygodiaceae > Lygodium > Lygodium microphyllum. Next base: position 17,572,751 of record NC_141142.1, read on the forward strand.
GATGCTCATATTTTCTCTTTGCACATTGTGCAACTCTTGCTTGAGCTGCATTTTCCTGGCTTGCGTATTTGTGCTATACATCTTTGACAGAGTATCCCATGCCTCCTTTGGCGTACTTGCATCCTGAATATGCACAATCATGGAGTCTGAAATGCTGATAGACAACCAATACATAACTTTCCTGGCTCTCTCATGCCATGCTTTGAATGCCTGCATTTGCTGTTGATTGGGAACATCAGGAAGAACTGGTTCTTCTTCATTTCCTGCAACAAATTCCCAATATCCTTTTCCCATAAGGAAATTCGTCATTCTAAACTTCCATGCCTGGAAGTTGTTCTTGTCAAGCTTTTCAGTGACAATCTGTGAAAGAGAATCAGATGCCATTACAAAAGACTGCAAAAAATTCTGTCACTGCAAAACCCACAGCTTCACCCTCACAAGGGAGAATCTGCAAATCTGGCGAAAGTGGTATTTGACCACACAGTCACTTCCTAGTGACGATTTTGCATCAACAGGCAACAGGGATGATTCTGTAACTCCCAATGTCTCTACGCACAATCATACAATGCAATTTTTACTGTAACTATTCACCGACCTGTAGAACAGTGGTTGCACAGCATAAAACCGAGCCTTTTCCTGAGTGCGTGCAGAAAACTTCCGTCTGCAAAACAGGCCCCGAAATGGCCTCAAATAAAAAAAACAAGGTCGCCAAGGGCTAAAGCCCTTCCCCGCAGCATATACTGCCCTCTTGCTTCACCGCGAAGGGCGTCTCAACCTGAGACAATTCACTCCTGCAATTTCCGGCTGTGCTACCTGCAGAGATCTGCTCCTCTTACCAGACCACCGCGAGCTTGGCTTGCTTTCTTGAGCTCCTTACCACGAACAAGGCTCTGATACCATGTCAAGATTGTGGGAGAGAAGGAAGGAGTCTCGCTTGAAGCTTTCTTGCTTGCACAATGGGGGAAGACACACAAGGGTGGAGGCTGAAAACAGTTTTCCTCTTCTTAGTTGTGTAAGCCAAAAGAACTCTAGTACAAAGAAATAGAAGAACCCTAGATATGGGTCTCAAACCAAACTCAACTAACTAAGGTGGCATACTAACTGAGCCACGAACTAGAGTAGATAAGGATAGCTATCATGTAGCTATTATTCATGGGCGGTGTACCAACCGCGTCTGCAACTGACAAGTCGGTGACATAAATACACAACGGTCACCCTGGCGTATCACGAGTGGAGCTCGATATCTCAACAAGAGATGTATTCCTAGGAGTTGGCATAGACTAATTACCTTGGTTGTGTGTACTTAAAAGGTTAAAGGGAAGGATTGCACTAGACCTCCCCAAGGCTAGTTGCAGAACCCTACACCGAGGGGGTTGGATTTACTTCTTCATAGAGCTCGGACTGTTGGCCCCAATGGCAAGAGATTGTTCCATAGGGAGGACATTAGGTAGAAAGTGGTAAGGGTGCCAAGGGACTAGATCAACTAGTTGACCTTAATATCAAATTAGAAACCTTAATTCAAGTCGATCCTTGTGGTTATGGACAGAGTTTCCCCATGAGGTAGACTCAAACAATACCTAGGTGACAAAAGTCATGGTATTCCAAATGAGTTCCAAATAGTGTTGCCTAAAATTGTATCTTTATATACTACCAAAATCGTGTCACTAAAGGCTTTTCGGTCAAGCATGCTACAGAGGAAGCCACGGAGAATATAGATACATGTGAGAGTAAAGCAAAGGTGTTTAATGCATAATCAAGAGAAAACACGACCATTGCCATGATGACACCCTCTTCGTAGGTTGCACACAATAGCCTCAAGCTACACAATAAGAAGTGTAAGAGCAACAACATTAAAGGAAAGAATATCCTCAGGGTCGTGATGGCATTTTCTTTGCAAAAGCTCACAAGCACATGCTTGAAATAGTATTTTGCAAGGGTTTACCTCTCTTCTAAAGAGAAAACCAAGAGAAGAAGAGTTTACAATCGCATAGACCTATCAACTCAAGTCCTCTTGGTTAGTATCACTTTGTGGGCAAGGGGTTTTCTTCACACTTCTTGGGTCACACGTAGAGAGAGAATACATTACGGATAGCTCAATAAGGTTTTTTTTGGGAACTTAGCATTCATTACTCTTCTCCATGAACACTCGATGTGGGCTCAATTTTAGCACTCCCAAACTAGTTGGAGGGGGAGATTTCGCACTAGCATAAGTGCAAAATCTCCATGAGCGCTTAAGGTGGGCTCAGTTTCTAGCACTCCCAAGCTAGTTGGAGGGGGAGATTTTGCACTAGCACAAGTGCTCAAGTAAGTTATGCACATTACTCTTCTCCATGAGCTCTCGGTGTGGACTCAATTTCTAGCACTCCCAAACTGGTTGGAGGGGGATATTTTGAACTAGCATAAGTGCTCAAGAAAGTTATGTGCATGCTAGCAACTCATTATAGTACTATCCAACATGATAACTCTATAAGAAGTGAGGATAAGAGGTGGCGAGGCTATGTAAGTTAATTAGGTGAGTATTTTTCCTAAGAATTTGAGGCTTCTATTTTCTCAAAGGAGGATCATATCAGCTTTTCAATTGCTTCATGAACTAGGGTTTGTACTTTACTTTATTATGTTAGCAAAGCGAGTCATTTGGAATATCCTAGGCTTTTAATTGGCTATGCATACAATTCAATAATTTCTAATTACTACATATATAATTTAATAATTTCAACTTAACTAATAATAATGAGTTTTTCTCTATTAAAGAGAGTACTTTTACTCAAGAATTTCATGACCTAGTTTTAACAAACTTAATTCATATTTTTTCAATGTTTATATGATTCATAAATACAAAAACATTATTCTTGATGCAATTACTTGATTTCTAATTCTTACGAACATTTGTTGTGAAATTTTTTAATGATTTTTTGAATTAAAAATTTATTTATTTAATGCACTTTGCTTATATATGTAGCTAAAGTAAGATTTAATTCTATGCATTGTAATTTATCCTACCTTTCAAGATGTAAAAGATGTAAAGTAATAGATTCTAATTTATTCTAATATTCCTTTCTTATCAAAATTTTTAACTTGCATAAGTTACGAATGATAAAATATCCATTTAAAATTTAGAAGAATAGTCGATAAGCTTATAAAAGGAACCTAGGATGATGTTGCATGAGATGGTGTATTGTCCACACTCATGAGACTGCATTTGTAAATCCCACGTTCCCCACTTAAGAGTATAATCTCTTTAGCGCCATCATGAATAAGGTCCTCGTGCACTAGCCTTGCAAGCTTCGTTGGTCTTGAAGATATGATTGGAAACCTCAAGCAACTTGGTGGATCCCTTGCACAGAGATCTTGTAGAGAGGAGAAGGAGCTATTCCACATATGCTAAAGGCAAGAGGGTGGACAAATTTTCTGCAAGTTGGAAGTGGTGCTCTTTTATATAGTGCTTGTTAGTGATGATGGTCTCTTCTTACTCTTCTCTTCCCTTACTACTCCACCTCTTCCTCTTTTATCTTCCTTCTTTGCCTACTCTCTTCTCTGTATTATCCTTCTCTTGCTCCTCCCCCTATCTCTTCTTATCACTCCTTCCTACCTCCTCCTCCTTCTCTTATTTTTCTCCTATTCTCCTCCCTTACTCTTCTTCTTCTTTCCTCGTACCTTCTCCTTCTTCTTCCTACCTTTTCCTTCCTCTCCCCTTTCTCTCACTTCTCCTATCTTCTTCCCTTCTCTTCTCCTCTCGGGGAGTTTAGTCATAAATATATATACGTATCACATGGGTTCAACATAAGGAATTTTGAAAATTTAATTTTAATACATTTTTAACATACATAAGCATCCCATATAAAGGGGTTACTTACAGATTGAATAGAAAAGGGTTATGTTTTATCAAGGAAAAATGCATAGATAAGGATATTTACAAATATGCCTTGAACACACGTGATATAAAGGGTATACATATAATGGAATCCCCCCCCCCCCCCCCCCACACACACACACACACAGAGTGAGTAGCAACTAGTGGCTAAGAGAACAAAAAAAAAAAAAAAAAACCTATGCTTAAGTCTTGGTCAAGGGTTATAGCCTTATCAAGGCTTCTAGTTGGATCAAATGTGGCTCTTTAATCTCCCTCTCACTCACTGTCTATGATATAATTAAGGTTGTTGCTAACTACTATGAAATTTTGGGTCGATTAGTGGAGGGCTTTGGATCTTTTCAAGGCAAAGATGGTGATGAGCTCAAAGAGAGGGTGGCGTTTGATTTGATGGCAGTGGCACAATAGTTGATGGGTGGTATTTTTTTTCTTTCCTAAAGAATTAAGGGTTAAATCTTTTATTAATCTCTCCTTTTAAGCCCCCTTCACATGTGGGTTTTCGGGGACATTACGTATGTAGACTGAAGATGTTGTGACTAAAAGTGCACATGCTATAGAGCTCATGGATGTAGATGATACAATGATACTATATGCAAATAATGTATTGAGAGAGGGTATACATGATACTCATGCCTTGTCTGATGCTTTACTAATACAAACAAAGGATATAGTGACTCAGGATATAAATGAGATGGATGCTTTGATGATGTCTGATGAAAAGGAGTCAAAATGCTTACAGGAAGTTGAAGATGTAAATTATGAAGGACATATAGTATCTAGATAGGTTGAGTATACATATGGCAAAGCAAAGGTTGGTGAATAGCTTTTACCAATATTTTCTTCTATGCAAGGTAAACAAAGCAAGATGATAAAAAGAAAATAACCATGCATCTGTTTATATGATGATGGATGGATTGAATGTGTGATTATTGAGGATACAAATATTCATGTTTATGATCTAGGTGAATGCTTTCATGAGGTTGATTTATGCAAAATGTTAAAGTGGACTATTGCTCTTCATGGTCTTTGTGTATTTCCATGTGTGATATACAGACCGTATGGACTAGGAGAAAGCATGTGGTTTGCATGCATGACTTATTAGGTGATTATGACGTGGTTTGTATATTTCATATTTATATTGCCATGTGTGATATACAGGTTGTATGGAGCAAGAGAAAGCATGCATGTCAAGGAGAGGGCTGGGAGGTGAGGGAAAGAAGAGTAGGAGAGAAAGAAAAGAGGAGAGAGAAAGAGTGACAAGGAGAGAGAAAGACTAGAAAGATAGAAAATTAGAGAGAGAAACCATGAAAGCTAGGTAGAAGTAGGTGAGATGGGAGAGAATAATTGTATTATGATCAAAGCTGTAAAAATTTACATGTCTCATACCTTTTATACCTATGTTAGTGTGACAACGTATTATTGATAACTCTCTCTCACTAACACATATATTTCCAGCTTCTTACAATCTACCCCTCCTGAAAGGTTTTTTCCCACAAAAAAAAAGTTATAATGGCAAAGAAGGATGGAATAAATAGAGTACTACTCTGATTTCGGTTATACAAAAGATGTGATGGGAACCAAATAGTGAAGAGTTATTTATTGAAATGAAGATATAAAGGAAAGCCTATATCATATACATAATCTAGATGTCTTCAAAAGGAATGGGAGCCTTTAAACCTTCAAGAAATAGCCTCTATAAAGACTAGATAGCTTGCTATATAAAATAGGGCATGTTGAAGAAAATTGGCATAAATTTTAATAGAAGTATCCAAATATAGGGTGTACCACATATTAAAATGTGGCTATTGGAGAGTTCTTTTACCTTATGTAGGTGGCTGAAGTCTAAAATTTAGCTAGGGTGAAATCTGTTCTAAAATAGATTGCTATCCACACCCTATTTAGAGTGCAACTGGCTCCCATGTAACTATGTCTCAGCCCACCAATGCATGTTGTAGATAGGAAACTCATCCAACATAGAATCTAGTCTCCAAAAAGATTCCTTAAGTAGTTAACCTTTCCAATTAATCAAATACTCAATGATGGAGCCAAAACCGAAGCTTCTTTTCATGACCTATGACCTCCTTAGGAATGTACTAAATAAGTCCTTCATCCATAGGAGAGGCAACTCATCAACTATTTCCATCTGGGTGTCATAAAAGGGTTTGAGTTGACTAACATGGACTATCTTATGAATTTTAGTGGAAGAGGGAAGTTCCAATCGATATGCCAAGTCTCCAATGCTTCAAGTTTCTGTAGGGCCCATAGAACTTGTGAGCAAGTTTGTTGCTAGAGCCATCCTTTAGAGTAGAACATCAAGACTTGGATACTTTCAAAATAACTAACTCTCCCTCTTGGAACTCCAAAGTTTGTCTATTCTCATTAGCATACACCTTCATCTGATCTTGACATTTTCTAAGATTCATCTTACATTGTTGAAGAAGGGCATGCATTCTTTTCAATTTCTCCTTTCCATGAGGATTAATCTTCTCATTGAAAATAACTTTGGGTAAGGGTACCTTGTAGCCATACATAGCCTCAAAGGGTGAAACTTCAATGCTAGCATGAGATGAGTTATTATAGGCAAACTCAACCAAATGTACCATGAATACCACACGTGTTGTACATCATGACAAAAATGGCGAAGGTAAGTCGCTAGCCACTTATTAACCCTTTTGACTGACCATTAGTCTATGGATAATAGGATATAGAAGGAGCCAATTTAGTTTCCATGGAGTAGAATACCACTTGCTAGAAGTTTCTCATGAACTTGGTATCTCTATCATACATAATCACATGTGGTAATCCATGTAGTCTAAAGTTTTTCTCTATGAAAAGTGGCTAGCCACTTGTGAAGCAGTGAACTGAGTCTTGGTAGTAATGGAATGGGCTACCTTAGTGAGTTTGTCCACTACCACATAAATGCTATTCAAACCCCTTTCAGTATATAGGTAAACCAGTAATGAAGTCCATGGTAATATGTGTCCATTAACCTTCTGGAATAGACAATGGTTGCAACAAACTACATGGCTTATGGGAACTATATTTGTTCAGTTGACAAGGCATACATTTCATATCATAATCCTTAACATCTTTCCACAATCTTTTCTAGTGAAAGCTCTTGGTAATTTTATCATAGGCCTTAAATGCTCCCAAGTGTCCAAAAAAATGTAATTTCTCAATAATTTTCAGCATGAAAGAAGAAAAAGAGAGAATAACAATCTTGCCATTAAACCAAATGAGGGCATTTTAAAGCTAATAATGTGAGTTTTCGTCCATAAGACCTTGCTGTAATTTCTAAAGTCTCATCATCCGAAAGATAGGCTTCTTGTAACTCATCAATCCAGTCACCATATAACTCAATCATAGCTGAAACCCAACATGCCCACATTCTAGAGAGAGAATCAACTACCACATTGTCTTTGCCTCTTGTATGAGTGATATCAAAATCATAGTTTTTCAAGGTAGCTACCTACCTATACTACTTAGGGGTAAGGTTTGACTGAGTAAGGAAGTACTTTAGGACCATGTGATCACTTTGAACTCTAAACCGACTGCCATACAAAAATAATGACATTTTTAAATTGCATATAGAATAGCTAACATCTCTTGGTTTGTCAAGATTGTGGGAGACAAGGAAGGAGTCTCACTTGTAGCTTTCTTGCTTGCACAATGGGGGAATACACACAAAGGTGGAGGCTGAAAACAGTTTTTCTCTTCTTAGTTGTGTAAGCCAAAAGAACTCTCATACAAAGAAATAGAAGAACCCTATATATGGGTCTCAAACCAAACTCAACTAACTAAGGTGGCATACTAACTGAACCACGAACTAGAGTAGATAAGGATAGCTGTCATCTAGCTATTATTCATGGGCGGTGTACCAACCGCATCTGCAACTAACAAGTCGGTGACATAAATGGACAACGGTCACCCTGGCATACCACGAGTGGAGCTCGATATCTCAACACTCCCCCTTGAGCTCAATCCCAATTCCTACGCACCAAGCAGGTCTCTGAACTTGCGCAGCTTCTCTGCGCCCAATGCCTTCATAAATATGTTAGCTACCTGATCCTCTATGCCGACATAAACTAGATCAATAAGACCTAGTAAAACTCTCACACACACATAGTGATAATGCACCTCAATGCACTTTGTTCTAGCATGATAGACCGGGTTATTTGCCAAGTGTATACTACTCATGTTATCACAATAAATGACAACTGGCCCATCTGTAGACTAATGCATATCATAAAGTAGCATATGCAACCAAGCTACCTCACATGCAGCCATTGATGCACCCATGTACTCAGCCTCTGTGCTTGACAAGGCAACTGTAGGTTGTTTCTTGCTGCTCCAAGTGACTGCAGCACTCCCAAAAGAGAACACATATCCACAGGTAGATCGTCTATCAGAAATACTACCAGCCCAATTAGCATCAGTGTATCCATGCAACTGTATCTCAATCCCAGTCTCATAAAATAGTCCATACTGCAATGTGGACTTCACATACCTGAGTATGCGTCTAGCTGCATCCAAATGCGGTTTCCTTGGAGCCTGCATAAACTGACTTACCAATCCAACAACATAGCTCAAATCTGGCCTAGTAATAGTCATATAAATCAAACTTCCTACTATGCATCTGTACATAGTAGGGTCTTCGAGAAGCTCACCTGCATCTGTGCTCAACTTCACATTCTGTTCCAAAGGAACTAAAATAGGCTTACAACCTGTCATCCCATATTTGGACAGCATGTCCAATCCATACTACCTCTGCAAGAGCCATATCTCACTTGGTGATCTAATTATCTCAATGCCCAAGAAATAACATAGCTCTCCCAAATCCTTCATCTCAAACTTCTGCTTCAATAGCATTTTCACATGAAGGATATCTTCATCACTATCACCTGTGATAATCAAATCATTAACATAAATGACAAGCAGCATAATACCTTTCTCTATTTTTCTCACATAAAGTGAGAAATTTGCCTTGGAAATTTGAAAGCCAATAATAACAAGATACTGTCCTATCTTGTCAGATCATGCTCTAGGTGCTTGCTTCAAGCCATACAAGGCTTTCTTCAACCTGCAAACAAACTCACGATGAACAACATGCACATAACCTGGTGGCTGTTCCATATAGATCTCTTCTTGCAAATCACCATGCAAGAAGGCATTCTTTACATCCATCTGATGTAAAGGCCATCCCTTTGATACAGCCATAGCAATGACTGCTCTTACGGTTGCCATCCTTGCAACCGGACTGAATGTTTCTTCATAATCAATGCCATATGTTTGTGCATACCCCTTGACTACTAATCTTGCCTTGTATCTATTCACAGAACCATCTGCATTATGCTTCACCTTATAAACCCACTTACAACAACCAAAGGTACCAATTCCCATGTAGCATTTGCTTCCAAGGCATCCATTTCTTCATCCATGGCTTCTTCCATTTTTCTTTTTCCATGGCTTGCTCAAAAGAAGTGGGTTCTGGTTCCTGTATTAGTTTGACCATATAGGCATAGTGAATGGCTGTAAATCCATCATATTTTAGCCTATCCACAGGATACCTAGCTCTGGTAGACCTGCGCAAAGTAGGTTCACTCCCAGGTGCTCTCAAAACATCCCTGGTCTTCCTTACTCCAGGTATAACAATAGAAGGAATACCCAACTCATCATCAATGCTCTGTTCTGAGCCACTGGATTCACCATCCACATAAGAGTGACCTGCATTCACATCAAACATGGGCTGATCTACCTTCTCTTTTCCTTTTCGTGATACCTACATACCACTATCTGCATTGCTTTGAGAAGATAGTTGGCATTTTGGCCTCTTTGCCATCAACCACGACCTCTTTGGCTCCCCCTGCGTCTAGAGTTACCATGTCCTCCAAAGGACTGGTTTTCTTGAGTTTGCTGCACATTCTGATTTCTACCATGGCCTCCAGATTGGCCTCTTCTACCTCTGCCTCTACCTCTTCTAGCATTTGAGTAGAAGACAGCTTCTTTTGAAGTTCCTCCTGAAGAAGATGCACCACCATTTCTCTGCTCCTCAGAAATTAGAAGAGTAATCAACTCCTCAAAATTAGGAAATCTTTCACGGATGGAAATGGATGTTCGGAACTATGCATAATCCTTTCCTAGACCATTCAAGGTCATAGAAACTAAATCATCATCTTCCATTGGCGACCCAATGGAAGCAAGTGCATCTGCAATCTTCTTCACCTTCATGTGGTAGTCATTGATGCTCATACTTTCTCTTTGCACATTGTGCAACTCTTGCTTGAGCTGCATTTTCCTGACTTGCATATTTGTGCTATACATTTTTGACAAAGTATCCCATGCCTCCTTTGGCGTACTTGCATCTTGAATATGCACAATCATAGAGTCTGAAATGCTGATAGACAGCCAGTACATAACTTTCCTGGCTCTCTCATGCAATGCTTTAAATGCCTGCATTTGCTGTTGATTGGGAACATCAGGAAGAACTGGTTCTTCTTCATTTCCTGCAACGAATTCCCAATATCCTTTTCCCATAAGAAAATTCGTCATCCTAAACTTCCATGCTTGGAAGTTGTTCTTGTCAAGCTTTTCAGTGACAATCTGTGAAAGAGAATCAGACGCTATTACAGAACACTGCAAAAAATTCTGTCACTGCAAAGAACACAGCTTCAGCCTCATAAGGGCAAATCTGCAAAACTGACGAAAGTGGTATTTGACCACACAGTCACTTCCTAGTGACGAATTTGCATCAACAGGCAACAAGGATGATTCTGTAACTCCCAATGTCTCTGTGCATAGGCATACGATGCAATTTCTATAGTAACTTTTCATCGACCTGGAGAACAGTGGTCGCACAGCATAAAACAGGGCCTTTTCCTGAGTGCGTGCAGAAAACTTCCGCCTCCAAAACAGGCCCTGAAATGGCCTCAAATAAAAAAAATAGAGCAACCTAAGGGCTAAAGCCCTCTCCCGCAGCATATACAGCCCTCTTGCTACACCGCAAAGGGCGTCTCAATTTGAGACAATGCACTCTTGCACTTTTCGGCTGTGCTACATAGAGACTTGCTCCCAAAACAAAAAAATGAAAGCAACACTTGTCCTCTTACTAGAACACTGCGAACTTGGTTTGCTATCTTGAGCTCCTTACCATGAACAAGGCTCTGATACCATGTCAAGATTGTGGAAGAGAAGGAAGGAGTCTCACTTGTAGCTTTCTTGCTTGCACAATGGGGGAATACACACAAAGGTGGAGGCTGAAAACAGTTTTTCTCTTCTTAGTTGTGTAAGCCAAAAGAACTCTCATACAAAGAAATAGAAGAACCCTATATATAGGTCTCAAACCAAACTCAACTAACTAAGGTGGCATACTAACTGAACCACGAACTAGAGTAGATAAGGATAGCTGTCATCTAGCTATTATTCATGGGTGGTGTACCAATCGCATATGCAACTAATAAGTCGGTGATATAAATGCACAACGGTCACCCTAGCATACCACGAGTGGAGCTCGATATCTCAACATGGTTGTCATAGACATTCATAACCATTTCTTTATTTGTTAGCTTGAGCCATTCAAAGGCCATAAATCCATGCTCCTGTAGCAAATAGCCCCTATGCCATGGCCACTGGCATTACACTATATGGTAACCTCTAGAGAAATTTGAGTATCCTAGAATATAAGCAAAAATAAGTAATTCTTTTAATTGGTTGAAGCTACTGTCTACAAGTGCATCCCAAAAGAAATCTTTCTTCTTAACTTGTCAGTCAGAGGAGTTGTTATAGTTGCATAATGCTTAATGAATTGGCGATAGAATGATGATAGACCAAGAAACCCTTGAAGGGAAGTAGTGGTGATAGGTGTTGGCTAATCTATGACATATTGCACCTTCTTAGGGTTAGCTTGTATCCCTAGTTCATTGACAATATGGCCCAAGTACTCCACTTCAGTAGTTTACATAAAGAACATTTCTTCTCCTTAACAAAGAGTCTATGATGTCTCAACCATAAAGAACCTTCCTCATATGTGATAAATGGTCCTATAAAGTCTTGTTGTAAATCAATATGTCATGAAAGAAGACTAGGGCACACTAAAAGAGGAAAGGTTGGAAAATCTTATTCATTAGACTTTGGAAGGTAGTCGGAGCATTAATAAGCCCAAATGGTATCACTAGAAAATGGTATAGCCTATGCTTAGTCCTAAAGGCAGTCTTAACTTCATCACCCTCTCACATAAAAATTTGATGATATTCATACCTCAAGTCAATCTTGATAAACAATCTAACCCCCTTAAGCTCATCAAGAAAATCATCAACTCTAGGTTTTAGATACCTATTCTTCACTGTGATCTTGTTTAGATCCTTGTAGTCAATACACATCCTAAAGGATCTACCTTTCTTCTTCACTAACAAGATCGGAAATGCATAAGGTGAAGAACTAGGCTTAATAAATCCAATCTTTAAAATCTTGTTGATTTACTTGGCTACTTTTTTATGCTCGCATTTTGACAACATGTAGGGTGGCTTATTGATTGGCTTTGAATGAGGTTCTAAATCAATAGGGTGATCCATTACTCTCTTACGAGGTAATGAAGTTGGTACTTTAAACGAGTCCTTATACTCCTCAAAGTAGAGCTTTCAAAGTAGGACTTTCTACTAAATTTTTGGACTGATCTTCTACCTTTTTATTTAAGTGTAATAAAAAAATTTGTGAGCGCTTCTTGTACTCGAGTTGTTTTATGGTGATAAGCTGAAAGGTAGATTTACTTGGGATGCTGTGTAGATGGATAGACTGCCCATCAATAGCAAACTCCATGTACAACTGTGAGAAATTCATAGTAAACTTTCCTAAAGTCATCAGCCAATCAAAACCAAGGACAATATCTATGGGTCCTATCATAAGATCCGAGATACATGCTCAAATTTCTTATATACTTAAAAATTATATGGTGAATATTATGCTGGCACAGAGAGAGAACATATGAGAGAAAATAAAGATGTAGAGAGAGAGAGAGAGAGAGAGAGAGAGAGAGAGAGAGAGAGAGAGAGAGAGAGAGAGAGAGAGAGAGAGAGAGAGAGAGAGAGAGAGAGAGAGAGAGAGAATACACTAGGGACTAGAAGATTGGCAAGTCCCCCCCTTGTGGAGTTATATTATTGACAAGAAGCAAGCTCCTCCATTATATATAAACCAGTTCTTAACTTGTAGATCTTGGAAACAAGATCATGGTTCCTTGCACGGTATACAATTGGCTAACACTTGCACAACTTGGAAGTTGGCACCTTTTGATCCTTCTTGAGTCTCTCCTTCTCTCCTACACAATATGTGTAGGGCACCTTTTGATCCTTCTTGAGTCTCTCCTACACAATATGTGTAGGGCTCTCCTCTTGGAGCCTGATTTCAGTAGAGCTTTCACAACACTTGCACCTCCTCTCCTACACAATATGTGTAGGGATCTTCTCTTGGAGCTTGATTTCAGCAAAACTTCTGCAGCACTTGCATCTTCTCTTCTCTTCTTGGAACTTGATTTCAGTAGAGCTTCTGCAACACTTGCTTCTTCTCTTCTCCTCTTGGAACTTGATTTCAACAGAGCTTCCACAACACTTGCTCCTTCTCTACTCCTCTTGGATGCATGAAAAGTGATGCTTCCTTTACATCTCCCACACCCAAGGAGAGTCTCCTCTTTTATAGGCTTCAAGAGCTTCTCTTCTTGGAGAGAGACTTGAGTGCCAAGATTGAAAAGGTTCATCTTCATGCAAGATGTGGCTGTTCCAAGACCTACTCTACAACACTAATTTCAAAATATCTCTCTATGCATTGCTCGGGATGGAAAAATGTCCAACACGAAAGTTGTAGATCTTGCCGTTTACGATAATTCTTGTGGGCCATTTTTAGAGATTGGCTTTCTATCGCAATATATTTTAAAAATGAATTCACCATGTCTATTTTAAGAAAAGCAACTTTTTAAACTCTACTCTTAACTTATGGTCCGTGCAACCACCTTGAGACATAGATAAGGAGAGTTCATTAGATTGCCTTGGGCCTCAACCTTAAGATTGACTTCCCACAAAGCTTGTGTCATCTTAGACCTTAGAAAGAGAAAATCACTTCTCTCCTCACTTCCAGAGGATGATGTCTCTTATCTTTCTTAGTGAGAGAATTACCTCTCTCGTTTTTCTTAGTGAAAGAATTACTTCTCTTCTTAATTCATTAAGAGAGAAAAGACCTTAAACCTTGACTTGTAAGGGAGAGGATGACCCCAAATGAATGCAATGCTCATTACACACAGGTGAACATTCCTAGGCGTCCCCGAATGCACACATAAATACACATACACAATGCTAATGCACTTCCTCGTCTTAGAACTCAATCCATCTTCATTTATGTGTAACTCCTTAGTTCTTGTGTACACTCTTACACTTGGCAGACACTTCCTTCCCCCTTCATAACTTGTATTGCCTGTACTAGATATCCTCATCACAGTGCTTTAATCACCCCATTAAATGATGCACTAGGAATACTAGTCTCTAAATGGTCTCATGGCCATGCTAAATCATCATTAACATTTAAAGAAAAGTGAGTCATTAGTTTATTGATATAAATTTACTAAATAGAGAATGCGTAATAAGCAATCGATTTAGTGACAGGTCCCATTGCTAAAGCTAAATGTATGGGAACTTATGGGCACATTTGAGTGCCGATTTCCTCTTCTCCATTAGCTACTTGTATACTTATGGGTTGCTATAAATTAGTGGAAAATAAATGTAACCTATCCACAACTGAGTTATTCAAAAAACTGTGTGTACTACCATTGTCTATCAAGATAAGCACATCCTTTCCATGAATGACACCATTCATATGAAGTGTATTAGGGCTCTTTGTAATATTCCAAGCATCCATGGAAATAGAACAAAGAGTAGTGGCATCAAGAGGCAAAATTGTCCCACTAGGATCAAAAGGAATATGCCCACTAGGGTCAAATGGGAATCCATCTGCAACCTCATAAGACAGACCAGGATCAGTATCCTCATCATGCTCTTCAAATTCATCTTGTGCACTCACTATTGGTTCATCAACAACCTCATTATCCCCATCCTCAAGTACTATCATGTTATACTTATTAGCCTTAGTATTCTTAAAAGTGCACTTTGATGCATGATTAGTAGTATACTTTCACCACATTTGAAACATAGACCATTTTCTTTTCTTTTCTTGAAAAGATTCATAGATATAAACTTAACATTATTTGTTGAATTATTTCGGTCTCTATTATTGTCACCTTGCTTAGGCTCCATTTTATGACTGATTGCTGAATTCGAAGCACTTTGGTGTCTTGAGGCATTGAAAGTAGGGTAAGTAGGGACTTTGGGATTGCTAAATGAAGTATTGGAACCTCCATAATTGCTACCAAAGTTTCCTTATTTAGCAACAATCCTTTACTTTTGAAAATAAGCCTGCATAGGAATGTCCCTCCTATACTTATGATCATATCTCTTAGCTAAATCAATAGCAGGGAATGGTGTGGCAGGCTTCTGGGCCATAATATCCATTGACAAGTTAGACTCTAGACCATAGATATACTTATGCATCTTTCCATCATTGCTCAAACTCTCTACATACATAGTAAGATTCAAAAAGTGACTTGTATACTCTCTAATTGATAGACTTCTTTAGTCCAATCGATCTTCTTGTCAACTTTTCTTTCTCAATGGGAGATACAAACACCTGAGCCATCTTAGCTTTGAATTCCTCCCAACTATCAACCTACTGATTTTCCCTCTTTATGTACATATATCATGTATGAGTAAAGCCCTCAAGGCATAGAGTAGGAAAGTGAATCTCTTTGTCATTTGACCTAGGGAAAGTATCAAATTAGGACTCCAACTTGGAAGTCCACTCTTTCTATTCCAATGATAGTTGGTTTGAAACCTGCCTAGAGAAATTAGTGGTTGGTTTCTAGTGGTTTGAGGAGGATTTGACCCATGAATGCTAAAAAAAGACTCATTAGCTCTAAAAGAAGTCTCCCTGATCTCATAAGTGCTATGTGGTATCCCTTTGTTTCCAATGATACTTGATTGAGGATTATTGTTTGATGGCTGAAATGACTATTTATCTCTACTCTCTTTGTCTATGGTGCTGCCACTATAAGCATAGAAATCTGAATGCTAGGTTTGTCCAAAGAATATCTAGTAGAAGAAGTAAAATTCTCTAAAGAATCCTTAGTAGATTAAGACACATGCTCTATGACTTCCTTGATCTGGATGTTTGATTGAACCAATTGTTCAACCACCTGATCCAATTTAGAAACCAATTCCATGTGTCTGATGGATTGCCTAATCTCATGTTACAAAGAGTGGCTTCTACTAGTTGAATCAAGTTACTAAGAAGCAAGAGACGAGGTTTCTTGGCAACCACCATGGGAGCTTCAACTAAAAGCTTGAGAGAGAGAAGAAAGAGAAAGCTTGTCCTGAAAAGTAACTGAACTTCTAACCAAGACTAACTCTAATCTTCATATCTTTAATAATTTTACCTCTAAAATAGAATGTTATTGATGTAGGACTTGTTGTTTTGTCCAAAATGTCTCCAAATGTGCCTTCAAGTACTCCAGTTAACTCTAACTAGTTGTCCTTGGTCTCCTTGGTCACTGCACTTGTCCATTTTCCAAACTGACACCCTGTCCTTGAGTAACAAGGAAGGAACAAGATTGAGAAGGAAATCCAAGAAAGGATTGTATCGAATGAATCAAAGACCAATGCTTTGATAACACTTGTCAAGGTGTAACGTGCCCACCTGTCCACTTGTAGGACACGTCTTAGCAACCCATCGGGAAGAGAGTCCAGAAAGCGCCACCCGACACTCCCACGAAATTTCACAGGGTTTGTGATCTAGGTCTTCCCGAGTCTACCACGAAGCGGAAGCATTCTGGCCGTTCCCACTTAGGATTGACCTGAAACATGGTTTCCCTAATGGTCAAGTTCCTCGGAGGTAACTAGCGTTGATGAACTACTTTACGCAGAAACATCAGGGTCGAAGCGGATTTATATTGCACTTGGTTCAAGGAAAATGGAAAATGAGAGGGATGCGAAGCTCGACCTCTCTGCCCGTAAGGCATATCCCATTTTGTTCCCCTAAAACAGTATAAATCGGGACTCTAGCTTTCTAGATTCTAGGTCATCATTACCTTGTTGTCAATTCCTTTGAGAAAAGTTCCCGGCCAAACGGGACCACCCTTCCATAGGACGGACCTATGGTCACATCCATCGCACTTTCCTCAGGTTGCTTTAGTTGTCTAATTACCTACCACATTTAGTTTGACAAGCAAAAATAGCTTCCTTAGTTAGCCAATTAATCATCGGTTCCTTCACGTAACTTAAGCACTGACATAGAAAAACAATGTCAAGCAAGTTCCTTTTCAACATTTGATCTTATTTATCAGTCTTTGGAATACATCATATAGTCCTGCCCGAAGGCTATTCCATAATCTGCCCAAAGGCTAATCCATAATTCGCCCGAAGGCAATTCCAACAATCCATAGGGATTGCTATTCCAAGTTTCCGCCCGTAGACTAGTATGCGGGCCTCGAGATCCAATCTCGAGTCACGTTGGCCTCTTATGTAGGGTCCGGAGGCAAGGGATTTACGGCGAGAGTCCCCCTGGCACCCAAGCGTCCTCTTGCTCCAAGTAGCACCCATGGAGAGACCTCTCGCGGCGGGTTCGGTCTACGTACCTGGCGTGGCGCAGCTAACAACCCCCTTGGATAGGGTCAAGCAGACAGTCGGGGGTAACTGATGCTGCCTCTCCCTCCAGGCTTTCAGCCTGAAGCATTAATTATTTTTCCAGCTTTAGTTCCTTGAGCAAAGAAGTACAAATAGTGCTCCTAAGTGTACAAACACAAGCATTCTAGTGGTCGTTTATAGGGCCAATTGCTAAGGTATAATTCCTTCTCTCCGAATACATCCAGCATTCTCCCGGGATCAATTGCGACTTGGTGAGATCCCAAGGGTTTCGTAAGCTAAGTTGCTTGTTTACCCTCTTTCCTTGGGTTAGGGTTTATACCCTGTTAACCTGAAATAACAAATACCTTAGGTTTCCTTACATTAAGGTCAATAAATCCTTACATTAAGGTCAATAAATCTTGGACAACCCCATTGTCCTAACTTGATTGGTCAATTTCTTGCTAGGCAATTCATACTTACCCTAACTTGGCAAATCAGCCTCAAAGAAGGGTGATGTAGCAGGATGTCTACTCGTCCTCTTGCAAATTAGACTTGTACGTAGAAATAACACAAAATCATGCGATGTTGTGACTTGTTGCATGAGACAAGTGTCGCACCTAACTTGTGGGATTATTTCTCCCATCACACGGTATTCCTTGGTCAAGAATACTTTGGTCAAGAAGTAGGGTTTGGGAGTCCTCTTGACCCAATCCAACCCTAACCATACTAGGCCGACAATGTTTGGCCCTAGGGTTTCTAAATTCAAATGGAAGTCTAGTATTTGGCCAATTGATCCTTAGGGTAAGGACCCTAGATTGTCCTTGCATAGGCGTTCAGCTAACCCTAACATTCTATGAATGTGGGTAGGACCTTTGAGGTCGAAAATATTATGTTGGTTTCCCGAGTGTGATACTAGGCAGAATTTTATCGTGGCTTAGCTCTACCTAGCACATTGAGGTGATCATCATTTGAGTTACACCATTACAAAAGATTTACCCAATTGATCTAATTGTCTTGCGACAAGAGGTGAACTTTCCTTAGAGATGCAAATACTTCCCTTAAAAGATGTAAATAATTGCAAGATATAACATTCCATGCAAATATGCGGCTCATAGACTTTTTCCTTCTATGCAACTATAAGTTCTACAATGATCGTTACTTATCCTTGCCTAAACTATAATGATGATTGACAAATCAGTGCTAACTCGTATAAAAACCTACGTTGAAGCAACAAAATCAGGGCTTTAATAGTTTTGATGAAGATGCGCTCAAATTTTGGCAAAGGACTCCATGCATGAGTGAATACCACGAGTCCAACATTAAATTAATTCTTCCTTTAGCACTTAACTCGTCTCAAAATGAACTATAATCGCATGCAATTTACAAGTTCATAAAATTACTTTCCATGCATTGTGACAATTTTGGACAACATTCAATGGGTGTCTAGGATTATCTCATGCACGAGTCACGATTAGGAAATTATTACCTAAGCACATTATGCACTGTTCCTTTCTGCGAGGCAATCTAGGATGCATTTAGACAAATCCATATTTTTAACCTATGCACTATGCATTCAGGATTGCAACTTGGAAGTGCAAGCAATTTCAAATGCACAACATGCACTAACTTCATAAACAAATGAATAAATGCATTTAAATTTTCCTAAAACCCATCATGCTTAACACATCCCTTTCATGAGAGAATACAGTTGGAACCTGGGTGTTAAGGTTCGAAGTGTTGTCCACGCGTGTACTCGGGTTGGAAACTCCCGCGGGTGCGCCTCGCATCTTTTGTTTAGGGGCCATTTGATGCAGTAATTTCGTTCCAACGACTCTCCTTTGGGTCACTTCGCGTATCAAATCTACTTTTGTCCGATATCTCCTCCTTCCGCGTAGGACACAGGCCTTAGGGACTTGGTTTTAAAATTCCCGGGGAAGGCATGGGAGAACAGGGCTTATGGATGCTTGTGTGACAGAAACGACCATGGAGAGAGAAGATGAGGATGGAGGTGATGATGAGAAAGATGATGATAATAATGATGATGATGGTGGTGAGGTTGATGAAGGCAGCAGCATGGCGCAGCAGGGGCAGCAGTTGGCGGGGCTTCCTCAAGGCGGTAACGGGCAGCACGGCATCTCCAAATGGCAGCAACAACGCGTCCTTTTCACCCCCCCTTACAAGCTTCAGGGGGGGTCATATATAGGTTGTGAAGGGGGGGAATAGCCACCCACGTGGCTGGCTTGCCTGCCTCCCCTCCCTCATGCTTCTCCAACACATAACTCCTCTTACATTCATACTCCCTCTCCCCGCCATGCATCGGTTGAGGGGAGAGGATTAATAGTAAAAATTTACAAAATTTTGTCCATTATTCATTTGCCTTTTCCCGTGAAGGGTGTTCCCATGTGGGCTTGTGGTTTCAAGCGAGGTCTTCCATACATGACACGTAGCTGGAGTTTATTAATGCGCGCGGAGGAAGCACTTAGCCACCAACATTTATCAATGCGAAAGATTATTTTGAATCGATTTTTGCGCCTGGTGTGTGGGGTCTAGGATTGTTTTAATGTTTCGTGCGGAAATATTACATTCTCTCCCCCTTAGAGGAATCGAGATGTCCTCATCTCGAGAAGAGCTGGGGGTATTGTTGGTTGAGAG
Source organism: Lygodium microphyllum (assembly GCF_053477565.2). Lineage (NCBI taxonomy): Eukaryota > Viridiplantae > Streptophyta > Polypodiopsida > Schizaeales > Lygodiaceae > Lygodium > Lygodium microphyllum. Next base: position 17,592,980 of record NC_141142.1, read on the forward strand.
TACTTTCATCCATCCAAGTGGTATCCTCTTTGGGATAATCTTTCCACTGGACGAGGTATTCTCTCAAGGTTCTGGATCTCAAATGCCTCTCTCTAACATCTAAGATCTTGTTAGGCCGTAGCTCAAGGACTCCTTGGCTAGGCATTACAACTTGTTGATCATCAAGCACGTGACTAGGGTTAGATACATACTTCTTTAGTAGACTGATATGGAATACATTATGAACTTTTAGGTTTTCGGGGAGTTGTAATCTGTAAGCATTAGGCCCTAGGCACTTGAGGATCTTGTAGGGTCCACAATACCTGATAGGGAACTCTTCTTTGGACGTACGCGAATGAAGACCATATCACCTTGAATGAAGGATCTGTCTTGACATTTCAAATCCGCATAAGCCTTTTGTCTGTCCTTGGCGGCTTGGATGTCCTGTCTTATTGACTTGATTTGGTCATCCATGTCTTCAAGCATCTGTTTTGAGGCTTCAACCCTCAAGGTTGGATCCGAAAAGTTGAAAGGACTATGACAGTCGTGCCCATACAATGCTTGAAAAGGGGTCGTCTGGATGCTTTGTTGGTAGGAAACATTGTAGGCAAATTCAACCAGTGGCAGATATTGAATCCACTTTTTGGGTTCATGGCAGCAATGTGCCCTAAGTATATCTTCAATGACTTGGTTGACTCGTTTTGTTTGTCCATAAGTTTGGGGATGGTAAGCGGTACTGAAACAGAGTTGAGTCCTAATGGCCTCGAAGATAGCCCTCTAGAAGTGTGATGTGAAGAGAGAGTCACGATCACTAATGATTCTTCTAGGTAACCCATGTAGTTTGAGTATTTCCTTGATGAATAAACTTGCAATTGTCAAGAATCGCGTGGTGGAGGGGGTTGCTCAAGATGCTGCGCCGAACACACACAGAATGCACAAGGAGAAGCTCACTCAAGAGACAAGAAGAGAGATGGAGGCCAAAACGTTTTCTTGCTGATTTCTTCTTCTTCTTCCACACACTTTACAATGTACACAAAGTATAGATAAGATACAACATAAAAGGAAAGTGGCCTACTAAGTCAAACAATGCATAACCGACTACACTAGTCGACTGGCGCTATAACTATGCCAGCTGTAAATAGGTGTAACAACCTGAATACAATAAGTAATGAGTCAGTGGCCATGTGAGAGTCATAATGACCACCGACGTGCTAAGTGTAGACGTGTGAACCCATCTAACCAGGCGGTCCATCATCCATGTCCACATGTGTTGAGCTTGCCATCTCAACACTCCCCCTCAAGCTCAACTGCATCTCTGCAACTCCAAGTAAGCTTCGAAACTTTTGAAGCTTCTCTGTACCCAATGCCTTTGTGAAGATATCAGCTATCTGATCCTGTGTGCTGACATACACCAAGTCAATCTCACTTGCTAGTACCTTCTCTCTCACAAAGTGGTAGTGTACCTCAATATGTTTTGTCCTGGCATGGAACATAGGATTCCTAGCCAACTGTATACTGCTCATGTTGTCACAATAAATGACAACTGGACCTTCCACCTGCACATCCAAATCAGCCAGTAACTTTTGCAGCCATACTACCTCACATGCTGCAACAGCAGCACCTCTATACTCAGCCTCTGTACTCGACAAAGCAACTGTAGATTGCTTTTTGCTGCTCCAAGCAACTGCTGCACTACCAAGAGAGAACATGTATCCGCTGGTAGATCGTCTATCAGACATACTACCAGCCCAATCTGCATCTGTGTATCCAAACACCTGTACGTCTGTACCTGCCTCATAGAAAAGCCCATAATGTAATGTGGACTTCACATATCTCAATATGCGTCTCACTGCATCCAAATGTGGCTTTCTAGGTACTTGCATAAACTGACTCACAAGACCAACAGCATAGCTCAAGTCTGGCCTTGTAATGGTCATGTAGATCAAACTCCCCACTATCCTCCTGAACATAGTAGGGTCTTCTATCTTATCCCCAACATCAGCACTCAGCTTTACATTCTGCTCCAATGGGACTGAAAGTGGTTTGCATGCAGTCATACCATACTTGGACAACATATCCAAGCCATACTGTCTTTGGGACAGCCATATACCATCATCACATCTGATCACCTCAATGCCAAGGAAGTACCTTAGCTCACCTAAATCCTTCATCTCAAACTTCATCTTCAAATAGCCCTTGACTTCAGCAATCCCACTATCACTATCACCTGTAATAATCAAGTCATCCACATAGATGACTATAATGACCAAACCTGCATCTCCCTTTCTCACATAAAGTGAGTGATCAGCATCAGAAACATAAAAGCCAATATTGACAAGATACTCTCTGATCTTGTCAGACCATGCTCTTGGTGCTTGCTTGAGCCCATAGAGTGCCTTCTTCAACCTGCACACATACGTGGGATGCTCTAAATCTTCATAACCTGCTGGCTGATCCATATACACTTCTTCCTGCAAATCACCATGCAAGAAGGCATTCTTTACATCCATTTGCTGCAACCTCCAACCTTTGGCTGCTGCCAAAGCAATCACACATCTGACAGTTGCCATCCTAGCAACTGGACTAAAGGTTTCATCATAATCTATGCCATATGTCTGGGCATAGCCTTTTGCAACCAGCCTAGCTTTGTACCTGCTAATAGAACCATCTGCATTGTGCTTAATCTTATAAACCCACTTACATCCAATAGCTTTCTTTCCCTTCGGCAATGATACTAGATCCCAAGTCTTATTGGCCTCTAATGCAGCCATCTCCTCATCCATTGCTGCATCCCAATGAGCATGACCAACAGCCTCCTCAAAACATGTGGGCTCAACATCCTCAACTAGTTTCACCATATAAGCATAATGGTGAGCTGCATAACCCTCAAAACCAAATCTTTTAACAGGGTATCTCACCCTGCTAGACCTGCGTACCACTGGATCACTCAATGGAGTCTTTGCATTAACGCGTGCTCTCTGCACACCTGGAGTCCTCACTGAAGGAATGCCAAGCTCATCATCCAAGCTCTCTGAGCCACTGGAGTCTCCATCAAGAACTGCATCAATGCCTTCTGACACTTTATTCTTTCCTTTGTCTTTACCTGTAGTGCTACTAGATGCACCCGAAGATGTAGAGGTACTCCTTAGTCTCCCAGACCAAGGACTACCAGATGATGTCTCTGGTCCACTAAGAGTTCGTGATTCTTGCTTTTCAGCCTGCACATGAGTGTCATGATCATCATCATCATCCAATGCATCACCACTAGATGCATACCAACTGCTCATTTCTTCAAAGATGACATCCCTGCTCACTCTGAACTTACATGTGACAGGGTTGTAACAGCGATACCCTTTCTGCTCTAAAGAGTATCCAATAAAGACACACTTTTCAGCCTTTGGATCCAGTTTCTTCCGCAACTCATCTGGTACATGAACATACGCAATGCAGCCAAACACTTTCAAGTGTGAAACATCAGGCTTCTTACCTGTAAAACATTCTTCGGGGGTCATACCATGAACTGCAGCTGTGGGAGTTCTGTTCATAATATAAACAGCAGTATGAACAGCCTCAGACCAAAAATGCTTAGGCATATTCTTTTCAGCCATCAAGGCGCGTGCAACTTCTGCAATATGCCTGTTTTTCCTTTCTGCAACCCCATTTTGCTGTGGGGTATACCTGCATGTGAACTGTCTCTTTATCCCATGAGACCTCAGAAAATCACTGAACTCATTTGAGAGGTACTCTCCCCCTCCATCTGACCTCAGGCACTTTACTTTCAAGCCTGTTTCTCTTTCAACTGCAGCCTTGAAAGTTCTAAAGTGCTCAAAAGCTTCACTCTTTTCCTTCATAAAATATACCCACAGCTTTCTAGAACAATCATCAATGAATGTGACAAAGTATGAACTGCCTCCAAGAGATACATTTTGTGTAGGCCCCCAAATGTCTGTATGTACAACATCAAGAATATTTCTGCTTACATCTCTATCATGTGAAAAGGGTTGTCTTGCCTGCTTGCCAAACTGACATGCTTCACATACCTTCTGAAATTCTGCAACTTTAAATGTAGGCAAACCTGTAACCAACCCTTTGGACTGCATTAATTTCAGCCTTTGTACATTTGCATGTCCAATGCGTTTGTGCCAAATTTCAATGTCTGCAACAACACCTTTTCCTTTGGCATACATAGCCGCATTCATAGTAGGAATTCCAGCATCTAGAGTGAACATACGTCCAACTCTACTTCCCTTTGCTACCAACCTGCACTTGTCATTGAAGTCTTCTACAAAGCAGCCCTTTGCATTAAATCTGACTTGCAGCCCTTGCTCTACCATTTGACCGACTGACACCAAGTTCTTTGTAATAGATGGCACATGCAATACATCTGAAAGACTCTTTGTCTTACCATCATGCAAGGACAAGGGAACTTTTCCAATGTGTGAAATTGGGTGGCATGAGTCATCACCCGTCTGCACATAACCTGCATTCTGCAAATCCTGCATCTCTCCAAACCATTCTGCATGGCTGGTCATATGATTGGATGCACCTGAATCAACATACCAAACATCTTCATGTGTTCCCTTTCCTGTAACAGCATTCAGCATATGCTGCATAACGAACAAACGTTCATTTTTGTCTTCATTCTGTCGTGAAGACGATGCATAGTTTCCTTGCTGCAACTTACCACTGCGGATATCATCTCTCTTAGCATAACATTGTGCTGCAATATGACCTGTTTTGCCACAGTAGTGGCACACAATACCAGAGTTGTTAGAACCTCTGTTCTGCCATCCACCTCTTCCTCTAAAGCTCCCCCTGCCTCTAAAGTTACCACGACCTCCTGAAACCTGCATGTCGCCAAATTGCTGATTCAATCTGTTTTGCTGGTTGTCACTACCACGTCCTGTACCACGGCCTCTTGAAGAGAACCTGCCACGTCCCCTTCCAGAGCTGGAGTAGAAAGCTTGGACCTGTTCACCACTTCTTTCAGATGTCTCACTCTGCATGTTGATCTCTTCAGTGATCATAAGGGAGACCAATTCATCGAAATCTGGAAATGGCTTTCTGACATATACGGAAGTTACAAAAGACTTCCAAGCCTTTTCATTGTTAAGTCCACCCAAGGTAGACGACACCAAATCATCATCATCAGGCATTGCATCAATCGCTGCCAATGCATCTGCAATGCTTCTTACTTTCAGTGCATACTCATTGATAGACATCTTCCCTTTCTTCAATGTATTCAACTCTTGCTTGAGTTGAATCTTTCGTGCCTTTGTATTTACAGAAAACATACTTTCAAGTATGGTCCAAGCTGCATATGCATTCTCTGCATTTCTAATGTGTCCCAGCATGTTATTGTCAATTACTGCAGACAACCAATACATGACCTTCTTGTCTTTTGCATTCCATTCCTTTCGTGCCTTTGTCTCTTCTGCAGTTGGAGGATCACTCACCTCCGGCTCCTTTTCTTCACCTGAAACGAACTCGTAGAGGCCTTTTCCAATAAGAAAGTTCGTGACACGGAACTTCCATGAAGGGTAGTTGTTCTTGTCGAGCTTCTCAATGATGGGGCTTCCACTATTCTCTGCCATTATCACAAGAATAATACCAAACAGCAAGCAAATCTTCTGCAACCCTCGACCTGTAGTGCACAGCAATATACCAGACAGCCTTTTTCAATGTCTGCTCAACAATACATGCAATCTGCAACCAGTTTGCAGATAAACCTTGTGTTTACTCACTGGTAAACACCTTTGATCTTACAGATCTGAAATCTGTAACCTGCGCACCCACTTTCGGTCGATACAGCCGAAGTCACAGCGTACCCTGAAACTGCTGTCCGCAACCTTGCGGCTCTAAAACGGGCCCTGAAACGGCCTCAAATGCCCAAAATCTCTGCGGGCAAGCCCTAAAGGGCTTATCTGCAGAATATACAGCGCTCTTCGCGCACACCAAATCTCACTGAAATCTGAGATTTTTGCTCTGCCCTGCTTCCGGTGCCTCCACAGGCACTATCCAAGAGAAAGAGTGGAAGGATGGGAGAGCTTCTTACCCGTGGCTTGCTTGCTCGAACCTTGCTTCTTCTCCTTTGCTTCAACCTTCGAAATCAGCCTCTCTCAGTGGTGTGGCTCTGATACCATGTCAAGAATCGCGTGGTGGAGGGGGTTGCTCAAGATGCTGCGCCGAACACACACAGAATGCACAAGGAGAAGCTCACTCAAGAGACAAGAAGAGAGATGGAGGCCAAAACGTTTTCTTGCTGATTTCTTCTTCTTCTTCCACACACTTTACAATGTACACAAAGTATAGATAAGATACAACATAAAAGGAAAGTGGCCTACTAAGTCAAACAATGCATAACCGACTACACTAGTCGACTGGCGCTATAACTATGCCAGCTGTAAATAGGTGTAACAACCTGAATACAATAAGTAATGAGTCAGTGGCCATGTGAGAGTCATAATGACCACCGACGTGCTAAGTGTAGACGTGTGAACCCATCTAACCAGGCGGTCCATCATCCATGTCCACATGTGTTGAGCTTGCCATCTCAACAGCAATGTCTGAGGCTTTATAGTTTGTCTTAATGGGAATAAGATGTGCAACCTTGCTAAGCATATCAACCACAACCATAATGGAGTTGTATCCTCCTTGAACTTGGGGTAGGCCAACAACAAAGTCCATGCTGATGAATTCCCATTTCATTTGGGGAATGTCAAGCAGTTGCAATTTTCCTGGCATTTTGACATGTTCTGCCTTAATGCGTTGACAAGACAAACATTCCATGACATATTTGAGAACATCATCTTTGAGCCTCTCCTAATAATAGATCTTTCTGACTGCATTAAGGGTCTTGGCATAGCCAGGATGTCCTGAGAAAGGGGGGTCATGAGCTTCCCAAAGTATATTCTTCTTGAGTGATTGGTTTTTCGGAATACATAATCTCGTTCTAAAGTAGACAAGTCCATCATTGATAGAGAATTCTTGATACTTTGCTTGTAGCTTCGGGTCTCGATCCTTGATGGGGATCTCCCTTAGCAATTTTTGATAGGTTGGGTCATGGCATGCCTCTTCTCTAGCTAGCTCAAGAATTGGGTTGTTTGGCATGGATAGCTTTGTGGCTAGAGATATTGCTGTTGATGGATTTTGCAAGATTAGGGAATTCAGAAATGCCTTGCGACTGAGTGCATCGGCAACTAGATTCTCCTTTCCAGGCCGGTATTTGATTTCAAAGTCATATTCATCCAGTAATTCAATCCATCGATGTTGCCTCATGTTGAACTCATTCTGGGTAAAAATCCATTTAAGACTTTTATGATTCGTCACTAGGGTAAACTTGTTACCCAGCAAATAGTGTCTCCAAAGCTTGAGAGTATGGATGACAGCCAATAGTTTCAGATCGTGGGTAGCATAGTTCCTTTCATGGCTCTTCAGTTTCCTTGAAGAGTATGCTACATGATGACCTTCTTGCATAAGCACACATCCTAAGGCAAGTGTGCTAGCATTAGTTATCACTTCAAACTCCTTACTAAGGCCCGAAAGTTTTAGGATAGGTGCAGATACCAAGCTTTGCTTTAGTTTATCAAAGCTGGATTGTTCAGCAGGTGACCATACAATTGATACTTGCTTCTTCAGTAGATCGGTTAGAGGTGCTGCAATCAAAGCATAGTTTTTGATAAAGACCCTGTACCATCCTGTCAATCCAAGAAAACTATGTATTTCTTTGACAGAAGTTGGTGTTGGCCATTCCAGAACGTCTCTGACCTTGGTTGGATCTACTGAAATGCCTTCCACTGATACAATGAATCCTAGATATTCAATTTGTCGCTTGAAAAATGCACATTTCTTCTTTTTGGCATTAAGCTTGTGTGCCCTCATTATTTCAAGAACAATGTGAAGCTGGGGTTCATGATCTTCTTCCTGTTTGGAGTAGACTAGGGTATCGTCAAAGAAGACGAGGACGAAGTCATCAAGATAGGGCCTAAAGATATCCTGCATTAACTTATTGAAGGTAGCAGGGGCATTTGTCAGCTCGAATGACATGACCAGGAACTCAAAGTGTCCATACCTTGTGCTGAATGCCGTCTTTGGGATATCTTCTTCCTTGATCCTTATCTGATAATAACCAGACCTAAGATCAATCTTAGAGAAGATCTTCGCACCTTGAAGATGGTCAAGAAGTTCATCTATTCTTGGAATGGGATATTTGTTTTTAATGGTTGATTGATTCAACCCTCTGTAGTCAATGCTTAGCCGAAGTGTTCCATCTTTCTTCTTCTGGAACAGCACTGGAGCTCCCCATGGTGAACTGCTAGGACGAATATAGCATTGGTCTAACAGTTGCTTAAGTTGCTCCTTTAGCTCAATTGCTTCCGAGATGGACATCCTATACGGTCTCTTTGCGAATATAGCATTGGTCTAACAGTTGCTTGAGTTGCTCCTTCAGCTCAATTGCTTCCGAGATGGACATCCTATATGATCTCTTTGCGATTGGTCCAGCGCTAGCTTGATTTCGTGATCGACTTCCCTTTGAGGAGGAAGTTCTGTCAGCTCTTCACGAAATACGTCTGCGTATTCCTTTAGCCATGAAGGTTCTTCCCTAGACTCTTGATTCTGATCTAGCTTATTTAGCTTTATCAAATAGACAGGTAGCCCCTTTCTAACTCCTTTTATTATCTGAGATGCTTTGGCCAGTTGAATTTTTGGCCTTCCAGCCTCTCCTTGAGTTGTGACCAATTCCCCTTCAGAATTTTGAAAGGAGACTTGGCCCTTTCCACAGTGAATGTGGGCATCATTAGGTTTAAGCCAATCCATTTCGAGCAAACACTCGTGAACACCTAGATTCATAACCCTGAATCTGACCGAAGTCAACTTTCCACCCAGTAGGAATTTCACCTTAGCAATTTGCCTGGTACAAGTGACCTCACGACCATTTTCTAATTCCACAAGTAAGGTAGGTGCATCTTTTGTGGCTATTCCTAATCTCCTTGCACAGACTGGTGAAATGAAGGAATGTGTACTGCCACAATCAATCAAGGTTTTGAAACTTTTACCTTGATAATCCGATGGAGTTTGAATCATCGAGAACTGGCGATTTGGGCCTTTCTTGTGAAGGGCGGCATGAATCATTGCCCTCTCAATGTCTGCTTTGAGGGTTGGATCTTCTTCATCACATAGCTCCTTGTTGGCAATACTGGAGGTTCTCCCTCTGGCCATGATGGTGGCTCCTTGGCCACGGACGGTTCCTTGGGATGGCCCTTGACGTTGACCTCCGCTAAGCTTGGGACACTGCCTTTTAAAGTGACCGAGCTTGTTGCAATGAAGCAATGGAGATTGTGGCCATTACCTTGGGTAGGAACGAAATTATTGACAATGTTGGTCCTGGCTTTCTTCCTTTGTCCCTAATTTTGGCCCTACACTGTTAGCCTGAGATCTGTACACTCCCTTGTTCTGATCCTTATAAGACCAAGTCCTGTTATTCCTTGGCTTGGTCTACATCTCCTATATTATCGGTGCAGCTCGAATGAGCGCATCCTATAGATCTATTGGATGCATTGATTCCAGGTGGGTGTTTATAGGTGGGTTTAATCCAGCACAAAACTTTGACACCTGTTGTGTCATATCCATTTGTAGTGCGTACTTCAAAAGAGAGACGAACTTTGAATAGTAAGCATCAAGAGATAGTCCAAGCTACTTCAGTTCATAGAAATCGTTCATCTTCTGCATGCTGTAGGCAGCTCGTAGATATCTTCCTCACACAACTCTTTTAAGCTTCTCCCAAGTAACTGATCCTTCTGAGATCCCTTGGTCTCTGCATCATTGCTTCCACTAAAGTCTTGCTTCGCCGGTAAGCTTTAGTTTGGCGAGCATTGCTTGGTTAGCGGGTGCAGTATCTGCTGCTTCGAAATAATCCTCCATGGATTCGATCCAGATCTCGGCATCAGTTTGGACGGTCCTTCCCTTACCATCGAATTCTGGTGGCTTGATTTGTTTGAGAAGAAACTTATTCTCTTGAATTACAACCGTACTTGGTGTAGGGGTTGGACTAGGAATCTGCACTTGTGGTTGTGCCTGGGTAATAAAATTCTTTACGTTAAAAACTTGCTAAGCGTTTCTCACGTTACATGACATACCCAGTTCAGCTTTCAGCCAAGTGACCTAACCACTTAACGCCATTACCAATACTTACAGCCAAGACATTCATTGATAAAAAAAAGTCTATTTCATTCATATGGACATAGCCCTTTTTGAGTACAATTTATTTTGGGAAGGTGAACAAGCTGATTGGCACATCAATTTGGGGAGAATAAGATTGTGTTACATTCAGCTATGGGAACTGAGTAATAATATGGATTGGGGTCATGGATTTTTAGGAATTGATAGGTCATAGCAAGCTTAGGGTATCCTTTCCTTTGATACCCGTTCTTCTCATAACATCCCAACACCTTGATTCTGTCGGCAGGGATCATTCGTGTCACTTCCTCGTACACATATGTGTTTTGTTTAACCTTTTGACTGCTTACATGTAGGGTTGCGTTTACGTGAGCCTCGACAAAGATGAACAGCTTCACGATCTTTAAGTCCTCCATCCACTTGATTCTCATCAAGTTGGTCTGAAGGTACGCAAGTCGGTGGGAAGCTATGTAATAAATTCCTGAATCACCCGTCTATCTCCGTTCCACATACAGGGGTGAAGGATTGTAGATGCGGTCTAGGATATCCATCATATCTAGCCTCCGTCGATAATCCGAGGCACGCATCATGGTCATAAACATAACTTCGAACGCCAAGAATTTGTTCCATGCTTCACGACTCTGCAGGCCATCATCGATAAGTAAGTAAGGAAATGTTCTTAACAGCAACATTTGCTTTACTTCTCCTTATTAAGTTTCCTTGTAAATATTTAAATCTCGTTGGTTCGCTCTGATACCAACTGTAACGTGTCCGCCTGTCCACTTATAGGACACGTCTTAGTAGCCCATGGGGAAGAGAGTCTAGAAAGTGCCGCCCAGCACTCCCACGAAATATCACGGGGTTTGCGATCTAGGTCTTCCCGAGTCTACCATGAAGCGGAAGCATTCCGGCCGTTCCCACTTAGGATCGACCTGAAATAGGGTTTCCCTAATGGTCAAGTTCCTCGGAGGTAACTAGTATCGAGCACCATATGAATTACTTTATGTAGAAACATCAGGGTTGAAGCGGATTTATACTGCACTTGGTTCAAGGAGAATGGGAAACGAGAGGGATGCGAAGCTCGACCTCTCTGCCCATAAGGCATAGTTCCATTATGTTCCCCTAAAAAAGTATAAAGCGGGACTCTAGCTTTCTAGATTCTAGGTCATCGTTACCTTGCTGTCAATTCCTTTGAGAAAAGTTTCCAGCCAACCGGGACCACCCTTCCGTAGGACGGACCTATGGTCACATCCATCGCACTTTCCTCGGGTTGTTTTAGTTGTCTAATTACCTACCACATTTAGTTTGACAAGCAAAAATAGCTTCCTTAATTAGCCAATTAATCACCGGTTCCTTCACGTAACTTAAGCACTGACATAGAAAAACAATGTCAAGCAAGTTCCTTTTCAACATTTGATCTTATTTATCAGTCTTTGGAATACATCATATAATCCAGCCCGAAGGCTAATCCATAATCTGCCCGAAGGCTAAACCATAATCCGCTCGAAGGCAATTCCAACAATCTGCAAGGATCGCTATTCCAAGTTTCCACCCGTAGACTAGTATGCGGGCCTCAAGATCCAATCTCGAGTCACGTAGGCCTCTTGTGCAGGGTCCGGAGGCAAGGGATTTATGGTCAGAGCCCCCCTGGCACCCAAGCGTCCTCCTGGTCCAAGTACCACCCACGGAGAGACCTCTCACAGCGGGTTCGGTCGACGTACCCGGGGCGGCGCGGCTAACAACCCCCTTGGATAGGGTCAGGCATAAAGTCGGGGGTAACTGATGCTGCCTCTCCCTCCAGGCTTTCAACTCGAAGCATTAATTATTTTTCTAGCTTTAGTTCCTTGAGCAAAGAAGTACAAATAGTGCTCCTAAGTGTACAAACACAAGTATTGCAATGGTCGTTTATACGGCCAATTGCTAAGGTATAATTCCTTCTCTCCAAATGCATCCATCATTCGTCCCGGGATCAATTGCGACTTGGCGAGATCCCAAGGGTTTCGTAAGCTAAGTTGCTTGTTTACCCTCTTTCCTTGGGTTAGAATTTATACCCTGCTAACCCGAATTAACAAATACCTTAGGTTTCCTTACATTAAGGTCAATAAATCGTGGACAACCCTGTTGTCCTAACTTGATTGGTCAATTTCTTGCTAGGCAATTCATAATTACCCTAACTTGGAAAATCAGCCTCAAAGAAGGGTGACGTAGCAGGATGTCTACTCGTCCTCTTGCAAATTAGACTTGTATGTAGAACTCGCCAACCTTGTTCTAAAGAGTGGCAATACTCTTTTGTGATTTAACACAAAATCATGCGACGTTGCGACTTGTTGCACGAGACAAGTGTCGCACCTAACTTGTGGGATTATTTCTCCCATCACACGGTATTCCTTGGTCAAGAATACTTTGGTCAAGAAGTAGGGTTTGGGAGTCCTCTTGACCCAATCCAACCCTAACCATACTAGGCCAACCCTAGGGTTTCTAAATCAAAATGGAAGTCTAGTATTCGGCCAATTGATCTTTAGGGTAAGGACCCTAGATTGTCCTTGCATAGGCGTTCAGCCAACCCTAACATTCTGTGAATGTGGGTAGGACCTTTGACGTCGGAAATATTATGTTGGTTTCCCGAGTGCGATACTAGGTAGAATTTTATCGCGGCTTAGCTTTACCTAGTGCATTGAGGTGATCATCATTTGAGTTACACCATTACAAGCGATTTACCCAATTAATCTAATTGTCTTGCGACAAGAGGTGAACTTTCCTTAGAGATGCAAATACTTCCCCTAAAAGATGTAAATAATTGCAAGATATAATATTCCATGCAAATATGCGGCTCATAGACTTTTTCCTTCTATACAGCTATAAGTTCTACAATGATCGTTACTTATCCTTGCCTAAACTATAATGATGATTGACAAATCAGTGCTAACTCATATAAAAACCTACGTTGATGCAACAAAATCAGGGCTTTAATAATTTTGATGAAGATGCACTCAAATTTTGGGAAAGGACTCCATGCATGAGTGAATACCATGAGTCCAACATTAAATTAATCCTTTCTTTAGCACTTAACCCATCTCAAAATGAACTATAATCTCATGCAATTTACAAGTTCATAAAATTACTTTCCATGCATTGCAACAATTTTGGACAACATTGAATGGGCATCTAGGATTATCTCATTCACGAGTCACGATTAGGAAATTATTACCTAAGCGCATTATGGGCTGTTCCTTTCCGTGAGGCAATCTAGGATGCATTTAGACAAATCCATCTTTTTATCCTATGCACTATGCATTCAAGAGGATTGCAACTTGGAAGTGCAAGCAATTTCAAATGCACGACATGCACTAACTTCATAAACGAATGAATAAATGCATTTAAATTTTCCTAAAACCCATCATGCTTAACGCATCCCTTTCATGTGAGAATATAGTTGGAACCTAGGTGTTAAGGTTCAGAGTGTTGTCCATGCGTGTTCTCGGGTTGAAAGCTCCCGTGTGTGCACCTCGCGTCTTTTGTTTGGGGGCCATTTCATGCAGTAAATTTGTTCCAGCAACTCTCCTTTGGGTCACTTCACATATCAAATCTACTTTTGTCCAATATCTCCTCCTTCCGCGTAGGACACAGGCCTTAGGGACGGTTTTAAAATTACCGGGGAAGGCACGGGAGAACAGGGCTTATGGAGGCTTAAATTAGAAGCTTCCAAAGAAGCTTCTAATGCTTGTGTGACAGAAATGACCGTGGAGAGAGAAGATGAGGATGGAGGTGATGATGAGGAAGGTGATGATAATAATGATGATGATGGTGGTGAGGTCAACGAAGGCAGCAGCGTGGTGCAGCAGCGGTAGCAGTTGGCGGGGCTTCCTCAGGGTGGCAACGGGCAACATGGCATCTCCAAACGGCAGCAACAACACATCCTTTTCTCCCCCCCTTACAAGCTTCAGGGGGGGTCATATATAGGTTGTGAAGGGGGGAATAGCCACCCACGTGGCTGGCTTGCATGCCTCCCCTCCCTCATGCTTCTCCAACACAGAACTCCTCTTACACCCACACTCCCTCTCCCCGCCATGCATCGACTGATGGGAGAGGATTAATAGTAAAAAAATTTGCAAAATTTGGTCCATTATCCATTTGCCTTTTCCCGTGAAGGGTGTTCCTGTGTGGGCTTGCGGTTTCAAGCCACGGTCTTCCATACATGACACGGAGCTGGAGTTTATTAATGCGCGCGGAGGGAGCACTTAGACACCAACATTTATCGATGTGGAAGATTATTTTGAACCACTTTTTGCGCGTGGTGTGCAGGGTCTAGGGTTGTTTTAATATTTCATGCGGAAATATTACACGAGGAGAGGGCGGAGAGTTGAGAGAAAGAAGAGTAGAAGAGAAAGAAAGGAGGAGAGAGAAATACTAAAAAGATAGAAAAGCCATGAAAGTTGAGTAGAAGTAGTTGAGATGAGAGACAATAACTGTATTATGATCAAAGCTATCAAAAATTACATCTCACACATTTAATACCAATGTCAATGTGACAAGGTATTAGTAGTAAGTCTCTCTCACTAACACATGTATTCCTAGCTTCTTATAGTGCGGTTTGTATGCATGACTTATTGGGTGATTATGATGTGGCCTTTTGACCCAGGAGGTTATGGAAGTATATCATAGCAATTGCTTATTTGGACAAGATTTGGTATTTTGAAATCTAGTGTTAATTAGAGAGATTCTATTGATGGTTGACACATCAAGACTAAGCTTTTATACCTCAAGAATAGGCCTACCACGTTTAATTATCATTTGAGTTAGTGTGCAAGAGTTATCGACTTTGGATGGTTTGAGTGTATGCACAAGAAGATAGAGTTGTAGGCTGCACATATTTGTTTTGGGGAGCAAATTTTGGAATTTGGTTCTAATGTCATCACAAAAGTTGTAGATCAGTGGTGGATCTACAATTTTGCAAAAGAAAACTAAGCTATCCAAGTTATAGATCAAAATTTATGAACAATTTTTTGCAAGGTAGTCCTAATAGAAAATTTTCAAATTAGGAAGTGATTAACCTTGATGGGTACAAAGTGTTATCACTGAAATTTGGATGATAATGCCACATGTAAGTGAGATCATACATAGTTGAGGATTCAAATTGCAAGTAAAAGGATATTCATGAGGGGAGAATTAGAGGAGTATGAAGAGCTAGAGCTTGAAGAGGTAGAACATGAAATTGATGAAGAAAAACATACAAAGCTTGTAAAAGACAATAAGGACCTTGAAATTATAGGGTGAACTTGTAGATGAAGAAGAGTGAAGGTGACTCATGTCGAATGATGTGCAGGTTTGGAGGGGATGGATGTTGTGACACTGCATCTCACTCAGTAAAAACTTACTAGTTTCATTTAAAAACTAAGATTGCATTCTTGTGTCATGACAAGTGATTCATAGGAAGAATGAGAGTTGTTCATGCCTTGGCAAGACTATGACATGAAATATGGAATATTTAAAGTCCTACCAAGTGTTTGACATTGTGGATATGAGCTGCTAATGAGATGTTAGGTCCTTGATTGCAAAGTGTATGCAAAAGAAGTATCCAACAAAGTTAGAATGTTTAGTTTGACTACAGAAAGTATATATGCCCATTCTCAAGTGTCCTAGGGATGAGGTCCAAGAGTGGTTGTGCAAGTGTCCATGCCACAAGAATAAGTTTAAAAGGAGAGAATGAGCCTTCTAGATTTGTGGTGGGAAGAAAAAAGAATTGATTTTCAGCATGAAAAAGGGAAAGCCTACATGGATCTAGAGGCACGATCATTGCTATGTTAGATATGAAGCAATCTCCCCATAACAAGTAGGAACCATGGGTAGAAAACATTGAAGAGAAAGGGAGCTATCAAAGCTTGATGTGGGAGAGTTTAAGGATTCCTTTTATGGGCTAAAATAGAGTAGGTCACTATTGTGATTCAAGGAATTTCAAGGTAGCAACATTGCTGTTCATAATTTTGATACATTTGAATGCTTATTGGTCACGCTCTTAAGCATGTAACAAGCCATGAAATACTAAGAAAGTGTAAGGTTTAAAGGGAGAGAGTGCTCTAATTCCTGTTGGGATTTTTAAATATCAATTTGCTATTGGTAAACATGACAATATAGGATTGAAGTGCTATAGACAAAGAATTCAAGTATCTGTGGATTGATATGTGTGCTTCTTCCCAAAAGGCTTTCCTAGATAAAAACAAAATTAGGACAGATTTGTATTTGAATACCTAGTGTTGTGTAGGTAAGTCTTGATAGTGAAAAGATAGGTTTTTATCAAGATCTCTTGATGATGGAAAAATTTCTCTACTTCTCTTATCCATTGAAGCTTGAGCCTTGAAAGAGGAAAATACCCCCCTTATATCTCATTTTCATTTTCTCTACCCCTTGGCTACGCCTTTGCCCCATACGACCATACCGCTAAGCGAAATGCAGGAAAAATTTTATGGACGACCAGAACTACCATGTCAATTTCACCTGACATCACTGGCTCCACAAGGTCGCAGAAATTCAAAAAGCACATTTGAAGTAAGGGAAGCAAGGAGCATGGTCAATGGAAAAAATGACGCGGTAGGAATTGGCAAGACCCTCATTACAACAAATTTGAGAGAGGTAACATCTTGTTGGTTTGGAAAAAAATCATGTTTTATAAGCTTATCACTTTATTTGGTTTTAAATGGTTATAATCACATTCTAATGAAAATGCATATGAATTGCTGCTTAGGAGAATAACCTAAGTAATATAATAGTTAACTATTCAGTGAAAAGACTCTTTCACTTGGAAAATGACTATATGTCTATCATTAGAAAATATCTTAATTATGGTTTATTTCACAATATTTATTGTTATTTCATTAATGACGCATGTGATCATAATAACAAAAAAATGGTAGACATTGTTAAGGAAGGAAATATTTTATAATTTTTTCCTAAAAGTGACTATCTCTATTTCATTTTGCTAATGATAAATAGATGCATATGAAAAGTATAATAATTTATAGAAAATAATTTAGATAATATAATGAAAGAATCAATGCATTAGATCACGGAAAATTGCATTGGAAAATATATACTAGACATATATAAATTAGATACGTAGAAATATAATACGATGTTTGAAAGATGAAAGAAAAATTGCATTTATGATTTTTACATTGCTTGGAATAGAAAAATTTAGAAAAACAATCAGCATTGTACTTAGGACATAGCCAAATGAAAATTGATATTTCTAGATAACGATGAAAGTTTGACAAATGGTCCAACATCGTTGATTAAACCATAGAATATGGGTAGAATAAAATAAAAATTATTTTCTTGAGCTGAAAACACATGCAATGTTAATATTAATGATTATATTAGAGAGAGCATCAATATCATGAGTTGACCCATGTATGAATCAGTGAGAAAACCTAACCTAAAATATCGAGAATGTTGAAGCAAAAACAACTATGAAATACTCTACAACCCTAAAACTATCAGTATCAGAAAATTAAATGAATATCAAAAGTCTGTAGGACTTGTTGGACATTGATAGTAATTTGTTGATACAAATTCTAAAGTCTAAACAGACTTGGAAAAGCATTTCAAATCCATCTAAATGCAGGTTAGGGCAGGGCAGCATATGAATTACCTGCCATAGGGATAAATGCCCATATTATCGTTTAGGGTGAAAATAACAAATTATTCATAAGGATAAAATAGACTTCTCATAATTAATGAGATTCATGAAATAACTTGCGGATCTTGAAAAAGAGTTGCAAGTAGGAAGCAAAACCCTAGGAATAAGGTGGGACCTGAAAAGAGAAACCCTAGATTTGGGTGGGGCTACTTCTTATGCTAAAAACACTTGATGCTATTTCTTTTTTATTTGTGCACGCATTCATGGTTGCATAGGAAATATTGATTGTGCTTGTAGCAGTTAGATCTGATTGTAAATATATAATCAGAATAATAAGAGGAAATATCACGTTATGCCTTCCCCTTGGCTAGATGCGGAACCTTGGTCCAAGGAGGATTGTTTTGGACCAGCTCCGACAGTGAGAGGTCACTCAGTGAGGAATCTACTAGGAAAGAGGAGGTGGAAGCTCTAGGGGGATTGTGACTGTAAATCTCTCGATCACTCCTAAGAACTACATGACCCTCATATGAATCAGGATGGGATCCTGGAGTCCCTGAGGATGACAATCTTGGAGGGTCTCTTCTTCTACACAGATAGAACGGATTTTCTGATGAACAGAGGTTTATCTTCCATGTAGGTAGAAGGGGAAAATGATTGTAAATAACTTTGCAAAATAATAAATAAATATGTTTTTTCAAAAGACTGTTTTCTCTATCTTTGTGTTGTGCCATAAAATTACGTGAAGGAACATGTGATAATGGGTTAATTAACGAAGCTGGTTTTATATGCTATAACTTAATGTGATAGGAAATTAGAAAACTAAAGAAAACTATTTGTGGGAAGCAAGTAGGCAAGATCCCTAACACATCCGTTGTGTGGATGGGTGGTCCGAGTAAGCTGGGAGCTTCTCTTAAGAGATTGAATGAAATGTTAATTAGGAAAAATTAGGGGGAACCGAGCGTTGACTTACCTAGGGTTAGGTCTTAAAACCTTGATTAGAAACTATTTTAGGGAAAAGGTGCGGCAGCTATGCCAAAACTTTGTTAAGATTCCTTGAATCCTAACCAGTTACTAGAAAAAGCGGTGCACTCCATGAACTAAGGGTAACTATGATCGCTCAATTCGGACGAGAAGCCTTGAGGGACACCTCCGATGGAGCTAGCTAATGTATTGAGACCTTAGTTTTGTCAAATTAGGACCTTGAGCTTGCAGGTTGATCCTTGTGGGGATTGCTGGTACCTTCCGTTACGGGGTAGACTCTAGGAAACCTGGACGATAAACCCCATGCATACTTGCGAGTGCTGGGCAAAGCTGTCTAGGATAGTTCCCTGATGAACCACTAAAACATGCAGCCAGGGAATTGTTAGAAAGGCAAGCACGTGACAACCACATTGCATAGTAATTGAAGACTTGTTGAGCACAATACACTAGGGGAAACTCCTTATTGAGCACAAGCTAAATGCATGACACTTGGACTTTTATATGAACACATTGGTGCATAAGAAGAGAAAAAGCCTATATGTACATACTCTCATTGCCATAATAATTTGGAAAGGAAATCACAAACTTTAAGGACACCAATGATCAAGAAGTTGAAAACTTGAACAAGAAATAGATAATGGCCACACCAAATAGAATACTCATGAGAAAAAAAGAATCCTACTTGTAAAACAACAACAAGGGAATAATGAGCCACATCTAAGTGCAATAGGGTCTTAGGCACCCATCGCGGCTTGAACGTACATCGCTATGTCTGTAGCTCTGTCTTGGCCGCCTAGCTTTTGAGGTTGCATTCTTAGCTTTGTGACGGCATGGCCGATTGTCCCTTGCTGGTAGGTTCTGATGTTTTGATACCCATCTAAACTGTGGTTTGTGGTGGTCGTTGGCTTTGGCCTTAGCGGGTTATTGGCGTAGAGGCTTGGCGGGCTGTAACAAGTCACAACCCCCTCCTTAGACTTGGTTGCAAGTGTTTCTACCGGTGGCTTTGTGGATCTTGTAGGAGTCGCGTAGCCCTTGCTGGAAGATGTTACTATATGAACATTGCCAATGGCTAGGTGGATGCGCTACGACTCATTATCTACATTGCAATGAGCTTGCTTTTTAAAGGTTCCAACCTAGCAGTGACTTTGTGCCTGCATCTTTAGTATTTGGCAACACATAAAAGATCATTAGTATGCTCTCAAATTTGATAGAAACTGTGGCCCTGCACTCTCCTAGGAGTATGTATGATCGGCCCCCATATGGTCTTAGTTTGGCAGCAGTGGGCTGTAATTGTGGTTTGCCCACAAGGTTGCCATCAATTTGTTGTCAGTCACTACGCAAAGCAGAGACTACCTTGGTCAATACATTTACCAAGGATTTTATTTGTGGATTCCACCTGGCCGTTTGCCTGAGGGTAGTATGGCAAGGATTTTTTATGGATGATTAGAAAGGTGTATAGAAGATGCGCAATCACTTCATTAATGAAGTGGGTGCCCTAGACACTAACCAGTTCGATGGGGCAGCTGAATCGTGATATTATCTGCTTCCATAGGAACTTGGCAGTCGTCCTAGCGTCATTCTTTCTCATAGCTCTTGCTTTTGCCCACTTTGTTAGATAGTCAATGGCGACAATGATGTACTTGGCTTGCGAGTATTGTGCCGCAAGACTAATGGGTCCTATGAAGTCAATCCCCCATTTTTCAAAGGGTTATCATGCAATTATTGGGGTTAGCTCCATCAGATCCTTGCAAATTGAGACCTTTTTCCGCTGACACTCATCATAGTGCTAATGAATCGTGCCACATTGCGAAAAAGTGTGGGCTACCACAGTTGAGACAGCAGCGCCTTGCGAGCTGTTGTATCTCTGCTAAAGTGTCCTCTAGCAATTCCTTTGTGCGCCTCTGAGAGCGCATCATGCATCCCATGCTCACATACGCATCTATGCAACAATCCGTCTTGCCCTAGCCTATATAGCTAGCCTGCTATTAGCTGATAGGGTTGGATCTTGAGGATGAGTCACCTAAGTCATGCTTTCTCTATTGGACGTTCAGGTAGTCCATGCTCAAGCACTTGGACTATGTCGTCTACCCACTAATATGGCGTCAAGTCAACTCAAAATAAATCTCTCTCGCTGGATAGGCTAAACAAATGCGCATCTAACAATTTGTTGGCAATGCCTTGTCCAGCAGCCTCTCCTGTGGGGATGCACAACATGTGGTTGGCCATAATGCTACTTTCCTTTTCGTACAATCATGGAGAAGTCAAATTCCAAAAGCAACAGGAGCCATCGAGCTATGCATCCTGTAGCACAAGGTTTGTTTACTAAATATAGCAAGGCTTGATAGTTCACAAGGAAAGTGAAAGGTGTGACTAATAAATAATGTTGAAATATCTTCACGGCAAACACCATGGCCATGCCTTCTCTTTCTCTCGTCAAGTAATTCATCTCCATCTCGGTGAGTTATCTGCTAGCAAAGCTTGCTGGATAGTCGAGATTGTGCTCGCCAAGTTGTCACAACACTGCCCTCCACAGCAAATTTCAAAGCATCAATATGCACGTGGAAGGTGATGGTCTAATCCTGGGCTCGTAGAATCGGTGTTGTGGTCAGATCCTTTTTCAGTTCCTCATAAGCATGTTGGAATTCTTTAGTCCATTCGAATATAATCAATAGTTTGTACAAAGGTCTAGCAATCAATGCATAACTTAGCACGAACTGCCAATAATACCATAACCTAAGAAGCATTGAACTCTCTAATAGTTGATTGGGGGTGGAAGATAGACAATGACTCTAACTTTCAAAAACTGGCACTTCTTTGACACCACGTGCCCTAGGATGCATGTGTGCTTTACCCAAAACTGGCACTTTAAGGGATTCAGAGAGAGATGATATAAACGACACCATTCAAAGACAGCTCGGAGTTTGTCTAAGTGTTCTCTCTAGGTCAAGTGAACACAGAGCTCGTCCATGAAAACCTCTAACTCTTTCCTGAGCATGTCTTTAAATATAGTGCACATAAGGCATTGAAAGGTGGCTGGAGCATTAGTCAACCCAAAGGGCATGACTATGTAGGCAAAGACCCTCCACTCAGTGGTGAATGCAGTCTTATGCTGATCGTCAGGATGCACCTACATCTGATTATATCCAAAAAAGTCGTCTAGAAAATTACAGGCCTCTTTTCCCACCACTCTCTCAAGCATGTGCTTCATATATGGCAATGGATAGTTATCCCTCTTAGTGGTAGCGTTTACCTTCTTGTAATTGACGCACACTCTAATCTTTCCATTTTTCTTCATTACAATGAGTATGGGTGACACCTAGTCTATGTGCTTAATTTTGTAGATGAATCCCGCTCTCATCAGCTTGTCAATTTCTTCCTTGACTGTATGAGCGTGTTTTGGATTCATAGGATATGGTCAATGCTTGACCAGCGTTGCATCTGGCGTCATGGGTATGTCATGAGTCACTACACTCAGATCTACCCCCTTAAGATCTTCTAAGGACCAAGCAAATACGTCTATATACTCTCGCAAGAGAGCAACAAGACTTGTCTCCTCTTCCTCTATCAAGTCATCAGCAATAAAGATAGGTCAGGGTGTCTCCCCCTCCTAGGCTAGGTTCACGTCCTTGACTTTGGCAGGTCCCTCGATGGGGTCACTTGCTTGCCCTTGACGTTTGGCACCCAGTAGGATCACTACCCTATCACCCTTCTTGAACTTCGTAAATCTCTTAGGGAGGTTCTGTGGTTTTCGTTGTTTGTTTGCTTGTGTGTCCTTAGTTTGTTCTGCCCTTTCTTCCTTTAACCTTCTGCACCTCAGGTGGACAAGTATGTCCCCCTTGGTACATCTAATCATGGGAGGCCTAGGTATTTCTAGGTTACTCTCCCAACTCACTTCTGACTCAGAATCAAACTCCCCGCCTTCACTAAAAGAGGTAGTCTCTCCCAGTGGTCGCAGCTTAGAGGGTAACTATGTTCTAAGCATTGGCATGGTACCCGATTGGGTTAGGCAAGCTTGTTCAAAGTCTATGGCTCCCATATGTTCCAACCAAGCACAATCACAATCCACATGCATGACCCCTTGCTCTATCCTATCTCTGTGGCTTGGAGTCTGCTCATATATGTTCTATCTCTCATCCTTCAGTGTTGTATTCTATGGTATCTATCTCAGCATTACTCTCATCACCGAAGGAGCAGCAGTCTTTGTATTCGTCATCGGAAACATTTTCATATGATCGCTTCTAGGTCTTGGTATGCCTCATGTCTTTGATGTGAGGGACTAGGGCCCAATTGTACAGGAGGTTTAGGTCATGCATCCTGGTCCATTGCCACCTTGGTTCATCTAAGAGATCTTGGAGTGGCTTGAAATTTGTTGTTGGATTGCTAACTAGCTTGCTGGTCAAATACTCCAAAATCCCTTGGAGTTCCCTCTTGTTGGTTGGCACTTTGAAAGTGACATGGTTGGGTCTTTTGCAAAGATTCCTTGCCATCATGCAAACCTACACAGAGGGTGTACCCTTGGGCTTGTCAATCATTTGAATGGCCTCTTCTTCGTACTCCTCATTGTCTGAGAACAGCAGGTCGATGGTAGCAAGGATATGCATCCAATCTTGCTCGTCTTTAGGACATAGGATATACTTAGTCAAGGGCCTATAGGATTTCTTGATCTGAGCATCACTCTTAAGCATTGCGAAAATGGTGTCGAGATCAACTGGTGTAGTCTTCCAGGAGTCCATTTCCACTGTTATGGCTTCTGTTCTATTGCCTAGGAAGATGAGACCATTCCCCCAGTCTTCGATCACTCTGACATTGCACATCCAAGGTCAGCCCAATAGGATATCGTAGTCCACTCCCTTCATGACTATAAAGTCAACTGAGAATTGGACTCCTGCGATTTTCACTGGCCAATTTTTTAGCACCCCGAATGGCTTCACTTTCATTCCATTAGCTAATGTGACATTGAACCTACCCGTCTCGATTGGTGGGTTGCCCCAAGTCTGGAGCATTGTGTGGCTCAATACACTAACTCCCGCCCTTGTGTCTATAATCCCTTTCCTTGTTGTGTCACCTAGGGCTAAGACTGGTAAGACTGCATGCATCTCGGTGCCTTCCCAAAAAGTATTAACATGTAGGGTCCTAGGCACAGAGTGCAACGTCAAACTCGGTATCTGCTTCTCTACATCATATTCTCGTATGTATGTCATAGCTTGCTCTTTTGATCCCTCAACCCACTCCTTCAAGTTTTTGCCATAGGGTCCGATGCTACCTAAGCAGATCTCCCAGGCTTAGCATCATAGGGGTGGTAACTAGAGTGGTGAGTAGGTCATTGGCTGCTCGTCTTTCTCCTATTCTGGATCATTTAGGACAATGGCAGTGGACTGATGTGCTGGCCCATAGCATTTAGGCTTTGCCTAAGTGGTACTACTTGTGGCGCAATCGCATCTCTCAATTTTGGTCGAGGGGGTGAGGTTGGCATGCTTATACTAGAGAGATCCTCAGTCATCTTGTCCTCTAAGATGGGCTCATCATCTTTCAGGTGTTCTTGGGCCTCTCTTACCCACTCCTTCACCTTCTTGATGGCCTCTAGCTAGTGCTTTGGGTTGGGGTACTCCCCGACCTTAGCACTTCCCTTTTCATCCATCTTTGGGGCTAATGTCTCTGCCTCAACGTCAGTGACTTTCTTTCTAGTAGGTAGCATTGTGGCACTCTCAGTTTTAAGCATGACTTTAGCTTTGGGCCTCTTCTTCCTTCACCTGCGGCTCTTCTTTCCTATCGAGGATGCGTCAAGATTGGTAGGACCTGGCAGCAATGACATGCCGGCTTGCTTCGTTTGTGCACGGGTCATGACATGCAATGGGACAGGTGTAGCCTCCTCATCAAGATTCTTGACACCGATCAATCTCAATGGGATGGATGGTATGTGGGCCAAACTCAAGGATAGTTTTTACTCTGGACAATCAACAAAGAGATGAGTAATTCCACACTTAGGGCACCTTAAGTCAGCCTTGTCTCTATTTTGCAACTCCCTTTTAGGACAGCATGATGAGACATGTCCTGGGTGACCGCAAGTCCAACACATGATTTGTTCTTGGGTCTGCCCTCCTAGGCCTCTACCTCATCCCCTACCTAATGCCATCACCAGTACTTGTTGATAGTCCATAAGGACTGCATTGCCCTCATCGTCATGCGAGACATAGGGGTATACGTAAGTCTCTTCCTCGGTTGGCTCTTCCACGTAGTGGTTTGGAGCATCGCTCGGTGGATGGGTCACATAGGGACCATGTGGTCTAGGTATTCCAATAGGATTTATGTCCATTCTAGGAACAATCGGCTTGACATCGTTTGGCGTGGGAAGGGCCAATGGGGCTCCCCTTCCAAAGAATTGTTGTGGGCTATTCGCTAGGTAAGGGTGATCTTATGGTTGTGAGGATGGAAGTCTTCTAGGTAATCTACAATGCGCCACATCATGACCAAACCTATCGCAATCAGTGCAAGGTCCTGACCTCGGGTCCTAACATTCAGCTGGTAAATGGTTTTAGACACAATACACACATTGAACGTGTGGGTGCGTTGGTCGTCTTAGCATCTCCTGCATCTTGGCTATTTCAATTTTCATATCAACTAATTTCTGGTTGGTATCCGTGGCCTTTCTCTTATCTTAGGTGCTTGTGCTTGATCGCTCGCTGGATGCTGAAGCTCTCTCTGAACTTCTAGAGTTAGTCTCTTTTTGTGGCTTGAGTTCCTGGAGCTCCTCTCCTTCAGTTGGTCATCTACTCGAATGGCTTCTTCAAACACTCTAGCAAGCGCATCCCGTTGCAAGCTCAAGTTGCCTGCCAAGGCTTTATAAAGCTCCTCATTTTGTATTCCACTAATGAATGTCATCGATACTGCCCTTTCGATCATTGGGATTCTCTTGAAGAGACTCCTCACGTGGGTCACATAGTCGCGGATGTCCTCTTTTTATTTTTGATTAACATTCATAAGTTGTACTAGCAGGTTGTCAAAGTATCCAGGCTTGGAAAATCTCTTAATGAAGAGGTTTTTGAGGCCATTGAAGTTTGCTCACTCTGCAATATCTAAACTCGTGTACCAAGTCCAAACCTTATTGCCTAAGCAAAGGTCAAATGCTTGAGAGCGATGAATCAAGTCCGTGAGACCGTTGGCCTCGCAGACCTGCTCGAACTGCTCTATAAAGCTATATGGATCGTCCTGGGGCTGGTACTTATTGAGCTGCTTAGTGATAACTAGTATCTTAGGTTGGCTCTTGGAACCTTAGTTTACCCCTAACCCTGCTAGTAGTGATGTTGCTAATGCTGTAGCGCTCTACTCTAATGTTGATGTGTTGTATAACAATCGCTTCATGAGAAGCTCACCCAGCGTCAAGTCTCCTTCTAGCGCTCTCTCATGGTAAATCTGATTCCTACTTGCTAGGTTCAGCGCTCGCTAGATCTCTCGCATCTCTACATTCTGCCTCAAGCTCCTAGTTTGTTGGTCTTGGTTGTATTCCACTATGCCTTGCAGTGCTTTGTGGGCTAGCTTCCTTTCCTCCTCTAGGTCGGCTATGATGGTGTCTGCCATTCTACCATGAAATTCATACCGAGTGTGAGAATCATAGCTGTTCACCAATTGCTGGATCGCTTTTGGAAAAAGTCAAGTTCTTCGTTCTGCCTGTGGTCTAAGCTCTCTTCTGACATGGTTGCATTCTCATCCTCCACCAAACTGTCAATAAGATTAAGCAGGTGAGGTAGATCCACGTCTCTATCACTAAGCTGGGCTCCAATTGCATGTCTATGTCTTGGGATCTTCTCCTATTGGTGGGTTCCTTCAGGTTCTTTTATCCGAGTGAGTTCCTTAATTATTGCACACAATCCTATAATTAACTCCACTCAACATGTGTGTGTGTGTGTTCTTTTCCATGCACGTGTGCTCAATCAAGTTTTTGGCTATTCTTAGGTACTTCAAGTGCCGAAAGTCAAGGTGAGTGTGAAGAACAAGTGTCTAAGTGGCTTAGGCACTCTCGTCTCGTCTTAGGCCTAATAGGTTGGTCCGATCTGTCTTAATGGGTTTCAAGGTTCCTTGCTGTGTCATCTTTATTGTTTGAGGTTTTTTTGGGGGTCTATGACTCTACTGGCTGTCGTTAAGTTGTTGACTCTCTCAATAGTCTACTCAAGCTATTAAGCAACTGCGTCTCGCAAATTTGCCATTCCTTCTGCCAAAATCGAGTTCTGGGTGTCGGGATGGCCCACCAAGGTTTGCGCAGTTGAGATCTAGCTGGTCTGGTGCAATTTTCCCAAAAAAAATTGCAAAAATCCCACTTGGCCCAAGTCGCTTGATTTGCAGAGGCCGAGTGGTGGACTCGGATGGGGGCCAAGGGCCAAATGGGAATACTCGCCGAATTTGCAGCTTGGATAACTGAATGGATGTGGCCAAGGGCTGAATATTATGTTGGTCTAAATGGTTGACTTAGACAGGCCGAGCGATGATTGTCCAAATTAGGTGGGCTGAGTGGGGGGCATCTAAGCTGGGTGGGTTGAGGGCCAGGACCGAATAGTACATTTGGATGGGTCGAGGCACGAGGGCCGAGGGCCAAATTTAAAGGTGTTGGCCAAGTTGTCTGTTCAGACAGGCCAAATTGGCCAAATGCAAGAGGGCTGAGGACCGATTTTGGGACTTGGCCCAAAACCAAGCCACTCGAACGACGGGCCGAGTCGCGCACGACAATGGCAGCACCACCAAGGATGATTTTGTTAAATCTAGTGATCCCAGCAATCACTAGGTACACAAGCTTCCAGATCACAACAAGGATATAGGGGGAAGGGTTTGATATACCTAACACATACGAAGAACTCCCCGATGGCAAGATCGAATCGAATCACCAATGGAAGCTCTCTCTCTCTCAATGCTCGAGTGAAAAATGAGCTCTTCTATGGTCTCCTGGCCCTTAAACCCCTTCCCGAGCAAGGTCTTGTTATCCCCAATCACTCGCATGCTGAATTTAATCATTTCAACCACTCTTTTTTCCTGTTTACCATGATTTGTGTCCTATTTTGCCATGTTTACAACAGTAAACGCTATGCTTTTCCAATCTGATTTCTTAATCCTAACCTATGCTAAATGCAACAAGAATCAAAAGCAAATAACCAAAATGATTTCCCCTTCTTTTCCAATCATCAAACAACCAAAATAACCAAAACACCTACTTGTATCAAAGATTAAAAAACCCAAACCTCCTACCTATCTTAAGCTCAGTTTCAAGGATGAATCCCTTACTTCGATGCTCAATATTAGGCACGTCAGTGCTCAAGCTTGAATCCATGGTCCTAGTAGCGGAACCAAAATGTAGTGGTAATCAACCGCTAAGACCCACAGGCCGCTTATTGCTTCAAGAGTTTCAAGCGAGCTCTATTGGCTATCTCTCACCTAGTTGATGCGCCTTCGAACCTACGAGTGTAGTGAGCTTACCTCGATGCCGAGATGAGTTGCCTCCTCCCTCGCACACACCGGTAGCTCCACGATCCTAGATGCTGGCTCAAGCATCCTCAAGCCTCCTCCCTCGAGCTCCATCTGCCATAGCCACATGCACACGAGAGAAGACAAGAGAAGACAAGAGAAGAGAATATGAGAAGATGAGATGGTGAAGAGCTTCACCCTCTTGATCCCTTACTCTCACACACTCACTCCCTCACACTCTCATACTCCCTCTCTCAAGAGCACTCACACAAGCAAGGCAAAGAGAAGAGAAGAAGAGAGGACTCTTGTTAGCCACCCAACAAAGAATGGGCTTCCATTCACTTTTTGAACTTTATATACAATCCCTAAAATCCCATGGGCACCCATCCCTTTTTACATGACCGACCAGTGTGTCAAGGTCCTTTTTTCTATTCCCCTCGTCTTGCCTCATGCCTTAAGCCTACACCCATCTATTCTTTTACAAATGGAATAGGAGGGAGCCTAACACTCTTTTACAAGAGTTTTTAGAGTTTTTTGAGGCACCTTCCATTTAGATTTGCGCTTTTTGCCTCAACTTAGCTTTAGAGGCTGCCTCTGCACCTTTGCTCTTTTTCTATCCTTTTTTCGCTCTTTGCCTCATATTTTTGCCATCTCAAATTGAGGTTAACAACTAGTTATTAATTGACAAAGTAATGGTTAATGACTTGACATTCATGAGTTTATGAGTTGATAATTGATAGGTTAACAAGTTGGTATTTGATGATAGACAAATTGACTATCAAGGGATTGATGATCGACAAGTTGATGATTAAGATGGATGAGTTGACAGTTTGTGGTCTAATAGGCTTGCAGTTGATAAGTTATTGTTTGTCAAATTTGCAATTAATGAATTTTCAATGGTCAATTCATCAATCAACAAGTTGGTGATGTGACAATCAATGATTGGCAAGTTGGTATAGTTGACGAGTTATCAATTGATGAGTTAATGATTGACAAGTATTGGATTGAGAGGTTGATAATTGAGAAGCTAGCATGCTAAAAGCCAACTATTTTAAGCTTGGTAGTGATGGATTGAGAAGTTTTCAATCAATAAGTTATTGATTGCTGAGTTATATTTGATAAGTTAATATTTAATGATTGATTAATTGTCATTTGAAAACTTATCAATTGCGACAGGTTGATTTTCCAGCTAATAATCTATGGGTTGTGGTTTGAGAAATTATGAATTGATAGGTTGACAAGTTGATAATTGACAATCAACAATTGATGAGTTGGTAAAATTGATAATATGATTGATTTTTTGTGAGTTGATGATTAATAAGTTATGGTTTGGTGAGTTGGAAATTAGCAAGCTAGGGGCAAGTTCAATGTGCAAACAATGAGATTACTTGAAAAGCTATCAATAAACATGTTGAGACGTTATCAATCAAGAATTGATATGACAAGTTGATGGATTGACATTTAACAAGTTGGGGAGTTTCCAAGAGAAACTAATAGATTAGTGATTTGATAGATTGACAATTGGGAGATTAGGACATGACGATCAAAAAATTCAAATATGAGGATCAACAAGTTTTCAATTGTGAAAGGAAAAGTTGGCATTCGACAACTTGATGATTTCGTGATTAAGAATCAACAAGTTGTCAATCAACAAGTTGACGATTGACAAGTTAACAATTGAGTAGATGATTGATAGGCAATTGGATGCTTGGAAGGTTAATTTTATGTGTATTCTCTATATCACATGTTCTCAAGGCCTATTTATAAATATATTTATATGTGAATTTTTTGTAAATAAAATACAATCCTTTTTTATTCAATATGTAAACAACTCTTTATAATACACCCTTCTATATCTAAAACATATATAAAAATGGTATTTTACAACTCCTTTATTTTGAACCACATGATACACACATATATATATGAGTGATCCACTCGAGATGGGATGACTATTTGACAAAAAGAAGTTGGGAAGTTGAGAGCCCAAGATCGTAATTTTTAAGCATGGAAGGTTGGCAAGTTATTAAGTGATGGCTTGAACAAGTTATCAATTGATGAGTTTTCCAATTGATGATTGCCATATAACAATATTTGACTTGATAGATTAGTACCAGACAAGTTTAAGAGTTTAAATTTTTGGCAAGCTATCAATTGATGAGGTTTTATATTGAAAAGTTCAATTTGAGGGGTTTGAGCATTGAAAAGTTGTGAATTGATGAGCATGGAAAATTTGTCAAGTAGCAATTTGACAATTGATGGGTTTTCCAACCAAAGAATTGATAATTGATGAGTTGATGCGAACATCAATGAGTTGATAATTGATATATTGTGATCTGATGGTTTGGGGATTAAAAAAATCCAATCTTCAAGTAAATGAGTTGACAATCAATGGGTTGATGATTGACAAGTTGATGGTTGATGAGTTGAGAAGTTATCGATTGACAAGTTGTCAATTGATGAGTTGTGATTTGATTGTTGCAATATGACCTCTAACAAGCTCATGTGATACATCCTCTATTTTGTGGAAAAGAGAATATAAACTTAAACCCATGAGAGAATATATAAATATACCCATCTATAGTGCTAGTTGCACTCCCATGTGACAATGAGGTCATCTATAGTGTAGGTAAGAGCAACTTGCCTATGCATATAACAAAGGCTCTATCCCACATTGTACTAAATCTTAAGCTTTGTATATTTCTGTTGGGAGTAGAGGCGCTTCCACCTAGCCACCCGTGTATTATTATAGTAATAGTATCTGGACACCTATACACTACAGGTGGTCGGTGCCCATAACTATCACTTCATTCTTTATTCTTCTAGTAATATTCGAATAAAGGAAAGGCTAGTCACATATTGTGACTATTTGAATTCCCACATCTTGTGTGTCTCTCTCTCTTACTCTTACTCCTTCCACCATAGCTCTTCCTTCTACTCGTGTGCTTCCACTCCAAGATCACTCCCTTCAACTAGTATCAGAGCCACCTTCCCTAAGAGCTCGAGCTTGTTGACCACAACTTTAGTTTCCATTCAAATACCTATTGCAATTCACAGTCATGGGCACCCAACCTTCAAGGTATGTCTTGATCTCCCAAAGGCTCTAGCACCTACCAAGGCCTATTGAGGCTTCTTTAGGGCATCATTGGGCTTGCCTTGATTCCACTTCAGCAAAGCATTTAGCTCATTATCCATAGCAGTAGCCACACTAGACCAACCAAGGTGATTTGTGCCTAGCTATCCAGCCCACCTCCCTACTCAATTTGGTGCCTCTCTTGTCTCCTATGTGGTCATTAATATTCCCCCAATATTTGAGCAACCTCTTGAACTCTTCTCGGCATTGACCACATGTATTGGAGCTCCCAACCTCCATTCCTTGCTAAAATATATAGTATACCTGCTATTATGCATGTCTGAATAGAGTTTTCTCAGACATTGGAGCTTGCACATGCTTTTCAAGATGCCCACATTCACATCCATTGATACCAAATACTTGGGGGATGATATGGTACTAATGTGAGATGCTATTGGACTGATTTGAGCACACCTTTGGCTCAAATTTCTCAAAGACTTCATTGATGTAATAATAGGGTTGAATGCCATTTATCTAGAAAAAGTAAATGCTTCTTGTCATTTGATGCTTTTGAGTCTTAGTTTTGATGCCCGAATATTAGCTTGACACTTGGTGATGCTTGACACATCTTAGAATTCTTTTGGGCTTTGATTGAGCTTGCATTGGCTTAGTTTTACTAGAGATTTCACTATTTTAATACAATGGATAGCAAGCTTCTCTCCCCAAGAATACTAAAGGCCTATTACTCTTGGATGTTATTTGGGTGCTTCATACAAATGTATTGATACTTAGCATTGGTATATGTACTCGAATATGATCTGGGATGCTGTTGAGCTTCAATTTTGAGCTAGGCAACATTCATCTTGACTATGGTTACATGCCTTGGTTAATTCAGTGGGCTATCCAATTATAGACTTGAAGAATACATGTTGGGTTTTATGCTTTCGGATGTATTCTCTATGGATCTTGGATGTTTGGATGTCATTCACATGATGCTTTGAGATTTTCTTACTCATTTGTCATTCAACTTTTACTTTCATGGGGGAGCTACTCGACTTTTTGTATTGTGCCACATTGGCCTTTTGTTTACTGTAGCACAGAGGATTGGAAAATGGAGCAGAGGAGCAAAAAAAATGGAAGAAGGAGATAACCGAAAGGGCACATGACAAAGGAAGGAAAAGGCACCCCAGATGGAGGTCAGACCCTAAAAATTTGAATGACGACCAATCCAGAAGGCCTCAGTGTTGCCTCAAGAAAAGAAAAGAGTAAAAGCATGCCATTAAATGTGAAGGCGCTCCCGAATCCTTGTAAAAGAGTGCCGGGTTCACTCCTGTGCAAATTGTATGCATTAGTTGGGAATGGGATAAGTTAGAACGGTGGGAAATAGGAAAAGAGGTCCTAGGCTAATGGCCGAAAATGTAAAAAGTGGGAATGACTGCCCAAAAAGTAGGGCATGTATATAAAGTTGAAAAGTGAATGAGAATCTCATTCTTGTGTGTGGCCAAAGCTTCTTCTTCTTCTCTTGTTTCTTGCCTTCTTGCTTGTGCTTGAGTAAGGGATTGAGGGAGTGTGAAGGAGTGAGGGAGTGAGTGTGTGAGAGTGAGGGATCGTGGAGAAGAAGCTCCCCATTTTCTCTCTTCATCTTCTCTTCTTCTCTTCTCTTCTCTTTTCTCGCATGGCTATGGAGGATGGAGCTTGACGGAGACCATATCAATATCATGACACAACTCTACATACACTAGAAGGTCAATAGAAAGGTTACCACAAAAGGATGATTCCATCTCGTTCTCAAAGAATTCTTGGCCTCCTATCTTTCCATCATTGCTACCTGATTCTGCCTCCTCTACATGCTCTAAGCTTTGGGTGGCCTCCACCTCTTGCAATATAGACCCCTCTATCTACATATTGTCCTCATCTATGCTGGGAACATTGCTTTCATCATATACTCTCGCACTTTGGGGAGCTGAAAGTACAACATACCACCATCGAGGTTGTTGGGGGTTTGGATAGAAAATTATCTATTCAAAATCACATACAAGAGATATTTAACATTTGTAACATAAACCATGTCGTAATAAAAGTTTAAAAAACATGAGTTCATGCACATGTTCACAATGGACCCGTAATACAAACGTGTCGTGCAAATTTTTCCATCTTTTTTCGGAATCTATTTCGAGAAATCCAGATGGACCTCATCGAACACTTGCCCCGGCTCCTTCCAGTACCACTTTGAACCACTGCACATCAAATAGCATCATGGAGAAGCTATGGTAAGCCACTGTGATAATACTTTGCAAGTTTTCAAAATACTACATCTCTTCTATAGCGGTGTTTGGATCCATGGCTCACTGTTGGCTCTCTTGCTCGAACTTTGCTATGACACCACAATCCGTTGTGGAGAGCATTTTGTCGATACGCTCCACGTGGAAATGTCATCCACGCGACCATGTTGCACTGTATATTTTGTATTGTACATTGAAATAGTTAATTAGTTATCACATATAAAATCTAGATATGACAGCTTATAAAACATAAGTCACCTTTGGACTACATCCCCTCGAGAATCCCCACTCCTCAGTAGATATCTCCACCCCTTCATGAGAGGATGCGATCAAAGCTCAATGCAACCATCGCATAGACATAAACCATGACATCTCCTCCATGCCCTCAAGATATCGAATCGGTCAGTGGTGCATACTATGTCGAAATTTGGATCGTACTTCTTCCCGATCTTTCCTAGCTTGCTCATATCTAGCAAGCCACATCTCCATGGAGGCATTGTGCAACATACAAAAATGATTCACTTTCTCCTCCATTGCACCATCCATTCTTTTTTTTATCCCATTTTCAACCACCACATCTCTGAGCAGTCGATCATCGTCCTTCAGTGACCATATCATATTGTTGTCTGAATCCACCGTTGGTAGCCACTGTGAAATATGCACTAACGCCTCAGACACCAACCTTCAATCATGCTACCTTCTAGCCAAGCTCGTTGTCATACAAAGCCTTTAAGAGTTTTCATGAAGTGCTCCAAGAAGAACATTCATCGTGTAAGGACAAGTCCAGCAATCTCCACTTTGCACTAGGAGGTGGGTTTGTATCATGAGCATACTGGTGGGTAGGTACTTCTCAAAGAGACAAACTGTCTCCACTACTCCCCACCATGCAAATTCAATAGAGGATGTCTTGATCTCCTTCTGTGAAATCCATTGTACTAAATTTTACAACCTGTAAATCGCCCTGCATATTTCTGGAGTAAGGCATCCTACGATCTTGATTGATAGTACAAATTGCCACAAATGAAGAAGCATTATGAACAATGATTACACTCCAAATAGCAAACTATGTAGGTCACTTATAATCCATTCGAAGTACAAACCTAATATATATTATGCCAATCATGGGATTTTAGCCCTGTTAGTTAGTCATCTTTAGAAAACACGGATTTGAGAGAATGCATCATCCCCATTAGAGTGCAGATAGACCTGATAATTTTCTTCACACTGTGCTCTTCTTTAGTTGACAAAATCCAAGGAGCACAAGGTAGTTGCAAGCAACCATCAACACTCGACTGTGGCCAAAGCGCCTCCATCTCGCCTACCTCCTTCAAATCCATTCGTGCCCCTGAAGTGTCTCTCTTTCTTGTGATGTGGTCCCATAGTAAGCTACCCACATTCTTGAAAATATACATTGGATCCAACAAGTGGTTGATTTGTAAGTGTCCAAAAATATGACAACTCGTAGAAAACCAAGAATCATTGCATTCCGTTTTGATGCGACTCCGTTTGGACCATTTTCAACTTGTACCAACTTTGGGCATTCATTCGTGCTCGAGGTCATCCAAGAAACCCTTCCCTCAGTTCATGATCCTCAATCAAGAAAGCGGCATGTTCTTGATATACCGTCTTCTTCATGGTTCACGGCCTTCAGGAGTCTACCTAACTGTGAACCACACAATGGACATGCATGATAACCTGAGGTAACCAGACCTATCCCAACACCTCTATTTAGTGAACACAAACTTGAACGAGCTATAATAGATATGACCAATGAGAATGGAAGCCTACTTACCTCAACACTCCCCGAATCCTAGAAAGTCATGCATGGTGCACATGAGAATGGCTCGTATATTAGCAGACCGTTGACCATCGCGCTTGCTCATATCTTCCACGGCAACCCCCTCCTCCCACAAAATCTGAAGCTCATCGACTAATAGACGGAGATAGATATCCATATTCTTGACTTTGTAGCGGCTAGGAACAAGTAAGCTAAGGATCAGGTGTCCTTTCTTCGTAGAAATCCATGGTGGAATGTCGCAGTTAACAAGGACTACAAGCCACACACTGTAAGATGTTGAGGGAAACCAAATGGGTTCATGCCATCCATAGCAAGACCGAGTCGAAGATTCCTTGGCTCTCATACAAAGCCTGGAAAGGTAAAGTCAATGTGGCTCCATGTGCATGAATCCGCTGAAATTAGTTGGACTCCATCTATGGATCTATTATGTGTATGCCATGTTGTCAAGCTCGCCATGCCCGATGTACGAAACATGTGAAGTATACGGGGGATAAGTGGAAAGTGTCTAAGAACTTTCTAAGGGATGGTTTTTCCTTGCAAGTCCTGTCAATACCTGTGAGCACCACACTTTGGATATGTCTCCATAGTCTCATACTCTCCTCAAAATAGCAAGCAATCGTTGACACATGCATGGATGTTTTTGTAGTCCATGCCAAGGTTTCGTAAAACATGACGTGTATCATCAGAGACTCAGGCATGGTATTTTCAAGTGGTAATATATGATACTTTAGCAACCAAAAAAGAAATCATAAAACACCTTGAAAAAGCACAATTATTTTTTATAATGATGGCAAAAAGAAATCAACAAAGCGTACGTAGAAGGTACCTGAACAACTTTGTCACACTCGCATCGCTCCACCCATACTTTACTTGCACACTTAGGAGTGCAAGTAGCGTCTTCAGGTGAGATACTCGGTACCCATCATATAATGGTACGGATGCTTCCTCTCTAAGTAGATTAGATGTCTCGGTGTCCATGGGCATCATTGCCTCCATCTCAAGCTCCAAGATTGTAGGAAAGACTGAAAGGCTGCATGTCTCCTGTGGTATTGACAGTATAGATTGGGTAGTGCCTTCCAAGTGGTGGATTGGCTCAGGCACTCCATCCATCGCACACCCACAAAATCTTCTAACTGGCCACAATAGGTCCCTCACTACTCCTTGGGATGAGACATCACCTCCTTGTATAAATTTTACGGTCACATCCAATGTTGTTGTATATGATATTTAATTAGTTTGAAAATATAATGCTGATTGATACACACTTTTCTTACCATTTGCTCAAAGTCTGAGATCGCT
Source organism: Lygodium microphyllum (assembly GCF_053477565.2). Lineage (NCBI taxonomy): Eukaryota > Viridiplantae > Streptophyta > Polypodiopsida > Schizaeales > Lygodiaceae > Lygodium > Lygodium microphyllum. Next base: position 17,629,648 of record NC_141142.1, read on the forward strand.
TGATCAATGATCTCCGATTGAAACTCGCCAAAGTGTCATACATGTTATATAGACAAGCAACACTTTCATCTGATTGCCAATTTGCATTGAGAGCAAGGACACAGGACAAGCTGATTAAGATATGCCTTATGATCTTGAACATCATGACCTTCATCATTTTCCATTTTGTCTACATTGAGACAAACAATTTGTTTTTGTTCTCATTCTCTTTTTCTTTCTAAATTTATTTGAGAAGGGATTTCTTCTCTTGTAACTCAACAAAAGTAACATCAACTGTCATCTTGGTTTTCTCCCCGTTTCTTTGATTCTCCCCCTTTCTTTGCATCTTTTTTTGTGCTCTTCATTTTATATTCTCTCCCATTTCTCTTTCTTTCTCTCTCTCTCTTTCTTTGTTGCCCCTCTCTTTGTTTCTCTCCACCCCCTTATATTTTCTCACTCATTCTCTTCTGTCCCTCCCTCTCTCTCTCTCTCTCTCTCTCTCTCTCTCTCTCTCTCTCTCTCTCTCTTTCCTTTCTTCTTCTCCCTCTCTCATTTCCTATCTTTCTTACTCTCTCTCTCTTTCTTTTTTTCCCCTCTCTTTGTTTCTATCCACCCCCTTACGTTTTCTCACTCATTCTCCTCTCTCCCTCTCTCTCCCCCCCTCTCTTTGTTTTTCTATACCCCCTCTTACATGACTACGGTCTTAATAAGTGATTAGTTTAGGCAAGGAAGTGATGAGCTCTGAGAGAAAGACACCTCTCGCTCTCCAAATTTGTCATATGTTCGATGTGTCGTATGCTAGGTGCTAAAAAGCTTATTGCTTAATTTGTCATTGTTGGCTAGTGAGGCTCACTCTGTCGCATGGTGTGTAAGCTTTAGAATATTTTTTATGATTAGGTCCATTTTTCACAGTGTATTTTCTTTGTCTAAGCTATGATTGTAGGGGTTTCTAGAGTCAGTCAATATTTGGTCTCTCTATTTCTCAAATTTCTTTATATATTTTGTGATTTTTTTTCATTTATTTATTTATATATCTTATGTTCCTTTGTTAGAAATTTGCAATTTTACTAACTTGCAAGTGTATATAGGTGCACCACATGCAACTAGTCTTTTCTTTTCCACAATCAATGTGATTCAATATGGCCCCTTGTGTCGTGTCAAGGTGTAGGGAGTTTCTTTCACCAAGTTTTTAACCATGAAATATCCTCTTACATGACTATGATCTCTCTTTGTTTTTCTCTACCCCCTTGTGTTTTCTCATTCATTCTCCTCTCTCCCTCCCTCCCTCCCTCCCTCCCTCTCTCTCTCTCTCTTTCTCTCTTTCTTTATTATGTTTCATGTTTATTCCCTCTCTCTCTCTCGTTCTTTCTTCCGTTTCCTTTCTTCTTTTTCCTCTCTCATTTCCTATCTTTCTCCCTCAATGCACCTCATTCTCAACAAAAACAAACAAAATAAAAGGAGAAAGAGCAAGAACAGAGGGAGCAATGTACTCACTGCAAAGGCTCAAAGATGGATTCTTCGTCTCCTCTTCACGATGGCTCCTCTTCGCCCTTCGTACACTTCCTCCTCTTCTTTGCGAATGGCAGTGCGGTGGTGGCGGGGAGAAGCTCTCCTTTCTTCTCTTTCTCTCTTTCTCTCTCCCTCTCCCTCCCTCTCCCTCCCTCTTTCGCTCTCTCTTTCACAAAATGTCACACTCAGGTTTCTGCCACATTTTTTTTTCTCTCTCCCTCTCCCTCCCTCTTTCGCTCTCTCTTTCACAAAATGTCACACTCAGGTTTCTGCCACTTTTTTTTTTGGTCCAAGTATCATTGCTACTTGTGTCGCTATTTGCGTCACATGTGTGACGCAAATAGCGATTCCACTAATTTGCATTGGAACTCGGCGTCACTATTCCCCCCTTCCCTTGTAGTGAAAGTAATAACTTAGTAGTGAATAACCTAGTTTAGTGCATGACAACATTGGGAATTTCGTATTTGCCTACATTGAATTCGCCACACCCAACGTTTCGTTGGTAGTAGAAACTTCGATAACCTCGGGCACTCCCGTATCTCTAGCAATACCCATTCCTTGACCGAGTGCAGTGGTTCCCATGGTCTTTCCACCTCATTTCTTTGGAGCCATCGTTCAAGTGGATTTGAGAGATAAAGAAGAAGGAATGAATTTGAGATGGGAGAGCGTAAGAGAAGATGGCTTAGTCGAAGACCGAGATAGGGGGAATTGAGCTAACTCTCTCCCTCGCAACCTCTTAGGGTAACCTCTCTCTCTCTCTCTCTCACTCTCTCTCTCTCTTTGTCAAGTTCTTCTCACAGCCTTTTGGAGGGGTATCCTTCTACCTCTCTCTCTCTACCTCTCTCTTGGAGCCTCTCAGTGTCTCCTTGTGCTTCTCTAACTGCTCCCCATGCCTCATATTTATAGCTAAACAAGAGAAAAAGGGTTGTGGTTGAGAAGAAGAGCTCTTTATGAAGGGGATCTTGGAAAAATCAGCAATTTGAAAATTCTAAGATGCAGTCTGATGCTCAAATCACAAATCTAATAGTTCTGTTGGCTCCGAAAGAGGGGTAAAATTCCAAAACACTTGCTTAGAAATCTTTCAAATCACTCCTTCTTCTTCTCCCTATTCGAAGTGTTGTTTGCTGTCTGTAAACTGCAATTGCGACACACGCGATTTCACCAATCATTCTTTTTTTTCATTAAATCTTCAAAATTGGCTTTAAAAAGCCACTTAAAGCTCCTTTTTTCAAGACATTTCCAAACCAACTTTTCTTACATGACATCTTGTTCTAAAAATTTTCATATATTTTTAGGATATTTACAATAAATAATATTCACAATATAAAAAATATGCTAATCTTGTCCAAAATCCTAATATTTTTGGACCATCCATACTATACACATTGACACTATTGACTAATATGGCTCATAACTCTCATTCACGTTGTAACTTTCTTGATGGGTGGCTACAATCCTTGTCAATTCAAAAAAATGTTGGGTTACGACTCTTGTTTTTTTAATTCATAATTAAATAAAAACTATTAGTTATTAACATTAGTTAGTAACCTTACTAACTTATTAATTGACTAACTAACTTTCGAACTAACCAACTAACTTTCAATTGCGTGGAAGTATTGCATTCTCCTCCCCGTAGAGAAATCAAGATGTCCTCATCTCAAGAGAAACCAAGGGTATTGTTGATGAAGAGCATTCTCATCTATCCATGTAGCATCTTCTTCAGGATAATCCTTCCACTGAACAAGGTATTCTCTAAGGGTTCTACTCCTCAATTTTCTCTCCCTTACATCAATTACTCTATCGTCAGGTTGTAGCTCAAGGACTCCTGGGTTAGGTATTACAACTTGTTGATCATCAAGGATATGGTTCGGGTTAGCTACGTCTGCTTGCTTTCAATAAGCTAACATGAAATACATTGTATATTTTTATATTCTCAAGGAGTTGTATCTTGTAAGCGCTTGGTCCTAAGCACTTGAGAGCCTTATAGGGTCCACAATATCTTGGACTTAGCTTCTTAAATTCTCCTAAAGATAAAGAACACTTCTTTGGATGGACATGGATGAAGACCATGTCTCCTTCTTTGAAGATTCATTCTTGCCTTTTCAAATCAGCATATGCCTTTTGTCGGTCCTCGACAGCTTGAATATCTTGTATGATAATCTTGATTTGATCATCCATTTCTTCCAACATTTTTCTCAAAGCTTCTACCCTTAGAGTAGAATCGGAAAAATTTAGTAGCATATAGAAATCTTGACCATATATATAGTGCCTGAAATGAAGTCATCTAAATACTTTGATGATAGGAGGCATTATAAGCAAATTCCACTAAGGATAGATACTAAATCCACCTTTTAGGTTCCTTGCTGCAATATGCATGCAGAATATCCTCAATCACTTGATTAACTCATTCTGTCTGCCCATCAGTTTGTGGATGATAAGCAGTACTAAAACAAAGTTGGGTTCCAATGGCTTCAAATAAACTCTTCCAAAAATGTGATGTGAAAAGAGATCACGATCACTAATGACCCTTTTAGTAACCCATGTAACCTAAAAATCTCTTTTACAAAAATTCTTGCAATGCTTGAAGCTTTGTAATTGGTTTTTGTTGGAATAAGATGAGTGACCTTTGTTAGCATATTTACTATTACCGTTATTGAATTTTATCCTCCTTGTACAGATGGTAACCCAACTACAAAGTCCATGCTAATAAATTTACATTTCATCTAGGGAATGCAAGTGGCTGGAGTTTCCCTAGTAACTTGACACGTTCAGATTTTACCCTTTGGCAATTTAGACATTCAGTGACATTTTGCCAGTAGTAGCTTTTCCTAATAGCATTAAGAGTTTTTGTATATCCGATGCATCCTCAAAAACAAGAAGCATGTGCTTCTCAAAGTATCCTTCTCTTGAGAGTTTGACTTGAAGGAATGCACAATCTCATTCTGAAATAAACAAGTCCTTCCTCTTCATCTGTAGAGAATTATTGATACTTAGTCTTGAGTTTGGAATCTTGTTCCTTATTTTGAACTTCCCAAAATAATTATTGATAGTTTGGGTCCTTATTTGCTTCATCCTTAGTCAATTCGATGATAGGATTAGTTGGCATTGATACCATTGTAGCTAGAGTTTCTACCCTAGATGGTTCTTCAACGATAAGAGCATTAAGGAAGGCTTTATGACTAAGGGCATCTGCTACTGCATTTTTTTAATCAGGTCTGAACTTATTTCAAAGTCATACTCCTGCAGAATTTCGATCCACCGTCATTGCCTCATATTAAGATCAAGCTGAGTAAAAATCCACTTGAGACTTTTATGATATGTGACTAAGGAAAACTTATTTCCAAGCAAGTGATGTCTCTATAATTTGAGAGCATAAATCACAACAAACAACTCCAGGTCGTAAGTAGCATATCCCTTTTCATGGGTTTTCAACTTTCTTGAAGAGTAAGCTACAAGATGACCTTTCTACATTAGTACACATCCCAATGCAAGAGAGCTGGCATCTATGACAACTTCAAATTCCTTGCTTAAGTTAGGTATACTTAAGATAGGAGTAGTTATCAAACTATGCCTTAGTTGCTCAAAGCTAGACTATTCAATTGGCATCAAGATAATGGCAACTTGCTTTTTGCGTAGATCTGTAAGAGGTGTTGCAATTTGGGCATAGTTTCTTATGAATATCCTATACCATCCTGTTAGACATAGAAAACTTCTCACTTCCTTTATAGTGTTTGGGGGTGGCCAATCTTGAACATCTTTGACCTTGGCCGAATCTACTGATATACTTTCAACAAACACTATGAATCCCAAGTACTCAATCTTCCTTTTGAAGAAGGCACACTTCTTCTTCTCGGCATACAATTTGGGTGTTCTCATTGTCTCTAGGACAATGCAAAGATGTGGATCACGATCTTCTTCCTCCTTAGAATAAGTTAGGATGTCATCAAAGAATACAAGAATAAAATCATCAAGATGAGGTCTGAAAATATCTTGCATTAACCTATTGAAGGTAGTTGGGGAGCATTTGTCAACCCAAATGACATCACAATAAATTCGAAATGACCATATCTTGTGTTGAAGGTAGTTTTAGGAATATCTTCATTCTTGACTCTTATCTGGTAATATCCTGACCAAAGATTGATCTTAGAAAAGATCCTTGCTCCTTGTAGATGATCAAGAACCTTGTCTATCCTCGGGATCGGGTACTTATTCTTTACTATTACTTGGTTTAGCCCACGATAGTCGATACAAAGACAGAGAGTTCCATCTTTCTTCTTTTGGAATAATATTGGGGCTCCCCATGGTGAACTACTTGACCGAATATACCCTTGTTTTAGTAGTTGTTTGATTTGCTCTTTTAGTTTGATGGCTTCAAGAATAGACATTTTGTAACATCTCTTTGCCACTAGGGTGGCTCCTGGAAGAAGTTTGATCTCATGATCAACTTCTCTTTCTGAAGGTAACTCAGTTAGATCCTCAAGAAATATGTCGGTGTAATCTTTTAACCAGGATGGTTCTTCTTCTGTCTGACCATCTTGATTTACCTTGTTTTCGGATTCAGAGAGTAGATATCTAGGAATCTATATTTTGAGGGAGTTCAAGAAATCTGTCCTTTTTGTAGTTGCGACAGCTAGAGTAACCTACAACTTTTATTCTATCAACTGGAAGGATCTTCATAACTTCCTCATAGATATACGGGTTTAGTTTGATCTTTTTGCCTCTAGTATATAGGGTTGAGTTTATGTTGGCCTCATAAAATAGATAGATCTCCACAACTTTAAGATCTTCCATCCATTTTACCCTTTTTAGATTATTCTAAAGATAAGCTAGATGGCTTGCATCAATATATCAATATCCTCCGCTAATCATCCACCGTCTCTCACGATATAGACGCGAGGCTTTGTAGAAATGATCTAGTACCTGCATCATCTAAATTCTCCAGGCAAAACTAGATTCAAAAACATACATTAACAAAGAGAAGAAAGCATGTCCTAGGAAATGTTTACCATTCCAAAAAAAAAAATCTTAAGCTTACGTTATATTCTATACTAACATGTGCTCTAATACCATCTATGAGGCATCCGCCAAGCTCATTCCAAGGCATCTTTATGTAGTCCATCAGTAGATTCTCCAAATGACACCATCCGGTGCTCCCTTGGAACATCGCAGGGTTTGTCACTTAGACCCCACTAAGTTTACATCGCAACGGAAGTATTCCAACCAAACCCACTAGGATTGACTTGAATTCTCGGGTTCCTAAAATCAAAGGGATCTCCTAGCAACCAATTAACGTCAGTAATTTGAAGTTCCCACTTCTACAAGATTACTCAATCTAAAGCGGACTTGCCATTGCACTTGGGTCAAAGAGAATGAGAGACGGAGGGGAGTGCTGTGTACGTCAACCCTCCTACCCATAAGGCAAAATCCCATTCCGGCCCCCTAAAACAATGCAAGTCGGTACCTAACAACTAGTTGGTCAATTTATCATCTTCCTATCTCTATTTTCGATTTAGAAAGGCTCCCAGCTAACGAGGACTACCCTACCGTTGGATAGACATTAGGGGTCACATCCATCCGCTTTTCTTTGACGATAAAATCATCTTTAGTTTTTTAATTACTCACATCACATTTATTGGAACATATACAACCAGATTTCTTAATTAGTTCGTTAAATCATATGTTCCTTCACGTAATTTATCTCACGAACACGCATACAATTCAAATAGTGCTTGAATAAAACAAACTTCCTTATTATATTAGAAGTTTATTACAATTTCTATCTTTCTGACCCTACGAAAGATGCACAGAATTCCACGAGGGTATTATGCCCACCAAGATTCCACCTATGTAACTAGTATTTAGGGTTCCAGGATCCCATCCTAGGTCATGAAGGGGCTCGTAAAATTCTATGAACAATGCAAGATTTATAGCCAGAGCCCCCCATGGCACCCACATTTCCTACTACTTGAGATTATCCCTACTGACAGACCTTTCGCAAACGGAGATGGTCTAAGCCTCACGAAGTGATAACCATGACCCCCTTGGAGTAGGATCTCGTGACTGGCTTGGGGGTAGCTTAGTGCGATCCTTCCTTTTATCCTATTTGTTAATATTTTCAATCAAAGATCTAGATTCTAGCAAACACAAATAGTCCTTTCAAATGTATATCCAATGATGCAATGACAATCACATCATCATGCAATTCAAAGCTTCCATAGCCAAGGTAGACCTTATCCTAAGGTAACCTTATATTCTAATGAGAATTCTCCTCCCTATAAAGAAGTGTTGAGTACATCTCTTACCACATGCTAAGCAAGGCATGGATTTCCCATTTGAGCTATCTTACCCAATATAAGCGAAATTCTTTAAAGAAATATATTGTGCCAATAACTTAACGAGATGACTTACAGATCCTTTAAATAGATTTTCACCTTTTAAGTGACACTTAATCTTATCACGTTTGACAATAATCATATCGAGTTATTTTACTAAACTTGAGTGCACATAAAGTCATATGTGCAATAACCTCTTGTAACTCTTTCCATCATGATCCCATGATTTAGAATCTCACTTAATCTAACTAAAAATCATAGCGAATAATTGTTTATGCATGTACTAGTATGCTTTCTAGATGAAACTATCAATTCATGTAAGTGCAAAATATAGAAGCTAATATTTTATGTGGCAAAATAATAACCTAGTAGTGAATAACCTGGTTTTGGCACAACAATGTTGGGAATTTCGTATTTTCCCACACTTGCATTTGCCACACCCAATGTTCTGTTGGTAGTGGCAACTCTGAAAACCTTGGGAACTCCTGTATCTCTTAAAATACCCATTCCTTGACCGGTTTCGGTGGTTCCCATGGTCCTTCCACCTCATCGCTTTGGAGCCATCGTTCAAGTGGATTTGAGAGATAAAGAAGGAGGAATGAATTTGAAATGTGAAAGCATAAGAGAAGACAGCTTGGTCGAAGATCGAGATAGGGAAGAATTGAGCTAACTCTCTCCCTCGCAGCCTCTCAGGGTAACTCTTCTCTCTCTCTCTCTCTCTCTCTCTCTCTCTCTCTCTCTCAAACTTCTTCTCATAGCCTCTTGGAGGGTTATCCTTCTACCTCTCTCTCTCTCTCTAGCTCTCTCTTGCAACCTCTCGAGGTCTCCTTGTGCTTCTCTAACTGCTCCCCATGCCTCATATTTAGCTAAACAATAGAAGAAGGGTTGTGGCTGAGAAGAAGAGCTCTTTGTGGAGGGAATCTTAGAAAAATCAGCAATTTGAAACTTCTAAGATGCAGTCTGATGCTCAAATCACAAATCTGATAGTTCTGTTGGCTTTAAAAGGGGGATGAAAACTCCAAGACACTTACTTAGAAATCTTCCAGATCACTCCTTTTTCTTCTCCCTATTTGAAGTGTTGTTTGCTGCCTATAAACTGCGATAGTGATGTGCGCAATTTCCTCAATCTTTTTTTTTCATTAAATCTTCAAAACTAGTTGGAAAAGCCACTTGCTTTTCCTACATGACATCTTGTTCTAAAAGTTTTCATATATTTTTAGGATATTTACAATAAATAATATTCACAATATAAAAAATATGCTAATCTTGTCCAAAATCCTAATATTTTTGGACCATCCATACTATACACATTGACACTATTGACTAATATGGCTCATAACTCTCATTCACGTTGTAACTTTCATGATGGATGGCTACAATCCTTGTCAATTTAAAAAAAAAAACAGGTTACGACTCTTGTTTTTTTTAATAAATAAAAAAATTGTTAGCTATTAATGTTAGTTAGTTTTTACTTTAGTTAGTAAGCTTACTAACTTATTCATTGACTAACTAACTTTTGAACTAACCAACTAACTTTTAATTGTGTGAAAGTATTACATAATGATATACTTATTGCTTTGAGAGCTTATGATGAGCTGGATGCCTTGAAAACTTAACTCAAGAAGAGCTTTGAGATGATGGACATGGAACATGCCTTGTATATTCTTAGGATGTGCATCATATGTGATCACTCTAAGGGGTTGCTTTATCTATCACAAAAGGAGTATATCGAGAAAGTCCTTGAGCAGTTTTATATGAAAAATGGTAAGACTATTGGCTATCCTCGACCTTCTCATGTGAAGGTTATTCAGGCCAATTTTTTGCAGTCTAATGAGCGAAAAGCCAAGATGGCCAAAATCTCTTATACATCCACCATGGGCACTTTGATATATGCTATGATAGCCACTCATCCTGACATCACATTTATAGTGGGAGTTATGGCACACTATATAGCTACCCTTGATAGAAAACACCATTAGAATGTTGTCAAGGGTATCATAAGGTACCCGAAGGGCACACTAGCTATGTGCATATGTTATGTTGGCTAGGATACAAGAGCCATGGGGTATATTGACTTCGATAATATAAGACATGCAAACAATAGGAAGTCCATCTCTAGCTATATCTTCACCTTTGCTAGAGGTACTATTCATTGAATGTCCAAGGTATGAAAATATACGGCCCTCTCTATTACCAAGGCCGAGTATGTTGCAGTTACTAAGACTTGCAAGGAGGCTTCCTGATTAGGCCAGACCTTGGTACTACTAATGTGGTCCCTACACTACACTCAAATTCTATGAGTGCTATCAAGTTAGCTAGGAATTTCCATGCAAAAAAAAAACATTGAGGTGCATTACCACTTCATCAAAGAGGTCATTAAGGATAGGTCTGTTGACCTTGTTAGACCAAAATCCTACAGATTTGCTCACAAAAAGTCTATCAACAAAGTGTTTGTTCTTCCTTAGAATGTTGATGGGCATTGAATGAGATGATGTCTTTTCTCATCCTATTGTACTATTTTACATTTGTATCACTTTGTTCTCATTTTCTCCTCACTAGGGACACATTCACATCTAAGTGGGAGGTTGTTGGCAGTAATGGTGCCTATGCCTAGCCACTCATGTATTACTACACTGATAGTACCCGCACACCTCTATACTACAGATGGCCAGCACCCATCACTCTAACTTCATTCTTTATTCTTTTAGTGATGTTTGAATAAAGGGAAGGGTGGTTACACATTGTGGCTGTTGGAGTTCCCACATCTTTTATCTCTCTTTCTCTTGCTCTTGCACCTTCCACCATAGCTCTTGCTTCCACTTTGGGCTCACTCCCTTCGCTTTCTATCAATACGAATACAACTCTATGTTGTATTTATCTTGTGTCTTACTCTATTTCTCTCCACACACATTCTCTCTTACACACAATCATAAGCACTCTATGGTAGCAACCTCCATAGCTCATTCTCAAGCTCATGATCATGTGTGGATACACAAAAATTTTGAGATTTATGAGTTGACGATTGATGGGAGCATCTAGGCATGTCCTTGAAGATAGTACATATGATTCTTTGGAAGGTTACTGATGCATTTATCAAATCGAAGGGCATGGTGATATAGGCAAATACCCCCCATTCAATGGCAAAGGTGATCTTGGGTTGATCATTTGGGTGTACTTGCACTTAATTCTAGCTTATGAAGCCATCTAGAAATATATAAGTTTCTTTTTATGCCATGCATTTGATCATGTGGTGTATGCAAAATAATGAATAACGGTCTCTTTTTGTTGTAGCATTTAGTTTCCTATAGTTAATAATTGTTGAATACTAAAATAACTAGAATTTTTGGTTGACTTTTGTTGTTTTTAAGGCCTGAATGGTTGATTTTTTATGGATTTAGAGTGATGACTAGTTGTTTTGGAAGTGTTTGAGAGTATTTTGGATGAGACTGATTATATTTTGGAGCTCATGATGATTTTCAGTAGAAATCTGAGGCTCTGTGATGTTTTGATAGGTTTTATTGAGGTTCTGATTGGTTCTGTTTAGCTTCTATTTCGTTCTTATTTTCTTCTATAAGAAGCAGATTAATGATTGATGTAAATTGAGGTCTTTTGAAAGCTCATTGAATGGTTTTTGATAGTTTGGAATGGTTTTAGTATGAGTTATGAGGCTCGTATGCTTTCTGTTAACCTTCTATAACCCTCTATTGAGCTTCTATAGAGGCGTTCTGTTCTGTATGCCTCTATAAGTGTTCTGTGGAATGTATGTGTGACTTTGGGGAAGTTTTCTAGCCTTGGAAAGAGGTGAATGTAAGTTCAAAAGTGCTCAAGGAAGTGGAAGAAGCAGCTGCTGAAGACTCAAGAGAACACTGGAGTGAAGTGATAGTGATGAGCTATGAAGAGTCACTGTAGTGGCTCTGGTGACCTTTCATATCAGACACACCTTTTGAAAGGGTCATCCATGACCAAAGAAGGATTATTATGAGTGATTATTGAGTATTTTAGTGAGGAGATGATGTGCTATTGATTGAGAGAGAAAGAGAGAGTCAAAGATAACCAATTCTATGCAAAACAATGTATTTTTCTATGGGAGACTATGAGAGAGCGCTATTAGTGGAGCATCAAAGCCTAGTTCTTGTTCCTTTACTGATTAAGAGTAATGCAAAAATGGGAATCAATTTAATTGGTTAATATGCCATCCACTCATAGTCTAATATCTCTAAGTGTTGCACCCATTCAATTTCATATTTAAGTGTGACTATACCCACGTCAATGGGAAAATCTTCTATTGTGAGGGCTTTGGGTTAGCTAGCATTCTATTACTCATGTATTGGTGCTCAAATCATTATGAGCATACATAAGGTGCATCTTGGCTTGTATTGAGCTTGAATAGCTCAAATTTTGACAATATTTTACTATGTTATACTTCTAGACAACAAGCCACTTATCAAGGAAACTCTATGTTTATTGCTACTTGATGCTCTTGGATACTCATTGGGATGTATTAATGCTTACCATTGAGCTACATGCTTGGATATGCTCTTGAGAGCTTTGAGCCTTGATTTTGATTTTGGTGGCATTCATCTTAGCTATGGTTGCATGCCTTGGCTACTTTAGTGGCTTCCACAGTTACATGCTTGAAGATTTTATTGGATTTTATTATCCTAGCTTATGCTCCATGTACCTTGGATGCTCGGGTGTCATGTGTATGATCTATTGAGCTTGTCTTACTAATTTGGCATTCAATTTTGTTCCAATGGGAGTCACTTGAGCTACTTGGATATTTTGCATTTGAGAAAAGCTTTGGATTTATGTAGTTGAGCTTCTTTAATTGAGATAGTGGGACTCATTGAGCTACACACATGTTCTCTTGATGCTTATTTGATGCAGTTACTCTTCAATGGGCTGATTTGATTTACGCTTTAGATCCGACATCTATCTTTGTCAGTGATGTATCCACCCTAATGCACTATGTATCGAGCTCTGTTACCCTTACTTAGTTTGTTGTACATTTGGCAATTCTCTTCAGTTATTCTTGAGACGTATTACATGCATGATGTTTATGCCCATTGGATGTGTCTCTCTGACACATTGAGTTTGACAATTCTTGGGTGTTGATCACTACTAGTTGCTTGTACATATCATGTTTGTTATAGGGTATATGTCATAATTGGAGCTTAGATTTTCTAGATTGCTTGCCCACACTTGGCTTTGGATTTAGTGCTATATTTATTTCAACATGTTGTAATTGCAATTTTCAACATTTTTATGAGAGCTAATACTTTCTCTTGATAGTTCATTGGTTGCAATTAGTGGATAGCTCACTATTTTGATAGTTTCTCTTGCTTAGCCCTTGTGTTGGCTATCATTTTGGGGCTTACAAATATTAGAAGGCACAAATATAGCAAGTTTTGGTACCAAAATTGTAGATTAAGCCATTGAGATGTGAGGGTGTAAAGCTCAAATGCTTGGATGTAGAGGATTGGGATGAAGTGGATTAGCTATTTAAATCTACAATCATATGTCACTCTCTAAGCAGGTCTTCTATAATGTTGTCTCTAAAGGGTAGACCTCTTCGTAGTCATGGGACAAGATTTGTAGTACCTATGCCAAGAAAAACTATGTCTCTCGGATGTATTAGTTGAAGCAACTCATGGAACTTCGTATAGAGGGGACTTTCGTATCTACCCACTTGAATGAGTTGCATTCCATTTTCAGTCACTTGTCTTCACAAGGGATTGCTTTAAGGACAATCTTCCACAATTGTTCTTGCTAGTTACATTGCTAGAATTATGAAACACATTTCATACTATTATGTGTGCAAATATGCCTACTGATGGGCTGAAATTGCAGGATGTAGAGGGTGCATTGTTGAATGAAGAGGTTAACAATAGAAAGAATTTTGATGCTTCATGTAGCTCTAATGCTTTGACAATCAGAGGCAATCATGCTAAGAGTAATAATGATTGCCATGGGAGAGACTCTCAAAAGTCTCATTCTCAATCATGTGAACAGTCTCGCAACAATAAGTCTTGTGACTGTAAGTTAGTCTCATTCTCAGTCACATAACAGTCTCGTAATAAGTCCCATAGTAGTAAGTCCACATTGACTTATAATTATTATGAGAAGCAAGGTCATATTCTACCATAGTACCATAAAATGTGTGATTAAAAGCACAAGGGAAAGAACAAAGTGCAGGAAAAGAATGATGATTACGAAGTTATCCCTAGCAAGTTTAGCATCAAGATTGAAGAGATTAATGTCGTCATGCAAACTAGTTCTAATGGTGATGATTACATAACTACAGCTTCTTCTCTTGATGTTTCATAGTTGGCTAATGCCTCTTCCACCTATGCTCACTATTGGGGCTAGTTGATTCAAGGGCTTCATTTCATGTTACCCCCCATCAAGAGTGGTTCCACTCCTATTGCAGCATGACAAGAACTATCATATTACGTAATGAACTAGCATTAGATATTATTGGTATTGAATATGTACAAATGCAATTTGCTTCATGTGGCATCTTTACTTTGCATTATGTATGCCATGTCCCAGCTTTGACCAAAAGTACTCTCTACAACATAATTGGATGATGTAAGTTACATTGGATTTTTTGGTGATCTTTTGGTGATTCCTCATGGAAGATTACCATGGGAATCTTGTCCTTGCATGAGGTGCAAGCCTAGCACTCTCCCTTAAAGCACTATTCACAAGGCAATTGCTTTAATTAGAGGACTATTTGGAATAATAAGGAACTCATACAAGATAACATAAACTGAACGAACCCACTAGGAGAAGACCCCAGACTTGTAGGCGCAGTAGGAGACTCGAGGATCCAAACCGCTTGGAGAAAAAGAGGAACATCACCATTAGGGACTCGGCATTGCCTGACTTGATTAACTTGATTTACACCTTAGTGGCTCAGGAAACAACTGACATATCTTGCCCTAGTATTGTTGAAAACATGGATCTAGATCATGGCAGCTATGGAGGTTGGAAGATGAAGACTAGATTCATAGTGACCTGGACAATGAATAGACCAACTATTACACAAGTGATTTAGGTTCCAAGATGGAAGCTTGGACTCATAAACACAATCTTGTGTAAGAGACTGATAATGACAATGGCACTAATTGAAGGTACAAAGCATCATGATATTGCATTACTCATCTTGAAAGTCATAGTCAAGTACAATGCTTTATAGTAGTTGGGTTGTTCCACTCTCCTCATTGTGCTCTTCTTGGAGCATACATCATTTGTCATATCTTTCAACACCCCCCCTCAAATCATGAGTTCCTACACTTGCTAGCTTTTGCCTACCTACATGATGACATGGCCCGGGAGACTAGCTCATAGGCAACCTATGTAAAGCTTCAAACTTTACATCTTTGGCAAGGGTTTTGTTTTACAAAGAAAATACACTAAGGGAAACAAAATCCACTATGGGAAAACATAAGATCCACTATGGGAAAGATAATTTCTTCAAAATAGTATGTTAGAGTTGTTGTCAATAGCAGAAGCATCTTCTTCATTCATGAACTAATTTTGATTATGGTTAACATTCTGCACCTATTGTGCTCTTTTACGGTGGAAACATTCACTAGCTATATGGCTATTCTTACCACAATAATTTCCTTTGGTGTACAACAGATTGTCTTCCTGTGTTGAGACAGCTCCCTTTGCATCTTGGTTTTTATGTTTAGTTTCCTCATCAAGTAGAGAGTGCTAAATGTCCTTAAGTGAGAGTTTTGGAATATTACTTAAGGTAGATACAAGGTTCTCATATGGCTCTTGATTTACACTTGCTAGTAATTCTGCTATGGCTTCATCTTCATCAATGTTCTTCTTTAGAGTAGCAAGTTGAGTTTTTGGACTCTTAAACTTATTAATGTCCATGGTCATAGAAGAACTATCTTTTACATCCAATTTTTAGAATTGCATGAGTATTTTTACCTTGGATTTTTTAGCTTGAGTTCCAAAGATCCTGTCAAGCTCATTCTATACCCTTTTTGCATCTTTGATGCCTGAGATATGGTGCAATACATCATCAAATAGTCCCCAAGAAATGATGCCTAGAGCTTTGTTGTTCATCTTTTTCCACTCTTTTGTCTTGAGTTGGGAATTCTTCAATTAACATGTCTTCATCTTCTTCCTTCTTGCTATCTACATCTCCTGCATCACCCTCAAATAGATCCCAAAAGTCCTTCCTCATGAGATGGTACATTGTCTTTTCTTTCCATGCATGAAACCTTCACCATTGAATTTGGCTATTTGCTCAAGTTCAGACATCTTACCGTGAGTATACTCGAGCAGTGTCTATCCTTTTACAATGAGATTGAGGCTTACAAGGGATTTAATCAATTGGGCATTCCACATTAAAATCTTCATGTTTATCATTGGTATGACCAAGAATCATCATCCAATAACTAAGTGTAACTAGGAAGAGAGTTGAACTTGAGTGTACCAAGGAAGGAAGAGATAAGCTTGAAGCACTTGATGTCAACCTTGATGATGCTTGAACTACAGGTTGATTGCTTTATATTTAGGCAAGTAGCTTGATCTTCAGGACTGCTCCAAATCTTCTTCTTGAAGTTTTATACTTTTTGGGAAGTTCAGATTTGGATGTTTGGTCTTCAGGTCTTCAAATCTTCCAAAGTCTCTCCTCCTTGTTGGTTTGATGGGAAAATGTTGCTAGACTGATTAAATTAGTGAATCAAAGTGGCATTAGGCTTGGTTCAAGTGGTAGGAGAGAAAAAATGAAGAAAAAAAGTGAGCTTCAAGTGAAATGGCTATGGCTTCTTCTTTAGGGTTTTGACAGGTGACTGTACTTTCAGCTTGTGCAGCTCAAAGAGTTGATCATTGCAAGATATATTGTATGGGAGTAGGCTTACATAGTGAGCTTTCAAAGCCGTATACTCATAGGGAAAATCGCGCAGCACAGGAGAGGAATCAATAGTACAAGCAGAATTTGGCACAGTTTAGACAATGACTTTGAATTTGCATAATGCTGGGCTATGTGATAAGCAATGTCAAGCTTTGAGGTGACAAAGAGAAGCTTCAAGAGCAGAGAGAGAACTCTCCTAAAGGAAGCTTTTCAAGAACTTTCCTAGTTGAAGAGATCTAAGAGCTCAAAGTAGGGCAAGTGCAATTTGGCTATAGCTGCCAAACAATGAGTGTGAGATTTAAGTGAGAAACTGACATCATGCATTCAAACTGAGGTGACCTAAGGTTGAGCAGAGCTGAGAGGAGTGAGAGGAGAGCTGAGTCAAGCTCAACTGAGCTTTGATACCATGTTTAAAACACAAATCTAGAGCATGGCAACTATGGAGGCTGGTAGATGAAGACTAGATTCATACTGACATGGACAATGAATAGACAATTGTTACACAAGTGAATGAGGTTCCAAGATGGAAGTTTGGGCTCATAAACATAATCTTGTGTAAGAGACTAATAATGACAATGACACTAACTAAAAGTACAAAGCATCCTGATATTGCCTTACTCATCTTGAAAGTGATAGTCAAGTACAATGCTTTATAGTAGTTGGATTGTTCCACTCTTCTCACTATGCATATGGGCTTCAAGACTTCTCTTCCTGAATCATACATTATTTGTCATATCTTTCAACAAGTATCAATAGCAAAAATGCTGAGCTTGACCTAGGAGATTTCCCAATTGATATCTAGCAGCAGATGATCAATCAATATGACTTGCAAACCAAGATGAAGCTTCACAGTAGGAGCTAAGGACATCATAGCCCTACAAGTTGTTAGGTGGCACAAAGTATTTTTGCTACTATCATAGATGATTACTCATATAAGGTTTAGTCATACCCCATAAAGAAAAAATCAAAAGTCTTTGCTACATTTTTCTCTTGGCTTGCTTCTATTGAGAACCAATGTGAGTGTAAGCTAAATTGCCTACGATTTGACAATTAGGGAGAGTATGTATCTAAAGCCTTTGAGAAGTTTTGTGATGAGTAGGGCATTAAGAATTAGTTGATTTCTCTATATACATCCCACCCCAGAATGGTATAGCTGAGTTCATGAACAAGATGAATTGAGAGAGAGTCCATAGTATGCTTAGCTAGGTAGGCTTACCATAACAGCTTTGGATTGAGGAAGTTACTATACCATACATTTGATTAATTGATCCCCATGCACCACTCTTGACTATTAGGTTACAAAGAAGATATGGTTTAGAAAACCTCCCTCATATGCTAATTTGTGCATCATTGGTTTGTGAGGCTTTCCACCATGTTCCCAAGGACAAGCGTAATAAGCTAGTCTCTAAGTCTATAAAGTACATCTTTCTTAGTTATAGGGATACGTGTAAGATGAGCTATTGCCTATGGGATCTGCAAACTTGGAAGGTCATCTAAATCCATGATGTTGTCTTCCATGGAAAGAGAATTCATAAGAAGCCTAAACAAGTCGTTGAGGTATATAGAGTGATATTTCAAGAGGAGTCTCCTGTTACTATATAGCCAACTAGACAACTTATAGTAGTAGTTGATGCTCTAATGGCCCATGACCATGATGTTAAACATGATGTACAAGCCCTACTACTTGTTTTGGGGTGATCTAATAGAGATAGATGTTAGATTGATTGATTTGCACCCTTGGTGGATTATGTTATGGCGATAGATATTGGTGAACCTCTTACATATGATACGGTCATGTATAAAGGTGGCAGTCACTCTTGGGAGAGGATCATGTAGTTAAAGTATGACTCAATGCAAAAACATTATATGTGGAATTTGGCTCCTTTGTCTAGTGAAAAGCGTGCTTTGCCATGCAAGTGGATGTACAAGTTGAAGAGTACCCCTAAACACCCCAAGCTAGCATATTAGGCCATTGGTTGCTAAGGATTTTAAGCAACAATATGGTGTTGACTTCGATGAAGTCTTTCTTTTATAGTCAAGATGACTATTCTACACTTGGGATAACCATTGGTTGCATTACCTTTATTAGATGGATGTCAAGATAGCTTTCCTACATGGGGACTTGCATTATGAGATTTATATGCAATAGCCTAAGGGCTTTAAGAAAAAAAGCAAGTAACTAGAGCCCCAAGAAGAACACCAAGGAAAATGAGTTTCTACTGCAATAAAATCTATCTTGTAATATCAACAAGCTTTTATTTCATTCTTTTGAGAACCACAACAAGGAAAAGAATAAATCTTCACGTAGCATCATAGTAGATATCTCCCACGGATTTGATAGAATCAACCATAATCTTCAACATCTTCATAGAATCCATCAATAGAACAAGAAACACAAAAGAAAGACACCAATTTTGAATGGAAATAATCACATAGTATTCATCTTTATTGTCTTCATAGTTCTCTCTCTCAATTTCTCATAGATAGATACATTGCTTGGATAGAATTGCCTATCTCTGACTCTCTCTCTCTCTCTCTCTCTCTCTCTCTCTCTCTCTCTCTCTCTCTCTCTCTCTCAATCAATAAAACATCATCTCCTTACTACAATACTCAATAAACACTCTCAATAATCCTTCTTAGGTCTTGGATGCACCTCCCAAGAGGTATGTCTGATATGAAAGGGCACTAGAGCTACTACAGTGTCTCTTCATAACTCACTAATGTCACTTCACTTCAGTCTTCTCTTCAGTCTTCAGTAGCTACTTCTTCCATTTGTTTTAGCTCTTTTGAACTTAGATTCATCCTTTCCAAAAGTTAGAAAACTTTTCCAAAGTCACACATACATTCCACAGAACACTTACAAAAGATCTACATAACAGAACAGAACAGGAACAGAGCAGGAACATAGGCTCTATAGAAGGTTTACAGAGGGTTAACAAAAGGTCATCAGAACCTCATAACTCATACTAAAACCATTCCAAACTATCAAAAACTATTCAATAAGCTTTCAAAATACCTCAAACTTCATCAATCATCAATCCATACTTCATACAGAAGAAAATCAGAACAAAACAGAAGGTATCAAAACCAATCAGAACTTAAACAGAATCTATCAAAACATCATCGAGCCTCATATTTCTATTGAGAATCATCATGAGCTTCCAAAACATAATCAATATCATCCAAAACACTTTCAAACACTTCCAAAACAACCAAACATCACTCAAACTCCCAACCATTCAAGCCTCAAAAAGAACAAAAATCAACAAAAAAATCTAGTCATTTCAACATTCAACATATCCCCACACTTAGAAAGGAAGAGTCCTCGTGACCTAAGAAAAAGAAGAATATAATTTTAGTAAAAATCTCAACTCGATCTTCTTTAGTATCTTCAATAATTACCCCACCACGACCCCAACATATCACCTGTGTCTAAGAAAGAATACAACTAAAGGAAAACACAATTATCCAGTAATACATCCTATAAACAATAGAAAGTCATGACAAATTTGTAAAGGATATAAGAGGTTCTTCAGTGTTGCATCATAGGCTTTCCATCCACCATCACCATCAGTGTCAATAGTCGAAAAGAGATTTTTGAATAAATCCAATATTCAACCATCACGAACTCATCACATAAAAATTAATATAGCACAAACACAAAACAACCATCTGAAAAGCACCTCCAAAAGAGAGATGTATCATTAAGAAGCATAGAAGATACATCTAGGGGTATCGATGAACATGATCCCTCTTGAAAGCTTGATAATGACGAAAACGATCCATGGATAAGGATTCATCTACAAAAGATTTTGGAGGATTTTGAAAGAATTGAAGGTAGCACATCCTTTCTAGCAAAACAAGGTATCTGCTAGGTAGACAAAGGGCATGAAAATATAGGATATCTAGTTGTTGGGAATCAATGTTCACATTGATATTCATACATAACTTTGGAATGGTCTTTTGATCATTATGGGAATGCCTATGCATATATGCTAGGTACCAATCAAAATGGGCTATTAATATCATCGAAGGATCTGGAAATTGTGAATATTGTTGGGCAAAATGGAGATAATTTTGGTACGCTTGACTAGCAATTGTCTAGTCCCCTGGACTTAATGGCCAATTAATCTGTGGTCCCATAAGAGAATCAGTTGAGCTCTATTCTCTTCTTCTTGGAATCTGCTGATCAAATCCTTCATATACACTAACCAACTGAGGAGGTTGAGAAATAGAAGTGGTAGGAGATGGAAGAGGAATGAGTAAAAGAGGATGAAGAGATGGGTAAGCAAAATCATAAAATGAGGAATAAGCTAAAGAAGGATTAGCTGAAAATTTAGGCAAATCAATTAAGAAATGTGTTAATTGATAAGCAGGAAAAGTGGAAGGAATATGTATAGATGGGGAAGAACAAGGCAGCGAAGGGGAAAAGACTCGATCTTCAATGAAAGAACGATAGGTAAATATTGGAATTTGAGGAGCACCCTGAGGTTGGAAAAGGAGAGGTAAGATGGCTCTTGAGTTAGATCGATAAAGGGAAAAATAAACATCATAGCGATGGGCCATTTGTTGATAATAAAATAAGCTAGGAACGGAGGGACCTAAAACAGATCGTCTATGGTAGGCATCAAAGAAGGATGAATCAAATGGATGGTTCTTGGAAAGATAAGCTAAAAGATCCATGGTTAGTGTTCTACACATGAGTAGAGGCTTTATTCGATCGTTGGTTCAAGACTACATAATCAATCATTGAATGCCATAAAGTGTCAGGGCAAGCAGCCACTTTAGAAGAATAGCACTGGAACATTTCATCTATCCTCAACTTCAAATGGTTGACATATAAGACAGCTTGTAAGACCACATCCCCTACATACCAAGCCAGATCTACATCATCTAGAATTAACAGATCACCTCGTAGATACATATAAGATAGCAGCATTGTATCCAAAGTCACAGAATCTTCAAAGACCATACAGACAACTTTTGTTAGCAAATCAGAAGACTAGGCTCCACTCCAACCATCCTCGGGAAGAGATAGATCCATCATTGAGAGCTTAATATAGAAGGCCAACTTCTGCAGCAGTTGATAGTGGATAAAAAAGAAATGGTTGGGAGGAACATACTCCTGAAATTGCTCAAATGTAGACCATAATAAATCCATCCTTGATTGCGAAATAATGGACATAATGTGGCCTGTCTTTGGAAAAATGCCAAGTCCGTAGGGATCAAAGAAGGAACTGGTTACACAATAAGGCTCTGTGAAGAAGAACATGACTGAACCAGCTGCTCGTTAAGGTGCTAAATTTGGTTTTTGCTCTGGTCTAAGGTGGTATTGGCTATCTTAAGCTCCTCTATCTAGGTAGCTAGCAAATCCTGAAGCTCATGAGATTCCTTCAACAATTGTTCCTTTGACAAGACCAGACCTCTTACTGTAAGAGGCTAGAAACTGATCACAAGTATCAATATCCTTTGGGATGAGTGGTAATGAGAGTGCGATGAACTTGGCTAAGCTTGCTTTGCCAATAAGTTCGGACTCCAGCAATAAAGAATAATCATGAGATACCAATGGGATGTATTGGACTATAGGAGGAGCTTGAGGCACCATTCAAATAGATTACACACACCACACACACAGACAATCACTGTGAATGCATGTAAAGCAACAAAATATCCATCAAAAAGAGATCAACCAAAATAAGCACACACAGACGTGACTAACCGACTAATCACCCCAAACAATCCACATCTTAAAAAAAATTCGGCATGACCTCTACACATATGTGACCGGAAGCTTCATGTGATACAAGACATACAAATACCCTGAATCCCCATATCATGCAAAAAAGAAAACTACAAACCGCACCTGTAATCATATCATACAATTGAACCATAATACATCAATAACCGACTCAAGACATAACCAGATTTCTGTAAGCAATGACAGCTCGAAAGACTGCATGTGCCCATCCCACAAAGCGCATTTATTAAAAAGGAAAAAAAGTGTAGTGAGGGAAATGATTTTAGTGAAGGGTTCATTTTAATAAATTATTAAAAATATATGAAATTTTATTAGGCTGTAAATCTTAATAAAAAACGGTGGTTCCTTCTGAAAATGTTGATTATAATTTATTAGGGTGAAACGGTGCTTTAAACGAAACCCAGACTCTGATACCCGGACTCAAGTCTCTAAATGCATATTCATTGATTAAAAATTAAGTGTGTGTTTAGCACTTTTTATGTAGTGCGTACACTTATGACGGCGGGTGCATTTTTAATTAACTTAGATGTGTCTATAGCGCACGAAGTGCGTGCTAAGTGAACGGTTGATTCATTTTATTTATTTAGAAAAATGTGTGTTTGGTGCGAGTGCATGTGAAAAAGTGGGTGATTTAAGTTCATTTGAATAATTAACTGTGGTTAAGGAGTGACTAAAAATAAATAAAATAGAAAATATAAATACCTGGCAGGGATGTGTATGCAAGAGACAGAGGGCACACGGATGGGTCCCAAGATACAATGAGTCCAATAAAAAAGTAAAAGCCACTACCCTAAAAAAAATAAAATATCATGGTGAGGTTAGTGGGGTCATATTTTGTTTAGTTAATTCTGATTAGTGCTAGGGTGTTTTTTTTGTTATTTATGTGTTTTTTCATTATTTGTTTGTTTTTTCAATGGTTTTTTTAAACAAATTTAATAGCTAGCTCTTTGCAATCGACCCTTAGTGAGAATTGAACCATCAGGCTTCAACAATGGATTTGTATGTTTCAGTATTTTTCAGCATATTTTTGGAATTTAAAATAAAATTTCTATGAATTTAGATAAAAGTTTTAGCATTTTGGTCTTAAAATAATATGGTGATCATGTGTCAAGACATTTTTAGCTTAGAAAATATTCCAAAATTAGTCAAATGCATTGATGAAATTTTTTGTGATTTTTTAAATTTTATTCTAAATTTTATTGATTTTTAGTGATTTTTTCTCAATTTTCAATAAATTTTGAAGGATTTTAGGGTTGGTAATTTTTTGTAATTAATTCGCTGCATTGTAACCCACAAAATAAACCAAAAAAATTTCCAATTTGGTAAGGAAAATTTCAGCTATTTTTTATTTTTAATTGAATTTTTATAAAATTTTATGAATTTTTTAGGGTTTTAGGTGTTCTTCCCGGTGTTAATAGGTTTCTAAAAAATTAAAAGGAGATACCCGGGCTACGTTTGAATAGCAACTTGTGCTCGGACGGCACACACCAGCACAAGAACAAAGCCAGACGTGCATCCTCGTGCGTGAACACTCGTGGAAAAAAAAACCACATGGACTCGCACAAATGACTCCACACACGCGAACGTTAAACGGTCTCTTGCATGGACAACACACACACGAAGACAAAGAGACATGAACACGTGGCGGGGGAGGTTGGGGTGAAGCCAACGGGGGGGTGGGGTTAATGTGGTGAAGGAGGGTTAGGTTAGGGTAAGTGGGTGGGGTGAGGGTAGGCTAATTGGGGGGTAAGTAGTGGGTATAGTAGGGTTATGGAAGGGGTTAGGGAGAACATTAAGGGCTAGGGGGGTGTAGGGTAAGGTAATGAGGGTGGGGTTAGGAATAATGGAGGGGTGGGGGGTGAAATAGTGGAAAGGAGGGTTAAGGAAAAAGAAAAAAAAAGGGGGGGTGGGGTTATATTAAAGGCTGAGGAAACGAGCAAGGTGGTGGCGGGGGGTGTAAAGGAGGTGGAAGAGGAGGCGAATGGTGGCGAGGCCCCACGGCAACGAATGGCAGCGGCCACAGCAAGGCGGCGGCCAACGATGAGGAGGCGGGGGGCAATGACTGGGCGTCAACGGTGGCATAATGTGAGTGGGGGCGGCGAAGGCGCAAAGGCCAACGCAGTGGCCAAGGGCCGAGGGGCGGCTATAGGGTAGGGCAGTGGGAGAGGGGGAGGCGGACGGTGGCGGCTGGGAGGGTTTGGGGGAAGGGCGATGGCGAAGGGGAGGAGGATGGCGTGGAGGAGGGGTTGGGGGGAAGGGAGATGGCGAAGGGGAGGAGGATGGCGGGGAGGGAGGAGGAGGAAGAAGAAGAAGGAGGGGGAGGAGGAGGAGGAGGAGGAGGAGGAGGAGTTAGGGAGAGAGAAAGAGAGGGAGAGAGAGAAGGAAAGAAGGAGAGAGAAAGGGGAGAAGGGAAGGGGAGGGAGAGCCGGGGGGGGGGGATGTTTGTTGTTTTAAAAAAATTAAACAAAAATAAATAAATAATAATAAGAAAAAGAGAAAAAATTAAATCAAGGGAGCCCGCCCCCTCGTCCCGCACATTAGCGCGGAGCGAGGTAAAAAATTTTGCAGTGGCAAGAAGCAAGGGGGTCAGGATGGCGGCACGGGTGTGGGATGACGCAACGGATGCAACGTCATGAGTAAAAATTGAAAAAACGGGTGGGCACGCACAACGTGAGAGGCATGACGGACACAAATCAGACGAAAATTTGCATAAAACCCAAACTGTGCGCCGAAACGAAAGGCAAGAAAAAGAAAAATTGTGTCGAAAGTTGGGGAGGAGATAGTGGAAAAAGGCAACGAGTGTCTGGGAACAATTCAGGGCATTCACATGGAAAAGACGCAAAAAGCGGGCTTGAAAACACATATAAAAACTAATATTGAAAAATCCAAGGGCCGAAATGAAACATAGAAAAAAGGAAAAATATGTAAAAATGCATGCCGAATAGGATTATCATGTCAGAACACAGTTCTGATGAAGATGAGATCTGTTCACATGGAAAAAACCCAAAAATCGTACCCGAAAAGGGAGTCAAATTTTAATTTTGAAGGATCCATGCACCAAAATAAAGGGCAGTAAAAAGGAAAAATGTCAGGACACATATAATATTTAGGGCTGTCACATCAAATCTCAGTTCGAATGGGGTTAGAAGGCGTTCTCATGGAAAAAACAAGAAAATAGAGCTTGAAAACTCCAATAAAAATTAATTTTAAAAAATCCAAAGGGTGAAACAAGATGGAGAAAAATGAGAATTGTGCAAGAAGGGTGGCCGGACAAGAGTATCCAGTCAAAATGGAATTCCGAGGAGAATAGCGCATGTTCATATGAAAAAAGGTCAAAAATGTATGCAAAAAAGGCACCAAACCACACAAAAATTAATTACGGACAAATCGTACATCAGAATAATAGGTGCACAGAAGGAAAAATGGCTAGGGAAGGCATAGGGCAGGGCTGGGATATCAAATCGTTGTTCCAAAGTGATAAAGATGCGTTCACATGGAAATACATCCAATTATACGAGAAAAGCTTCAAAAATTAATAATGCAAAAACAATAAGCCAAAACAGGGGAATGCAAAAAGGAAAAGTGTGTCAGTAGAAGGGATGAACAAGGTTATAAAGTTGGATCAAGAGTGTGGTGAACGTAGGATGTGTTCACATAGAAAAGAGAAAAATTACTCAATAAAAGCAACTACAAGGGAAACGGCCTCGACAACAGGGAGTACGAGGGTGGGGGGTGGTAAAGGGACCCCATCAGGGAAAAACTAGTAGGGGTTGACACGCATGATTGGTTAATGATATATGTAGGGGATATACACATCAAACGTGCAGGGACGCGTCCCCATACCCTGAAGGCCTTACCGATTAAAGTACATTGATTGACACGGCCTAGGGCTTGTCCATCAACTAGACACTAACGTCCCCACACTTAAGACATAACATGCACTTGCAAACAGAAAGGTTAGGAACACTTGGCCCATTTCATAGATGGTTGAAGGGAACCATCGTTGTTGATGTAGGAAGATCGAAGCCATTGTTGGCAAAAGGGATCGAGGCACACCACAAAACACGTCCAGCATGGTAGGGACCATGCAACAACACCCAGGGGGATATTTTTGTCAATAGAGTCCGTCAATTCAAGTGTCGATGATGAAGAATAGAATTCTCAATGCACGGGCACTCAGGAGGATAATAGAGCAGTCGCTCGCCTCATGATGCACATCACTTAATGAATAAGCATGAAATCCCATAACTCACGCCCGGTTTAGAATTGAAGAAGGGAAAAATGATTTCGAGGGAGTATGCCAGTGTGCACAAGTGATGGTGCATTTGTACGTTCCAACTATGTGGCATAGGTGCAAGTAGGAAGGCCAAGGAGCCTTGTTGTGCAGTGTACAGAATAGGGTGACGTGACTTGTGATGGTGGCAGAGACCCATCTTGTGGGTGCATAGGGAAACGAGAATTTACCTTGCTCCAATGTCGTAACGTCCCTCAATTCGCACCTCTCAATGATTGTTTTGAGGACACACCAATCACACTATGACCCCCCTCTGACTGACACTCTGTTAGAAAATACAGGAGGGCAAGACGTTCCTTACACCCATTGATGTTAGCCTCATAGTTATTTGTGCAGAGATTGTATGCCTTGTGTGCATTTGATGGTGCAACTGTGCATCCCGCCCTATGTCAGTGTATAGTGCAAGAAGGAAGGCCAAGGATCCTTATAGTGCAGTGCACAGGAATAGATTGTGCTTTGTGCATTGAGAGGCCCAACCCATGCATGCAACACTCCATTCACACATCGCACCTCTCACTTGAATTGAAGGGAAAGGTCTGGTCACTCACCCCACCCTCTATCTCATGATCACACTGATAGATACAGAGGGCAAACCATACTCACATCCCCATATGGTTAGGATGAAAGCTCGCATCACTCAAGGGGCTATCGATGAATATTCAATTTGTCTATTATTGTCATCACGGTGTTGAAGATGAGGCGTACCCAAGGAGGCAGCCAACATGTCTGATACTTCGATGATTTTTATTAAAGATTGTCAGTTAAAGAGGGTTAGACAGACTAATGAAGTTGTAGAGATAGCACACCAAGGGAGGTGGCTTGGAATCGTATCTGAAGAAGTTCTACTGGTGAGTCGGCTATCCTGAACTGTGGGGTGTTATCACCTTTTCTACAGCCAGCTTCCCACCCAAGGGTGTTTGTTACCTTTTCTTGGAACGAGGCCTCCTATGACAGGGAATTGCTTCCTTTTCTCCCATAGCAGTTTGTTTGTTTTTCTTTTCTTTTCTTTTCTTTTTCATTTTCTTCTTTCCTACTCCCGAGGGTGTTTCCACCTTTTCTCGAAGAATAGGTCGGCATGACAGGGACCTAAGTCCTTTTCTCCCATGACCGATATATCCTTTCGTTTTCTTCTTTTTTTTATTTTAAGAGAATGGTAGAAATACTATGTGTCAGGACCATCCACATCACCATTGTTGGATCAGATGAGAGGAGAACAAAGTAAGGATGGGAGGTGTTTGGGAGGAACTAGCAAAACAAGATTGCCTCATGAGGAAGATCATAAGGGCTATTAGAAGCATGAAGAGAAGGACAGTGCGATATCCAAAAGGGAAAGGGTGGGTCAACTGTGATTGTCAAGATCCCCAGGGAGGGAAGTACTTTTTTAGTGATAGCCATTGATAAAAATGGGATCATCAGAGGCATCAACTATTTGGACTTGGACATAGCCATTCAAATTAATGGCAATTACCTTATAGGGACCCATCCAATATTGTTGTAGCTTGCCAGGAAACTTGCCAAATTAGGATTCACAGACCAGGACAAGATCACCTTCTATGAAGTCCTTATGCTTAATGAAGCGTCATGATAGGCCTTGTGTCGCGCTTGAGTGGTTTCCATGCATTGTAGGGCCATCCATCGAATCTCATCCAAACATTCCAAATGCAGTAGGCGGCACTAGAGAGACATCATCTCCGAGGCATTCTTTGACTGCCACTCGCAAAGAGGGCAACTCCAGCTTAACAAGGAAGACGGCTTCTATGCCATACACCAACTGGAAAGGAGTTGTAGTTGTCTTATAAGAGGTTTCGTATGCCTAGAGGGCCTCTATAAGTCGATCATCCCAATCATGGTGATGTGCGGCAATTGTCCTTGTCAGGATTGAGCAGAGGATGCAATTGGTGACTTTAACTTGGCTGTTGGCTCAGGGGTAATAGGGGGTGGACTTGTGATGGCGGATCTTATACAGTTCTGTCAACTCTTCCATTATCTTGTTAAGGAAGTGCATACCTCTATCACTTACAAGCTCTAGGGGACTGCCAAAATGGGTGATGACATTCTCCTACATGAACATGGCTACGTTGTTTCCATCATCTTGCTTCAGAGCTTTAGCTTTACACCACTTGGTGAGATAATCCATACATACCATGATGTATATGTTATGCTTCCGCTTGGTGGGTGGATCAATGGGACCCAGAAATCAATCCCCCACTTCTCGAACGGCTTTAGGGGAAGGATAGGTTGCAGTGGCATGGCACTGGTCTTGGTAGGTTTTCCCATTTTCTGACAAGCATCACAACTCTTGCAGTAGTCATAGGCATCCTTTTGGAAGGTCGGCCACTAGTATCCTGTGAGCAGAGCCTTTCTGGCTATTGCTTCTCCTGCAAAATGTCCACCACATTGTTTGTCATGGCATGCTTTCAATAGTATGCCGATTTCATCTCTTGCAACACATCTTCACAACACTTCATCTTTGCCTCTCTTGTACAGTGCACCGCCTAGCAAGGTGTAGGGGGCTGAGTCCAACAGAAACTTCTTCTTCTCATGGCTCGAGATGCCAGGGGGATATTGTTGAGTTGCCAGGAAGTTGGCTATGTCTGTGTACCATGGGGTAACTGTTTTGACTAGAAACAAGGAAGCATCATGAAGGTCTGGATCATCCTGTTCCTCTTCTGTAGTTTGAGGGATCAGTGGCAAATGATCAGCTAGGACATGGGAATGGCCAAGCTTAGTGACCACTTCAGAATCAAACTCCTGGAACAAGAGCAACCATCTCATCATTCGTCCTTTGACATCCGCTTTGTTTATCAAGAAGGACATGGCTTCATGGTCCACGTAGAACTTGAAATGCATTGATAGTAGATAGTGTCAAAACTTTTTCCAATGCAAACACCATTGCTAAGCACTCAAGCTCAGTCACTGTGTAGTTCTACTCTATGTTGGTTACTTTTCGACTTGCATAATAGATTGGTTGATCCAACTTGTAAGAACCCTTCTGGCACAAGACAGTGCATGGCCCTTCGACCGATGCATCTGTATGCACATGGAACTCCTTTTTCCATTCAGGAGGTTGTAGGATGGGTGCTCTGATGAGGCACTATTTTAGGGTGTTGAAAGCTTCTTCGTAGTGATCAGTCCAAAGAAAATCTGCATCTTTCCTTGGGAGCTTGTGCAGAGGGGCTACCTTGGTTGCAAAATGTGCGATAAATCTTCTGTAGTAGCCCACATGGCCAAGAAATCCTCTCAATTGCTTGACGTTTGCTAGTGCTGTCAAGGCGACAATCTTGTCAATCTTTGCCAGGTTTGTTGCGATACCTTGTGCATAGACAATATGTCCTAGAAGAGCTCCTGATGAGACACCAAAAATACATTTGTTGGGGTTGAGAGAAATCCCATACTCTTGGCATCTGTCAAAACATTGCTCTAGGTATCCCCAATGCTCACGGATTAGGCTATAGACACAAAAGTCATCGAGATACACCTTAATGAAAACATACAGATGGTTCTGGAAGACAACCATCATTACTCGTTGGAAGGTAGTAGGAGCATTACAAAGCCCAAATAGCATCACTCTATAAGCATAGGTTCCCCATTCTGTTGTGAAGGTTGTCTTTGATTGGTCCTCTTCTGCGGTTTGGACTTGGTTATATCTGTTGAATCCATCCAAGAGGGAATAGATCTCATGTCAAGCCACTATGTCCAATAGTTGGTCTATGAAAGGGATAGGAAAATGATCCTTCTTCTTCTTGGAGTTTAGCTTTCAAAAGTCCACACATATTCAAAGTTTCCCGTTCTTCTTGGGTACAACTACAATGGGCGAAACCCATTCACTGTTAGCCATGGGATAAACGAACTCTGCTTCAAGGAGCTTCAATAATTCAGCCTTCACCAGAGCTGAATAATTGGGATTCATATGCCTCTATCTTTGCCTCATAGATTTGGCATTCGGTTCAATGTGACGCTGACACACTGTAGGGTCAATCCTCTTTTAGGCCTTTGTATGACCAAGCAAACACGTCTAAGTTCTCCTTTAGTAGGTCTCACAGGACCACTAGTTCTTCTTTTGGAAGATTGAGACCCACTTTTAGGTGACATTCAGTACCGTCAGCATCCAGGAACGTCAGTTTCCTTTCACCTTCCACTTCGCAGATAAAAGTCCCATGGATTTTTTTGGAATAGAGGTCACTCCTTCAAGGGAGTAGTGTCATCATCTGATGTTTCACTAGAATAGTGTCCTCCTAAACAAATGACTCATTTGTCTGTGGGGATTGCTGGAAGGATATCAGAGCTTTATTTGTTTCTGTGTGAGTGGTGCTTTCTTTTGGAATTAGGAATTCATCTTTAGGGAATGCATCCAGGAATGTCACATAGCAAGGACCTTCTATAAGCCGTGGCTCTAATGGCTCTGGCTTCTATTGACAAGGGGCATCATCATCATCTTTTCTCCAAAATGAATGGTCAGGGCGACATGAGCCACTAGTGAACTTAATTTTCATACCTTTGATGCATTGTTTATGCAGATTCCACATGCTTTGTGATCCATTGGTCAACCCAAATGGAACCATGGTCATTCCATCCAATGCCCCGATGTGGGAGCTTTCGCTCAACCACCAAGACCCACGGACCGCTTATTGTTTCAAGCATTCCAAGCGAGCTCTAATGGCTATCTCTTGTTGAGATATCGAGCTCCACTCGTGATATGCCAGGGTGACCGTTGTGCATTTATGTCACCGACTTGTCAGTTGCAGATGCGGTTGATACACCGCCCATGAATAATAGCTACATGATAGCTATCCTTATCTACTCTAGTTCGTGGCTCAGTTAGTATGCCACCTTAGTTAGTTGAGTTTGGTTTGAGACCCATATATAGGGTTCTTCTATTTCTTTGTACTTTGAGCTCTTTTGGCTTACACAATCAAGAAGAGGAAAACTGTTTTCAGCCTCCACCCTTTTGTGTATTCCCCCATTGTGCAAGCAAGAAAGCTACAAGTGAGACTCCTTCCTTCTCTCCCACAATCTTGACATCTCTCACCTAGCCGACGCGCCATCGATCCTACGAGTGTAGTGAGCTTACCTTGATGCTTAATCGAGTACCCTCCTCTCTCTTGCACTCCGATAGCTCCATGATTCTTGATGCTAGCTCAAGCATCCTCAAGCCTCCTCCATCTCCAAGCTCCATCCTCCATAGCCGCGCGTGCAAGAGAAGAGAAGAGAAGAGGAGATGGTCAAGAGCTTCACCCTCTTGATCCCTCACTCCCCACGCACTCACTCCCTCACACTCTCACACTCCCTCTCTCTCAAGAGCACACACAAGCAAGATGGGGAGAAGAAGAGAGGAAGAAGAAGACTCTTTTTGCCACACACCAAAGAATGAGCTTCTCATTCACTTTTCAACTTTATATATAAAACCCTAAATCCCTTTTGGGCGGTCATCCCCTTTTTTCCCTTTTTTACATAGCCGGCCATAGCCTAGGCCCTTTTTCCCATTTCCCACCACTCTAATTTCATCCTATTCCCAACTAATGCGTACAATTTACACAGGAGCGAGCCTGGCGCTCTTTTACAAGGATTCGAGAGTGCTTCCATATTTAATGGTGCGCCTTTTACTCTTTTGTTGCGTGGGGACAACACTGAGACTTTCTTAGAGTCGTGCCCGAACATTTAAATTTTTCAGGGTTTGGTTACCGGTCAAGGCGCCTTTTTCTGCTTTTATCCTGCGACTTTTTTGCTATTCCCTTTTTTCCGTTTTCCTCTCATCTGTGCTGCGGGAAACACAGTAACATTACCCCCTCCTAGCCAAGTGCCAGTCCCATGGCACTGCGATGGGAACTAGTGGCTAGTTACGTCTGTTGCTAGGCGGAACTGGTGGGTGGATGACACCGCTTCCATGGTGGTTGTGTGAATGAGAGTTGATGGATTTTAGCGACAATGACCAGGAGAGATTCCGGTGTGCTTTAGGCTCCATGAATATGCTCGACATCTTTCACACAGTTGTGGCATCTATTATGTAGTCGGTCATCCCTTGAGCATCAGAAACGCTTGAAGCAATAAGTAATCCCTTAGGAGGATGGTATTGGAGGGATTTATTATGGAGAAGCCCCCCCCCCCCCCCCAAACTCTGTCTTGACAAAGATATGGTTTGTCTTTGCATTGAAAATCTGTGTCTTTGATTTGAAGATCTGTGTCTTTGAGTTGAAGGTCTTCAGTACTGCATTGAAATTCTTCAGGCTTGTGGAATCAATAAGCGATCCGTAGATCTTGAGGCGTTGGACATGCATATCTGGAAGATGAGGTTCCAAGATCTATGCCAATGGCAGATCTATCTTGACTTGGTTCAATCATGATAGCCATCAGCAGAGGCAGATGGCTGGACACCGACACATGGAAAAAGTTTTGGTCATTAAAGAATGCCATGGTTGATCCTCTTCATCAGAGTAGCCATTTCTTGAAACTCGAACATAACCTGCAAGAAAAGTTGTGCACTCCCTAAGGGGTGTGTCTGCCTCTCCGTGTAGTGTGTGGTGCCCATGGCAGTGGAACTGGGAGATGGGTCTAACCTTGGGCAAGCCCTTGGTAATGTCCCACACTTGAGGACCCAGTTCGTGCGTTGTTGGAGGTGCGGTGTAAGTCTTAGGGTGACAGGTCTGAAAGTCCTGCCCTTTATGTGCCCTAAGTGTGAAGTGGGGAGGGGGATAGGGAAAGCCCTAGGTGCAGTGACTGTGGTACACTTGTCTCTTTTTTTTTTTGGAAATGATAACTAGGCCTAATTGTCTTCATCGGAATGAGGAGGGGAAGGGGGTTGGATAGATTTGCTCAAAAAATGGTGACTTTGCATGTAATCTTTCAGATTCATGCGGACATGAATTGAAGTGGTGGAGAGGAAAGGGTGATTGCACCTAGTGAATTGGCTGTCATTCATATCTTTTAGGAGGGCTAGGCAAAAATAGGGAAGGAGACTAGCCCTCATCATAAGTCAAGCCATGGCACAATTGTCTATAGCGTTAGGGTTAAAGAATAGGGAAGGCAGGCCGCGCTCTTATGGAGTCAGGTCCTGCTTAAGGAGTAGCCTAAGTAACCTAAGATAATTACAGGTTGTTACAAAAGCGAGGTCAGGACATGAGGAGAAATCCGCAAGAAAGCGCGTCATAGACTCATCTAGGCTTTCAGTGGTAAAGAGAAGGGCATGCTCGAAGGATACTACATTGGAGTTATAGATAATAGGGAAGTTGTACCGCCCGTGGAGGGTGGCATCAAAATCCATCCCTACCCTTCAAGGGTATGCCATGTAGGTAGGGTTGTTCCATTCGAATGGCAGGGTATTACAAAACGCCATCCAGGTGAGCATGCTGACGTCGCATACTCGCCTCCTCCACAGGGGTTGGCTTTTGTAGCCCTGTACAGTGTATGGGACTTCAAAAACTTTATTCTGCCAGTAGTCAGCTGCTTCTGTGCCCCAAGAGGTTGGGGTCTTTTCTCGCTCTTCTAGCCATCTTTGCCCTAACTGGCCACCGACCGCGATTACCTCGTCCATCACCTTGAGTGGCAGGACCCTCCGCAGACTGTTGGGTAGGAGGAAACTAAAGGTGAATGGATCCTTTCCTTGTTCCTGTATCTCCCACAACACCAGTTCTGCGTGGAATCCCGCGAGGAGGTCATCAGGGCACAATGGGAGAGGTGCAGACAGTAGCACGGCTGGTTTGGCTCTCAGCTGTTTCCTGACTTCCTCTACTAGCTTCCTGCGTCTTTCCCTAGAGGTGGCTTTTCTTTTCGCGGATGGGTCCTCTTGTGGTGGCTCTTGAGACTGCGGTGAGGGGGGTTGTGGGACTACATCCTCCCTAAATCGGTTCATGTCGATTTCCAGTTCTACTTCCTCCCCCTGCTGTTCGCCCTATGCTGCTTTCTCCTCGAATCCGAGGGTGTCGATTTCCTGGGGGGTTAGGCCGGCCAGCAATAGATATTTTTGTTGCTCAGCCTAACCTCCTCAGGTAAGGGTGGCATCTGCAATTCAACGTGTAAGGCTCTCCATGCCATGCCGAGCTTTCTCTGCGTCACCTCCAATGACTCTCCTTGCACTCCGTGGGTGGCCCCCAGGATGGTGTCGAGAAAGGCCTTCTATTGAGTGCTGAAAGCCACTTGGGCCGCTTCTGCCTTGCTCTCTACGATGATTTTCTCCTTCTCTGCCAGAGCAAGGCACCGCACCAGTGTCTTCACCCTCTTTTCATTGTGCGCAACCCACTCCTCTGCTCTTTTGTTCATCACTTCCAAGCTCTCTCCTTGCTTTAGGGTTAGCATCATGAGATTCTACTCATAGTCTTTCAACTTCCTAACGAGCCTCTCTTGCTCTTCTTTTCCAGAGGTTAGTTGATATGTCAGGCGCTCATTCTCCTCTTGCTGCTCCTTTATGCCTTGTTTTCTCTCCTCGTCCCTGGCATTCAGCTCAGCCACAAGCGCATCCCTAAGCAGATTTCGTAGCGAGCTCCTGATATTGCACTATCAGGAGCTTGTGCTCTCTTTGCATTTTGACTAGTTCCTGTGTCTCGTTTTCGAGCTGTTATCTCTAGTGCTCCTCCCTCTCATCCTTAGCCTTCATTTCTTGTTTGAGATCTGCGATCTCCCTCTACTGCATGGCTATCATTCTTGTTTTATCCAGCTGGAAGGCGGCCACTGATTCCTTCTCGGCTGCCAACTCAGCCACGGCTATCTTGCGTTCCTCCTTAGCTTTCTCCAATTGGGAGAGCAACTCGGTGACGTATTCGTCGTAATTAGCCGATGGCATCATCGTTGTGTGGATGAGCGAGGTTGAGGCTTCTACCTTCTGCCTTTTGGGCTCTTGCCTGGATTCCGCATCCGTAGATGGCCTTTTTTGTCCTGTAGCCGTGGTTTCTGTGCTCTGTCCCTGGCCCATCTCTTTGTTGATGAAGTACTGCATCCACGCCACGAAGTTTGACACATCGGCACTGGTCAAGATGCTAGGGGTGATGGTGGTGGGTTCAGCGGAAGGCACCAGGAGGGTAGGAATTGGATGAATCGGGGCCTTGCCCTTGCCCTCATGGACTGGAGGTGGCACAAACTCTGGCACCTGTGTGCTAGACCCTGGCACTTCTTCTCTATGCGGGCTCAGGTTTCCCGATTCATCTGCTCAGCTCTGTTGCTCGATGGACCGGCGGGTGGCTTCCGCCAGGTCCTCTTCCTCCTTCCTTCGCAGCTCTTCCTCTTCCTCATCCACCTTTCTATTCCTTTCCTCCTTCGCTTTTCTCTGCTCTTCCTTCTTTTCCCTTTTTCTTCTTTTTCCTTCCTTTTCTTCTCTTCTGCTTCTTGTTTTGATGCCTTCTTTGCTTTCTGCAATTCTTCTTTTTTTTAATCCTCCTGTCTCTTCGTCCTCTCTCTCTCCTTGGCTTCTTTTAGGGACTCTTTCTTTGCCCTTTCCAAGTTTTCTCTCTCCTTTCTTCTACCTTCGTCATCCTTCTTCTTTCTCTGTGTCATCTTCTTCTTGGGTCTATCTCAGTTCTATCGGTGGACCTATCCTTGTCCTGGTGAGGAGGCGACCTCTCTGGCGTTTCTCCTTCTCCTTCTTTCGTCTCCTATGCTTCCTTCACTGCCTCCTGGATGAGTGCAGTCAAGACACCTCCATACCCGATGAAGAAGGCTTTGGAGGAGGCTTTCTTTCTTTCCGTAACTTTAGAAGCTTGAGATTCTCCTCCTACTGCTGGTGCACTTCCCAGGGCCAACGCTTTGGCTACCTGATCAATCGTTTTTTGCACGTACCCATTCCAATCCACTTCGTCTAGGGTATGGGCTACTACATTCTCCAACACTAGTATGCTAATTCGATGCATTAATGAATTGTAACGCAGGCTAGAGAAAAGCACATGTATCAGCTTGGCCTGCATCCTGGCTTCTGTGTCAGGGATGTCCTGGATGCTTATGCCATCATTTGTGAGCACCTCTTCCTTCTTCATTTTCAGCATGGCATAAATATCCCTTTTTTGTTTCCTCTCCATCTTTGGTACCAATCCCAAATCCTTCTCCACCAAGGCTGGGTCTAACCAAACATGTACCTGCTTTGCACCTTCTCCTCTGCCCATTGTTACAATACCACCTTCTTGGTCTAGGTTGTATGTTGTGAGGAACTCCACGCACTTTAGGTGGTCCGGCTCCTGCGAGAACTTTTCAAGATACTTTGTGAGGTTGCATTGTTCAACCACCCTCCTGGATGCTTCCTCCTTGGCCACCACGACTTCTATGTTGTGGATGGTTCTCTAGATGGATGCGGTATTGCTCCCTTTCCTCATCTGTGAATGGGAGTCGATGGGCGTGGTCTTGCTGCGACATTTTATGTTCCTGCCATAAATCGTAACTTTCATTAGTATTCTCCACATGTCAATTCGCTGATTGCTGGAAAAGAAAAACTCTATACTTTTTGAATGAATTCATTAGGAAGCCATGTAGATTTTCCTTTTTAGACTTGGGCTTTTTGCCCTTTACTTCAAAGTTTTCCTGCCCATTTTCCTACCCCTTCCATTTTTTCATACTACTTGTTTATGCTTTTCGCTAATTTTACTTTAATTTATCCCCTTTGATTCATTTCTCATCTGATTCATTCCACCTTACCTCCTCCCCTTCCATCTTGAAAAGAATCCTTCCTAGGATTGAGGGTCAAAAGGTTAAGGGCTTTCGGCATGTTGGGATGGGAGTTACTTGTGAAGGAGCCAAGTATAGAAATTTGGATTGTATTCCAGTTGAGCTGCACGGTCCAAATCAAAGGGTCGAATTCCAACGCGCATGATGTATGTGAGAACATCTGTGAGGAAGTCACCAGAGTCGACCCGACTCGCAATGTGGAGTTCATCCTCTGTTAAGAGGCGGTCAAGGTAGGGATACCAATTTACGTGTTCGGACCTGAAGAGTGGTTAACACTCTGTACAAGGTGGGTGCGACGTAAGTGGGATCATACTCTGCTGTTTTGATGGCGCGGTGCTGCTCGGTGTTGGTCATTATGCGGCATCCTTCAACTTTCCATTACAACCTAAGAGCGTACCATTGCCTCAAGAAAGGTGATCCAGTATCAGCGAGGTGTTATAACTCCGCGATTTCTTGGTCAGTGATAGCAAAAGTGGTTCTTGGATCGTATGACGTGATAAGGCGCTGTTTGATGGCTTGCTCCTTGGAGATCTCGTTGTGAATCAACTCAGCAGCAGAGCAAGAAGCTTTTGCAAATGCGAACTCAAAGTTCTCCCAGGAGCAAGGCATATTGCACACTTCCGTTGCAAAGGGTTCTTCTAATAGACCTAAGTCCAAGCGGTCGTAGCTGAGGGCTAGCAACACGAAGGTGGCATCGAGTCATTTAATGCATTCCACCACGTCATCCCCGGTGTCCTCTGCAAGGTCAATGGCTAGTGCTAGGAAGGATTTTCGTTCGTAGGAGGGCATAAGGCTGAGAGGTGGTTGAGGTTTGACAGAATAAGCACTTTTGACAACGAAGATGGGCGGTTGGGAGTTTCCTTGAGCTTGCAGTTTGGCTGTTTGGAATATGGGTGGATTAGGGTCCATCACAACAGATGGACTGCTACATTCAGGTTTGCTTTGGGGAGTCGGATTGATTGGGTCAGATGATGCCTCCTGTGAACGGTGGCTGTTGCTTGGGCCGATAGGCCTGTGCGACTTTTTTGGCCCAAAGCGTAGATGAGTTGGATGGCTAGGGCTGTGGAAAGCACTACGGCTTTTGGTTTTGAGGTGTTATGGGACATGGGCTGATCAAGCTTGAGGGTGGCGTATGAATAGTGCGTTTGGCCGTGGGGGCCCTAGGGATCCATAGCCAGGTGTTTCCCTCATAGTAGCCTTGCGCATGCAAGAGGGCTTTAGGGACCCATCTTTGCTTAATCACACGGCGCTTCCTGTGATTGTGTCTTAGCCTCCCAGGTTTAGAATTCTAGGTCTTATGAGAATAGGAATGTGGACTCCTAGGCAGTGGTTGCAGCTGTTTAGGCACCCATTGAAGGCAAGGCTGTTGGGCCTTAGCTTTGGTTGCTGTGGGTTGCGATTTATGGAAGTCCGGGAGTGGCATCTGCGCACTACCCTCCTCCTTAGTCTTGCCTACGGATTTTTCTACCAATGGCTTTGCGGACAGTGATGGTGTCGCGCAGCCCTTGCTAAAAGCTGTGAGAATGCACACGTTGCCTATTGCTAGGTGGATGCGCTGCGACTCATAATCAATATTGCAATGAGTCTACTTTTTGAAGGTTCTCCCTAGCAGTGATTCCGTGCCTGCATCTATATCACTTGGTAATATGTAAAAAAGCATTGGAATAGTCTCAAACTCGATAGAAATGACGACTCTACACTTGCCGAGAAATGCGTATGAGTGGGCCCCATATGGGTTTAATTTGGCAGTTGTGGGTTGAAGTAATGGTTTGCCGAGTTGGATCCAATGACTGTGGGTTAAGACGTTGAAGTCTGCTCCCTCGTCAATCAAGGCGTTGAAAGCACACGTTCGCTTGGTAGTGACCCTGATACGGAGGTAAGCGGGTTCTACGGCTTCCTCCTCCTCTTTGTTGATTTCAATGATCGTAGCTACTCGTACTGGCGGTTCTAACAATGGTGGCTCATGCCAAGGATGCGCAGGAGGGTAGTACTTCTTGACACGACTGCCATTGAAGAAGCCTATTCCCTCACCGTCTAGTGTCTCAAGCTCGACATTGCCAATTCGGCTGATTGCATGAACCTTGAAGGGTCCGAGACCTCTGAATTTCATTTTTTGCTTATGCCCCTTAACTGAGTAAAGGAGCACCAAGTCACCCCGTTCGAATTTGCACTGCTTGACATGCTTGTCGAACCAGCTTTTCCGTCAAGCTTTCTCACAAATCAGTGCATGGGTGGCTAGAAGACGAGTTTTTGATAGGCATTCCAGCTCAACCAGGCATTGCGTCCATGCCTCCTTCCCTTCCCATCATTCTTGAAGTGCTATTCTAGGGCCAGGAACAAAGAATTCTAATGGTAGAATTGCCTCAGTTCCATAGGTCAGTCTGAAGGGGGTTTGGCCGACAGCCA
Organism: Lygodium microphyllum; assembly: GCF_053477565.2. Classification (NCBI taxonomy): domain Eukaryota; kingdom Viridiplantae; phylum Streptophyta; class Polypodiopsida; order Schizaeales; family Lygodiaceae; genus Lygodium; species Lygodium microphyllum. The sequence goes on from NC_141142.1 coordinate 17,669,445, forward strand.
TTTTATGAGCTATGCGGTAGGCCCACAAGGCTGCCATCAACTTGTTGTCCCAGTCGCTTTGTGAGGCTGAGACTACTTTAGTCAAGACATTGATAAGAATCTTGTTAGTTGATTCTACTTGGCCATTAGCCCGAGGGTAGTATGGTGAGGATTTGTGATGGATAATGAGAAAGGTGGATAGGAGATGTGCTATCACTTCGTTGATGAAGTGTGTGCCTTGGTCGCTAACCAGTTCGATGGGGCAACCGAAGCGAGAGATCACTTGCTCCCATAAGAACTTGGCAGTCATCCTAGCGTCATTTTTTTGTGTGGCTCTTGCCTCTGCCCATTTCATGAGGTAATCTATGGCCACCACGATGTACTTGGCTTGTGAGTACTGCGCCGCAGGACTAATGGGTCCTATGAAGTCAATTCCCCATTTTTCGAAGGGTTGGCAAGCAATAATTGGGGTCAACTCCATTTGATCTTTACAAATCGGGACTTTTGTTTGTTGGCACTCGTCACAATGTTTGACGAATCGCTTGGCGTTGCGGAAAAGTGTGGGCCACCATAGTTGAGACTGTAGCACCTTCCATGCTGTCGTGTCTCCACTAAAGTGTCCTCCTGCAATGCCGTTGTGTGCCTCCGAGAGCACATCGTGCATCTCATGCTCACACACGCACCTACGCAGCAATCCGTCTTGCCCCAACCTATAGAGTTGGCCTGCAATCAGCTAGTAGGGCTGGATTTTCAGGATCAAGCGCCCAAGTCGGGCTTTTTCTATTGGTCGCTCAGGTAGTCCGTCCTCGAGCACTTGGACTATGTCGTCCGCCCAATATGGCATTAGATCAACCTTAAATAGATCTCTCTCACTGGACAGGTGGAATAAGTGGGCGTCAGGTAACTCGTCAACGATGCCTTGTCCAGCGGCTTCTCCTGTGGGTATGCATGACATGTGATCAACCATGTAATGATGTTTTTCCTTTCGTACCAAACACAAAGAAATCAAACTCTAGAAGCAAGAGGAGCCATCGAGCTATGCACCTTGTAGCACAAGGTTTATTTACTAAATAGAGCAAGGCTTGATGGTCCACAAAAGAGATGAAGGGTGTGGCCAATAGATAATGCCAGAATTTCTTCACAGCAAACACCATGGCTAATCCCTCTCTTTCTGCTATCGAGTAGTTCATCTCTATCTTAGTGAGTTGTTTGCTAGCAAAGCTCATTGGATAATCTAAGTTATACTCACCAGGTTGGCACAACACTGCCCCCACGGCAAACTTAGAAGCATCGATATGCACGTGGAAGGTAATGGTCAAAATCTGGGCTCGTAGAATTGGTCCTGTTGTTAGAGCCTTTTTCAATTCTTTGTATGCTCGTTGGCATGCCTCGGTCCACTCGAAGACAATCAGCAACTTGTACAATGGTCTGGTGATTAGCGCATAGTTCAGTACAAACTGCCGATAGTATCCTGTATGGCCTAAGAAGCATTGAACTCCCTTGTAATTAATTGGGGGTGGAAGGTCAACAATAACTCTGACCTTCAAGAAGTCAGTGGCAATGCCATTCTTCGACACCACATGTCCTAAGATGCATTCGTGCTTTACCCAAAGCTGACACTTCAAGGGGTTCAAGGAGAGGCGATATAAGCGACACCGTTTAAAGACTGCGCAGAGTTTGTCTAAGTGTTCGATCCAGGTTGAATGGACACACAGGTCGTCGACAAAGACCTCTAACTCCTTGCGAAGCATGTCCTTAAAGATAGTGCACATGAGACATTGAAAAATGGAGGGGGCATTAGTCAACCCGAAGGGCATGACTATGTATGCAAAGACGCCCCACTCAGTGGCAAAGGCGGTCTTGTGCCTATCTGCAGGATGCACTTGCACCTGGTTGTACCTTGAGAAGCCATCCAGAAAATTGTAGGCTTCCTTGCCTTCCACCCTCTCAAGCATGTGCTCGATGTATGACAATGGATAGTTGTCTCTCTTCGTAGCAGCGTTCACCTTCTTGTAGTTGACACACACTCGAATTTTTATGTTCTTCTTCATCACAATGACTATGGGTGATACCCAGTTTGTGTGGTCAATTTCGTAAATGAATCCAGCTCTCATCATCTTGTCAATTTCCTCTTTGACAGCATGAGCGTGTTTTGGATTCATAGGGTACAGTCGCTGCTTGACCAGCGTCACGTCCGACGTCATGGATATGTTGTGAGTCACAACACTCAGATCTACCCCCTATAGCTCCTCTAAGAACCAGGCAAACACGTCTACATACTCTCGCAAGAGAGCGACAAGACTCGTTTCTTCTTTACCAGTCAAGTCGTCGGCAATGAACATTGGTCGGGGTGTTTCCCTTTCCTAGGCTAGGTCTACCTCCTTGACCTTGGTCGGTCCTCCGATTGGTTCTCTCATCTGCCCTTGACGTTTGGCACCTAAAAGAACTACTACCCTATCCCCTTTTTTGAATTTCGTGAAGCATTTAGGGAGGTCCTGCGGCTTCCGTTGTTCTTCTGATCGTGTATCCCTGGGTTGCTTTGCCTTTTCCTACCTTAATCGTCTGCGTCTCAGGTGGACAGGTAGGTCCCCCTTGGTGCTTCTGGTCATGGGCGGCCTAGGGATCTCTGGATCACTGTCCGAAGTAACTTCCGATTCAGAGTCAAACCCTCCATCTTCGTTAGAAGAGGTGGTCTCCCCTGGTGGCCGTAGTTCAGATGGTGATTCAGTCCTAAGTATTGATGTCATTCTTGGCTGGGCTAGGCCTACTTGCTCAAGGTCTATGGCTCCTATGCATTCCAACCAAGCGCAATCACATTCCATGCGCATGACTCCTCGCTCTACTCTAAGGGCCTGCCTTTTCTGCGGCTTGGCGTCTGCTCGTATCTGCTCAATTTCTTGTCCTTTAGTGTCGTATTCTATGGTATGTACTTCACCCTCGCTCTCATCACTGAAGGATTGGCAGTCTTCGTATTCGTCGCTAGAATCTTTGTCATCCGACTGCTCGTCGTCTCCTACGGTTTGGTATGCCTCGTGTCATTGGTCAAGAACTAGGGCCCAATTATACATGAGGTTTAAATTGTGCACCCTGGTCCATTGCCACTTGGATTCCTCTAAGAGATCCTGGAGTGGTTTGAAATTTGTAGCTGGATTGCCCACTAGCTCGTTCGTTAGGTATTCCGGTATCCCTTGGAGTTCCTTTTTGTTGGATGGTACGTGGAAGGTGACAGGCTTAGGCTTTCCACGGAGGCTTCCTACCATCATGCAGACAGGTGCAAAGGGTGCTTGTTAGACTTGCCGATTGTTTTGATGGCTTGCTCATATGCCTCATGATATGAGAATGACAGGTCGATTGTAGCAAGAACGTGCATCCAATCCCGCTCATCCTCTGGGCATGGGATATACTTGGTCAAGGGCCCATAGGGCTTCTTGACCTAAGTGTTACCCTTAAGCATAGCAGAGATGGTGTCTAGGTCAACTGGTGAAGTCTTCCAAGTGTCCATCTCTATTTTGCATTCGCTCTATTGCCAAGGAAGATCAAGCCGTTACCCCAATCTTCGATGACCCTAGCATTGCGCATCCAGGGTCGGCCTAATAGGATATCATAATCCACTCCCTTCATGACTATAAAGTCAACAGAGAATTGGACACCTGCGATCCTCACTGGCCAATTCTTAAGTACCCCGAATGGCTTCACTCTCATACCGTTTGCTAACGTGACATTAAACCTAGCAGTGTCAACAGGCGGGTTTCCCCAAGTCTGGAGCACTGCGTGGCTAAGCACACTAACCCCAGCTCCCGTGTCTACAATTCCCTTTCTTGTAGTGTCACCTAAGGCTAGGATTGATAAGATTGCGTACGTCTCAAAGCCTTCCCAAAAGGCGTTGACGTGCAAGGATTTAGGCACGGAGTACAGCGTCAAACTTGGCAATTGCATTTCTGCATCATGGTCTTGAGGGTCTGCCATGACATGCTCTTGTGATCCTTCGACCCACTGCTTAAGATCTTGCCATAGGGTAGGATGCTGCTTGAACAGATCTCCCAAGCTAAGTGTTACAGGGGTTTGAATTGCCTGCCAAAGCCTTATATAAATCCTCATCTCGAATTCAGCTGATGAATACAGTCAAAGCTGCTCTTTCAGTCGGTCGCTCACCCAGCGGGATTCTCTTAAAGAGACTCCTCACATGGGTCATGTAGTCGCGGATGTCCTCCTTCTCTTTCTGCTTGATGTTCATCAAGCGTACTAGTAGGTTATCGGAGTATCCGGGCTCGGCGAATCTCTTGACGAAGAGATCCTTGAGGTTATTGAAATTGGCTCACTCGGCAACATCTAGGCTCGTATACCACGTCCTACCCTTGTCGCCTAGGCAAAGCTCGAATGCTTGCGAGCGTTGATTTTGTTCGTTGAGGCCATTGGCTTTGCAGACTTGCTCAAACTGCTCAACAAAGCTGTATGGGTCATCATGAGGTTGGTACTTATCGAGTTGCTTGGCAACAATCAGTATTTTGGCATGGCTTTTTGAGCCTTGGTTTGCCCCTAATCCTGCGAGCAACGACGTTGCTAGTGCAGTGGCACTCTGCTCTACTGCGGTGTTATCGAGCAGCTGTTTCATGAGGAGCTCGCTCAACGTCAAGTCTCCCTCCAGTGCTCTCTCATGGTCCGTTCGGTTTCGGCCAGCCAAGTTCAGCACTCGCTGCACCTCATGCAGCTCCATGCTTTGCCTTTGGCTCCTAGCCTGCTGATCCCTATTGTACTCAGTTATTCCCTGCAATGCCTTGTGGGCTAGCCTTCTCTCCTTCTCTAGATCTACAATGATTGCATATGTTGTCCTGCCACGGTGCTCGTACCGGACGCGTGCGTCATAACTGCTCACCAGCTGCTATTGAATAGCATCTAGGAATATGTTCAAATCGAGCTCCTCATTAGACCGATGGTCTGAGCTCTCTTCCGTCATGGTCGAGTTCTCGCACTCCACTATGCTGTCGATCAGGTTGAATGGACTTGACAGATCCTCGTCGTTGGCACTCCCTACTTGGCCCTATTCTGCGCTTTGATGGTTTGTCTATATCTTGGGTCCTCTCCTATTGGTGGGTTTCTTGAGTGGTTTATTTGAGTGAGTTCCTTTGGTTATTGAATACAACCCTCAATTTATAGTCACTCCGTGCATGTGTCGCTTCTTGTGCACTTGTGCCCAATCAGGCTTTCATCTTTCTTAAGTGTAGTTCAAGTGCGAAAATTTAATGTGAGTGCTGCAAGCAATTCCTCCGTTCTTACACACTCTCGCTTGTTTAGGGCCTGAATGGCTGGTAGATCCCTTTTTCGGCCTTTTTGTCAGGGTTTAGGGTTTCCTCGTATGTCACCTTGTTCGTTTTCGGTCACTCAGGTTTTATGGCTCAATGGCTCACGTCTAAGTCCTTGGGTCTTGCAACTGTCCACTTCTAGCCGCTAAGCGGCTGCGCACTACAATTTCTCTTATCACGTGTGCCAGAATCAAGTTTTGAGTGCCCAAAGGGTTTCGACAATTTGCACTGCTGCGTATTTGCTGGGTCATGTCAAATTTCTAAAAAATTTGACAAAAAGTTGCACTCGGACCAACTGGTCCGAATTGTAGGATCCGAGTAGGTCACTTGGACGGACCGAGGCACAGGGTCGAGGGCCGAATTTTCGGGTTTGACTCGGACATTTTTTATTCGGACGGGCCGAACGGTGAATTCGGACAGGGTAATTCGGATAGGCCGAATGGCGCTTGGCCGAGGGCAGAATTTGAGACTCAGATGGGTCACTCGGATGGGTCGCTCGGACGGGCCGAGGCCAGATGTGCCACGTGGTAAAAATCTTTGACTCGGACGGCCGAGTGGGTTGACTCGGACAGTTTCCTCGGACGGTCCGAGGGCCGAGTGGGTCGAGTGACAAGGGCTGAGGACCGATTCTGGGACTCGGTCCAAGAAAGGCCACTCGGACGGGCCGAATGCGGCACGCGTAACCTGTGCAAACGCGATTTTGATCGTTTCACCAAATGTAGGCCAGTGCCATGGTCATGCACTTCTAGATCCTATCTAGGGAAGTAGAGGGAGAGATTCATATACCTGAACGGGCCGGTAAGTGCGTCGGTGATGCGATCGAATCGATACGGGCTGGAGCTCTCTATCTCTCTCTCTCTCTCTCTGAAATGGCACAAATGAGCTCTCCCTTGGCCTCCTGGCTCTTATATGCCTTCCCAAATGTGGCGTTGATGCCCCCAATCACTCATTTATCGATCTTAGGCATCACTAGCGAGCATTTTACCCATTTTATACGATTTTTGCCATGTTTTGAAACAGTAAACCCTACCCTTTTCCGGTTCGATTTCCTAACTCTAACCTACGCTAAATGCAACAAAGATCAAAGGCAAAAAACTGAAATAGATTCTCCATGCTTTCAAATCATCAAACAACCAAAATATTCCAAAATACTTACTTGTTTTGAAGATCGAAAACACCCAAACTTCCTAGCTATCTCAAGCTCCGTTTCGGGGATGAATCCCCTACTTCGATGCTCGATATGAGGCGCGCAAGTCCTCAAGATTCAATCCGTGGTCCCGGCAACAGAACCAAAACGTGGGAGCTTTCGCTCAACCGCCAAGACCCACGGACCGCTTATTGTTTCAAGCGTTCCAAGCGAGCTCTAATGGCTATCTCTCACCTAGCCGACACGCCATTGATCCTATGAGTGTAGTGAGCTTACCTTGATACTTGATCGATTACCCTCCTCTCTCTTGCACTCCGATAGCTCCATGATTCTTGATGCTAGCTCAAGCATCCTCAAGTCTCCTCCATCTCCAAGCTCCATCCTCCATAGCCGTGCGCGCAATAGAAGACAAGAGAAGAGAAGAGAAGAAGAGAAGAGAAGATGGTGAAGAGCTTCACCCTCTTGATCCCTCACTCCCACACGCACTCACACTCTCACACTCCCTCTCTCTCAAGAGCACACACAAGCAAGAAGGGGAGAAGAAGAGAGGAAGAAGAAGACTCTTTTTGCCACACACCAAAGAATGAGCTTCTCATTCACTTTTCAACTTTATATACAAAATCCTAAATCCCTTTTGGGCAGTCATCCCCTTTTTTCCCTTTTTTACATGGCCGGCCATAGCCTAGGCTCTTTTTCCCGTTTCCCACCACTCTAATTTCATCTTATTCCCAACTAATGCGTACAATTTGCACAAGAGCGAGCATGGGGCTCTTTTACAAGGATTCAGGAGTGCTTCCATATTTAATGGTGCGCCTTTTACTCTTTTGTTGCCTCGGGGCAACACTGAAACTTTCTGAGGGTCGTGCCCAAACATTTAAATTTTTCAGGGTCTGGTTACCGGTCAAGGCGTCTTTTTTTGCTTTTCTCCTGCACCTTTTTTGCTATTCCCTTTTTTCCGTTTTCCGCTCCTCTGTGCTGCGGGAAACACGGTAACACCCAAGATCCTCGACCGCGCTGAGGTCTCTATAGGGACATCAACAAGATCGTCTGCTATTAGAGGAACTTCTTCAACTGCACTTTCATAACCTGCTTCTTTTTCTTCCTCATCATTTTCATCATCTTCCTCTCTAGAGGCTTTGTCGAGGTTTCTGTAGAGGCTTTGTAGGAGAAGAAGAGGTCCTCCATATCTGGGTCTGCTTCTACTTCTGCTTCTGTCTCTGGTTTTGTCTCTACTCCTAACTATGCTTCTATCTCTGCAATTGCCATGTAATAGGAAGAACAGTACATCAATACTTCTATTTCACTGTCAGAGGTGATTTCAGAAGTCAATTCCGGTTGAAGCAAGAGGTATTTTCCCATGGACAACGACTTTGCTTCGTTCGGTAGTTGGCTTACAGTGCCCACTGTTAGGGATTGTGCCTCTATTTTCTTGGGAAATATATGTTTAACAGCCTCTTCATCTCTTGATGTACCATCTATTACTTCATTGGAGGAGTCTGTTATGACTTTGATGGACGTGGATCCATTACCTTTTTGCAATCCATACAATTTCAACACCACTTTATTGGGTCCTCTGCCTACGGTTAGGGTTCCTTTGAACCAGTCCGTCACCACCAAATATGTCAGTCAATAGTCTCTTCCTACAAGAGTTTTTTTTACGTATAGGAGGATGCCCAACGGTTTGATTCTACTTTAGTCTGCCAATCTGATAAGCCATTGTGTATGTTGAATTCCTTGCAAACCCAGATCCTTCATTGTCACATCCGTCATTATGTTTACTGATGAGCCTCCATCAATCAATGCATCTAAAATAAAGCATCCTTCTATCCATACACTAATCTTTGGGGTTCTAAGATCTAGAAAGGCATTACTCACATCCACTTCTTTCACCGGTTCTGAGGCACTATTGGGCTTTGTTGTTGTTGGGGAAGCAATCCTTAGGCCACATCTTCTTGTCAAGATGTTTTTGAATCTTTTTTGGCAACTAGGAGACAGCATCAACAATTGTCGAAATGTTAGGTTTGGTTTAAGGGTATCTAGGTCTCTGACCACATCATACTCTTTGATAGAATCCACAAGTTTTTCCAATCGACTGGGAAATGGGGCCACACCCACTTTTATCTTCCCTTTTTCTTCCAGGAGTGGCAACATCTGCACTTCTTCTTCCTGAGGAGGTACTTTTGCATCCTCTATTTCCTGGACCTCTGGTCCTGTCTCTGTAACAGCTCTCTATGGCTCTGTAGTGCTATGTACTTCCTTATTTTGGATTGCATTGTTCTGGTTTTCCTGAGGAAGGTTGAACTTCACAGTCTTGGCATAAGGAATGTTCTCTTTTGGAAGTACGGGTTCTCCTTTCTTTGCTCGCGTTATTGTGGCCACTTCCAATTCCACCAAATTGGAAGCAGGTTCTTGGGTCTTCTGTTGGGTATCAGAAGTAGATTTCATAGGGGTTAGACTTGGACAATCTTTTGCAGTATGGCCTTCTACTTTGCATCGACTGCATAAGGGCTTGTAATCCATAGGTCTTCTAGGGTTTGGACAATTCGGTGAGATATGACCCTTTTCTCCACATCTGTAACATTCCACCTCTGATCTTTGAGAGGGAAACCTCATTGGACCAAAATTAGAACCAAACTCCCTAGGCTTTGGTCCAATGTCATGCGTTCTCATTTTAGATTCCATCAAGTTGAATCTTGTATTTTCATCTTTCTATCTTCGTTCGTACATCTCTTTCAAAGAGCAGATATCCTCTGTATGGTTCTTTCTCAAACAGTATGAACAGAAGGCTCCAGGAATGGTTGGTTTTTGGGTACATTCAGTGGCTAAATGTCCTACTTGATGGCACTTTTCGCACAATATATTTGAACACATCACATCTCTCCTATCTCCCACGGGAGTGGATATATTAGTAGTATTCACCTTCAGCGTCTGTAGCTATTCTATAATCACATCCATAAGCTCTTTCTTAATACTTGAGACTGAATTGGACAGGTAGTCCTTCAAATTTTCACCTTTTGATGTACTTGTAGTAGGGTTTTGGAAAGCTTCTATTATTACTACATACCCGGGTTGGGTTGATCCAGGAGGTCCTCTATTCTGATTTTGATTTAGAGCTCCTGTTGAGACTTGGGATTGTTGATTCCAGTGGGTAGAATTCAACTGTTATTGAGTCGCCATTGGAAGAAGTGTTGGAGACCATTCTTGTTGTATTGAACCATCATTTGAGGCATTATCGTTTGCGACGGCCACTGTGGATTAGGTGCATTGTATTGTGGCACTATTTGCATCTAGAGGTAGGGGTAGGGGTAGGAGTAGGGAACTGTCCCTAGGACTGTATTTGGTGGATAGGCCATCCCTAGCATGGGAGGAGTTAAGACTCCTCTTCCTAGGGTAATTGACAGCCTTGCTTCAACTTCATCATACAATCTTGCACCATTCATTGCAGCTTGCAGATTGATTGGTCTTCTCAATTCCATGAACTTGCGAACTTTTGGTTGTAGGCCTCTGAGGAACACTCCCTTCTGGATACCTTCATCCAAATGATCATTGGTCCATCTCTTTAGGATGGATTCCATTCATGAGACATAAGCTTCTACTCTTTCTCTAGAGGACTGACTTAGGTTTATGAAACTCCTCTCGCATCCGCTTTTCAAAACCTTCACGACTAAATTTAGTGAGGAAGGCCAACTTCAGGTCATCCCATGTGCCAAAAGTTATTGTTTCTTGTCTCTCATACCATTGAAATGCCGCGCCCTTGAAAGTGGCAGAGAAGATTGCTAACCAATGCTCGAGGGTTCTGGCATTGTTAGCCACACATGCTACCATAAACTCTGCTACATGAAGATCGGGGTCTTCATTGTACTCTCCCTTAAAAATTGGCAATGAGACTACATTTGCTGGCCTGTCATCAATATTTCTAGGACAAATTTGACTAAGAAGGGGACCTTGAGTCACCATGGGGACTTCTGTAAAGAGTGCTTTTAAGGCGTCAAAGGAGGCTTCTGCTGCAAGCTCGTTCTCAGTCTTGATTCTTGCCTTCTCTCTTCTCACGTACCTCTAGACTCGTTCTAGCACTTGCCTCTTGATTGCATCATTCATCAGGGGGTTGGCTCCAACCAATTGCTCTGTACTCCACAGAATAGAATTAGAGGGGCTTCAATCTCTAGAGGACTCTTTGGCCAACATTTCTTCTACTTTCTTCTTTTCAACATCTCTGAATTTAGCTTTCAAACCACTACAGAGGGGGAGATATTCCATTCTAAGAGTATCAAAACTTATTCTTCTTAGGATCATTGTTGTGCCATCATCATAATAATGCCAGCTTCTGATGGTTTCAACAGTGTATATTGTAAAGAACACTCTGTCTACCAACTTCCAATGGGTTGCTAATTGGACAAACAGAAGATTTTTAGAACACCAAGCACCCCACGTATCTTGTTGTTGAGCATCCACGAACAAATTCCAACTCTTTTCTTTCTTGTTTTCGTGAACCTCCACTGAAATGTGAATGTGGAAGGTTATAGTCCAGTTTGGAGCCCATAAGATTGATGTTGTGATTAGGCCTCTTCAACTCTCTCTCTCTCTCTCTCTCTCTCTCTCTCTCTCTCTCTCTCTCTCTCTCTCTCTCTCATAGATAGATACATTGATTTGATAGAATTGGCTATCTCTGACTCTCTCTCTCTCTCTCAATCAATAGTACATCATATCCTTACTACAATACTCAATAATCATGCTCAATAATCCTTCTTAGGTCGTGGATGCACCTACCAAGAGGTATGTCTAATATGAAAGGGCGCCAAAGCCACTACAGTGTCTCTTCATAACTCACTACTGTCACTTCACTTCAGTCTTCTCTTTAGTCTTCAACAGCTACTTCTTCCATTTTTTTAGCTCTTTTGAACTTCGATTCATCATTTCCAAAAGTTAGAAAAATTTCCCAAAGTCACACATACATTCCACAGAACACTTACAAAAGATTTACAGAACAAAACAGAATAGAAACAGAGCTGGAACAAAGGCTCTATAGAAGGTTTACATAGGGTTAATAGAAAGTCATCAGAACTGCATAACTCATACTAAAACCATTCCAAACTATCAAAAACTATTCAATAAGCTTTCAAAAGACCTCAACCTTCATCCATCACCAATTCATGCTTCATACAGAAGAAAATCAGAACAAAACAGAAGCTAAAAAAAAGGTATCAAAACCAATTAGAACCTCAAAAAAACCTATCAAAACATCACAAAGCCTCATATTTCTACTAAGAATCATCATGAGCTTCCAAAACATAATCAATATCATCCAAAAAATTTCCAAAACAACCAAACATCACTCAAAATCCTTCAAAAATCAACCATTCAGGCCTCAAAAACAACAAAAATCAACCAAAAAATCTAGTCATTTCAACATTCAACAGTAACACTTAGTGTGCAAGTTGAGAAAGAGCCTTTATGGCCTTAATAAGCAAGAATCTAGGAAATGATACCACAATTTTGATGCTTTCATGAATTCATAGGGTATACATGCAATCATAAGGATCTATATTTATACGTAAAGAATGCCCATGATGGCAACCTTATAATTTTAGTACTCTATGTTGATGATATATTAATTGTTGGGAGTGCTCATGAAGAGCTAGATGCCTTGAAATGTCTACTCAAGAAGAGCTTTGAGATGACAGACCCAAACAAGTCTCACATATTCTTGGAATGTGCATCATGCTTGATCAGTCTAAGGGGATCCTTTACATGTCATAGAAGGAGTACATCCAGAAGGTCCTTTAGCAATTTCATATATACAACATTAAGCCTATTGGCTATCATTTGCCTTCTCATATGAAGGTTAGATAGGCTGATTTTCCATCAAAAGATCGAGATCAGCAAGATCTAGTATGCATCTGTAGTAGGTAGTTTGATATATGCCATTGATAGCCACTCATCCTAACATAGCATTTGTAGTGGGAGTTATAGCACGTTGTATGGCTATACTTGGCAGGCGATATTGGGATGCCATAAAGGATATCGTGAGATACCTTAAGGACACTATAGATATGTACATATATTATGGTGGCCAGGATACAAGAGTCATGGAGTATACTAACTCTATTTATGTAGGATATACAAACAATAAAAAATCCACATTTGGCTATATTTTCATCTTATTGGAGGTGCTGTTTTTGGATATACATGGTGCAAAAATGCATGGCCCTATCTACTACATAGGCAAAGTACATTGCAACTATTGAGGCTTGCAAGGAGGCTCCCTAGCTAGGTCATCAAGTTGCAGACCTTGGTATTATTGATATGATCTCTAAGTACATTCAAATTCTATGCAGTTGGCCAAGAATCTAGTCTTCCACATGAAGACAAAGCACATTGAGGTGTGTTACCACTTTATTAGAGAGGTCATTGAGGACAAGTCTATCAATCTTATCAAGATCTTAATTGACCAAATCCTTGCAAATCTAGATGCTCACTAAAAATCTCTTAACGGAGCATTTCACTTTCTTAAGAAGATAATGGGCGTTGTATGAGATAACATATTTTTCATCCTATTGTACTTTATGTACATTTGTACTTTGTCACTTTTTCTTGTTCTCTCCTCACTAGAGACACATTGAGCTTTCAGTGGAAGATTGTTGGGGGTAAAGGCACCTTTACCAACATTGCTCATGTATACACTACATTGACAATACCCATACACCTATACACTGTAGGTAGGTGTAGATGCCCATCACTATCACTTCATTCTTTATTCTTTCAGTGACTAATAGAATAAGGGAAGTTGGCCACACATTGTGACTGCTGGAGTTCCCACATATTGAGTTTCTCTCTCATTCTCTTGCTCCATCCACCATAGCTCACATCTCCTACGCCTCTGTTTGCTTGTACTCTCACCCTCGGGCTTCTTCTTTCAAATTGGAAAAGTTTTCTTAGTCTCCATTTCTATTCGCACTACATTCTTCCTATTCTCGATGAAGACTAGATTTTTGGTCGTGTTCTCTATGAGTCATGCATTTCACATCCAAGGATGTCCAAGCAACAAATCATAGTCAACCACTTTCATGAAGATAAACTTAATAGAAAATTATACTCCAACTATTTTGACTAGCCAATCTTTTAATAAGCCTTATGGGAAAACCTTGAATCCATCGGCAATAGTCAAATTGAAGTAACTATGTTTGATTGGATAATTTTCCCAAGTGCGAAGCAGTTTCTCAATGCTAACTCCATCCTTCGTGTCGATGATTCTCTTCTTGGTAGAGTCGCTAAGGACTTCTATTACAATTACTATATGGCATTTTTCTCCTTTCCAAAAGATGTTAAACCCCAAGGCTCCTAAGATAGGTGCAACTAAGTAGCTAGGCAATGAATCACTAGACAATAGTATAGAGTATGTGCTATCCAAATAACTTTTGAATGCTTGCCATATGGCATGGCTTCCTTTCATTGGGATTCCAAGTGGAATGAAAACATTGATAGATGCAAGGGTTAAGATCATACTAGGTTTTATCTCTTGATTATGAAATCTATGTTATTCTATATTATACGGATCTGCAGTTTCTTGTGCATGAAATTGTTGGGCAAAATAGAGTGGATCAATTATGGAATTTCCAAGGTTTGTGGATTGAGCAGGTAGAGAATTATGTGTAGAGTTGGAGAGGGTAGGTAGATTGATTTTTTCCATGGTTGCCTCCAATAGTAGCTCTTTTTGCAATGCTTCTACCCATTCCTAGACCTTATCAATTGTGGCCTATTAATACTTAGGGTTAGTATATTCTTCTACCTTTGTTGTCGTAACTTTCTTTGTTTGAGGTTTGGTTGTTGCACTTTTTACACTCAATATAAGAGATCTGCCTTATTGAATAGTCAAGCTTTTGCACACTTTCACCTCTTTTTGATATTCTTCTTACCTATTCTTGACCCATCTACTATGGTTAGTCCCTTGATGAATATTCCATCTCTTTTGCTTTGTGCTCAAGTAATAGCATTGGGAATGGAATGGGAAGGACATCTTCATCCTTTATCAGTGCAACAACGAAGATACTCAAGGACACTGAGGGTATGATTGCCTTACTACTACTAGCTTTCTATCTCATGCAATCCTAACATATGTGGATTATTCCACACTCAAGGTTGGGTTGTTCCTACCTCTATGGACAATGTGAGGATATGTGTTCTTTTAGGGAGCTGGCAGGGCTAGAGGTTGTGGCTACCTTAGATAATTAAAACCTTGATTGTGTTTGGGATAGCCAAAGTTGGGGTTAGGTCATGGTAGTCTTTATTAGCTCCGTAGTAGTAGCTTTATGCCCAAAGCATCCACGATTAGTGAGGTGCATGTTGACCTCAAACACTCAGGGAGATAATCTCTGCTACAATGTATACACTACATATTTTAACAATGGGATAGCTTCATGCTCTCTACCATTTTAAGAGATCTTGTTCACATTAGCCCAAGTAAGGTCTTGCATATCACCCATCCCAACCTTGTCATGGCTTAATTGAGGTTCCTATTAGTTCCCATAGCTTTCTTGTCTCTACTTCTTTCATAATGCAAGTCATCAGCACACAGATTGCTTCATCAAGCACATCCTTGATGCTAGAGTAGTTGAGACTTGAGTTTGCTGCCATGGTTTTGCAAATATTTTCATTGTGGATTTCTTTTATGAATGCTTTATTTATAGTGGGCCTTTCAGCAAATTTGATATGTGTTTCAAGAGGCTTCTTGATTTGAAGGCTTAGTCTCTCATCCTCTTGTCCTCTTCTACTCAATGTTCATTAGGCAAATTAGTACATTATCACCATATTCAACTTCTATAACATGCTTGATAAAGAAGTATTTGAGCAAGCTGAACGAGGATTTCTCAATGGCATCCAACCCTCATACTAGGGTTGTTTCTTCTCTCCAAGGCACAATCCAAAGGCTTGCATTTTTTTTTGTGTCACCCATAAGATTATTCACCTCACAAACTTGCTTGAATTACTCCACAAAGATGTCAAGGTCATCCCTACCTTGATATTTATCTAGTTGTTTGGCCTTGAGTAGGATTTTAGCTTGACCTTTACTTCCAACTCAAATTTTTTTTAGTTATTTGGCCATTAATGGGATTTTAGCTTGATCTTTACTTCCAGGCTTATTCTCCATTCCTGTTAAGAGTGTTTGAGCTATTTGCATGCCTGCTTGTAGAGGCAAAGTGGTGGAGATTAGGAAGAAATATAATGCCCCCGTTGTTGGAGAGTTGAATACAATGTTGCCCCTAAAAAGAATTCTTTCTTAGAACAACCAAGTCACAAGGATGTAGGAGATGAATGCATGCACAAGCAAGATGATGGAGACGATGAAGTCATGATGCAATTTTAAGCAGGGTAGCTCTAAGTAATCATCAACAAGACAATGAGCTTAGGGTTTAGGGTTTAAGGTTGATAAAGACGATGGCATGCTACAATTTACCATGATGTGAGCTACCCCATGCAACCTTGATTAGAAAAGAAGCCTTCTTTGAGTAATAGGAGTAGATGAAGATGATAAGGAGAAGCTAATGTTGATGATGACAATGCTATTAATCTACAACCTACATAAATACTAGGCAAGAGAGCTCACAAATTTGGCAAAGAGGCAATGATAGCAAGTTGTATGCTAGGGTCAAGCGTAGATGCCGGTGATGGTGAGTCCTAGGAGATGAAGGCAATGATTGCAATGCTCAAACTTATGTTAATGATCATGGTGATGGTGCTTTGTTCCAAGCTGTGATGAGCATGAAGCAAGGAGGGGCAATGATGGGCCTGCCAAGGAAGAAGAGGGAAAGACAAAAAAGCAACAATGTGTTTACTTTTTTTGTCTCACAACCAAGGTCATGCCTTGGCTCATATGCGAGGGTGCTATCACAAGCTCTCATCATGACCCTCTCTCACGACCGGGGTCATGCCTCCACTCATATGCGGGGGTGCTATCGCAAGCTTCCATCCTCACCCTCTCTCACAACTAGGGTTATGCCTCAGCTCATGTGTAAGAGTGCTACTGCAAGCTCTTGTGTTACACCACTCAACCTAAATAAATTTTCCATTTTTTCTCATATTGTGAGTTTGTTCTCAATGATACATCTTTTTGTTTTATTTCCATTCAAAGAAAAATAGAAGAAGTTGCATTAAATGTCCTATGGATCCACTATGCAAGATCCAAGTGCTACTTTGTCAAGTTATCCATCATGCCATAGTTCACCAAAAAGTCTTAAACAAAATTCAAATATAAAAAGTGATATCTATGGGTTCTTTTTCCAATCAACCAAACAAAAGGAACAAATGAAGGACCTTAAACTATTCTTTGTGTACATTTTAGGGCTAATACATGTGCATTTTTTCCTATTTTGTAACAATGAAAACATGCAAGAAATTTTGTGGTCGATGTATCCATGTCCTAGAAGCAAAACCAAATCGTTGGCTTCATGAGCTCAACATTGGGATTGTTAAGCACACTCATATTATTTCAAGAGTTTCGACCTATGAAGTACTTAGGCTACCTTGCACAATCTACGAACATGAAGATTTGCTTGTAGTGAGCTTGATAGGAATTCCATCAAGGATAATAGAAGCACATGTCAAGACTCCACAATCCAAGTGATTGCCCTTTAATCCTCAGCCCTCTACAATCTCTTCATGCATGAGAGAAAGCATGAATATGGTAAGAGAGAGCTTCACACACACACGCACACACACACACACACACACACACTCTCTCTCTCTCTCTCTCTCTCTCTCTCTCTCTCTCTCTCTCTCAAACGAAAGTAAGAAAGCAAGTACACAAATTTTGCATACATATGAATAGCCTTTTCTATTAATTCTCATCTTGACTCTACAACACAAAAGAGATGGTGTGTGCCACTGAGGGCTTTAACACAATTTTTTTCTATGGATCTGTGGAGGTGCTTGGTTGTGGCATAAGCCCTTTACCTCTCTTGTCAACAATGCTACCAATGAGAGGAGAAGTAGTGGCTCTGATGGTAGCTTGAGCAGCCTACGCATTACCTAGAGTATCTTGGGTGGCTTGTGTAGCACCCTTGCTAGCTTCAGTGGCTTGAGCACTTCCTTCTATACCTTTATTACCCTTAGTTGCTTGCTCCTCTATAGTAGTAGGTGTGGTAAGTGAATCATGAGTAGCAACTTCCTCTATGAACCCTACAACCCTTAGACTCCCATGCATGCATACAAAAACTATCTCTACATAAGTGATGAGATGCTTTATATGGGTTAAGTACTCATATCTTTCTATTGCTTTGGGACAACTCCTACGGGGCAATTGAGCCACCAAGGACAAACATTTTCCTCCCATGTTGTCAATCTCCTCTCTTGTACCAATGGAGAATACATAGTATTCTCATCATGAATATCAATTAGCTCTCTTGTGAGTTCCAGTGTTGAATCCAACCTTTTCTGTTTCACACATTGTAGTATCCACTTGCAACATTCTCAACACAGATCACACTAGTAAATGCATGTAATCTCCTATTAAAAATTAGGCAAAGTCTACTTAGTACAAGGGAGTAATTTCTAAATAATAAACCAATCATTCAACCTTGGGCTTCCACATTGAGTTAAAGATACAAAAATCAACAGCGTAAATAGGCTTCCACGTGCCATTCCACCCACTTCATAATTACCAAAGCAATTACCATAATACCTCACTTTTTGCATTTCTCTCTATTCTCCACTTGTATGTAATTTCAAATTTATGCAACTAGATTCTCAATTTTTGGGGTTTAAGGATCAAGTTCAATAGCAAAATATCTAGTTTATTTGCAAATGTGATTGTGTGCTAGTTCTCACCATCAATTTTACATGTGGCTAGTAATATGGTGGCTTTGTACTTGGTGCATTTACTTTCTTTAGGTCTATGCATAGTTAATCAATTTCACTTGAGTCTAGAGTGTAGCTAGTAATATAGTGGCTTTATACTTGGTGCATTTACTTTCTTTAGCTCTACGTTTGTCCTTGACATCAATTTCTATTGAGTCTAAAGTGTAGCAAGTAATATAGTGTCTTTGTACTTGTAGATTTACTTACTTTAGGTCTATGCATAGTTGATCTTGTCTCTCTTTTTCACCACGCCCACTATATGCGCTCTATCTCATATTCGAAGATTTATATTTGATGTTCTTTTATCTTAGCCATATATCTTGGATTCATATGGTAGGGTCCTTTTGGGACTAATTGAGCATTGGATATGCATGCAATAGTATGTGCTTCAAAGTAATCTTTCTATGTACTCTTGTTTTTTTAACTTTTTTCAAATATCTTATTTGTCCTTCCTCATTTGTAAGAGGTTCCTTGATCTTTATCTTCTCCTTCATATGTTAATGTTGCCTATTTTTTTTCAATTGTTCATACTTGTATAAGGGCTCTTACATTCATGATATTGCATAAAAGTAAAAGCATGGAATAGCCACTAGATGGACTACAATAACATTAGTGTTGATCTAGTGAAACTTTAAATTTTTGTTCACATGTGGAATACTCACATTATCACACTACATGGACTACAATAGGCATAGAGTAAACTGGCGAACTACAAGTTTTGTATTCTTGAAAAAAAGAAACATACATTGACTTTGTTTTAAGGTTTGTTTAACTAACTACTTTTCACATTTTTATTTGGAGACAGTTAGTGCTCAACTTGCAAGAGAACAAAATTAACCTTTAACAAACCAAACAAACGAAAAATCAAGCTTGTTGGATTTTGGCACTGTTATTGGAATGTAAGCCTATGAACTTAGCACCCATGATAGAGTCCATGCTTAAACACAATCAATGTAGCTCAAGCATGTTGATTATACTATGTTGCATGTATACATAAATTGATATATACCAATTCAAAAAACTTAGAAACAAGGGTCAAAATTTACTCACATGTTCTAAATTACATAACCAAAATCTCTTTCTTTTCTTCTCATTGTTTGGCATATAGTAAACGCACAATATAATGAAGCCAATTTGAAAACAGCTCATTGAGAGTAAAGACCATTAAATCTCTTGAGGCTCCATTCAAGATTTGTGATTATTTCATTCCAGCATGATATTTAAATTGAGCTCAAAAGTTTTAAGTTAAAGGTTAGACAAACTTGTGATTATTTCATTCCAGCATGATATTTAAATTGAGCTCAAAAGTTTTAAGTTAAAGGTTAGACAAATTTATATCTAAGGTATGACTAGGGTACAATAGGATTGATTTTCTTTTGAGGCAAGACTTTTTATAAAGTAAAACATGGGTCATGAGGAGCTAATCTCAAACCTTTTTCTATCAAACAAAAGTTGTTTGATTGACTATAGTGTAAGAAAAGCTAAACTTAAAGCTAATGCAAGTTGTCTTGGTTTATCAACTCAACTGAACATCCATTCCCTTACTTTTTGGACATCCAACTAAGCAAGAATTCTAAAACAGGGAGTGCTTTCTTATAAAGTAAAAGAGAGTGAGAGATTGTAAACTTGCATCAACAAGAGACCTAGCACAAGTTTAGCCATGTCTACTAACTTGATTGAGCATCCTCTTCTTATCATTTGGACACTTGAATGAGAGAGCATCTTAAAACAAGGAGGAGGTGCCTACTTAGAAAGTAGAAGAGAGCGAGAGTCCCTTTGAGAACTAGCATAATCCTCAAGTTGATATAACCTTGAAGTGGTTATAACTTGTCTATAGAGCAAAAGAGCATGAGAATTACATGTCCTTTCTAGAAATTTACAACACATTGTCTTGTCAATAAAACCTTAAAGTGATTGTTGTTTACGAAATTATCTTATTTGATGTACGGAATTGTACTAAAAGATGTCCTTTGAGCAATGCAAAAGGACCACTAAAAAGGGTCATATATGTTGACAACAATGTACTGGAGTATGTAGGTAAAATTACTTGTATTATATTGAGGAAAAGATGTGGAGGGGGGGGCATGGATTGGTGCCAAGTGGGATGGGAGGAAGATTTTGAAGTGCCTAAGAAAGACTTGACGAGAAGTTCCTTGAAATGTAAGAAGACTACGATAAGAGAGGAGAAGAGACATGGCTTGATATGAGACGCATGCAAGCACATAATTCAGATGCATGGGAGATATTCCATGTAAGGATAGGAGACACTTTAGAGATGCATTGAGAACAAGTGGCGCCTTGCAAGAGGAAGCTTCCTCGAGGGGGCGCGGCTATGATTGATGAAAGATATTGTGGATTCATTGATGAAAGAGGAAGGTAATGATAGGTGCATCCAGAGTGCCTCGAGACAAATGGTAAAGGCATAGGGTTGCTTTCTTGTGGCAGCTTCCGTGAAGTTTCCCGATTGGATCATTGTCTTATACGCACAGAGAGCTCGTGCAGCTCTGGTCCTTTGCGTGAGAGGAAGGTTCGAGGAAGCTGGTCTTTAACTATGAATATATGAGTATGAGAGAGAGAGAGAGAGAGAGAGAGAGATTGTCTTGTCACGTACGTACGACCCAGAAAAGGATAAGCTTTATATCACGGGGTGGTAAGCTCCAAAGAGAAGATGTTGTCCCGTGATGTCCTCCGTTGAGAGAGAGACAGAGAGAGAGAGAGAGTTAATAATGCGCTTTCCATTTCTCTAAGGTAATAGGTATTTACAGCACCATTTCAAAAGGTGCAGCTGGCTACACCCAAGAAACAAAGAGCTCAAGCCATAGTTCCTAATTTCTTACAGCACAGTTTGAACACCCAATGAGTGGATTTCAAAGTACTAGAGAAACCTCTGCCTTAAGCTGATCTTCAGTCAGGAGCCGATGGGCCTTTTGAAAAAACAGTGTTGTTCCTTTCTTACCAAATGATTTTCAGTCAGGAGCCGATGGGCCATTTCAATCTCAGATTTGACTTCGGCTTTGCTACTTTTTTTTTTTGGAGACCATGGATCATTGGATGATGTTACCTGGCGATTGGAGAGAGAGAGTTTGTGTGTGTGTGTTGGGGGGGGGGGGGGGGGGGGGGGTTGATATTCTTCTTGGTGATTGCAAACATGCATATCTCTAAAAAGGTAGATCCTAGGTCAATTATCTTGGTTGAAATCAAGAAATCTTGGTTAGTCATTGGCATTGTGGTCATATAATTAGTTGTACTTTATTTGCAAAGCTCAACATCTACCCCAACGGTTATTTTAATTCTTCATTCATCCACAACATTTTCTTTATTTTACACAAGTGAGGTAACTCCTTTCTTTGGGCACTAAGCTTCAAATCTACTCCAAAAGCTATTGGAAATCTCGTAGCAAATCATTGCCATCTAGTAATAAGTGGCAAACAACTTTTAAACGTCCTCAATACCAAATGGATAAGGAAGATCCACACCATGAGGGAGGTGGACAGAACTAGATTCAACATCACATGAAGGGTGAACTTGTCCACAAGTGAATTAAAACATGTTTTCAAAGACCCATGGCGAAGTAAGCTTCCTCTAAGCTTCAAACTTTTCGCTTGGAGGATGATAATGGGCATCTTCTGGTCTGCAAATAAAGTAAAGCATAGAGGTCTTTCTAAGGGGAAATGCCAATGTGGGGAGGTTGAGACCATAATGCAAATTTTTTGGAATGGTTGTGCAACTGCTGAACCATGGAAACTAGTACTCAAGAAGCTTGAGGGCAGTGCACATGAGGATCTCAATTGGCTCCACTTTGTCTTGGGATTAGGCACTCAAAAGTAGTTGGGCTTTTAACTCCATTGACATCATAGTTCTCAAGGAACTTTGGGATATCAGGAATAAGCTTTGTTTTAACCAAAACATGGAAGATTTGCCTTGGAGCAAGATCAAGAGTCTAGTTATTAGTTTTTGGGAGTTGGCATGCTATGATGGTCTCATAAGTAGGGAGGACTTGGGAAGCCTAGTCCTACTCCTACAATAAACCTCCTTTTTTTAACTAGGACAAATTTTTTGATTAATATGAAATATATCTATTTGTGTGTAAAAGCTACTTGAAATATGAATCATGCAAAATCTCCACATTCAACAAAGCCTAGAAGAGTGGGTCTCACTGTTTATGCTACTGTAACATAATATCATAATGGTTATAAGAAAAAATGGGATCATGGGATTTTTTTGCAAATAATCTTAAAACATTCTAGACCTTGTAAACTTAGAATCTTCTTATAGAGGGCTATCCACTGATATATAGAATGTCAAATGATTCCACATCCACAACACATTTTGATATGAAAAAGTATAGTGCTATAGTGATATGATAATCCATGTCCTAGATACAACTATGTGGACCACCTTAGCATGCTTTCACCAAGAAATCTTAATGACATTGTTCTTTATTGCAATACTTGAGTTGTGATTACTATCTACTTCTTACCCTATTCCTTTTTTAAGTCAAGGGCTTTAAGTCACCTATATATTTTGAGAGTAGTTTCCAAACTAAATAGGAAGGCTTAATACATTTGTTCTTTTTTGTTAAGAGGAGTTAAAGCTATTTCCAACTCCTAGTAAGAAAGGTCATGTTATTCTTTTTTATTAAGATGACTCGAGCTACTTCCATCTCCTAGTAAGACAAGAAACATTGTAAAAAACAACTAGCTCTCTTTGCTCAAAGTTCTTTCATGATGAGAAGACCTCTCTATCTTAATTTGCCTCATTCCTTTTCAACACTTCTAATGGACACCACAATGAGGGACCAACAAAACTATATCAGAACCATAGTAGCTAGTCTGATTGACATAATTCTTGATGATTTACGTTGCTAGGGGTCTTGTTGGACAAATGTTGCAAAAACAATTTCCATAGCATTGGTTCTCTCTCTCTCTCTCTCTCTCTCTCTCTCTCTCTCTCTCTCTCTCTCTCTCTCTCTCTCTCTCTCTCTCTCTCTCTCTCTCTCTCTCTCTCTCTCTCTCTCTCTCTCTCTCTCAAGTGGTCCTAATTTTCTTTCCTCATCGTATTGCTACTGTACACCAAAATGCATACAGTGAGGTGAATAACAAAAGGGCATGAGTGCATGTGTAATGAAGCAATGTTCAAAACTATATGGAAAGCAAAAGCTTACACATGATGTATCATGCTGCTTGAACACAATGAGTAAGGATAGTCTCGATAAGGGATTGGCCCTCATCTCATGATGCAACTATCCAAGGAACATAGGCAACACTCCAAGCATTTACAAGAGGAAGAGTGTGAGTAAGGCAAAAAGGCTACGACTCCATTAGGAAGCTTCTATATAGTATGTTGTGTGTCAAAGGGCATGCAAATCTCATAAGGCTAGCAATAGCATGGAGTTGGAATATCTTGATGTGGTTTACAACAAGCAATGCGACCTCTTAAAGTGGAGAAAGCACAACATGCTAGCCTACATGTCTTTAAAGACAAGATCAAGGCTAACTATGGAGGGGAAAAATACCCATGACCCTTGCAACATTTTCTCTTCATTGGACTAAATTATGATATGCTTCATACTTCATGGAAGGTGTATTTCATATTCCATCAGAGATGTCTTTTTATTTCCTTTCAAGGGTTCCTATTGAGCAAGAGCTTGAGAGATTACCTATAAGTCTATGGCAACCCTACATCAGTTGAGGAGTTTAGGGAAAAGGATTCTTTTTACATTGCTTCCTTCCTCTACAGAGAGAGATTGTGTGGTGGGTAGAACTATTGGTTAAAGGGAGACTATACATATACCATTCCGTAGTATGCTAGTTTCACACCACTTGAGAAGATCTTTTATCATTAATGTTTTGTAGGGGTTATTTTTCCTACTCTCCTTGAATGGCTTGAAGTAGAAGGCTTTGCTACTACAAGAATGTTTGAGAAGGTTCTACATGTGCTAAGGATTTCATACAAAGTCCTACAAGCAAAGAATAAAGCATGTATTATTTGGGATCAAAGGCAAGTTTTGCCTAAAATTCTAAAACTATATAATTCTAATGGGATTGAGATATATCTAGATATAAAATTTGCACCCTTTTCCAAGGTGCTTGCTATGTTTCATCATTTTTCATTAGATTGCCCAAGAAAAGCTAGTGTAAGAAGCACTTTGCTCGAGTGGAGACTTTTGTTGGAACAAATTAGCCACCAAAAGCACCACTAGCTCATATAAGTGTGTCTCAAAAGTGTAACAGTGGTGTCACATCAAGTGGCAATTCAAATGCTCTGACTATTGCTAGAGGTGATTCGATTAGGGTTGTGGTTATAGGGAAGAGAGTCTTCCTACAAAAAATTACCTCAATTCAAATATTAAATGCAAGAAAAAAAGATTTAACAAGCTAGATCTTTTGGTAAATGCAAGGATGATGCTAAAGAAAATGCATTTGTGTCAAAAAAAGGTAAGGAAGTTTCCATGTAACAAGGTCAAAGGAAGAATATTTGTCTTACAAGAATGGCTTGTAAGCCTCTAGTTGAGAAGAACATCTTGGTTGTGCTAGATGATTTGTATGATGAAGCCTATAACCCTTGTTTTATTATAGATGAATAGATTAAGAGGGAATTTTACTTCATGTCATGCAACATCCATCTTTGTTGTGCTAGATGATTTGCATGATGAAGCCTATAACCCTTATTTTATTATAGATAAATAGATTAAGAAGGAATTTTACTTCATGTCATGCAACATCCATTGCCTATGTTCTATGAGCAAGAAGAAGGCTCTTGATGCTCTTTTTGAAAGCCATCTAGATATCATGGATGTGTAGGAGATAAAAAAGGATTGCTATGATTTGAACTTTGAAAGGCATGTCTTTATTTTTCGTGTGTCCAAAAGAGATAAGTGTGGGACTATGTTATTGATTCAGGACTAACTCAAGCCTATGAGCGTTTGGATGGAAGGTGGCATGCGTGTTGTGATGTCAAAGAAACGTAAGGAAGTTGCCATGTAATAAGGTCAAAGTAAGAAAATTTTTCTTACAAGAATGGCTTGCAAGCCTCTAGTTGAGAAGAACATCTTTGTTGTGCTAGATGATTTGTATGATGAAGCCTATGACCCTTATTTTATTATAGATTAATAGATTAAGAAGGAATTTTACTTCATGTCATGCAGCATCCATTGCCTATGTATTATGAGCATGAAGAAGGCTCTTGATGCTCTTTTTGAAAGCCATCTAGATATCAGGGATGTGTGTATGAAGGATTGCTATGATTTGAACTTTGAAAGAAATGTCTTTATTTTTTGTGTGTCCAAAAGAGATAAGGGTGAGACTATGTTATTCATTAGGGACTACCTCAAGCCTATGAGCATTTGGATGGAAGGTGGCAAGAGTGTTGTGGCAATGTGAATATAATTAAATGGAGAGAGCATAGATGTTTTCTCTATATATGCTCCTAATGTGTCAACAAAGAGTGGCCCTTCTTGGAAAATTCTTGAATACATTTGGCCTATCCCTCAAGTTTGTTGTAAGGGAATGGGAACATGAACATTAAGGAGGTAAACAATCCAATCCCTCAACATTTTTGTTGGGGGATTGTAAAATGATCATTGAGGAGCTGCATGGGACTATATGTATGATTCAAGAGGTGGTATGTCCATGGAATCCCTTGTTTTGCATAATCATCTTAAGAATGTAGCCTTACTGATGGCTCCCTTTACTTGGCATACAATGATGTGACCATACCTAGAAGGCCACATTGGGATAGGACATATGTTATATGATGGTTGGTTTCTCAATGCACTTTATACACTCTTTGAAGTAATTGCATCAAATCATCTCCCTATCATAATGGCTTCTCGAATTGTAGAGAGATTGTATGCGCTACAAGATCTACTAAGAGCCTCCTCCCTTTAAAATTAGTCTTTTTGCATGATCAAAGGCATGTTGTTGATTTTAAAAAGATGTAGCTTGTTGCTAGTAAGGGTGGTTTTGACCCAAGCTTACATTGGTAGAAATGCATGACAATTGTAATCCATTACTCCAAGCAATATGGTTATCCTAAAGATATGGTTTTGAAAAAGGAATTATCTTTCCTTGTAAGATTTTGAGATGCTATAATTTGGTGTCTTAATGTGCTTTTGTGTATGAAATATGACATTTTTCTTTTCTTTCTTACAAAATGTTGTAGGACTAGTATTGTGTTGAAAGTGCACAAGTCCAATGAAAAGCACAATGGGGCATTTTGGTTGATGCTTTGAACCATTTTTATTCCAATTCATTGAAAACAAAGCATCTAACAAAATTTATTACTTTCATCCAAAATAATAGGAGTCTTGTTGTCATTGATGATTGGGATATAGCTTTTGTTTTCTATAAGTATCTTTCATCTCTTGTAGCGGTTGAGTGAAAGCTCTCTAATGATTGTGGCTATGTCATGTGTCTTAGTTTCTACATGTACACATTGATAAAATGGCCACAAAGTGTATGCTACTCCTTGGCAAGACCCCTCTATTAAAGAAGTTTTTGTGATAAATTTGTGAAGAAGGAAAAATATCCAAGAATTGATGGCTTTTGGATGGATTTCTACCTTGCTATGCAAGATGTGTGCCTTGGTGATTGTGTGACCTTTTGAATCACTTTAGAGTACTATAGTTATTGATCAGCATGTCAATGAAGATCTTGTCAAACTAGTTCCTAAAGTCCAATAAAGATCCCAAGTCTTGTCATTGGAGGCCTCTTACAATAATCGATCTTTCATACAAGTTGCTCTTTAAAGCTTTGGCATTTGGAATAAATGTGTTCTTCCCATTGTTATTTATTCTAAGCAATATGGGTTTACAAATGGTGGAAGAACTCATGATGCAGTACTTCTTAATCTTAGTTTTGCCATGGATTATGTGATTGGGAGTGGTCAAGAAGCTTGGCTACTATAAATGGATTTAGACAAAGCTTACACCCATATTAGGTGGGATTTCATTTCGGTAGTCATGTTGGACTTGGGTTTTAATGCTGCATTTTGCAAGATGATCAATGCTTTGTTTACTAATACCTCTACAAGGGTCTTAGTTAATGGTATACTCTCTAATGCTTTCAAATCAGGATCTCAATTAGGCAGGGTTGTCCCATTGCACCCCTATTATTGGCTTTGATTACTAATCCACTCTTAGAGATTTTGACAAGTTGGTGGGAGATAAAACTATTAAAGCATCAAGAATATTGAACAATTGGTCTTTTGTAGCTCAATTCTTTGCTAATTCATACAAGTTGACAAGTCTCAATGGAACTATATTATCACTAAGGAGTTCTCTTGTTAGTAGTTTTAAAATAGGGTCTGTCTTTTTTAGTTAAAGGGATCCCCCTTTGTGGCTTTTGTAATATTGATTAAGGTTGATTCAATTAGGTCAAGTACTTACTTACTCAAGATGTTTGCTTGGAGTAGAGATTTCTCTCAAGTAATACTTTGCTAGCTACCCCTTTAAATCAAAGTGAAGTTACACAAATGGCCACATTGAACTTGTAGCTTGGCAAGGCAATTGTTGTGGCAAAGGTAGTGATATCTTCTTTTATATTCTATATTGCAACTATTTTCCATTTTTGCACTCATGCTAGAAAGAAGTGGATTCTCTAATTGGGAGTTTCTTACAATCTTTTGAATCTTAATAACAATGTCATGTTGTTGCATGGAGGCAAGTTACTTCTATGAAAGAGGATAAATGACTTAGTCTTGGGGAAATGCTAGAAGGGTGTTCAAGCTAAATTTTGCTCTATTAAAGTGGTTTTTTTAAAGATCATGGCCCACTGGGTGAGATGAATTGGAAGATGAAAGTTATTGACTCAATTGTGTCATAGAATTTGGTTCATAATTGGAAGCTTGTTATTAGAGATTGTGCATTTAAAGGAAGGCATGGTATAAAAGGCCCTACTTTTTATTATCTGGATTAGATAAATTTGCCCCCTTTAATGCAAATTGGGCCTTGTCTAAATCTTGTTGGAGGAAGGGGGCATGGAGGTCATCTTACATATGGGATGCTATTGGTATCTTCTTTAAGATTGCTCATAGAATTTTAGGAGAGTTCCAACTTATATAAAGGAGACAATATGGGTGTGATTTGTTTTAGTCAAGGAAGATTGTCTCACTTTTTGTACCTTGTTTTTTAGGATAATCCTATCTCATTTTGGATCAATCACAAATGTAAACCTCTAGTCAAGTTGAAGTCTAGAAAATACTTCAACTTGAAGAATCACTCTCTCGCCAAGGTTGGCTTTGTTTTTGTGGAGAATTTTGAGGGACAAACTACATGTTAACTGAAGCATAAGAATATCTCTTCTTTGTGACCTTTGTGTAAAAGAAAAGAGGAGGACACAACACATTTGTTTTGGGCATGTGTTGGGGTTAAACTACTCTGATCAAACCATAGGAAGCTTTAGGTCTAGCTAGTCTAGCCTCTCCATTGGGTCCTAAGGAGGTTTTGTTGGGTGATCAAGGGAACTTTACTAAAGAAGAAATGAAGTAATGGAATGTCCTTAGAGAAATGGTTCTAAGGGAAATATAGAGTAAGGAATAGAGTTCTATATAGAAGGAATAACAATAGTTTTGGAACCATATATTCTTTGCATTGAAGATGTATGGATGACTTTGCGGCTCTCATATTGAGCCTAAAAGGCTATACTTTTAGATATGTTGCCAAGATGCTAAGAAAAGCTATGTAATGTTAGTTAATAGCCTTTTGATTATTCCTATGGAAGTTGTGAATATCTTGATAATATAAATACATTTTCATCTTCTGCATTTTAAGAGAACTACCCATAGAAGAGAGAAAATTAGGTACTCATACTACTTGTATGACAAGACAAAATTTTAGGTTATCCCCAAGTTAGCTCTAAAATTTTTCCAAAATCTGGATAAGCCAAAAAGTGGATAGAATTCCTCACACCCTCCAATAATTTACTATAGGGCTTACAAGTGGGAGAATGACCAAAATTCTAATTGAGAGGGGGATTCCAAAAGTTAAGATGCAAGTTTCTTTTTAGACTCTGAACAAGTGATCAAATAACTACAGAAAGACAACACTTAACACACTTCATTTTACCACAATGTCCAATAACAATAGGTTATGGGGGCATCCTTGCCTTATAGATCTCTATCAAGGGAGTGACTTCAAATAGCTTGCCATTGACACAAAGGCCTAGTTGAGCATATTATGAAAGTAACTTTATGACGCATAGAATTTTCTTACTATAACAAATAGCAAATGTCACCAACTAGACCTAATTTCATTGCATTTTGCTAAGGCTCTTTTGAGATCCAAATGAATCAACACTTTGTTTATGCCAAAGGAAGTCCTTTCTACTATGCTCATTACAATTAGAATCACATCATCAACAATGGATGGTTCTACAAGACCAAATGTAAATTTCTCCAATCTATTTGAGAAAAAGATTTTGCTTATATCAGTAATTAGTTCAACTAGAATCTGTAAGTATAAAGCCCATAAAGGTAAGAGATCTCGAATGTGTTGCATTAATCATTCCAACTAGAATCTATAAGTATACATCCCATAAGGATAAGAGATCTCCAATGTGCTACATTTATGCATAGCAATTGTGATAGGAAGAGCTAGATGAGGCCCTTTTTATGATATTGGTTGAGGAAGAGTTGGATGAGATTGCTTTTTTGATACCCAGGAGCATATAGTGATCCCAAAAATGTATTACACACAACGCATAAGCTATTTTTTATTAAGTCCAAACAAGCACTTGCGATTCTTTTTTGGGATGCCATCAAAGGCAACAGTCTTATCTTTTTTTAGGGAACTTGAAGCCACATATAATTCATCCACTATAGAGCCTCAACTTTTTTCAGTGAATAGGCCTATTACTTTTTAGTGCAGGTTGACCAACATTTTAAGACCTTTGTATTTTATCTTCCTCTTTGTCCCTTTTTTCTTGAATGACCCCTCTCTCTCTTAGCATGTATAGAGAAATGCTCAAGCACATGAAAATTCCATATATATGTGACTTTTATGTATTACAAAATTGAAAATTTACCCAAATACCATCACAATGGGTCCAAGTTCCTTCTACCCCTCCATTTTTGCAATTCCTCGATGCATCTTAATTTTTATCAAAATTCATAATAAAACCATCTGTAAGAAAGCAATCAACCAAGGAATGAAATCTAACTGAAATTGAAAAATTAACTAAGCTACAACAAAGAATTAACAAATCTATTGCACCAAGACATCCTCATCATGTATTAATGGTTGGGGATTCAAAAATACATGACGGCCGTGGCTGAGTACTTCATAGGCTAAGAAGAAGCTAACTCCAAGAAAATGGTAAAGCCAAGATTATTGAATGATCAAAAGATGTCTTGCCTTTGGCCTCTAGTCCCTTTTATTCTAACCCTCTTCCAAACTTAAGGGCTGTTCACAGATGTACACATAGGCTAGGGCTAAATTTACAAAGGCTGGAATTAATCCAAGGTGCAAATATTAATGTTGTATTTTCCTTCATGACAAACCATCCCGTCCTAAAGATGGTTTTGTCCTCAAAACCAAGAAGTAATGGACTAAATCCAAGTCAAGGATGATAGTAATCATGCCCATTCATCTTCCCCATGATAAGAAAGCACTGTCCACGAAAAGAAGACCTTTTTGCATGCCAAACTGTGAGAAAACTGGCTGATGTCCAAACAGGGCTGATTCACTAAAACTGCCATAACTTTTGATATATTGGTCCAAATAAGGCGTATGAGGTGTAGAAACGAAGTATACACTCCCAAGCATCACCCCATAACATCAGAATCAAATTTTGATGAAGTCAGGACAGTTTTATTGTATGCAGAAATTTCATACAGCAAGCTGTCTCTGCACAGTCACTGCATACTGCATCATATATCATCCTGTAATAACCAAGGAAAGTTACTGACATAAGTGGATGGTTGCCAAGAAGACTCTTCAATGGGCAAATTCTTCCACTGAATGAGATACTCAATGAGAGTACGATTTCTGAGAACTTTCTCTCTCTTTCCAATAATGCTTTCAGGTTCATATATGATCAGTCCTGCCTCATCCAATGGTGGTAACTCTTCCAATACTTGTACATCAGGCCCAACATACTTCTTCAGCTGTGAAATATGGAATACATCATGTATTCTAGTGGAAGATGGTAGCTGAAGTTTATAAGCAAGCTCTCCAATTTTGTCCAAAATCAAGTATGGCCCATAAAACCTATGAGCAAGCTTGTTGTTCCCACCCTTTAATGAAGCATAATGCGTCTTGGGCACTTTGAGAAATACCCAATCTCCAACCTTGAAGTCTAAATGTCTTCTTTTCTCATCAGCATAGACCTTCATTACGTTTTGTGCTTTCCTTATGCTGTCCTTGCATTGCCTCATGAGCAACTCCATTCTTTCCAACTCTTCCTTTGCTTGTGGGTTGATGTCTTCATGGAATAAAACTGATGGAAGTTGGACTTTATACCCATAAAGAGCTTCAAACGGAGACATCCCAATGCTCATGTGATGCGTGTTATTATAGCAAAATTCAGCAAGGTGGATCCAACGATCCCATGAAGCTTGTGTGTCATGACAATAATGCCTAAGGTACACTTCCACCCAATGATTGACTCTCTCCGTTTGCCCATCAGTCTGAGGGTGATAGGCCGTGCTAGGAGTGAGGAAAGTACCCATAGAGGAGAATAGACTTTTCCATAAGTTGCCCATAAACTTCGAATCACGGTCTAATACTATTCTCATAGGCATACCATGTAGTTTGAACACACCTTCCATAAATTGCTCGGCAACTTGCCTTGCTGAATATTGGACTTTAGTTGGGATAAAGTGGGCTGATTTGGTCAATCTATCAACTACCACATAGATACTGTTCCATCCATGACTGGTAGTAGGCAATCCCGTTATGAAATCCATGGAAATATCTATCCATTTGCCCGTAGGTATGGGTAAAGGCTGAAGTAAGCCAGCTGGTAATAGAGTGGAATCCTTATTTTGCTGACACTCCAAGCACTGAGATACATACTCTTTAACATCTTTCCATAGACCTTTCCAATAGAAGATTTGATGAACTCTATCAAACATCTTGAAAATGCCCAAGTGACCAGCCATTGGTGATGAATGCATCTCTTGAAGCACCTTCATCTTGAATTTACTGCTCGAAATCAAGTACACTTTACCATTAAACCATAAGAGGCCATTATGCACTTTAAAATTAGGAAATTCAGCATCACACCCTTGCTGTAATTTCTGTAAAATATGGACGGCATGCTCATCAAGCACATATTCCTCTTGAATGTCTTCAATCCAATCCTTATAGATGGTAGACACAGTAGATAGACTGCATGCCCACATTCTTGATAACGCATCAACCACCACATTATCCTTGCCAGCCATGTATGATATTTCAAAATCATATGATTGCAAAGTGGCCAACCATCTCTTTTGCTTGGGAGAAAGATTGGGCTGCGAGAGAAAATATCTCAAGACCCTATGATCGCTTTTGACTTTGAAGTGTGTCCCATAGAGGTAGTGGTGCCATTTCTTGATTGCATGTAAGATAGCAAGCATCTCCTGCTCATAAACATGCATCTCTCTCTCTTTGTCATCAAATTTTCTGCTCTCAAATGCAATGACACCATGCTCCTGTACCAAAACTGCTCCCAAACCTCTACCACTGGCATCTGCATAAATGGTAAAAGTCTTGGAGAAGTCAGGGCAAACTAGTATGGGTGCTGAAACAAACAATTCTTTCAGCTCATTAAAGCTCTTGTCAGCGATCTCATCCCAAAAGAAGGCCTCCTTTTTCAGCCGATCGGTAAGAGGAGCTACAACATGAGCATAGTTCTTCATAAACCGTCGGTAAAAGGATGACAAACCAAGGAAACCTCTTAATGAAGTGGCATTGGTTGGTGTAGGCCATTCTTTGACGCACTGAACCTTCTTAGGATCCACTTTGATTCCATCTTCTCCCACTATATGACCCAAGTACTCCACTTCCTTTGTCATAAAAGAGCATTTAGTGGCCTTGGCAAACAGTTTGTGTATCCTCAATATGTCAAAGACCACTTTTACATGCTGCAAATGGTCTTCTTTATTCTTGCTATAGATCAAAATGTCATCAAAGAATACCAAAACTGTTTTAAAAAGCAATGGCTGAAGTATCTTATTCATGAGAGACTAGAATGTGGCTGGAGCATTTGATAACCCAAAAGGCATAACCATAAACTGATAAAGACCCCTCTCCGTCCTGAAGGCTGTTTTGAATTCATCCCCTTCCTTCATGCGTATTTGATGATATTCCAATCTCAAGTCAATTTTGGAGAACACCTTGGCATCCTTCAATTCATCTAAGAGATCATCTATTCTAGGTATTGGATACCTATTCTTGATAGTGACCTTGTTGAGATCGCGGTAATCAATGCACATTTGAAAGGAGCCATCTTTCTTCTTCACAAGAAGGACTGGAGAAGCAAAAGGTGATTGGCTTGCCTTAATGAGACCCATTTCCAAAAGCTCTTTGACTTGGCGTTCTACCTATTCTCTTTCCACTTTGGAGAGGCGATATGGTAGTTTGTTGATGGGCTTTGTATTGGGCAGCAAGTCAATGGGATGATCCACTTCTCTTTTGGGAGGAAGAGAGGTAGGTGGCTGAAAAATATCATCATATTCTTTCAGCAATTTACAAAGACATGGGTCCATATTGTTGGTAGGAGAAGAGGGCTGATCCTCTTCAATCTTGGAAAGAAGAATGGTGAACATACATGCCTTTGCATTTATCTCTTTCTTAACCTTCTTGGGGCTGATCATCTCCATTCTTTTCTTTTCAGCTCCATGTAGTGTTACTTGTTGTCCACACCATTTAAACTCCATTTCCATGTTGTTGAGATCCATGGTAAATCTGCCCAAAGATTTCAGCCAGTTGCAGCCAAGTATTATATCAATGGGACCCATTTCTAATGCAATTAGGCTCACTGATGTAGTGCACAATGGGGAAAGGGTGATAGGTACATTTGGACAGCATTGATTGCTCATCTCAAAATTTCCATTTGCCACTTGGATTTTGAGTGATGTAGGCATTTCATGCGTATTCAATTTCAGCCCATTGAGTGACTTAGCATTAATGAAGCTATGTGTACTTCCCGTATCTATGAGTATATGAGCGGTCCTTCCCTTGATTTGACCTTTAAGGCATAGGGTATTATCCCCTCTTGAACCACTCCATGCATCACTTGATATGGCACATAGCGATGGATGTAAATCAGTCCATGAATCATCCAAATAATGACCGCCCGGGTCGAAAGGAAACCCATCCATCGGATCATAGAACTCATCATGGATATTCTCTTCATTTTCATGCGCCTCTTCTTGAGTTGTTGTGACATCAAGCTAAGCCAAGCTTCCTTCAATAGATTCAACATCGGAATCATCTTCGATGATCATGCTAATCTTCATATTTTTGGCCTTGCATTTGGACTTATGATCGGGTGACCATTTCTCTCCACATTTGTAGCATAGACCTTTAGCATACATATCTTTGAGCTTGTCATTCGATACATGTTTGCCTTGAGTAGGGGCTGAAGTTTTGGCACTTATATCAGTCCTCTTTCCATCAAATCTATTTTCAGCGTTAGGTTTGAAATTACTGCTTTGTTTTGACCCAAAAACAGTAGGAAAAGTGGGTATCTTGCTATAGGTATTGCTGAAAGTATTTGATGGCTTCCCAATATGCTGAAAATCAGTTTTAGCATGCCCATAATGGCCTGATGTCCTTGGGAACTGCGTAGGCTGAAAAGAATGCCCTGTTTTTGGCTGAAAACCCTTGTATTTCTGCCCATAACGTTCAGCCAATTGAATGGCAGCTTGTAGGGATGTAGGATTCATGGCTCCAACTTCAGAAGAAAGAATAGGTTCCAAACCAAATATGTATTTATTCAACTTGGCACTATCGGAGACCCCATGAACATACATCGAGAGGTTCAAAAACTGATTTGAGTACTCTCTAACCGAGAGACCACGTTGCTCAAGTGCATACCACTTTTTCTCTAAACGCTCTTTTTCAATAGGGGAAACAAAGACTTCAATCATAGCATTTTTCAATGCATCCCAAGACAAGAAGTCATGTCCCATCCTCGCCATATATCTCCACCAAGTGTGAGCATAGCCTTCTAGATGAAGGGCTGCAAATTTTACTTTGGCATTCTCGGGCCTTGGGTAAAGGGAAAAATACATCTCTAACTTGTCAAACCACTCCTCCAACTCCGTGGGTGAAGGGTTCTCTCCCTTAAAGTTTGAGATAATTATTTTCTCCTTGTACTCTCTCTCGTATTGAGGAGGTTGTCCATTAGGGTACTGCTGCCCACTATGGTATTGTGGCCCAAAAGAATTGCCAAAAGGTCCTTGCCTAGGATATTCATTATTTCCATGCCCTTGTGCATAAGGAGTTTGCTGTCCATAATGCATACCATGACTTTGTGGCTAGAAACAATGTCCTTGAGGCTGAAAGTATGTGTTGCTCACATTGGGAGGTTGCCCATGCATAGGTGAGTTGAAAGGTGGTTGCTGCCCATTATTTTGCTGATTCCAACCATGATTTAACATGGGACTTGGCCTATTGGGCTGCACTTGAGTAGAGAAATTATGTTGTGGCTGTCCAAAAGCATTTGGGGCTGAATTTACATGTCCATGTGGCTGCCCATAAGAGTTTGGGGCTGAATTAACATGCCCTTGCTCATAGCCACCAACATTTGCTTGAGGTTAAAATTGCTTGTAGAAAGAGTTGCACCCATGGATGTCTTCATCATGCTTTGAGTTTGTTTGCACTCTTTCTTGAAGATCCTGCCCATGTGGCTGAAAGTGACCCTTTTGTTGATGGAACTGTGGGTGAAGTGAAGTGGGATGAACAAAATCCTTAGCTTTAGATGACTCTCCAACTTCAAATTGACCTACCACCTTAGGAGTAGGTGGTTTAGGTGGTTCTTCAACCCTATGAGGATGTGGGATATTAAGACTAGATGTAGGCAACATTTTCTCACCAACAAGTGCTACAAGCTTGTCAATACCCAACCTCATACCCTTGAAACCTGATTTCATATCCTTTATGTCATTTGACAATTGTTGAAAACTGTTTGAATTCATTGAGATATGAGACGTCTCTATGGGTTGATTGGTAGGGGAGTGGGTGGAACTTGCATCGACCTCATCGTTCTCATAATGCATTCGGTAAATGGCATCTTGAGAAGTGTCATGTTCACCCCTTTCCTGTTGGTGTTCATCCCTTCCCTGTTGATATTCCTTCAATTCTTCATTGATAGTATCCAAAACAGGGTCTCTCTTCTTATTCCTAGCCATGGGTTGATTTCTGTCCTGAATTTCCTGCAATAGAGAAACTTGATTATCTTCACTTCTAGAGCTCCAAATTACGAGGTCTTTGGCTCTTTTAAAGCTTGAAGAGCCCTCTATCCAACGATCTATCAAGTGCAGAAAATGGATGAGTACAAAAATTTCTGTAAGGGATTTTATGTTGCTGTCTGAAAATCCCTGCAGGCAGTGAATACCCTGTTCTAGTCAATTAATGGCTTGTACCATCAATACCAAGCATGTACCAACTTCATAACCTTGTAGGAGAGTCTCATACGTCTGCCCATACTGAAAATGACCTCTGTAACCAGTAAAATGGCTGTCTAACTCAATGTAGACTGCAATCTTTAATGAGAGTATGTATACATACTCTGTTCCAAACTTTAATGCTGAACCATAGTGTCTTTACCATAGGATGCATACATTTTACTGTAGCCATATGTCTTCATACATTTTCCATACATTCATGAGTACCATACATTTGCCAATATCTCAAGAACTCACTGCCCATAACTCATGCTGTAGGCTGATTTCAAGTGCCTTTGAGATTTGTACCTACACCTAAACTTGAAAATACGTGGGATCCGAGACCCGAGGGGTTTGCAAAGTTCCCTCTCGGGCCAGGTTGTGCTCCCCTTCAGGGTCCTCGTTGGTAGGGGAGGGTCACCTCTCTTTTGTCCTACCGACTCGCCCGGCATCCACTTTTCCTCGTGGGCAAGTACATGGCAAGTGAATTCTAGCTCTAAAAATCAGTATGATATGCATGGAATAGGAAGGAAATACAATTGCCTTTCATTTGCCCTTTTCATGATATGCAAGATTGGAATTGAAAAGGCTGAAATGTAAATGAGAAATGGAGAGGTATTTACCTCAGCAGTGACTCACTGCTTACAAAGCTTTTCTCACTTACCAATTGGGTAATGATTTTCTTATGATCAAGAGGCAAAATAGGCAATCAATTTCATGTCAAGGTTAGGCAATAAAGATTGAGTAATGAAGCTCAAGAAATTACTAATTTCAGTGAATGAAAGTAGATGGGTAATGCTCATTCAATATGGAAGAGTTTGAGACATTTAGAGATGGCCATTTCAGTAAATTGAAGAGGTTTAGTAAAGACAATGACTGACATAACCTATAGGCTTCATGTAATGCATTAAGCTATGAATGAAAGCTTCATTAATCCTCTTATTTCTCTTCAACAATTGGAAATGAGATCAGCAATTGGATGTAAAGAGAAATTAAGAGTGATTAGAGTACCTCATTTAATTGATTGGAGAAGAGCATTGTTGATGGAATGACCTACAATCCATAATGCTTGACATAGGTGAGTTGAGCTTGATAATCCTTCTAAAATCAGTCCAAGAGATCTTCATTCTTCAAGAATAATCCCTTCCTTGATAAGCTTCAGCTTCATTAATCCCATGAAAGCTCCATGACTCCATGAATGCTCCAAATGAGGGTTGATGAAGACCGATTACCTTCTCTACTTGAAGTAGGTTGCAATAGGTAATAGAGAGGGCTTCAATGTGTCCAAGAGATCCCGAAATTTGAGAGGGAATGCCAAAATTTAATGGCATGAAAGCTTCATGCTGTCCATTGGACACCTAGACCTCCATTGGCTTCAATCTCCTTCAATGTCGGTCCAATGTTGATGGATTCTTGAGGGGAAATGGTTGAGGAAGCTTCAGAGATGCTTTGCCCACAAAAGCCCCATGATTTGCTTTAAAAATTTCAGGAATCTTTGATGCTGTTCCAAAGTGCCATAGCTAGGGTTTTGAAGAAGAGGGAAAACTCCAAACTAGTAAGAATCTTGAAGAAACTTGTGAGAGATCTCTTGCCCAGGGTTTGAAGATCATTAGCAATGCTTAAGAGACATCATATCTTTGAAATTTTTTCACGCAGTAAGGGAGTATGTGCAGGCGGCGCAAACAGCGTGAATACATACTCATGTACCAGAAATCCACGATGAAGCTAAGTAGCTATATTAGCTACTCCACTTGAAGCTCTTGAAGCAAGGAAAAAGGTCATCCAATACGTTCTCATGATAGAAGTGAGAAGGAGAAGATCTGATGTTGTCTTGGCCATGGATTCTTGTGGACAGCTTGAAGGAAAAGAGAAGAAACCCTTTGTTTCATGAAAAGTAACTCTAACTTTTCCTTCCTCTAAATCCTGTAACCATTAGTTTGTCCACTTACCTAAATTTTTGGCTCAAATCTTGATCACGTCCTGCTATTTTGGCTGGAGCCCTCCATTTCTTCCATTAGTAATGCCAAGAATCACCATCTTCATCCCTGTTTGTAGCAGACTTTCACATGTAACTCCGGTTTGAAGCCTTCATGTCCTGTCAAGTCCTGTCACTCAAATTCCTAACTATGGTTTGCTCTCTCTAGCCTAGGAAACTGAATCTAGTACTTGAAAATGACTTCTGCAAACAAGGATCTAAGCTACAGCTCTGATACCAATGTAAGAAAGCAATCAACCATGGAATGAAATCTAACTGAAATTGAAAAATTAACTAAGCTACAACAAAGAATTAACAAATCTATTGCACCAAGACATCCTCATCATGTATTAATGGTTGGGGATTCAAAAATACATGACGGCCATGGCTGAGTACTTCATAGGCTAAGAAGAAGCTAACTCCAAGAAAATGGTAAAGCCAAGATTATTGAATGATCAAAAGATGTCTTGCCTTTGGCCTCTAGTCCCTTTTATTCTAACCCTCTTCCAAACTTAAGGGCTGTTCACACATGTACACATAGGCTAGGGCTAAATTTACAAAGGCTGGAATTAATCCAAGGTGCAAATATTAATGTTGTATTTTCCTTCATGACACCATCATAATTTCATGGGACATCTTTGGGCTTGGGATGTGCAATTGTGGTATGCTTTGTATGGTTATAGAAAATCTAGCACAAGGTTTGCACCATCCCCTTGATGTTTAGTGAAGAGGCTTTGTTGTCGATTGGAGTTGAGGTGCCCGTGTGAAAAATATGAGCAAGATGAGCTTAGGGAGTTGATTCAAGAGAGATTAGGTTGTTTACACACTACTTTGGCAAAAAAAATTTGAGGGCTACAAAGGACCAATCGACTTGTGAAGAAGTAGGGTTCTTATTCACATTTATGTAGATGGTTGGAGATGCTAAACTCAACTTGGACAATCCATCTCCATTTGAGTCCATTAGAAATCAAGGAGAGCTTGATCCATTATGCAAAAGGATTGCTTAGGATTGTAGCCGATAGGCTAGTTTCCTTTTTGTAAAATATAGGACTTCAAGGATTGAACCACTTCATTGTCCCATTGTGAAGTTATACCCTTACCACTTGACCATCTAGATAGTTGTGGAAGCCATTCAAAAATGTAAGCCTTCATAGGATAGATGTCTCTAGGTCACACCAATTTCAAATATAGGAAATGATGGAATCCCTTTGAATAGTTTCCATTTCCAACTAATCCTCTCGTTACAACTAGTTCGCCCTTGTGAATATGATCTTTTGAGGTACTTTAAATTTACTTTGATCTGTAGTTTGAAATTAGCCTTAGTTAGATCACAACACATAGTCCACAAATAAGCTCTTATGGTATCTATGCCTAATAAAGAAGTTTGGATTAATTGATCAATTTTAGGGCCAACAAATTAAAGCATTTTTTGTGAGTATGACTGGTTTTCTTATTAGATATTATTTTTCTTCTTTTGTCTCCTTATCAGAGAATTTGAGCTTGTAAAAATTTTCTAATATAATTCATATTTAGTATTTAGGCATTTCAATAACTTTTCCAAAAAACAAGAAAAAGACAAAAGTTCTCCCATCACTTGTGAAATTTCCCAAAGTACCCCTCAAATTTCAAAATTTACCAAAATACCTTGCATATTTTCATTTCAAACTACTTTAAGATTTTCAAAGTCTCTTGATTTCTAATTGAGGATCTACGTTTAGGTATCTTAAATGATAATCATGATTGAATTAGCTCAAGGATAGTGGCATTTGTCTCCATAAAGCACAAGCATTTATACCTCAATTGTGTATAATACCATAAAGAAGGGCCATTCTATCATTGAGAAGTTAAGGAAAATAATTATTCTCATAAAACTCAAAGATTGCAATGCATGAAATAATTGTTATAAAATTATGTAAGATATATGAATGATTTTGAAACTTTTGAGTGGTAATTCGGGAAATTTTAGCAAATTAGAGTGGCACAATAAAGGGTGTTTTATTTAGTAATTCGTGAAGTTTTCTTTAGTAGTTTTTACCAAATCAAAGTGGTATATTAAGGGGTAGTGTACTTAGTAACTTTTGAAAATTGAGGGGTGTTTTGGGAGATTTGTCAAACAAACTAGCTTGTAGGGCTATTTTTGGCCTACCCCTCCTAAAGGAGGCCTTAGCATTCACTTGTCCATGGGGATTGAAGAGTTTTAGCTAATGAAATTAATATTAAGAAACTTTTTTTAAAAAGTAGTATGTCTCAAGACTCATGTTGTTGATTCTTATGGATATATTTTCAAAATCTAGAGACCTAAACCTCATCACCTCTATCTCTTTCTTTATACGTGTCGATTCTTATGGGTATATTTTTAAACTCTAAAGACCTAGACCTCATCACCTCTCTTTCTTTCTTTTTGTAATGTGTAAGTTAGTACTGAAGACAAAAGAAGAAATTACGTACAGCAACAGTGGATGCCACGTAGCATTAAGCCATCGCACTCGGTTTCTTAAGAAACAATATGAAGATCTAGTGTTTAGCTTTTAATACATCTAGAACATAAAACAATCTCCGCTTTCAATGTAGGTATAACACCATCTAGTTTGTTGAGACCTGAACAAAAACTTATTCTTGAGATCTAGTTCATCGCTTTGAGTCTCTCTTTCTCTATATCCCATTAAAACAATGTGCTAATTATGACAATTTTAGGTAGGCATTAAATGTTTTTAATATTTATATTTCTAAAATAAAAATAAGCAAGCCTTATGATAATATATTATCACTTGTGTTTTTGGTAAATTTCCCCAAGAAATATAATATGTTTTTGTTCATGTAAATGTTTTAGCAATGGGACAGATAAACAAAATAGGAAGTGAAGGTGATGCATGGTAAATATTCACACATGAGCTCTCTGTTCCTTCTTCTCATCCTCCTCCTTTCCTCTCTCTCTCTCTCTCTCTCTCTCTCTCTCTCTCTCTCTCTCTCTCTCTCTGACTGAATTGAGATGCTAATGGGTTGTGAAGAGAAGCTGCATTGCTTGATGATGATGTTGTTGTTCTTAGAAGTAAATAGTGCACATGAGCTCTCTGTTCCTTCTTCTCATCCTCCTCCTTTCCTCTCTCTCTCTCTCTCTCTCTCTCTCTCTCTCTCTCTCTCTCTCTCTCTCTCTCTCTCTCTCTCTCTCTCTCTCTCTCTCTCTCTCTCTCTCTCTCTCTGACTGAATTGAGATGCTAATGGGTTGTGAAGAGAAGCTGCATTGCTTGATGATGATGTTGTTGTTCTTAGAAGTAAATAGTGCTTGTTCCATGGCTCTGCTATTGGGGACCTTCCTCTACTTCTTCATTCTCCTTCCATCTGCTTTGCAAGCCATGTCTAGTGCACATACATATTTCCAAGAATGCTAGATATTCCCCAAATAGCACACATTCTATCTAGAATTATAGCAAAACATTTGGCTTTGTGAAATTGACATATGTGACAAGCTATTTCGAAGGAGTTTTAGAATGATGTATGCATCTTACCAACATCTTCTCTGCTTATTGGTGCCCCTTTGTCCTGCAAAAGGTGATGGTGACAAGGTGATGCCAGGAGGCATATTCCATGATGGATTTCGTGAGGTTTTTATTCCACGGTGGATTCTGTGAGGTTTTGCGGTGGATTCTGTAAGACTATATTTATTTGTCGGGGCTCGTACACAAGGTGGATTCCTTGTGCGAGAAGTTAACAGGGACGCCTATCCTTTTCGAGCGTCATGTTAATTTAATGTGCACATGGGTGATTCCATAGTGGGTGATTCTGCAAAATACATATTTAAATTAATGGACATTTATGAGTTTAGAGTGCACTTGTATTAAATTAAGGTTAGGACAATAGAGCTCCAACTTATTTATTTATTTTGTAGCTGAAGACTGCTAGGTATTCACTTTTTTTTATTTAATTTTATTATTTTCTAACCATTGTGAATGCTTCAATTGATGTGTAGAGCAGGCAGCGGTGGCATAGGGAAGCATCGAGCGATGGCGTGTATTCAGATTATCTAGAAGAAATTATCATTTTTTATGGGCTTACACCTTATTATTAAAGGTGTGGCGCTAATATTTATTTAGGCGCACTTATGTATTAAATCACTTGATAAACATGTATTATTTTATATGCGTATAGGCACTCGGTTTAAATATTTCATTATTGGACATTGTATTAGGGCATAGCTCAACTTTTGGGGCACCCAACCACTTTATTCTTTATTTGGATAAAAGCAAACACAAAAGCCAAAGCATGCTAATTGTAAATTGGGCTATTTTTTAGCTTGAAGATTAATAAATTTATAAATACATGCCTTATGGAGCGCTCACACAAGGCATGGGAGGAGGTTGTACCCAATTTGTCTTTTTGCCTCATGTCGTGCAAAACCTTCTTCTTACTTTATGAGTTTTAGTAGAGTTATTTGTTCTTGGGGACCTTCCGGCATTCACTAGCATGCATGCAGCATCCGATTTGCGCATCACAAGGTGCATTAGTGAAGCTGAGATCAAGGGCTTCCAATCACTTACCATATCACGTGAAGGCGAAGCTCCTAGAACGAGCGAGCTCTACAGGCAATCTCGCGATAAACCATCAATACCAATGTGTCCCTAGTAGTGAAGAACCCCCTACTGTGATGTCAGATCGCGAGAAGGATCACTTCCAAGCGACGGAGGACTACTCAGGAAGTTCCTTCATAAAGACATTTTTTTTTCCTGCTCTCTCTGACAGAAATTGTAAGTCTTATACAATTGTCAAAGCTTAAGCTTTAACCTTAAAAAGCTTAATCTCTCCGAGATTCAATCGTTAACGGCAGCAAGACGTATTGACTGGTGACTGGTATCTTCAGCAAGCCACTGTTCAACC
This sequence comes from Lygodium microphyllum, assembly GCF_053477565.2. Taxonomy (NCBI): domain Eukaryota; kingdom Viridiplantae; phylum Streptophyta; class Polypodiopsida; order Schizaeales; family Lygodiaceae; genus Lygodium; species Lygodium microphyllum. The sequence continues at coordinate 17,713,162 of NC_141142.1, forward strand.
TATAATTTGACAGAGTCAATTTCTAGCAAGCAGACTGTCACACACAGATTATACGGAAGACGTATTTGCTTGGAAGAAGACCGTCATCAATCACCGTACCCACAAAAAAAGTAAGATCACAAAAAGTCATTTTTAAAATTAATAAAAAGCAAGCCTTGTAAATCCAAATTTGAGCTACGCTCATCCCTCTAACAAGATTTTGAGTGTGTGAAGTTGTTTGAGATTTTGCAGGATGTCTAATCAAAATGTGGAAGATATTATAGCCGAAGGTGATTTACTGGAACCAACTATGGAGCAAAAATTGGATCTAATTATGATGCAACTTCAAGAGGAACTAAGAGCACATCAAAATTTGCAAGCACAACTGGCTACACTTCAACGATCCACTGCTCATCAAGATGGAGCGCAACCCGAAGATGTTATTTGATGTATGATTGATGCGACACTTGAAGCATAGTCTCTCAGGAAAGAAGCCAAGATAACTAAAAGAAATTTCAAATTCCATACTTTTAATGGGCAACGTGATGGAAAAACTGTTCTCACTTTTATCAATCAGTTTTATGATTATTTCCATAAAGAGCAGTATGCTGAAAAAGATAAACTCAAATGTGTCACTAACCATCTAGTAGACAGAGCATCGTTATGGTGGACTATTGTCCGCAAGAGTATTGATTGTCCTACTACTTGGGAGGCCTTTCAAAAGAAAATTTTGCAAAATTTTCTTCCATCTCAATTCCATGAAAAAGCAATGAAACAGTGGGATCTTCTACAACAAAGAGATCGTGAATCCATACAACAATACACTGAGCGTTTCTGGAGTGCCTTACTGCAACATGGAATGCTTGAAGATGTTCTTGAGGCGATCCACAAGTGCAAGTATATGTCTGGTTTGCTTGGTCACTTCTATGTGAAAGTGAACATGTTCAAGCCCAAGACTTTGGAGGATGCGATTTCTTTGGCCCATGATGTTGAAGACAAAATTCATGGACAAGAAAAGTGACCACAACAATTTCCAACTAATGATAACTTTGGTACAAAGCAATTCAATTTTAACTTTCGAAGATTCATAAAAATCGCTTTGTTCCTTCTTCTTTTCATAAACCTTGGATACGACCCCCTGCTTTACCATCAAACACAAATTCAAACCCTAAGTCATCTCTCTAGCCAAATCCCAACATACAAATTCCCAGCCATTGCCAATAATGTTTCCAAAGCAAAGTCTATAGTTTGCTACAAGTGTCAATGACCTGGACACTTAGCAATAATCTGTCAATCCAAGAAGCCAACCATTCAAATCAACTACTTGGGAGCGACTGAAGACGAAGACCATGAAGATATGCCAAAATTCACGGAAGATGATGATGATGATATCGATACTACTTCAGATACTTTACCAGGTATGCCAAATCCTCATTCATTATTAATAATGAAATGTTTTGTGCATGGTCACGAAAAGATTGTTTTGCATGATGATGGGAGCACACATGATTTTATTTTTGCAAAGTTGGTAAAAGAATTGAACTTACATACTGTTCCAACTCATTATAGCATAAAAACTGCATTCTTAGGTACTAGATACAATGGTACACAAAAAGTTCATGATTTAGAAATTAAAATTGGTGATTATGTTGAGCACATAAATTTCTTGGTTATACCTTTGCAAGCTAGTGACATTATTTTAGAAATGCCTTGGCGTCACAAATATAATCCCAACATAGATTATTCCACACATTCCATAAAAATTCATTCTAACAAAAAACAAATCACACTACATGGAATGCACACCTTTGATAATTTTCCATTGCTTAGTCACACACAGGCTAAACGTGCATTGAGAAAAGGTAACAAAACATACTTAGTATAGATGAATGAAATTGAAGTTAAGAAAAATTAGATTCATCCTAGGCATGCACAATTTCTATCACAATTCAAAGATTGTTTTGCTACTGATTGACCCCCTGGTTTACCACCTACATGTGCTGAAGATCATAAAATAGATCCCAGGTTCTCAACCACCATGTAAAGCACCTTACAGACATAATCAGATCGATCAAAAAGAAATCCAAGCACAAGTTGAAGAATTGTTGAATCGAGGACTCATTAGGCCCAATAGTTCTCCTTTTGGTGAACCTGTCCTGTTAGTCAAGAAGAAAAATAATACCTATAGGATGTGCATTAACTATCATGCCCTAAATAAGATCATTATTAAGAATAGATATCCGATCCCTAAGGTAGACGACCTCATGGATAAACTACAAGGAGCCACCATTTTTAGCAAAATAGATCTCAAATCTAGATATCATCAAGTACGATTGGATACATCTAACATTTTCAGGGCTACATTTAGAACTCAATTTGGTCATTATGAATTTCTTGTTATGCCTTTTGGTTTGACTAATGCACCAGCTACATTCAGTCGTATGATGAATCTTATATTTTTGAAGTATCAACATTGTGTAATTGTTTTCTTTGATGACATATTGGTTTTCGGTAAGAATGAGAATGAGCATTATAAACATTTATATTTGGTTTTTAAATTGTTGAAAGAGAATCAATTATATACTAGCCCTGATAAGAGTGAATTTTTCCAAACCCAAATTGAATACTTAGGTCACATTGTTTCTTCTGATGGTATTCAAGTTGATCCTAAAAGATACAAGCAATTTTGAATTGGCCAATCCCTAAAAATATGCATAAGTTACGTTCTTTCTTAGGTCTTGCCATCTTTTTTAGAAAATTTGTGAGAAATTTATCATTACTTGCATAACCTTTAACGAAATTATTAAAGAAAGGTGTTGAATATCATTGGTTTGATAATCAGCAAAAGTCTTTTGATTTATTGAAACATACTTTAACACATGCACCTGTTTTGCAAATACCTGATTTTAATCGATAATTCTTTCTAGTAGTCACTGATGCAAGTGGATCAGGAATAGGAGTTGTCCTTATGCAAGATTCACATCTCATAGCTTATTCTAGTTGCAAACTTAAACCCTCTGAGCTGAAGTATTCTACCTATGATAAGGAATGGTTAGTTGTAGTACAAGCCTTACGTCCATGGAAACACTATCTAATGGGATCTTAATTCATGATCAAAACTGACCAACAAAGTATTAAACATCTCCTTAGTCAGGCACAAATTTCTGACCGTCATATCAAATGGGCTTCTTTCATTCAAAGTTTTCATCCACTTATTCAATAGCAACCCGAAAGAGAGAATGTTGTTGCAGATGCATTGAGTAGAAGACCAAGTATCCATAATATTTTCATTTTATCTTTTGATTCCCTTATACCTATGAAAGATACATATGACCATGACCCTAGTTTTCAAGCTGATTGGAGCAAATTAGTTGCTAATAATTGGATTCCAATTGATTCTTTGTCTTATTCTGATGGATTTATGTTTTATGAGAAAAGATTGTGTGTCACTATTCCATTTAGATCGTTTGTGTTGCACGAAATTCATTGTCCCCATATCAAGACCATAGAGGTATTATTTTTACTTAAGAACATTGGTTGAAGATTTTTACTGGCCACAAATGGAATATGATGTTTCTAACTTTGTTTCTGAGTGTTTAATTTGTCAATGAGTCAAGTGACACCATGGTAGCAATATGGTTCGTTAATGCCTTTACCAATTCCTGAATGACAATGGGAACATATTTCAATGGATTTCATTTCTGGTTTGCCTAATACACAAGCTAATCATGATATGATTTGGACTATAGTAGATCAATCTAGCAAACAAGCATATTTTCTACCATGCAAGAAAACATTAACTGTATCTCAAGCTGCACAATTGTTTTTTAAGACTGTTTTCACTAACCATGGTTTGCCAAAAGTTATTATTTCTGATCGTGATTCTAGATTCTGTAATAATTTTTGGACTACTTTGTCCGTTAGTTTAGGTACTAAGTTTTATTTCTCATCTGCATTTCATCCTAAAACCAATGGGCAAACAGAAGCTACTAACAATACAATTCTAGATCTTTTGCGTGCATACACAATTTCAAAACCACAAACATAGGATACACACTTACATCTACTTCAATTTGCATACAACAATACACCACACACAGCTACTCAAAAAGCACATTTTGAAATCATTTATGGACATAGATTGCCTACACTTGTTACATCATTGTCAAACAAAGTTAAAAGCTACTGATGAAATTGCCAATACGTATGCTACTATCTTTGTTGAAGTTAAAGATATGATTGCGAAAGCCTAGTAATCATACACTAAACAAGTTAATAAGAAAAGAAAAGCTACGAGTTTCAAAGTTGATGATTATGTTTAGTTACGCATTGAAAAAAGAAGATTGCAAAGTATCGAGAAACACCTTGTTGTTAAATTAGCACCTAGATTTTATGGACCTTTCAAAATAATTCACAAGATCAATGACAATGTATTCAAATTATAACTACCCCAACATTGGAAGATCCATAATACTTTTCATATCAGTTTGTTACGAGCTTTTAGAGGCCAATTACCTGTCCACCTTGTCTATGAAAACCCTCCTTTGTCAAAAGAAGAAACTGAAATCCTTGAACCTAAAGCTATTCTAGACATTGACTTTATGACCACTAGAATTGGTCGTAGATATTCTATATTTTTTATTAAATTTAAAAATCATCATGTTGAAGAGACCCAATGGATGCAAGCCCGTGACCTAAGTGCTTACCCCTCACTTCTCGCTCCACATTGAGCTAATAGTAATTGAGGAAAATTGCTATCCCACCCTGGGGGTTATGATGCCAGGAGGCATATTCCATGGTGGATTTCGTGAGACCACGGTGGATTCTGTGAGATTTTTATTCAGGATTTCATGAGGTTTTGTGATGGATTACGTAAAACTATATTTATTTGCCGGGGCTCATACACAAGGTGGATTCCTTGTGCGAGAAGTTGATGGGGACGCCTGTCCTTTTCAGGTGTCATGTTAATTTAATGTGCACGTGGGTGATTTCATAGCAGGTGATACCGTAAAATACATATTTAAATTAATAGACGTTTATGAGTTTAGAGTGCACTCATATTAAATTAAGGTTAGGACAGAGCTCCAACCTATTTATTTATTTTGTAGCTGAAAACTACTAGGTATTCACTTTTGTCAGTTTAAATTTATTATTTTTTAACTATTGTGAATGTTTCAGTTGATGTGTAGAGCAAGCAGCGCTGGCGTTGGGAAGCACCGGGCGATGGCATGTATTCAAATTATCTAGAAGAAATTATCATTTTTTATGGGCATGCGTCTTATCATTAAAGGTGATGTGATAATAATATTTAGGTGCACTTATGTATTAAAGCACTTGACAAACATTTATTATTTTGTATGTGCATAGGCACTTGGTTTAAATATTTTATTGTTGGACATTGTATTAGGGCACATTCCAACTCTTGGGACACCCAACCGCTTTATTCTTTATTTGGATAAAAGCAAACACAAAAGCCAAAGCATGCTAATTGTAAATTGGGCTATTTTTGAGCTTGGAGATTAATAAATTTATAAATGCATGCCTTATGGAGTGCTTACACAAGGCATAGGGGGAGATTGTACCCAATTTGTCTTTTTGCATCATGTCGTGCAAAACCTTCTTCTTACTTTATGAGTTTTAGTAGAGTTCTTTATTCTTGGGGACCTTCCAGCGTTTACTCCGCGCGCATACAGCATCAGATTTGCGCACCACAAGGTGCATCCTCCCCTTGAACTAGAGAGAATGCTTAGCTATACATTACTGTACCTTGCTCATAAAATTTCCAGCTATCACATTGCGAACACCTTCGAGATTGGTGAGTTTGCTATAAGAAAGTACTGCCATGTTGTGGTGGAAATCCTTGCTACAAAACTACACCCCACCTTCATCTCTGTTCCATCTAATGAGCATTTAAGGAACATAATTATGGACTTCCAAGCCCTAACTCTATTTCCAAATGTCTGGAGGGCAATTGATGGTAGCCACATCAACCTTGCAAGAAAGCCCGATCTGGAGAATATAACTACACAATACTAGTACAGACACCACTTTTGCTCCATCCTCCTTCAAGAAATATGAGATGCCCATAGATGCATATGGGATGTTTGTGTTGTGGCACTAGGAGGTGCCAATGACATGGGGGATTGGAAATCTTCATCCATTTATAAATGTTTCAAAGAACAAAAAATCTTGCAGGAGCTTATTCTTAATATACGAGGACTACAAGTCACATCTTTCCTTCTTGCAAACTCTGAATACAGTGCTTGCAGACACCTTATCACACCATTCAAAGAGTCCCACTCTCCACCTAGCAATGATTGGAAGCTTTTCAATCACCACCTCTTTACAGGTTGTGTGTGCATAGAAAATGCATTCGGAATCCTCATGAATCGCTAGCATATTCCCAATGACATTGACGTGAATTTGGCCCTTGTGGAGGTGGCAACTCAAATAGAGTTGCATGCATCAAAGTTTGGAATGTGTTCCTATAGGGGAAAAGGTGCAGTGGTTACTGTTGAGAGTTTGGGACCACCTCTTCCTAGAAATGTATATTTAAGGGTTGGAAGTCCAGCTGAGAGTTTTGTAATAGCTTCCTATTTCCTATTTGCGACGTGATAGTACAGAATGCAGAAAATGCATGTAGTCGAAAGAAAGAAATGTTTCCGTCCATTCTACAACCAATAATGAAAATATCATGGTAAGCATTACTCCAAGCATATCAGATCTTATATCACTTACATATAAGGATGCGAAGAGACAAATATCAAGCACATAAATCCAATTGCTACAAAGTGCAAAGCATGGGGGAATTCACTAGTAGTAATAAGGAGACGTCACCTGCGTGCAAGAAATATATGAAAATACCCCTTATCTACCCCCTATTTAAGGGACCTTATCTTATAAAATGTACATTCCTTCCCTTAAATAACCCCCCTCCCTTACACTCACGCGGTACCATATGGTAAACCCTAGTGGACCCCCCGGGGTACAAAGTATATTTCCTAAACCTCTATGTGTTTGAGATTTTATTTTTTAATACAAGGAATGGAAAAAGGGGAACATGCAATTAAACCAAAATTAAATGCATGATTCCATAAGAGAACTTGAGCATCACTATAGGAAACTCTAAATACTTACAACTTCAGGATATGTATAATGTGTTTCATAAACAGCAAGAAATCATAAACTGTGTTTCAAAAATGATCTAATAGTGTTTCATTCACAACAAACAAGTTCATAAACCGCAAGCCATAAACCATTAGTTGCCAACATTCTAGTTCATTGTCGTAACCCATTGCATCCATAAACTAGTCCATGAATAGTGAAGTCTATAATGAACCATAAACGACAAAGTTCTTGTCCTTTGCCACAAAACCAATACAACCAAAAAATGGCAATGCCATATGTAAGACAATGACTTAGGAAGAGCGCTGTAAACCATAAAAGAAAACACTTGTGTGGAGGTAGATAAACATCATAACAATAGAGGAATAACTAACTTGACATCATATGTTCTAATGAATGAAAAGCCCAAGCATGTAGAGAATGACCCAACTTACATGAAATGAAACAGATAGGGGACAATTATTTCCTTACATGTATACACAGCCACAGAACAGATTTGTTGTGATGAGAGAGAGAGAGAGAGAGAGAGAGAGAGAGATGGCTTCCTTTGAAAACATTACAAAGTGTTGCTGAAGAGTCAAAGAAGTGAATTTCATTCGATCAAGAGGCATGCTCGATTAGATTGTTCTCTTATGTTGGACATTCCTAACATGCCTTCAACAATAGTGATAGAGGTGATTAAGAATAAAAGAGAAGAGGTCCCCACGCTTGTAGCAAAGATGGACAAGGTAGATATGACTAGCAAATAGAACAAAGGATTCTTGGAGGATATGGTTAATATAGAAGAGGAATGCATCAAGTCATGATGTAGATATTTGACTAATCTTTACCCTTGAAGGAGGAAGGCATGACAATTTTTTTTCTTTGATGAAGTAGTGCAACCATAAGGACACAACAGTTAATAATATCTTAAAAAGAGCTTGTTCAGAGCCAAAGTTTTGTGCTTAAACAATGCTAGACCTATTGCAAGCACAACAAGATAATTGTGCTCAGAAAAATGAGGACAATTGTTCGTGAATTGTAGAGCATAGCAAAACAATTATGCTTAAGAAAAAAAGAAAAACATCTACTATTCCTAATATGAGCACAACAAGACAATTGTGCACAGGATGGCCCTATAGCGAGCTCAGCAGGACATTTATGGAAATGGAGCAATGGGAGATGGAGTATGTACCTATCTTCGACACAAGGAATGTGGATATTGGTGACCTGTATGCTGGTTCCCTATTTCAACCCAATTTGTTGATGTTTGTGATGCACCTACCGGACCCTCTATTGCATCGAGCAAACAACGGGTTGTAGAAGCACCTACAAGTCCATCAATCACCACACTTCCTCGTAGACCGCCACGTCATTAAAGAGTTTACCATGGTCAAACTTTTTTAACCGTGGTCCCTCGTCTGCGACCCCTGTGAGTGAGTGAGATATAGTATGCTACCAACCTGGCTGAGTTAAGTAGACGCACACAGCGGCTGCTGCTGCGGGGACAGCCATGGATACCTTCAAGCTGCCTCACAAGCAGCCTTCACTGGAAGACCTGCGCAGATGGAGAGAGGGCGTCATCACGCGCAACCCGGCCAGACGGTTCCGCTACACAGCTGACGTCAACAAGAGACGCGAGGTGGACAGTCACCCGAAAAAAAAAGAAAAGAAAAATCCCATCATCGTCTTATTAGCTTAGGTTTGCCTGAAGAGTTAACACATAATGCTGATCATCTCTGAACTGTCTAATCAACACATACAGTTAACTATGTGATCATGTAACTGTGGAAAGGATGACTGCTGGGATAATCCGACTTGGGGCACTTCTGTTGTGCGTGCTTTTGGGTTTCAAAGGTTGTTGCTGCTGTGAGGCAAGCTACTGTGCCTCAATGTTGAAGGAAAATAGAGTGAGAGCGTGATTATGATACCTATCATAATGTGCTCTTCTAATTGATCGAGGCGCACTTTGAGCAAGACTAGTAAGCAATCCCTGACTCATGAGTCACGGCTGACTGTAACCCCTGCTGCGCCAGCAAGCTGAACCACGCAAGCACACCGACATGCTAAATGTTCAAGATTCAAAATGTAATTACTCCAGGTTACAGAGGGTTGATGGAGGATATATCATCCACTGCTACAGATCAAAGTGATTGAACCTGGTTGAATTAGAATGACTGCAGATTTCTATAGGCAAAAAGATTATTGCCGCCATATTGAAACCCTTGATACTTCCTCTTTTGCTGGTCATGTGTCGGCTTTGGTTCTGCTTGTCTAGCTGATCAGTATATCACACTCAAAACGTTCTGTTACTGGCCCAGCTGCTTAGTGACAGTGACATGCTTGTTCAATCTCCTCCATTGCTACCCAGTGAGCTCAAATAGATCATTCAGGTCCTAGCATTGGCCCCAAATTCACTCCTGCATATCTTTTGTGAAGAGGAAAACCAAAAAAGATTTAGTAAGCCGTTGCAATTTGCTCTAAAGTCGACATATCATGTCTTAAATATCCCTAATCCTGAGCTCAATCTCATCGATATAAGACTGCAAGACCTTAAGAGAATCAGCTGGAGGAAAGTGCTAAAAGGAACACAAGATCAATCTCTTCTTCTTTATTCCTTTTCCCCCTTGTAGCCAACTTGAGTGTTTGTTTCATAAAACCCACTTTCAAGAGAACCTGGTCTCCTTCCCCAAAACAGGCATTACGGATGCTTATTACAGCCTTTGCATGCTTAGATTTTTCTGCACTTAGTAATGGTAATGCAGATAAACCACACCCTATGAAGCAGTGGACTGCAAAGTTTTCTTGCTGTGTTGATCCCTAAAGTGTAGTCTATGGAAAGTGAAGTTGTGTCCTTGTCATAACTGCTGTATAGACTTATTGTACTTTGGTCTTAATCATTTGTCAGTAGATAAACAACGTGCAAATGTTGGCTTGTAAATTCCATTGTTAGCTATGTATTGACACTTCTAACCTTTTTGTTTTTCTGTGGTAAAACCACTGGCCGTCTTAGGTCCCCTAGAGATGCCGAGGGCCTTTGCTGACTGGCTTTTGCTTTGTGTCATCTGCATTCCAAATCCCTTAGTCTCATGGCCCATCTAGGATCAGCTCCTATTTTGTCTCAATATGCACAGTCAGTTAGCATTTATGGACGGTTGGCCAGTTTATTCTGGGTGGACAGGTTGTGTGCTGCAATTGTCATTATTTGCAGCAGGTCAGCCCATTTTCAGGTCTGACCTGATTGCTGGATTGCTGTATATATTGCTTGCACTTGTGGTTCACATATTCAAAGTTCAAACAGTCTCTGAGAGATTCAGTCGTTCGATGTGAGGTTCTTTGAGAGATAGAGACACAGACAGACACTCTTGTATATATTTTGCCTTCATTATTCAGTATTCAGCATTTGTCTTCAGTCAATTAAATGAGAATATTTACATCAGGCCTTCTGGCTAGCCAAAAAAGATCACAGAAATTACAAGTGAAGCCAAAAGGCTACCAAAATACAACACAAAAATAACGTGTGGGGGACACAACAGGAGTGGAGCAAACAATATGCAGCCATGGAGCAGCCACTTCAGCAAGGACCAGGTCAGCTTCAGCCACGGAAGAAATCTGCCATGATGGTAAACTCGAAAACATGGGCCATGTGACCATGGATACCTGAGGCTGAATAAAAAATAAAGGCATTGCAGGTGTGCCAAATGTGGCAGAGAGCAGTCCATCTCAAAAAATGTCAAAGGCAAGGATGATTTGGCTACAAAGTGGTCCAAGAAGGCATCTTGCCTCAGGAAATCATCAGGTTTCACAAATGCCCAATCTTGCCAAGGGGGAGAAGGCTGAAAAATAATCATGCAACAGAGTAATGCTATTGAACTTTGAAGCTACTCTTGCAAGGTTGACCAAGTCTGCATGTAGCCTCTAGGCACCCGAAAATAGTGGTGAATGTGACGAAAATCATAAAGACAAGGCTCACTAGGAATGACAACATCATGTACAGTCTACAACCCCAATCTTGGCATCTGATTAAATTTCGTTGCAAGTCTTTCTCAAGCCAATCTAGTAGCTTGGAAGTGGCCAACAGTTTTGGTGTAATGAAGTAGCCTCCTTTTGGAGATTAGGAGGATGTCAAATTGTAAAGTGGAGAATCTCTTGCCACAAGCCAATCCAATGAAAAGGAGAAAGGACCGTGAAATTTTAAGAGGCTGCATCGAATTTAGAACATGCCACCAAGAAGCCTAGATAGTACGGTTGTGGCGAATTCAAAACATACTACCAAGAAGCTTGAATAGTACAACCATGGGAGATATCAATCTCCTCAATTAAAAATTTTGCAATATAAGCCAAGGATGACTTCGCACACATGGAGCGTGCAAAAGAGCCAGTCTCAAAGTTGTTATATGGAGCTTGACACCCAACAAAGCAACCTACCCAACCATTTTGAAATAGTAACATGTTACAAAGTTATCCACACCTGACCCAGATGATTCCCTTTCTTTTTCCACAACATGGGTTGGACCAATTCCAAGAGAGACATCTTGGTCCAGGAAAGTAAGGGCAAAAAATATAAGACTATACTGATTATGATGGATTGTGTCACTTTTAGCCACATATGAAGAGGTAAACCTTGCGATTTCCAATACATGAATCTTTCATAAACTTGGAAAGACATCCAATCAAGCAAGGCCTGAGGAGCCATATCCACATCAATAGGATAACCCAAGTGCTGGGTAATTTCACCTTTAGAAACAACTGCTTCCTTGCCAACCCACAACTTGCAAACTTGTCTTCGTACAATAAATTAGTGTAGATTTCTAAGCATTGATAGGAAGCCCCGAAGCCAAACCAAATAAACTCCAAACAACCCATTGCCCTATTCACATTGGTCGGGTTAGCCTTAAGAAACATGAATGAATCACCTACCACAGACTGACCCAAAAGTTGAGCACCACTAGGAAGAGTTAAACCAATGATCTCCCCATCATTAGTCAACTGATCCAACAAAGAGAGCATTGGGTATGTGATTAATGTGAACAATAAAGGACCAAGAAGGCATCCTTGATGAAGAGAACGAGAAATGGTTATCTCATTTGTGACCCCCACCATTAAGCACAATATGTGCCATAGCATATGAGCGAATGGTATCAATAAGAGAAGTCATGTGAGGACTAAAACCCTGGTAGACATTAGTTGCCATATAAAAGACCAACTAACATGATCAAACGCCTTTTCTATATCTAGCTCAGTCATAACAATCTGCTAGCTAGAGACTTTGGTATAATTTTTTCTAATCTGAATATTCGAAATATTATGCATGATTTTCTTCTATCCCTTAATGAAACCATAGTGATATAGATGAATAAATTGTGGAAATACTTTTCTTGCAATTTGTTGGCTGTGATTTTTGGAAAGATTTTGTACAAGGAATCCATAATAGAAATGAGTCTCCGTAGCAAATGAATGATCACAATCTTCCAATTTGAAGATATCAAAAAGGCAAGTCAGTGAGTACTTAAGCTACTCAACGTGGGCTGAAAACAATTCATTAGGGAGGTCATCCTAACCAAGGTTTTTCCTGCATAGTAGATGGGACAACACTGTGACGAGATGCTCTAAATACAAAAACACAATACCAGTTGTACGACAAAGCACAAACTAATAACACAGAACACAGTTAGGGTTAGGGTAACTCAGAGACAATGAACACAATAAATAATAATGAAGTGAATGACTGCTGAATATACAATGCTTAGGCAGCAAACACACTATGCAAAGAGTGAGTATTGTACCACAAACTTCTGTATCTCGAGGATTAGGGCAGGGGTAATGAGCTAGAGAGTGTGTCGTACTCCAAATAGATCCCAAAACGTAGCATGGCAGCCTTTGGGTGTTGAACACCAGTAAATGTAGCCAAGGAAGGCTAGATTTGATGCAGACGGCAGTGTAAGAGAGAGAAAGTCTAAGAACGTAGGTGAGGAGAGAGAAAACAATAAAAGGCAACATGTTAGGACTGGGCGACAGCTGCAGGAGAGAGAACATTGCCAAACGCAGCCAGCAAAGACTGGGCGATAGATGAGCAAGGTTTGAAGATGAAGAGGAGTTGATGGAAGATGAAGAGGACGATGTGATAGGTGCTGAAAACGACTTTATGACAGCAGGGAATGAGTATGCAACTGCTATTATTGCAGGTACATATCTGAAAACAGCAAGTACAACTGTCATTAATGTAGGTACAACTGTCATAATAGCAAATACAGCAGATACAACTGTTGTAACAGGGATTTCAGCAGTAAAAAAGAACTTACAGCCATGAAGAAGAGATTGGCGGTCTGAGCAGCAAAGAAGATGAAACCGGTCTCTGACTCACATAAAGCGGTAGTTCCTTCAATTAACACCTGGTCTTTACACACACACACATAAGCAGAGACATCACTCCCTCGCTCAACACCAGATTGACCTCGAAGACCGGCGCCCCTCTCGGTATTTCTTTATCAATTAAAAGATGGAAAATGACAAAAAATGATAATGTTCCAAAATACATAACCTGTGAACAACTAGTTGGTTTTCATCCCTTCTGAGTAAATCCCAGCTGCATAAGAACAATACAACATATCCGGATCAACATCCCTTTTAGGAAAGCATTTTCTGTGACCAAAACTCAATGATTCTTGTGCAGAATTGCAGTCTGCAGATCTCTGAATTCATTGTTCTTACTGTCCAGCATGTCCTGAATTCACTATTCTTACTGTCCAGCATATGCAGAATTCATGTTCTTACTGTTTAGCACACTGTTCTTACTGTTTAGCCCAAAACTCAATGATTTGTGTGCAGAATTATAGTCTGCAGACCTCTGAATTCATTGTTCTTACTGTCCAGTGTGTCTAGCATTTTTTGTGACCAATACTCAATGATTCATGTGCAGAATTCACTGTTCTTACTGTTTAGCATGTGACCAAAACTCAATGATTCGTGTGCAGAATTATAGTCTGCAGATCTCTGAATTCACTGTTCTTACTGTCCAGCATGACCAACATTTTCTGTGACCAATACTCGATGATTCATGTGCAGAATTTCAGAGAAAATACAGAATTGTACCTTCGATGGAATCAGCCCATCATGCGAAGCACTTTCTTTGAGAATAGAGAGAGAGTTGATCAGAGTGAGCGAGCTCTACCTCTGTACTTGAGTCAGAGACGTAGAAGTACTCTCCATGACTGATTTTCTTGCAGCAATTTGCCCTCAGCTCCTCAAAACTTCCTTCTCCCATCTGCCCCTTATGTCTATTACGTTTTTTTAAAATGCTCTCTCTCTCTCTCTCTTTTCGTAAAAGGTAATTGTATTAATTACGAAAAAAGGTACAAGTTTACATGATTACAAGATACACGATGGCTCTAAGCCATCCTGTGTAAACTCTCTCTCTCTCTCTAAAGTAGTAAATGACAAAAGAGTTACAAAAAGTCATGGCAAAGACGTAGAGGAAATTGCCATATGCCAGGGAAGTAAGTCCTCCCGAGGGAGTAAGTCAGAGTGTTGAAGGAGATCTATCTGCCAATGCAAAAGGCCTTTAAGCCTAGCAATATGTCCTTGAACATTATAGGCTGAATAAAAAAGAAAAGCATTCCGAATGGTCCAATTGTGCCAATAGCCCTAGTATCTGAGAAAGTGAAACAAGATCTTCATATGCGACTGAGCCGGTGTGGGGTATTTGGGCCGCGCAAAAACCCAGTCAAAAGGACTTAATGAGAAGCCAACCACTGCTTGCCAAACTGCCAATAAGAGTGACCAGATTTTCTTAGCAAGAGGGCAAGAAATAAATCGATGGCGGGCTGATTCCACACTGGTGGTGCAAAAGAAACAATTGCCGTAGGAGATTCGACGCTTGGAAAGGGATGAAGCAAGAGGAAGGCCACCAATCATCACCCTCCTAAGAAAGACCTTGCATTTGAAAGGTGTCTTATTCAACCAGCCCTCCATCACAGTTACCTTCCACCATGATTGAGATTTACACAAACCCCATACAGTATTAGCTTTAGTAAGTAGCCATTGATGATCTTTAATCAGAAGACCCGGTTAGCTGAGGCCTTTTCCAAATTGAGCCGGCCTTGCAAGGTCCCAGTCCTGCCAAGGACAATCCAAAGCAAGGGCAGGAAAGGGTTGTCTGCTTTGAGCACCATCAAAAGCTGACCCCATAAATCACGGTATCCACGAGGGATCCTGAAAAGCCTCCTGGCTATACGAAACGATATCAACACATTGCGGCTGGCAAGGGTGGCATCTGCAACTGAAGTCAAGCCCACACGTGCCATGTAGTTAAATTTTGGTCTGAGCTCATGTTTACCTTCCCAAGAAAGTAATCGCGAGGCTGCCAACAGTTCCAGTTGGAAAGAGTTAGTAGCTAAGCGGTCCTCCGCTAGATGCCATTGAGCCTTCTGGAGAACCAATTTCCAGGAACATACCAAATAAGCAAGCAGGGATGATGAAGGACTAGAAAACCACGAGTCTGCATTAAGAACATGCCACCAAGAGCTCCGAATTTAGGTATTACCATGCACAAGTCCGTGATCCTCAAGAAAATAACGAGCTATAAAGACCCACGGGTGATGATCCAAGCACATGGCACGAAAAAGAGACCAACGGAGTGCCAGCATATGAGTTTCGGCATCCAAAATAGCCCTACTACCCATGCGTTTGGGGGTATATGCATGCGACCAAGAAATCCATGAAATGCCTGCATGCAAGGAGTCCTTCTTCCATAACATGAAACAAATGTACTGAGTCAGAGCATTCAATGTAGTAGTAGTCCAAGGCAGCAGTGGGGCAAGAAATATGTGAGCATTGGCAACATAATTGTTTGAGCCACTTTGAGGCGAACATGGAAGGGCCAAGCCTGCGACTTCCAATACAGAAACTTAACTGTGAGTTTCTGTGAAATCCATTGAAGTAGTTGCTTCGGCCAAACATCAATACCCAACGGGTACCCAAGGTGCCTGACAATGGAACCACGGGGAACAACCATTCCTTGCCAGTCCAATGACTGTAAATCTGGCTCCGTGTAATTGAGAATGGCTGATTTCAAAGCATTGATACGAAGGCCAGAAGCATGACCAAAAAGAGTCCAAACATCCAATGCTTTGCGAAGATTATCCTTGTCCGCACTCAAAATCATAAAGCTATCATCAGCCAAGGATTGACTAATGAAGTGCTGACCAAAAGGAAGAGACAATCCCGCCAACTGAGTAAAAGCTGCCATATGAGATAACATCGAAAGAACCGGATGAGTCGCAAGAGCAAAAAAGAGAGGACTCAAAGGGCAACCCTGTCTCATAGAGCGTGCAAGGACAAATGGCTCGGTAACATCACCATTCAGCATAACTCGCGAAGAAGCCTCAACACTAATGGTGTAGATTAAACGAGACATCCGAGTACCGAAGCCCATAGTAGACATAAGTTCTGCAATGAAAGACCAGTCGAGATAATCAAAAGCCTTTTCCAGGTCCAATTGAATGAATACCACCTCCTGATTTGAGTGCCTCAATAGCCATTTGCACATTTAAGACATTATACAGAATGTTTCGGCCCTTAATGAAACCATATTGAAGAGGATATACGATGGCAGGAAGATGCTTATGGAGCCGATTCGCCATTACTTTGGAAAAGATTTTATACATAGAACCCATCAAAGAAATTGGTCGCCAATGTTTCAGCATAGACGGCGACGGAACTTTTGGAAGCAATTTAATAAGTCCTTCTTTCCATGAGGAAGGCACGAACCCCGTTTCCCAAACCTGTTGAAACATAGCTGTCAATGGTTTCACCAGTTGGGTAGCAAAAGCCTCAAAGAATTCATTGGTGAGACCATCCCAACCAGGACTTTTATCCTTGGGCAAGTGTAACAAAACATCCATGACCTCTGCCTCACGAATGTCTGTCTCCAAAGTAGTTTGCATGTCATATGGAACCTGATTGCAGACCAAATCATAGAAAACTGAGCGGGCATGAGTAATTTGGTCCGAAGGTGAAGGAGTAAAACCAAGAAGGTCTAGAAAATAATTCCTGCACATATTCACAAGAGTCTGAGGATCAATGACCATTTGACCTTTTGCATCCTGGAGTCTAGTCATATTCTCTCGAGCAGGCGATGCATGGAGAGCTCGAAAGAACTTATGAGTTTGACAAGCATTGTCTTGCAAATTCTCAGTCAAATTTTGCAGTTTGGCCTACTGATAAGATTTCAACTGAAACTCTTTAATAAGATCAGCCAAACGCATAGCCAATGGCAGCAGAAATACATCATTTGGAGTCTCCACCAGTAGAGAACGAACCAAAGCCAATAATTCCTCCATTGCTTGTCGATGCCGCCGTCAAAGAGAGGCATGATGGATCCCATACTGCCGAATAACCCGTTGCACATTAGAGAGCAATCTTTCAAAAGAAGCATTGCCCTGAGAGGAGAAGTCCAATAAAAATCTATCAATCAATTGCTGCATATAACCCTGAAAGATTGAATGCTTCAAATAAGACGAGTTGAAACGCAAAGGGAGTCTGTTCAGAAATTGCTTAAAAGGTGCAATGGGTTGAACAAGTATCTCAAGCTGTAGAGGAAAATGGTCCGACAAGGCATATTGTTGCAACACTTTCATTTCCGGCATTTGAGGAAGAAAAGCATAATCCTGCATGATGTACATGCGGTCCAACCGTGACCATGTAGTTGTATACTGGGCCGAATGAAAAGTAAACCCTGTAGAAGAAGGGTGTAGTCATGACCAGAGATCTTGCTTAAGTACGGCAAGAGCAAACGCATTCCACACACGGCTTTCCGGCGCGTCCATCACCGAATGTTCTGATGTGGATTGCGAAGGATCAACACACATATTAAAATCCCCCATCAAAAAACCCCGTCTGCCAAGTGACAAGGAGGTCTGCAAAGTATTCCAAAGATCCCGGCGGGATAAAGGGTCATTTGGAGCATAGAGCCCAAGTAACCATAAGATTTCTCCTTCAAATAAAACTTCAATCACCACAAAATGACCATGTACATCATTTTTAATAAGAACCGACTGATATTTCTCATGGACAATCATAAGCACACTAGAATAGTGTATGGCATGTGTCCCTACATAAAACAAGCGAAACCCATTGCAATCTGCAACTTTTCCTGCTTCACCATGACTCTTGTGCTCAACAGCACATAAGACATTCCACTGATTCTCATGCAATAAACTCCACATGGCATGTTGCTTATTGCGAGAACAAATGCCTCGCACATTCCACATGGCTATCTTCATGTGTATTCAAAAAAGAAATCAGGAACGAGGCAAGGCTTGTCTCGATTTAACCTTTTCTGCTAGAATGTCAAGAACTCCCTCATCCAAAAAATCAGCTAACACGGCAAAAGAGTTCTGACGGCCAGATTTCGGGGTAGATGGTGTATCCACTGTCTTGGAGATGGAACGAGGATACCAACGATCCCATGGGGTAATCACATTACCTCTAGCATCAAAAGCCAACTTAGCAGGTGGGTCCTTGGGACCATCCGTATATACTTTCCTAGTAGGCTGATTGCGAGGAGCCGAAGAAACCCTAGCATGAGTAGTGTCCTTTGAAGACAACATGTCTTTCCTGTGCGTATAAGTACGTAAGGAATCTTGTGAAGCATTAGGCACAGTATCCGCCATGCCAGCATAAAATCTTTTACCTTTTTTTGCACGTGCATCCACCCAGTCATTGTCACGGGAATCCAAACCCGAAACATGTTGTTTGTCTTTATCCAAAACTTTAGGTGGCTGGGTGCATCCTGCGACGGAGCATCAAGCACCATATCTTCCATTGGAGGCAAAACATGCTCAGCATCTGAAGCGGTTGCTTCGCTGGACATTTGGCCATAAAATGCCCAAATTTTCCACACGAAAAACAATGCCCTGCAAAGTTACCCCATTTCAAACGAAAGTGCAAAGGATGCATGCCCGAGCAATTAAGACGTAACCAAGCAGGCCTTTTTCGAGCAGTGTCCCATAGCATGCACAAATGGTTACGATTCATGGCCCTGAGGCTCAGGGGAACCAAAACAGTGCCCACAATGGCCATGGCATCCTTTAACAGTGGCCAATAGACAGCCGGACAGTTTTCCACTTCAACCCACACCGGGCATTTATGTTGAAGCAGGGGCTGAAAATCTGCCATTGGGTGCCATGGCACAACATGGACCAAACGGGGATCAAAGAACAATGGCAGTTTAGATAGCAGATCGGCACGATGCTTCTCAGATTTCAACAGCACCTCATTAAAGCCTCGGGGCCCAACAAGAATCTCTTCAACACACTCCCCTTGTAGTAGACTTTGCAGCCACTGGTGAATATGGGAAAGCACTGGGATCCTACCAGTGAAGTCTTCAACACACTCCCCTTGTAGTAGACTTTGCAGCCACTGGCGAATATGGGAAAGCACTGGGATCCTACTAGTGAAGAAGAGTATAACAGCACGTTCATAAGACACTGAGAATGAACGCAAGATGTTTTTCGGGTCCACAGTGGCTTCCAGAACATCTTTAGTTCCAGAGTCAGAAAACGCTTCATGATTATGTTGAACATAATCACCAAGCAGAGTGTTGGCAAACTCCAACAAATGATCCCATTCAACATCCCGAGAATCCACAGAATCAAAAGCAACCTGAGCATAAGAACGTTCCTGATGATCCATTGTGTCTTCCGAAGTATGCTTGGTACGTTTGCTCGCAGGCTGGAAGTCAAGACCAGGGGGCATCTCCTCTGTGCAAGGAACCATATCCTTTGGTTCCTCTGTCAGAATCCGGACCAAGGGCTGCCATCGTTTGGTCGATAAAGGCCATATCCAGACCAGCCATGTTGTATCACCACTTGTGCAGGTCAGATGCAGAGCCACAATCCGCAAGTAAGACGACCTTCAAGCGGGGTGTGCTGAAGACTGCCCGGACGGCAGGACTGTGTCTGTCTAGGACAGAGCTGTCCCTTCTCCCAACAAGGCGTCTGTGTCTCAGGAACAGGACTGGGCGGCACACGAACAGGTGGCAGGCGTGCAGGGACAGAGCTCTCAGGACGACAGGGAAACACAGAGCTCACGGAAGGCAGAAACAGCGCAGGCGCTCTCTCTCTCTCTCTCTCTGCACGTTCTGCGCGAGTGCAGAACCAGGCTATCGCAGGTCTGCAACAACAGAACTGCCTGTAGAGTCACACAAAATACACAGAGTGGACGTGCAGGATCAGAGGGCTGTGGCGAATCTTTACATTGAGGGCAATCATTGAAGAAGGCAAGGCATTCGAGAAAAAGATCTACTGCTGTTTTGTGGACTTTTGCAAGGCCTTTGACACAGTGCCACGTGCTAGACTCATGAGAAGAATGCAAAACATTGATGTGCCTGTAGAGATACAGTGGAGTATCTATGCCTTGTATGAGACAGTGACAGGCAGAGTACGAACACCTGAGGGCATCTCAGATACAGTCAATAGCACCATTGGGGTGAAACAAGGTTGTCCACTTTCACTGACACTATTTGGGTTGTACATAGATGAAATTTCAGAATATGTGGACAGAACTGGTGGAGCCGGAGCCAGCCTAGCTGGAGTGCTGATACCATTACTGCTTTATGCTGACGATATTGTACTTATATCTGACTCACCTGAGGGACTAAACAGACACTTGGATGCATTATCAGCTTTTTGTAGAGATAGAGATCTTAAGGTGAACCTTGGGAAAACTAAAGTTATGGTATTTAACACTTCAGCTGCTTGGGTGACAAGAGCTGAGCACCAGTTTACTTTTGATGGAGAGCCAGTGGAGATGGTTAGGCAGTATGTCTATTTGGGGGTCACATTGAAGGGACCAGAGTTCTCTTGGAGAGAGATATCAGAGGCTCGTTTGGCAAAAGCATATGCAGCCTTAGGTGCATTGGAGAGGCAATGTGCTCACATACAATTTCATGAGCCGCGCACCAAATTGTGGCTTTTTGACACCCTGGTTACACCCACACTCCTATATGGGGCAGCTATTTGGGGTCGGAGTCTCTTTCACACGAGGAGACAGCCTTTGGGGGACTAGGATGGACCAGAGAAGGAATACTATGACGGGTGGGAGCACATGGAAAGACCACTGGTCATGATGATCTCACGTATGATACGAGCGAAGAGCTCGACCCCACATGAGATTATCAGAGCTGAGTTGGGAGCATCACCCATGGTGGTTGAGGGCTTGGTCCAGGTAGTGACTTTCATACATAGACTATGGGAGCTCCCCCAAGATAGATACCCACTACTAGCCCTGGCCTCTTCTAGAAAACTAGCAGCAGATGGTGACAGACATTGTTGGTATGCTCAAATGAGTACATGGATAAGTCTACATGGGCTGCAGACTACCCCCCTTTGACTATAGCCTTGGATTTTACCTAAGCCGATCAGAGCTAAACCATGTGATCAGAGCAGACATACTGAAGTTAGATACGGAGAAGACCTGTCTCCCACCCCCCTCCCTCCGTGGCACGAGGATGGCATACTACTAGACCCACTTTCTTTAGGTATTTGAGGATGGTTTCATCACCCGACCCAATTACATGGACACGTAGCTGCCTCATGGACTACGCACAATTATTGGTTAGATCCGCACCTCATCCCACCACCTGAGGATTGAGATAGGCATATGGGAGGGTATACAGATAGAGGAACGCATATGCCCACTATGCGACAGAGAGCCACAGACAGAGGAACACTACATCTGCCGATGCACTTTATATTATGATATACGAGGTAGATACCACTGTCTGTTTCGAGAGGGTTTTGGACCCTTGAGACGGATCATGCAGTTTGAGGATCAGAGATGCTTGGGATTCTTCCTCTTGGAGCTCCAGAGGCGCAGAGTAACAATTCTACGGAGTAGGCGGCCCCCACAGCTCGGCTCATATAGACAGAGAGCAGTCATTGACTTTTTCACTGATACACGACAGAGTATGGTAGATACCACTACTACTGCCACACAGCCTACAGGAGTACATCATCATTGGACCTCATCTTCTGTAGGTGTCCCTTTGGATAGAGCAGTGGCACTTAGCCGGTCTAAGCGCCCACGTCCACCCGGAGGAAGGCCTAGAGATCCACACCATAGACAAATTAAAGCCATCATTGAGCGCCATAGGAGACAGATGCTGAGATGCCTCAGCCATGTAGAGATACACCTCCTTAGAGGACAAACATCTCATTGATGGAGAGTTTTCCTTTTTCTACTTTCACTTTTAGATCATTGACATGTTTCCCTTTTATAGGACACTATTTCATTTTTTTAGTCTTATAGGCATGTTTTTCATATTTTCTCGTTCCAGATGAGAAACACACCATCATTGCATGTATTGCTTTGGTCTCATAGGCCACATTGGCCTTTTAGAGACGTTAATATAATCTCTCTCTCTCTCTCTCTCTCTCTCTCAGGAATTTGTGCCACATGGCATGCATGCAACAATTTTCCCGTTTAAACATTCTGGTCTAAAATTCTCCATGATCGGTGCAAAATTTGACCTCGGCACAGACCAAAGAATTAATCCTCATGCAAAAAGGAAGATAATGACTCGAACAGATTCTGGGGTCCAAAAATAGTAAGTCCCTAAATTTTAGGGATGGTGACCCCTGCATTCCTCAAGTTGTTCTGAGCAACTTTAATCATTGTGACCACATCAAAAAGTGTAATGTGGCTCAGTTACGGTGACTTTTATTCTGTGAGTATTCTCAAATGTGCATCTTCTGTCTTGGCTAGGCTCATCGTCTTGCACCATCTCCAGTGGCTAAGCACATAGTCCCAAACCACTGGCATTCTATTCTTCAGTGCCCATTCAATATGGAACCGGTCCTAAGGCTCAGACAAACGATTAGTCCAATTTGTCCCAATGGCTATCTCTTTTGGCCATGCAAAGATCCCGGCTTATTCCAAGATGACTTTGGGGGTAAGAAGCAACAACAACAAAATAAAAGAAAAATAAAATATTTATACAAGTAAATAAGAAAAGCAATTGTAAAAAGTATCACCACTTGGTGACATACCCCCCTCTTGAAAGAAGTAGGTGACCTCGATTTCATGCCACACATGCTAATGGATGACACAGGGCAATAACAAGATTCTCCATGTTATTAGTGCCATCGCATGTATTACTTGCTAACAGATGACACATGGCAATGGTAGGAGTTTTCCCACTACCATTTGTGTCATTGCAAGTTCAAGTCTCACATACGTGGAGGATTACATCTTGTATCCAACTATGATTACTAGGAGTCTTTCTAATATACATGTTTCCGGATGCAACATAGGGCGATAGCACGTATGCGCGAACTATTAGTGTCACAATATGCATATTCATTCAATTGAAGTGTAACAAATACAACTTCAAAGCACTGAGATTTCATTCAATGATACACATGTTAATGCTAAATGTAAACCATACATTGTGCATTATTCAATGAGATGAGTATTCAACTGTACAATAGAGAATGTACATTGCTTCAAAAAGCATTCTAAGTCACTGTAGATTCCAGTAAGAAAGCTTCTCGGTAAAGTTGCAATAATTGAGGTGAATCTACCAATTCAGCCTCTTCCATCCATTTGGCATCCATTGGTGAATAGTTCTTGAACTTCACCAAAAATCTTTTTATAACTCTACCTTTCACTTTCCTATCCTTATGTGCCAGGATCTCCTCAGGAACTAGAATCTCATCTAATTCCTCTACTTCAGGCTGTTTCTCTTGAACCATATCTTCTGGCACTTCACCAATAAAAGACCTCAATTGGCTCACATGGAATGTATTATGAATTTTCCAATTCTTTGGCAATTTCAGCCCATATGCTACGTCATTGATCTTCTGTGAGACTTGAAAAGGGCCATAGTAATGCATACTCAGCTTTGGAAACAAATGTTCCTTGCCATTCTGTTTTCTCAAACGTGCCTTTTCAAAACGCAATAAGACCCAATCATCCTTTTTGAACAAGAGCTCCCGATGATGACTGTCAGCAGCTCTTTTGTTTAGCTTGTGACTTTTCTAGGGCATACTTGACATTTTTATATGCTTCTTCCCAATCTTTTACATAACGATCTGCTTCAAAGATGTTATCTTTTGTTAGTAAAATGGGAGGCAATTTCTTTCCACCTTCCACAATCTCAAAAGGTGCTTTGCCAGTAGATGAGTGCACTATATTATTGTATGCATACTCAACCAATGGCAAGTAGTGTTCCCAAGAAGTCTTATGATCTGAAACATAACACTTCAGTAGATCTAAAACAATCAAATTTGCTTCTTCAGACTGTCCATCAGTTTGTGGATGAAAAGAAGATGAAAATTTCAGCGTAGTGTCCATGTTTTCAAACAATGCTTTCCAAAACAAGCTAGTCATTCTTGGGTCTCTATCACTCACAATTGACCGTGGCATTCCATGGTACTTGAAGATATTTTGCATAAATATCTTTACCATGTATTCTGACTTAATCTTTTTCCTTACAGGAATGAAATGTGTGTGTTTGCTGAATCTGCAAATGATAGTCTAGATTCCATCATTCCCTGAAGAAGTTCTTGGAAGATCAAAAATGAAATCCATGGCAATACTTTCCCATGGCCTTTTTGGAATAGGTAGTGGTTGCAATAACCCTGGTGCCTTCTGTCGATTAAATTTGATCTTTTGGTATACAAGGCAAGATCTGACATATGCATCAACATTAGATCTCAAGGATGGCCAATAGACGAAAGTCTCTACTGCTTTGACTGTAGCATCAATACCACGATGTCCTGCATATGGTGGAGCATGACTTTCTAATAAAAATTTTGGCCTTAATTGTTTTGTAATGCATAGTCTTCCATGCATCATGATAAAGCCTTCTTTGAACACATAATGATCATGATGTTGGCCATTGATCAACTTTTTATAGATTTCAGAGAAATCTTCATCATCAGCATGCTACTCTTTCATATAATCCGATTCATGGTGATAAGGAATTGAAACAGTTGACACCTGTGGTTTGCGAGATAAAGCATCTGCAACTACATTCTTCTTGCCTTCCACATGTACTTTTTGAAAATGAAACATAGATAGGAAATTTGCCCAATGCATGTGTTTCTCTGACAATTTAGCCTGTGTGAGAAAGTATCTAAGTGTTTGATGATCCGTTTGCATTACAAAATCAGTACCAAGCAAATAGTGCTTCCAACTAGAGAGTACATGGATCACAACCAATAATTCTTTCTCATAAATTTGGTAAGTCCTTTCAATGATAGAAAGTACTCTACTCTCGTATACCACAACTCGGCCATTCTGCATTAATACAGCACCAATGCTGTTTCCACATGCATCATACTGCACTACGAATGGCTTAGATAGATCTGGCAAAATAAGTACTGGATCTATAGTCATTTTCCCCTTCAAACATCTAAATGCTGATTTCTCTTTGTCAGTCCATTGCCATTTGACATCCTTCTTTTCAAGCGCATGTAAAGGAGAAGTAATCTCTGCAAAGTGTCTTACAAATCTTCTGTAGTAAGAGTATATGCCAAGAAAATTGTGGACATCATGAACGGTTTTCAAGTTTGGCCAAGAGACAATTGCTTCTATCTTTGTAGGATCCATCTTCACACCATCTTTAGAACCTATGTGCCCAAGGAAGTGAATCTCTTCCAAAAAGAATTCACTCTTCTTACCATTAATGAGCAATCTGTTACGCTTAAGCTCATTAAAGACTGCAACTAGGTGTTTTCTATGCTCCTCTTTATTCTTTGAAAAGATAATCATATCATCAAAGAATGTGCCAACAAAACTTCGATAAGGGTGGAAAATTCTATCCATCATCTTGTTAAACGTAGCAGGAGCATTGGTCAATCCAAACGGCATGACTAAAAATTCATAGAGACCAAATGTTGTTCTAAAAGCAATCTTATGGACATCCTCTGGCTTGATTCTGATTTGATGGTACCCACTTTTCAAATCTATCCTCCTAAAAATTCTTGCTCTTTGTAAATCGATCAAGAATGTCATCTATCCTCGGAATTGGAAACCTATTCTTGATCGTGTTCTTATTCAAGGCTCTGTAGTCAATACACATTCGCCAAGAGCATTCCTTTTTCTTAACTAACAACACGGGTGAACAAAACGGAGAACTACTGGGCTGAATTAGTCCCTTCTCTAAAAGCTCATTAACCTGTGTCATAATCTCTTTCTGCTGCACTGCACTAACCTTGTATGGTGGCCTATTGGGCGGACTAGTCGCTGGAATAAGATCTATGGTATGATCTTTAGGCCTCTTAGGGGGTAACTCTCCTAGTAACAAATCTGAGAAATAGTCACTAAATTTATCCAAGAAAACCCTTCTACTTTCATCTAGTACAGACACATTACTGTCAACTTCATTAACTTTCTTTGCAAAAACCAAGTACGCAGAAATATGATTTTTCATTATAGAAGTAATTGTAGAAGTAGAAACAATTGGGACAGACTCTCCTTTAAGCTTCACATCTAACACATGAGTCTTGCCCCTATGTACAAGAGTAATCGTTCTATTGTAAGTATCCAAGATAGCATGTTTCCTGTGGCACCATCGGATGCCCAACAGAACATCACAGCCCTCTGAAGGCATAATATGGAACTCCTCTATGTCCACATAGCTCTGAATATGCATACGAAGTTTGCCAAGAATGGGGGTGACAGGTTCAGTATGTCTTGGGCATGCCAAACTAGCCTACCCAACTGGTCCCATTTCCTCGGGATGTATATCTAGCTTAGCTGCTAATGCCGGTGAGAGAAAGTTTGCATGAGCTCCAGGATTAAAAAAAAAAAGCACTGTGGAATCTCTGATCTTTCCCCAAGCTCTGCATAATTCTATAGCATCATGAACTGATTGATCTCCCACCATATCGGGCACTAAGCCAATGCTGGGCTTCTTTTTACTTGGCGCATCTTTATCCTTCACATCTTTAGAAGATTGCTGTGGGCACTTAGAAGCAATATGGCCTTTATGTTCACATATAAAGCATTTACCATCCATCATTAAAGCCTTTCTTTCTTCAAATGATTTACCAAAAAGTGGCCTCTTCTGTCCTTTACCCTGTTTAAAAGAAGTCTGAGGTTGTTGCTGAAATCTTTTCTTCCAAAAAGACTTCTTTGTAAAGCTGGTCTTTTCTGGAAATTGCTTATTCTTCTTGCCAGGATCTTGCTTAAACTGAGAATCCTTCCTTTCAGTGCCTTTAAAGTTGTCAGCTTTTCCTTTCAACAATGCATTTTCCACACTAGCATTTTCAATTAATTGTACCATATTTGTAACCCTAGTCTTGGTATAAAAATCCCTGATGGCTTTGAGCAAGCCACAACAATACTTTTCAATTTGTTCTGACAGGGGTACTGTCCTGTAAGAACTCACGGGCAAAAGTACTTCCCAAAATTTCTTATTGTACTCTTCTAAATTTGTACAATTTGCCGCGTCCAATTTATGCCATGCAGTCATGACATCTGCTTCTAACATGTTAGTTAACCATGAGGCTGCAAACAACTGTTTAAAATGGACCCAAGTGGTAGGTGCATATCCTTGCATCAACAATATGTTCCACCACTGCAAAGCATTACCTTTCAAAAAAGTTGTAGCCTTCCGCACCTTAGAAGTCTCAGTAAAATTCCCTCTTATATAAGCTGCATCAAATTGCTATATAAATGTCAAAGCTTTCAGCTTATCTTGCATACCATTGAAGGTTTCAAACTTCATTCTCCCATCTGCCCCTTTTACCTATTACGTTTTTTTTTAATGCTCTCTCTCTCTCTCTCTTTTGGGAATTTGTGCCACATGGCATACATGTAACAATTTTCATGTTTAAATCTTCTGGTCTAAAATTCTCCATGATCGGTGCAAAATTTGACCTTGGCACAGACTAGAGAATTAATCCTCATGCAAAAATGAAGATAATGACGCGAACAGATTCTGGGGTCTAAAAATAGTAAGTTTCTAAATTTTAGGGATGGTGACCCTTGCATTCCTCAAGTTGTTTTTAGCAACTTTTATCATTGTGACCATATCAAAAAGTGTAATGTGGCTCAGTTACGGTGACTTTTATTCTGTGAGCATTCTCACATGTGCATCTTTTGTCTTGGCCAGGCTCATTGTCTTGCACCATCTCCAATGGCTAAGCACATAGTTCCAAACCACTGGCATTCTATTATTCAGTGCCCATTCAATATGGAACCGGTCCTAAGGCTCAGACAAACGATTAGTCCAATTTGTCCCAATGACTGCCTCTTCTGGCCATGCAAAGATCCCGGCTTATTCCAAGAGAACCCTGGGGGTAAGAAGCAACAACAACAAAAGAAAAGAAAAAAAAATATTTATATAAGTAAATAAGAAAAGCAACTGTAAAAAGTATCACCACCTCGTGACCGAGGAAGCTATTGTTTTATGCACGTTTTTGGTCTACAAGAGATTTATCTTCTCAGGATGCAGAAATAAATTGTCAGACTTTATCTCTATGAGTATTTTTCTACATCTTCTATTTCTTTAAACCCCTTCTCTTCTGTCTACTCCTCTCCTTGAATCTCCCTTCACCCTTTTGTCTCTTATCCCTGTGGTAGACTTTCGACCCCAAACGCTCCGACGGTGGATATTGTGCCGCTACGCGGATATAGTGTCAAAAACTCTAGAGTGCATTGTCATTTGGCTTTCTTATTGATCTAGAGAGTCAATGCCATTCGTAATGTGGATGGTTAAAAAATACTAGATTTTTGGATAAGTTTAGCATTTTAAAAATATTTTAGATATTATTTTTTGTAAATATCCAAAAGTTGACAACTTTTAGAATAGGATAACTTGTTAAAAAAAAGCAAGTGGCTTTCAGTCATTTTTAGGGGATTTTATGCAAAAACAAGGATTGGCGAAATCGTGCGATGTCCAATCGCAGTTTTCAGGCAGTGAACAATACTCCGAACTGGGAAAAGAAGGAGTGATTTGGGAGAATTCTGGCCAGGTGTCTTGGTATTTTATCCCTCTTTCAGAGCCAACGGTGTCATGCCACTTCGTGGGCACAGTGTGAAAAACTTTGGAGTGTATCATCATCCGACTTTCTTATTGATCAAGAGAGTCAATGTGATTTGAGTCATTAGTACTAGTGTGAGTGGCATGAATGATCCAAAAATACTAGATTTTTGGACAATTTTAGCTTATTTTTGATATTATTGATTATAAAAATCCAAAAAAATTAGAAAAGCTTCTAGATTAGGATGCCATGCAAAAAACAAGTTGCTTTTTCAGCCCGTTATGGGATTTTTCATGAAAAAGAAAGATGGGCGAAATCACGCGCGTTGTGATGGCAGTTGATATATTGAAAAGTGCACTTTGAATTGGAAGAAGAAGAAGAAGTGAATTGGGAGATTTGGGATTAGGTGTCCTGGGGTTTTACCCCCCTTTCGAAGCCAAGGAGCCATCAGATTTGGGTTCTGAGAGTTGGATCTTGCAAAATAGCAAGCTTTTGCAAGTCAAAAAAACTATGCACGTTAAATTGTAGGTACTGACAGCGTGAAATTGGAATTTTAGCATATCTCCGTATTTGTTTTGCATAATGTGAGGCATGTACCTCAGCTCAAGAAGAGCTTGATAAGCACAGGGGAGCTAGATGACGAAGGCTATTACACCACCTTTGGGGATAGCGAATGGAAAATTTGTAAAGGCTCTTGCATTGTTGCCAAGGGCTCCAACGGTGATACTTTCTATCTTGTGCATGTATCTAGCATGCGTGACCATGTAGTTGCCATAATCGAGTAGCCAAGTGTTTCTTTGTGGCATAGCTAGTTGGGACACAGGAGTCAAATTGGAATGAAAATGTTTTCTCGTTTGGGTTATTTACCGTCTTTGAGATATGTTGATTATGATCAATGTGATCATTGTATTTATGGTAAGCATGCTCAAATGTCACATAATAAATCTCTCTCTTAAGTCTTCACCCTTAGAGTTGGTACATTCAGATGTATGTTAGATGCCAGGGTTATCTCTAGGGGAAAAGAAGTATTTCATTACTTTTGATGCCACATGTAAAGTATGGGTTTATTCAATCCGTCGTAAAGACGGGGCCTTGGATAAATTTAAAAAATTCTTGACACTTGCTGAAAATTAGACCAGTAAGACATTAAAGTGCCTTTACTTTGACAATGATGGGGAATATGTGTCCAAAGCCTTTCAAGACTTTTGTGACAGCAAAGGGATTAAAAGGGAGCTTATCGCCCCTCACAATCCATCCAAAATGGTGTTATAGAGCGTATGAACAATACCATTCAAGATAGGGTCCGTACAATGCTGTCACATGTTGCTTTACTACATGGATTTAGGCAAAGGTTGTTATTAAAACTATACACTTGATTAATCAATCACCAAACAAGTCTTTGGGAGAGGGGAGTCCTTTAAGAAGTGTGGTTAGCGGGCAAGCCACTTTCGTATGCTCACTTGAGAGTGTTTGGCTACAAGGCATTTGTGCACATTCGCAAGGAAGAATGCAACAAACTTGATCCAAAGCTCTGTAGATGTATTTTCCTAGGATATGGTGATGAGGGTGAAATGGGTTATAGGTTATGGGATCCCGAAAAAAGGAAAATTGTATGCAGCAATGATGTTATCTTCTGGGAAAATTGCATGTACAAATAGCTTGAAAAGACTAAGGAAGTCAAAAGGGTTGTATTCCGGGAAGATATACCAATAGGACGACAAAGAATGCCCGTTGGATAACAACAAATACCTGCTGTAAATGGCCTTGAAAATGCAAGGAATGATGCTGAAAATGATCAGTAAGATATTACCCATGATGTACCACAATTTCAGCAATAACAAATGCTTTTGGAACAACCAAAACCAGCTATATAGCATGCTAAGCTTGCAGAACAGCAAGCTGTTAATGTAGATTTGCAAGCTGAACAACCAACAAATCTTGATCATTGGGTCCATAGGTCGGCTAGAATGCAAAGATAGCCAGATATGTTTGTTCTTGGTGTCAGTTATGTGGCCGATTATGTCATGTTGACAGATTGTTGTGAGCCGTCATGCTTCAAGGAAGCAACGGACATAAAAGATAGCAAGAAACGGCATAAGGCTATGCTATAAAAGATGAAACCTCTTATGAAAAATGGCACTTGGAATTTGATGCATTTGCCTAAAGGAAAAAAAGTGCTACTATGCAAATGGATTTACAAAATGAAAGTCACTTTTGGTTCTTTGCCAAGGTAAAAGGCACGATTGGTTGCTAAAGGATACAAGCAAGAACATGGAATTGATTTTGATGAAAATTTTTCTCCTATAGTTAAAATGACTACTTTGCGAACCATTTTGGGCTTGGTTGCATTTGAAGACATGGAACTCATATAGATGGATGTAAAACAGCTTTCTTACATGGTGATGTGCATGAGGAGATCTATATACAGCAGCTTGAGGGTTTTGTTGCAAAGGGGAAAGAACACATGGTTTATAAACTCAACAAGAGTTTGTATGGGCTGAAACAGACACCACGAGAATGTTGTCATGAATTTGATACTTTAATGCAATCTCATGGATTCCATAGATCTCAAGTTGATTACTACTTATATACCAAGAAGGCAGGAGATGGCAGCTTGCCTCTCTTGGTTCTCTATGTGGATAATATGTTGATTGCAGGCAGGGATGTTCATGCCTTGGACTTCTTGAAACAAAGCCTACACATCAGCTTTGATATGAAGGATCTTGGTGAGGCCAATCATATTCTTGGCATATATATACTTAGGGACAGATTGCAAGGCCTTCTCTATTTGTCACAACATGAGTATATCATTAAGGTTTTGCAGCATTTCATTATAGAGGTGGGAAGCCATTGGTGTACCGTTGTCTCCATATGTGAAACTTAGCGCAAATGAAAGTCCTACATTTGATTATGAAAAGGCTAAGATGGCCAAGATTCCTTATGCTTTAGCTGTTGTTGGTAGCTTAATATATGCTATGATTACTACACGTCCTGATATTGCATTTGCGGTGGGAGCGGTTAGCAAGTACATGGCATATCTTGGCAAAAAGCATTAGGAAGTAGTGAAGGGTATCATGAGATACTTGAAGGGCACAAAGGACTTGTGTATCTGCTTTGGAAAGTAGAAGTCATTGGTTGTTGGCTTCATGGATATAGACTATGCTGGTCATCCTGACTGTAGGAAGTTTACTTCAGGATATATGTTTGCGTTCATAGGGGGAGCAATCTCTTGGATATCCAGGCTGCAAAAGTATGTTGCATTGTCTACTACAAGGGCAGGGTATATGGTTGCCATTGAGGCATGCAAGGAGGCTTTATGGCTTTCACGTTTTGGTGAGAGAGCTGGGATTACAGAGGTTCCTATCCTCCACTGTGATAGTCAGAGTGCTATCATGCTAATATGGAATCCTGTTTTTCATGCAAAGACAAAGCACATATGGGTGGAATATTATTTTATCAGGGATATACTTGACAACAAGAGCATTGAGCTTGTCAAGGTACACATAGATAATAACCCTGCAGTCACGAAGGGTCTTCTAGCAAAGCGGTTTGCTCATTATTGCCAGAGGATGGGGGTTGGTTAGTATATGTGTATTTCAGCTTTGTACATATATAGACTTAGTTGATTCTTTCCTCTACCTTCAGGCATGTTGCCTTTAGGTGGGAGGTTGTTGGGAATAAAGGGTCACTGTGCCTTTTACAGTGTTTGGGTGTGCACGTACCTTTACACATGTACTTTATATATATTATCAAAAACCTAAAGTGGTACACTTTGTCATTGTACCCACATCGAGTGTCGAGCT
Organism: Lygodium microphyllum; assembly: GCF_053477565.2. Classification (NCBI taxonomy): domain Eukaryota; kingdom Viridiplantae; phylum Streptophyta; class Polypodiopsida; order Schizaeales; family Lygodiaceae; genus Lygodium; species Lygodium microphyllum. The sequence goes on from NC_141142.1 coordinate 17,746,043, forward strand.
CTCACTCTCTACTCTACACTCACTCACTCTCTCGCTGTGCATACCTCAGCTGCGAGCACTCTGTCTTGATCCTTGCGTACTCAACATCACATAATTGGAATTATTTTCACTTACCTTACCGAGAAATTCTAATGGGGAGACACACAAGCCCCTGCTTATGTTGAATTGTGATGGCTTGGTTTTTGCGCATGTACCTTTCAGGCTACCAAAGCCACTTGCCTTGAACATCTCCATCAATTACCTCCTTTCCTCTTCAGTGCAGTTGATTATGTGTTAGCCTTACAAATTTTCTTTGTCCCTGCAAGTTTCCTAGTTTGCTTTTTCCCTACTTGTACCCTTTTTGTGCATGTCGTCTCTTTTGCAAGTCTCCGAGGGATCAGTCCTGAGACAGAGGTCTACCTTGGCTTGCTGCTTCATCAAGGAACCATGGCACGAGATGGACCCATAGTCTGTCAAAATGAAATCTCAATGAAACACTTTGTCACTACCACAACTTTTCCTGAATATCGAGAGTTTGAAGCAGTGCACTTAATTAACATGGTTTAATAAATGACATTCCATGCGTGATATTTATCATTTTGGAGCTCTTGATTGTTTGGACTCACATTGAACAGATAACTTTTGCAGGCCCAAGACATGATAAGGGTTGCTTTCCTAGCAGCCAAGGCACTTGTTGTATTTCTAGGTAATGTTTCTTACCCTGATACCTTGAGTAACATTGGTTCTCTATCAGTGAACCATCCATTTAATTTTTTACTTGGATGTTTGGAAATTCTTCAGATAACACGCCTCTCTTGACTGCAAATCATCTGAAAGGTATACAAGAGAGACCTGGACACTATAAGAAACTGGGTGGTGCAGAAGGTATTGCTGCAAAGCTTGGTGTTGACTCATTTGATCAGGGAATTTTAGGTACTGAAGATGATATAACCAGAAGAATCCAGGTTTTCCATTTGAACGTGTATGATGAAAAACCTCCAAAAGGATTTTGGCTCTTTGTTTGGGAGGCTTCTCAAGACTTGACATTAATTGTACTAGTAGTATGTGCAGCAGTATCACTAGCTGTTGGTATACCAACTGAGGGTTTGACTCAAGGCTGGTATGATGGTGTTGGGATCCTTGCTAGTGTTTTTATTGTGGTTTTTGTCACAGCAACCAGTGATTATAGGCAGTCTTTACAGTTCCGAAATTTGGAGAAGGAAAATAAGAAGATAAAAGTGCAAGTTGTCCGAGGTGGTCGGAAAATGACAGTGTTCATCCAAGAAATTGTTGTAGGGGATGTAGTTCATCTATCAACTGGGGATCAAATTCCTGCTGATGGCGTTTTTCTGTCAGGCTACTCTTTGACCATTGATCAATCTAGTCTGACAGGAGAAAGTGAGCCTGTTCATCCCAGTAAAGATGAACCTTTTCTTTTGTCAGGAAGCAAGGTTGTCAATGGGACAGGAAGAATGCTTGTGACAGGTGTTGGAATGAGAACTGAATGGGGCAAACTTATGTCAAAACTTAGTGAAGGTGGTGACACAGAGACACCACTGCAGGTTCGTCTGAATGGAGTTGCAACTACTATTGGTAAAATTGGCCTAGTTTTTGCTCTTCTCACTTTCATTGTCCTTCTGGTACGCTTTTTTGTAGCAAGGTTTGAGGAGGGTTTCACTTGGAGAATGCAATACTTTTCAGAAATTGTTAATTACTTTGCAATTGCAGTTACCATACTTGTGGTTGCAGTACCTGAAGGACTTCCACTTGCGGTTACATTAAGCCTTGCTTATGCTATGCAACAGATGATTACTGATAAGGCACTTGTTCGAAATCTGTCATCATGCGAAACCATGGGTTCTGCTACATGTATTTGCAGTGACAAGACGGGAACACTGACAAGCAACCAAATGACAGTTGTTAAGGTTTGTTGTGCTGGTTGTGTTAGTGTGGCAGAAAGTGTAGCTTCAAATATTTCTGAAGGAGCTTTGAAACTGTTACTGGGACATATTTTTTTGAATACAACTGGAGATGTTGTCGAAACTGCTCGTCAACTTCAAGTGCAGGGAACACCTACTGAAGCAGCAATCCTAGAATTTGGTTTATTGCTTGGAGGTGACTTTCATGAAGTAAGATCAGCTTGTGAAATCCTCCAAGTCGAACCCTTCAGCTCAACCACTAAAAAAATGTCTGTTCTTGTGAAATTGAGAGATGGTGCTTATAGATCTTATTGCAAAGGTGCTTCAGAAATTGTGTTGAGAATGTGCAAGTATAGAATGGATGAAAATGGGTTTTCAATTCCTCTAGATTCTGTGGAGACCCAGAATCTGGAAAATGTCATTGCAGAATTTGCTAAAGAGGCTCTCCGCACCCTATGTTTGGCTTATGTAGACTTTGATAGCTTGCCTCAGGAAGATGAAGAGCTTTCTGCAAAGGGTATGACATGTTTGGCCATCATAGGAATAAAGGACCCTATCCGACCTGGAGTAAAGGATGCGGTAAATCTTTGTTTCAAAGCTGGCATTCAAGTGAGAATGGTAACAGGTGATAATCTGGAGACAGCAAAGGCTATTGCTCGTGAGTGCAATATTCTCACAGATGAGGGTTTGGCTGTGGAAGGCCCTGATTTTCGGCGATGGAGTCCGACAGAAATGCTGGAGAAGGTTCCGAGCGTTCAGGTTAGTAGCATTTCTATGGTCAAGGTTCAAGTTATACATCTAGTTCTTTCAGAAATTAAAACTTTTGGTTTGTATGGTGCTGAAGAAAAGCTTTTCTTCTGATTCTGTTATGATTAGTTATACTTCGCATTTGGTTTCATTTAGAATCCAATTAGTTGGCTGTGGCAGAAATTTCAAACCTGATATTTTCCCTCATAACTAATTTTGTTTTACCTTGCCAGCTTGAATCTTCAAGGATAATCATGCTTAATTTTCACTCGTGTAATTTCTCAACCCCACCTATGATTGAGAGATACTTTTAGGGGTTCTTGTTTGGAATCAGTTCTATCTCTTCTCTTCCTTTAGGCATGCCACCCTGTCAATGTTTGCCATCATCACTGACCCATTCACATTTCACCATATATAAATGAAATGTGTACCTAGGATCCAATCACACAAGTCACAAGACAAGCCATACTCATGTAGAAAAACATATAAGGAAATGGACATCATACTCATCTCCCGGTCATATGGCCAAATGGGCTCTCCTTTGAGTTTGGGACCAACAACATAACGGGCCACACTCATGTCTCAAGGGCTGTTGCACCATCCTGATGTGCAACGTGACAGCCATCAGGCCTAGATCCAAGTGTGGTAATCACACACAATGTGGCACAAATGAACCAATGAATTCTTTTTATAGGACTCTTAGGTGCTCTGGTCTGAGGGGACTGTGATGCATATATGAATAACCACCGGAGCACAACCAACTGTAAACAACTCCAATCCCAAGAAGAACACACCACACTATAGCTTTGGTCAGAAGCTCATATGCCTCAAGGTTAGGTACAACATCACATTCTTAGGTGACAATCGGGTGGAACATGGTATATAAGGGCATCTTCACAATAGAACTCATAGAGAGATGAAACAAATATCTGTAACACCGTGAGGGAAATCTACTCGCAATCATCAGTGCGGTTGACAATCGCTGCTCCCAACCATTGCCGGCAACTCGCACTCATCACCAAGGCTTGATAGTCTCTTGCACTCGCAGTCATTGGACTTCACCCACTTGTGATCCAGGGCAAGTGGTAGTTGCAATTATAAGCTTCCCTTGCACTCTCAAGCAGAGGAGGCAGTTCACCCATTTACATCGCCCACATGCGCAATCATTGTGAGTCACGTACTCACAATCATCTTGCAATCATCCTTGCATTGATGGTGAGTCCATGCTTGCAATCGTCACAGGTTGACCCTCTTCACTCCCACTGACTAGACACCCAGTTACAACCACACTCGTCTACCCACTTGTAGCCCTAGCTCGACCACTTCCAACACACCTTGGGGCACACACTTCGCCTTGTTTAGGCCGAGCATCCCAGGTTAGGTAGGATCTCCACTCCAGGTAAGCCCTGCATTCACACCTTAGAAGTACACAGATGTACTGTCGCTCACTCACATTCATTGTCAAGTTCCCTCACTGGCAATCATTGCTCACGCTCACTCGCAATCACTCCCAACTCCTCCAGTCGCTAATAATTGAGTTTGTACTCGCAATCATTGCTATTCATCACTCACAATCATAATCTCATGATGATTGCCACCATATACACCATCCACCAACCATACACGAGTTGATGCTCACTCACATTCCTATTATTGGCTCGCAATCATAACATCTTCTGCAGTCGACTCGTACTCATTGCAAGTCCCACGCCCATAAGCACAAACCATCTTCACATACTTATACAGCCTTAACACGTATAGTCTACACATCTAGGTAGGTATCATTGTAGAAACCCACCTCATAGACTCTCACATGTATAATGAGCACACCTAAGTTACGTGGACACAACCCTTACACAAGGCTAGAGCACTAGGCTACGGTTTACCCCCTCTTTGTGCGACACTCAGGCACACTCCCCTAGTCCTGGGTAGCCCATGTCTTAGGATAGCCACCAAGACCTATCCTTAGGCATTCATGAACCCCTAGGTCTTTTTCCCACAATTTTAGACTACTCCAAGTCATCACCCTACTTGGATTCTTATAGTCCTTAAGGAGTCACACACCCCTTTCTCCTTTAGGATCACAATCCCTTAGGAACCACACAATCCTAGGCCTAGCTTATGTCTTCACTAGTCTGTGCACCTTAAGAATCTTGTTGCATGACACTCTTTTCTAATTCTAGCTTCTTAGATGTCCTCTATGTTAAACCCCTAGACACAGATACAACCTTGCTTGATAGGACAGGTTCATATACTTTAGGGCACCATCCTAGGGTTAGCATCCACCCTAGGGTTGCAACCCGCGCTCCAAGTCCAACACCTTTCTGCATACATCGGTGAAGGGTTGTAGAGTCGATCTAGGATCCCCATCATGTCGGATCGTTTGTGATAACTTGAAAAGTTCATAGCTATCCTAAACACGATATGAAATATGAGGAACCTGCTCCATGCCTCATAGATCTAGAAGTAGCAACAATCCACAAGTGAGTGAAAGAAAAAATATTTTCTAGTGAAAACATCACTTCACTCTTATCGATTTATTCCTATCTTAATTTTTTTATTTGTTGGTTGGCTCTAATACCAATTGTAACGTGCCGCCTACTAGTTTTCTAGGCACATTTTTAACGGTCGACGAATCTAAGTGACACCACCTAGCACTCCCACAGAATGTTACGAGGTTTGTCACCTATTCTTGAGTCTGCCTCGCAACGAAACATTCATGGTAAAAAAACCCACTAGGATTGGCTTCGCAGACTTGCTCGAACTGCTCTACAAAGCTGTATGGATCATCGTGGGGTTGGTATTTGTCGAGTTGCTTGGCAACAATAGGGATTTTAGATTGGCTCTTTGAGCCTTGGTTCGCTCCTAATCCTGCGAGCAGCGATGTCGCTAGTACCGCGGCACTTTGCTCTGCTGCCGTGTTATCTAGCAGTCGCTTCATGAGAAGCTTGCTCAACGTCAAGTCTCCTTCTAGGGCTCTCTCGTGATCTGTTCGGTTTCTACCTGCTAAGTTCAGCACTCGCTGTACCTCACGCAACTCCGTGCTTTGCCTTTGGCTCCTAGCCTGCTGGTCCCTATAATAGGTTGCATTCAAGTCACTATAAACCTCTACATCATCCAAACCCTTGCTACCACAAGGCAATGAGACTTGAACACCAAGAAGAGCCATGACTTTGAGCACAAAACCTTGAATTCATCATCTTGCATAAATGAGAGGAATCGCTTGACTATTGAGCATCACATTGATTGGGAAGAAGAAAAGCCTATGTGTGCACAAGTACATATCTCTTGCACCAAGGAAGAATTGATTGATCATTGTCGCAATCACAAGGAACCAAGGCACTAAAAGGAACCGAAATATCTAAGTGAGGAAAGGAACATCAAGTTCGAATAAGGAAACAAAGAATGAGCCAAAAACTAGAGACAAGGCTCCACAAGTCAAGACCCCATCACGATCTATCTTGCTAAATAAGAGTTTAGCAAAACTACAAGTGCATGCGTTTGGGTAGTGGCCAAGAGGTCTCGGCCTCGAAAAAGGACAGGAGTCCTAGCCTAGAATGACCAATAGAGAATCGAAAGATTGAGAACATTCTAGTTCTAGAACTAATGGGACAAGTCATCAAACTTGTCAATGAAGAGATTTTGAAACTCAATGTTAGCACCATGGGTAACTCAGATTACCTAGAAGGTGTTCCAATGGACCTTTGGGAGTCCTTGGAGAGCTTTCAAAGACCTGCATGCTTTGATATTAGAACCTTAGCAACCTAAGCAATAGAGCAAACCTCATGATCTCGAGGGTTAGGGTACAAGTATGTCCAGAAAACTTTTAGGCCTCACATTGGATTTGTAGTAGCAGCTAGTGATGATGCAAGTTGAGTCGAATGGAATATGACATATGCTCTTGAACATAGGTTTGGTAGGGTCATCTTATGACTATATCTAGCTTAGTACGATGCCAACTTTTCGACAACTCAGACATGCTCCAAGTTGGATCATGTATAGCTCGGAGCTTGCTAGTAGAAATAGTCTGCAATTCCCCTTGTTATCAAGCAAATAGCAAAGTATAGGACGGGAGATGATCCTTATAGCTTCATGTAGTAGTTCGAGGAGGTGTGTGAGGCTAGAACCTCACCACTGATGCAACACAAATGTAAGCCTTTTGGACTTTGCTTGGGTGAAAAACAGGGAATGTGGTTTACAAGCCTAGATGCCATTGAGAAGTCGTCGTTAGCTGCTCTCAAGGACCTCATCATTAAGTGGTTTGCTGAATGTGAACGTGGGGACAACCTCATCACCTCGCTGATAAATATAGAACACTAGGATGCATTGTCAAAATGTGAGAGTGCCGTAGGCTCTGATGTCACCTCCACTAAATATGAGAGTGCCCTAGACTTCGAACTAGAGATCATTGACTCTTCAAATGCTGTAAAGACAGATAAAGGAATTGTGCCTAGAAACATGGAAGTCCTTGCCAACTTCAAAAAGATTTTGCACAGATATAAGACGAAGTGCAAAGAGTATGAGACCAACTTAGAAGGATAGTACAAGGTTCAAGAGTCTTGGAGTCATCTCACAACTTGACACAACGAATGTATCCCGCCATAAGAACAGGCAAAACCATATTTTGTGGGAGCTGCAATCAACTTGGGCATGTAGCACGCTACAGTTTGATGAAGCAAAAATCCCCTTGAACCAAAAGGACCGACGACCCAAGATGCATTGAGTGCATTATCACTTATATGTGTTGTGATTGTCTTGAACACAAGGCATCCGATAGCAGCCATTTGGGTCTACATGGCTTGACATTTCAATTCAAAATGTCAAAACCATAAACATTGACCTTGATGATGAAGAATTGTTCGCCCTTGCATTTCTTAGGATCAAACTCACTGCTGAGCGAGAGCATGCCACAAATACTCTCATAGATGCGGGTGCAGATTTCAAAATTTTGACTTATGCTTGGATTGAGATCGGACAACCTGAACTTGTGCCAACAAATCAACTATCAATCCTTATAGAGGAACACCATATTCTCTACTAGGGAAGTGTGAGATTCTCATGACCAGAGAGATTGAAAGCATGCCAACAATGTTCTATGTGCTTCCAAATCGAGAAGATGTGGTGCAGAAAGTCCTACTTCGAAGAATTTTCGAGCCCTCAACCAAGTACAAAGTGGACTATGAAGCACACTGGATTCACTCAAGCTTACACAATGTCAAGATAATCACAACTTTCAGTAAAGAAACTCTTGTCTATTCTCAAGGGAAAGGCAAGAAACCGGCCTCAAAGTCACCGTTGAAATCTAGTGGGCACAGCAAGGAAATGTTGAAGGAATTAATCAAGGCACTACTCAAAGGAGGAAACGAAATTGCAACTTTCTCATGATGCTACTCAATCTGAAAGGGAATATCCAACAAGGGAGATAGTAGACCCATCCAATGTAGGCATGCAATTGCCCAGGCCCCAAGGCAATTGCTAGTTCATCCCAATATCCAAAGTCTCACAAAACTAAGAACCTTCATTGCCCAAACAAAAACCCCAGACCTAGGAGCAATAGCCTAGTCCTGTTGCCCAATCCAAGAATCCTCAAGGGACTGCCAAGGAATTTCCCAAGGACCGACAACCTCCCTTTGTGATTGTTACCACGGATATACTTGGGCCTTCTAAGGCCAAGACTATTTCCAATCAATCCTAAGATCTGAGCAAGTAGTCATCTTTGACTACCAAACCCACTGAACCGGTGGTTATTGCTACCAAATCCAAAGTGGAGCCCAATCAGTCTCAGCCCTTGGCCGCAAGCCTATGAATAACCCTGTCACTTCAGCTAAGGTACAAGTCCCCATTGCTTCAATAACACAGGCCACCAGCTTTAAGACAAACCAAAATAGAGAACTCATCAATTCGCAAGATGTGCTCTTCTCAACTAGAACCTCCAGGAAAGTTAAAGCCTAAGCTGATTAAGGGATCTCTGGGATCTCTCATGGAGCTGGCAGGAGAGATGGTGCAAAAAGAAGATCAACCACAGGTAATTAAGTGCCTCATGAAATTGGATGTTATGTTAACATCACTTGCTTGTGCACAACTTTATGCCAACTTTGAAATTCAAACTTAAGTGCATGAAAAGCTCCTAGAAAGGCCCTTGACATGGGCCAAGCAAGAACTCTTATGCACATGTTGTCGAGGAGCTTCGTGTCTAGCCACAATCTGCTGAGGATATGTAGGAAAGCAAGACGGAAGAAGAGAGTGTTTGCCGTTGAACAAGAGTCTTCAAAGAGAGGGAAACAAACTAAATTTTATAAGTATCACAACTCATGGACCAAGAGGAATAGACTTGAGAATCTTCAAAGGAGAGGGCTACGAGCTTATGCAACTTGAGATTTAAGCAAACTTTTCATGATTATTAATAGGGTTCTCCTTTGCCCTTACTTTCCCACCCTTGGGTCCTAGAAACCTAAGCTGGGATATACATACAACAACTTCAATGACAAATGAAAGTTCATTCCTACTCTTTTCATAAGACTACATATTTGTGGAACTTGACATGGCAAACTAAGCTGATACTTTAGGAAAGTAATTCAATGAAGAGATTTCTAAGGGGTATAGGATGTCATAACTTTGACAACTCCATGCACTACATCAGGGAACAAATGAAAAGATGTTGACCATCATAATTTCAGTGATGGGTATGAAGAGACAAGAACACAGAAGCTGGCCATGGCTCTGATATGTATGGAACTCAGTTGATGCAGTCCATGAAGACATTTACTATTTAGCTTTTCTTATCAACCGAAAATTGCTGCGGCCACACTCGGCTTTCCACTTGCCAACGGTATTGTTTTGCAATCGTGCCCACAGTTGGTTGATGAGTCCTCAATCATGCACCCTATTATTGCTGCAATCTTTGCAAACCCATTTAGGACGACCTGAGCTAACTTTTTCAAGCTTTGTGATTATCATCAGCTTCATGAAGCTTCATCAACCTGATTCTAGCCAGTCTTGTCTGCTACTTTGAGCTGTAAGGTCCTTCAATGCGGAGTATTTTAATTTGCCATTTTGATCCAATTACCATCCTCTTCTTTGCATGCGCTCCTTCGTCCTTTATCATGTAAACCCAAGCTTCTGCATACGACGTCGGATTATGTGAGAATGTGGGTTTCCAGTATTCTCTTTGCCTTCCCCAGATTGCTGCAGTCAGAATTCTCAAAGATAGTATCAGTTTCACCTCAGGTTGGCATGTAGTTGCAATTGCTTCCTTTCAGCACACTCATCTTTTTGTCATCATGGCTTCCACTTGTCACCGTTTTGCTCCTGCATATCTCTCGAATGGGGTTGAAAGTATCATCTATTGAGAAACCCTTCACCCTTCACCCGCAGTTTGCGTTTTTTGCGTTTCTGCGTTTTGCGTTTAGGGTTTGCAGCCCCAAAAAGGGGCACCATCCTAGACTGACTGCGCCTATTTATAGGCCACTCTCTCATTCATCCACCATGGTTGATTCATTCAGTCTGTCACCTCTTCTCTCTAGCCTCTCCACTACCCTCACACCCCTTCAGGAGGACATTGCGGTTCGTGATTCGTGGCTGTCTTCATTATCTTCCTTGTGCTACGGCACCCTTGTTCCCTTGTATCACATTCACTCCATGATTTAGATCTTCATCATTCCATTCATCAGAGTTTCTTCTCTCTTCTCTTCTCTTCTCTTCTCCATGTTCCTCCCCGCCAACCCTACTGTCTCGCTGGTACGTCATCTTTTGACATGGTATTAGAGCTGGATCTGCTCACCTAGCAGCGAAGATCCTCCACTCTAGTGAAGGCAAAGATTGGTGGCGGGTTCGGCATCCACTTCTCTTCTTCTTCTGCCGCTGAATCAAATTCTCGTTTTTTGTAGATTTTAGGTATTTTAGCTTGCTGCCCACACCTCGACGCAGAGGACATCGCGGTCCAAGCTGGCCATTGCTGTCTAGAACAGTTTGGCGCCTGTTTCCAGCCTATCACACACTATTTGAAGCTGATTTCAGCATATTGACTACTGTCGCTGTTTTTCCCTGCGTTTTTAGTCTTTTTCTTTCCTGCAGGCTGTCCTGCTTGCGTTTTTAGTCTTTCTCTCTTCTGTTGCCTACGTTTTTAGTCTTTCTCTCTCTTGCAGGCTCTATTTTTAGTCTTTCTCTCTCTTGCAGGTTGTCGTGCCTCGTTTTTAGTTTTTCTCTCTCCTCACCTGCGTTTTTCTACTGGTTGCAACCTCTTATTGTTAGTCGCATCCTCCTCCCACTTGTAGCTCACTTCCATCCCTTCCACTACCCTCCCACCCCTTGAGGCGGACATTGCGGTTCATGCTTTACACTGCCCTTACACCCCTTGAGGCAGACATTGCGGTTCGTGGTTCATGGTGGCTGACCTCTTCCTTCTTCAGCAAGGCATACTGGTATCCATGGCTTCTTTACCAACAGATGACCAGACTATTGGGTGCTCCTACTATGGCATCACCGGACACACCACCGATGCTTGCCGACTTCAACCTTTGCTCCCCACCTCTCCCGGAGTATATGCATCTTCCACCAAGCACTCCTTGTGCCACCTCTCTTTTCTGGGCCACAGAGATCGTTCTGCGTCGGCTATCAGAGTACTATGCTCAAGGCAATAAGACTCATCCGATGCGTACTAAGTCCTTTTGAGCACATGGAGGATCGATTGGCGCTTTGACCTCCTGGAGATCGTTGCAATGCCAGCGGCAGTCTTCTCCCATCTATTTTCGGGTACTGTGGCTTCCATGACCTACGGATCTACAGTCTGCTCCATTGAGAGACAGTGATTGTTTGATACCGTCTCCTCGTCAGTCTGCTCCTTCGAGAGACAGTGGTTGCTCGACTCCTTCCTCTTCTTCGGCTACCCAGTCTGCTCCACTGAGAGACAACGACTATTGCCCACCTCTTGCTCATTCTGAGCCCCACTCTTCCCCACCCTCGATTCCTCAAGTTCGAGAGGCCACCTGTGGGAGCTTTTCAGCACCCCAGATACCTTCTTTGGCACGACCGGCGGCACTTCCTTCGTCATCAGACATTTTGGAGTCCGTGATCCATGAGTTTTGGATTTCCTATCTACTTCAGAGGGGGATGTTATTTCTTTTCTCTCAGAGAGGGTATCTACTTCTTCTTTGACTTCAGTGGGGGCCCCTCCACCTCCCACCTCAGAGGGGGAACCTATTCCACATGAAGCGCTTCACCCATCCTCTACTTTCTTGGGGTGGCTGTCTTTGACCAGTCATCTCTTCTACTGATACCTAGGATCTCCAGGTACCACTTAGATCGGGATCTCTGAGGTTCAGCCGCGACTTGGTGATGAGGCCTTCGTATTCCTTCTAGCATGGATGCATGGAGCTAGTGGCTCCCGAGGTTGAGTTTCGGGTTTTCTAGTTCACTTTGTCTACTGTTCTTTACTACAGGTTCCCTTTCCGATGGAAATCTTGGATGTTAGGGATCCCCTACATCTTCTTCCTTCTCTTCTTCTTGCCTTGGTCAGTTACTCAGCATGGAGCCACCTCCCGAGATCGAGTACGGGTATATCCTTATGGTTCTCGGCACCACACAAAGTCCAACATTCCTTCTATGCATTGTATGTTTTCATCATCTTTGTACTAGGGTGCTCGGACAAGTGAACAATTTCCCTACGAGGGACACTGTCCAAGTGGTACCTGCTGCATGAGCATTCTTCAGCATGTAGCATTGCATCTCCACCTCACTCTTCTCTTGTTCCCCTTTTTGGGCTTGAGAGGGGGTGTTGAGAAACCCTTCACCCTTTACCCATAGTTTGCGTTTTTTGCGTTTCTGGGTTTTGCGTCTAGGGTTTGCATTTAGGGTTTGCAGCCCCAAAAAGGGGCGCTATCCTAGACTGACTGTGCCTATTTATAGGCCACTCTCTCATTCATCCACCACGGTTGATTCATTCAGTCCGTCACCTCTTCTCTCTAGCCTCTCCACTACCCTCACACCCCTTTAGGAGGACATTGCGGTTCGTGGTTTGTGGCTGTCTTCATCATCTTCCTTGTGCTATGGCACCCTTGTTCCCTTGTATCACATTCACTCCATGATTTAGATCTTCATCATTCCATTCATTAGGGTTCTCTCTTCTCTTCTCTTCTCCATGTTTGCCGAGTTCACTCCGTGTTCCTCCCCGCCAACCCTACTGTCTCGCTGGTACGTCATCTTTTGATATCATCAAAAGGAAAGCTCCATTGAAATGGCTATGTCGGCATCCATCAAACTCTGATTCTGTATAGTCTTCACAGGATTCTTGCTCTTCACTTCTCGGTGATGAGGAAGAAGAGAGAGTTTAAACTTGTCTCTCTGCGATTGGGAGAGATAGGACTCCAAGATAGAGAATTCAAAAACAAAGAAGGAGACACTAAGTCCCTTCAACCCTCTAAAGATGGAGGATAAGTGCTTCCCCCCCTTCCCCCCCCCCTCCCCCTTTCTTTTCAAAGCGCCTACGTTCTCATCGACATCTTGTCCCTCTACAAAACCATTCTCATGCAAGCGCCTACGTTCTCCCTCTTTCCCTATCATGCACACACCTAAAAGTATGCCCTCCTTTTCTCATTTCCACCAAATCAGCATGCCATAGTTTCCCCCAAGAAAAACCACTCATTGCCCACCAAAATCCAACTTTCTGTTTACCCTCCTTCATAGGCATGTAGGCATGCATAAGGCTCACTTTACACCTTCCCTCTCTTGTTCTTTAAGTCCTCAAGACAAACATAACTACTTTCTGCAAACATCTCATAACATGCAAGGATGTGGGTAGGCAAAAAACATCCTCCATCGAGGTGAAATAAATATGTGTAGCGACATCACATTACTCCAACTCTTCCTTTGGCATACGACACTCATGATCCCCACTTCATTCACTCCATGTCCATCTGCAAGTTCCCAATGCTCTTCTTGGTGCTTGAGTCCTTCATGCTCATCTTATTATTCAACCTCATTAACAGAAAACCAAATCAAGTGGCACTATCTGTACAACCTACTTTGCTAGTCAAACCAAAACATGTGGAAAGTAATGCTGACTTTATTCCTACTAATCGATTGTCAAACATCCACCTTCTAAGGTTCTTCATGAGTGAATGTGCAATGCCACGATATCCATCCCCTCTAAGCTTGCACAATAGGCCTCCCACAAGCATAATCTACCTACCTAAGAGTGGGAGCAATTTGCAATAGCTTCTTTAGCTTCCTCATAGCTTTATTGTGCTTCTCATCCCAAAAGAACTTCTACCCCTTTCGAAGCAACTAATACTATTTATCAACAATATGAGCAAAGTGCGGAATCCAAATCATATAAAAGATGCATGCTCCAAGAAACCTCCTCACCTCTGAGATTGAAGTATAAGTCTCCGTAATCTTGATGGCAGCCACTTTAGCAAGCGAAGGTTTCTTGCCATAGTAGCCACACATATGCCCAACAATAAGTACCGGCTACCCCAAAAATAGATTTCAGCCTTGATAAAGTCAGATTCACCTATTCTAAACTAGACGAAATCTTCTTAGAATCCATAATATGGTCTACCACAAAGTGTCTGCATCCATGAACATCCAATGTCTCGTCCTTCTCTTCTTCAGCGCAACCCTTAATAGGCATGCAATCCAGGAATGGATTGCAATTTGAGGGATAGAATTATGCAGGACATTGTTTAGGGTGCTCACCATATGTGCTATAGAATTTGTAGCCCCCTGTGGCAAAGTGCATATCTTGATAAGGCCCAATTGGGTTTTCATGGTGATCGAATCTCTACTCTCCAGGGCAAGCTGAAACTGATCATACCCTAAATAAAGATCACCAAGAGAATAGATAGCTTGCCTTGCAAAAGCCTCAGCAAACTCATTCACAACTAGACCTACACCAACATTCCTGATAGTCCCCCTGTTCATTGGCTGCAAATCTGAATAAATCTAAGAGATTCATTCTTCTAAGGCATTGTGAACCATTGATTTAAATAGGGTGTTGAAGATGGCTCAAATATTCCCATTCAAATCCTCTCATTCAGCCACTCAATCACTTTTGGTAGATACGATTTAGGCATTGAAAAAGGTTGAACATTTCGAGGAATGTGAGGAATAGTGAATACCACCATTGGAGCCACAATCTAAGGATCTACATACCCAATCTCATGTGGATAAAATGCAAATGCCCTACCATGTTTCTCCAATATCTGCATAAAACATTGTCCTTCAGCAAGAAGTAAGAACTCTCCACTTCCAATCTTTAGTTTGTAGGATCTCTCAAACTTGGCTACTTTGCAGTCCTCTTCATTTGCTCATCATTGTCTAAATGAGATGGACCAGCAACTCGCTTCACCTTTCTATCCACAGTTTTGTACTTAGTTTGCACCTTGGCTTCATTCTTCTCCTCTTTTGAATCCAACTCTTGTTGTAAATGCACAACACTCAACTATGATGTTTGAAATAATTCAGCGTTCCTTTCCATATGCTAAACTACTTTAACCAATGACTTTTTGCTGAATATGCTCAGTACTCAATCCTTTTTGCTACATAAAGCCAACAATCTCATAATACATGTCAAGGGAATGCAAGTACAAAACTAGAATCACTCTGCATCTCAGTTTCAGCACATCCTCAAGCTCAATAATAGTATCCACACAAAATAATTCATCATACAATCCATCAATGCCCTTATCGTCCAACAATAAACTTGTTTTCTTCAATTTCCTCTCTTTTCTGCATATATACTTATTGGCAACTCTAGGTAACCCCACAACCTTATGAAAGCAAACAGATTTCTTTGCTATGAGGCCAATAAAGCCTAAAGAAAAAGGATTACTGTTAGGAGGTGAGAGCTTTTCCCTCCTGTAAAGAAATACCCTAACACAGAAACACAAACAGAAATTGTACGACAAAGCACAGATTGATAAAATAACATAGTAGGGTTAGGGTAACTCAGAGACAATGAGCATAGAAAATAAATGAAGTAATATGACTTTTGAATATACAATGCTTATGCAGCAAACACACTATGCAGTGAATGAGTATTGAATCTCGAACTCTTGTATCTCAAGGATCAGGGTAGGGGTAATGAGTTGGAGAGTGTGTCGTACTCCGAACGGATCCCGAATTGCAGCAAGGTAGCCTTTGGATGTCAAACAAGAGTAAATGCAGCTTGTGTATGGCTGGACTTGAAGTAGACGGCTTTCTAGAGAGAGAGTGTATAGTAAACACAGGCTGTAGAGAGAGAAACAGCAAACGTAGGCTGTAAACAGCAAATGCAGGCTGTGGAGAGAGAAAATCAGCTGAACGTAGGCACAGTGAAGAGAGAAAATCTCCTGCAACAGGCTGAGGAGAGAAAAACAGCAGCGAGAGCAAGGAGGAGAGAGAAAACTGAGTAGGCGGCAGCTGGAGAGTGATCAACAACAGTCGCTCTGCTGTAAACAGCTGCAAATTGCGGGTGGAAGGCTGAAAACAGGCGCCAAACTGTAGACGACAGCAAGGGATAGCTGAGACTTCGATGTCCTCCACGAAAGGGGTGTGCGCAGCAAGTTAAAAATACCTGAAACCTGCAAAAACGAGATAATATAACTGAATGGATGGCAGCATACCTATTTATAGAAAGTTTAGGCCCTCCCAAGTGGGTTTGTGCTTATGAGACACAAACACTCTCTAGAAATGCATTTCTTTTAAATAAACAAGGTTACTTCATTAATTAAGCATGTTTTGGGGCTGCTTAAGTGAAGTTAATGCATTTCTAGCTCAAGACCCCCTCTCAAGTTCAACAATGGTGCCACGAGAATGAAGGCAAGCCAAGCCCTTTTTCTTTTCTTTTACTCCAAGGCATCCCCCACCCCAAAGTAGTTAGAGCATTAGACAAAGGGTGTGTATCGGCTGCTCAGTGGTCTACTAAGACTATAGAGGTGATGGTTATCTTACCAAGGGAGCCCCAAGTGATCACCCCAAGGAGGACAGGGCATCGGACAAAGGGTGCACGTCGCTTGCCCAGTAGCCTACCAAGCTCTATTAAGGCGGATAAAATCAACTATGGACTTTTTTTTGGTTTTGAGGGCTTTTTAGATTTGATAGATTTAGCATTAAATGAGGGTTGCAAATCGGTTTTCGTCCTATTGAATATCCGTGCCCCAATATGGGAGAGTGATAAGAGATTCAAGACCTTCACAAAACAAGCATACTATCCCTACTATTACTGAGTGTCAGTGAAGAAGGAAAACGACTAAGGTGTGGATATTGTAAATAAGTGAAGCAAGCAAGCAAGCTAGGGAAAAACTGCCTTGGAGACTGCCATGTGTAATGCTACGAATATGGTGGATCTAGTGTCGATCACTCCAAAAGACCGAAAAGGGATAAATGTGCACAGATACATGTTTACATGAATAGAATGCCAATGCATGAGGTAATGCAAAGGAAGATGCAAGATGTCATGCTCACACAAAATGCTATGCAACAGTGCCACTTGGACAGTGCCCTCGCAAGGGAATTGTTCACTTGCCCAAGCGCCCTTTTACAATCATATCATCTTGACAGTGTAGATGAAGTTACAAATGTCCATAATATAATACAAAAGAATAAATGAATGCCTAAAAACTGTAAGCATCATCACTGTCACTATCAAGAGAAGAAGCTGCTTCCTCTCAAACAGGAAGGGAAAGCAAGAGGGAAGCACCCTCTCCCCATTAATCTGAAGAAGTAGGGGAGGGTGTACATTGTACCCAAGTTGATCCTGGGTAGCAAGTACTGAAGAACCGACCGGTTGACCACTTTGGTCAAGATGTCTGCAAAATTATTTGATGAAGGCACAAACTCTAGGTGGATAGTGCCTAGCTCAACATTCTCTTTGGAAAAGTGAAAGTGGACTCCCATATGATGTGTCTGTGGTGTCATGATCAAACTACCTCCATCCACAATAATCTGAAGTGCGTACTTCTGTTGTGACACAAAAATACAGCCCCCAGATCAAACTACCTCCATCCCCAAGAAATAAGACAACAAACCAAGGTTTGTTATCTCAAAGGTAGTACTAAGCTTTTCCTTAATTTCTACGATGGCAACAAAATTTGAGCCTGTGATGAGTAAGTCATCAATGTACAGTGGGATATAGCTGACCTTCTCTTTAGTAGATCGAACAAATAAGTTCGGGTCATAAGGGGTAGAATGGTATTCATGAGTCTATAAGTACTCATCCATTCTATGGAACCAAGACCGCGGCGCTTGCTTCAGCCCATAAAGAGCTTTTTGCAAGAGGAATACCTTATTCCGCGGGTTCCAGAAGGAAAGCCCGATGGCTGCTCCACATAGACTTCCTCCT